>NW_025422005.1:0-619375 GCF_011764305.1 Mustela putorius furo | reverse complement strand
GTTCTGGTTTCTAATTCTGTAGTCAGAGCTTTGGTCTTACCTTGTCCTCAACTAAGTTTTTGCATCAAAATCAAATGAAACCCCCTGCTGCTTCTGGGACCCAGAGGGTCGCGTCCCCGGTAGATGTGATAAGTCCCTTGGTTCCTGGGCAAGCTGGGTACTGTTTCCTCTTCTCCTCTGGTGGGTCTATTCCGTTCCAGAGTTTTGTCCATTATTTTTCCACTGGCGTCTTCGAGAGCTCAGACCGATGTCCGCTCCCTCCCACACAGTCCGTCCCCGGGGCCTGGCCCGCGGCAGGTACTGATGTATGGGAACTCGGTCCAGGGCAGGGTTTCGTACGCACTTAGAGCAGGACTTTGGGCTCCTCTGACCCCTAACAGCTGGGGGCCCTCAGGCTCACCGCTTAATTTCTGAGTGCCTCAGTTTACCCTTCTGTAAAAAGGGGCTGGTCATGCCCCCCCCAGTGAAGCAACACCCAGGAACCCCCCAGCGTGGGCCTGGCTCGTGGTGCTTGGGCAGGGGCCGTCCCCGAGGGGCTGCCGTCATTGTCACCGCTGAGGAAGGTGCAGGTGCTGAGTCCTCTGAGGTCCACGCTGACTCCTGGCATCCCCTGATAATCTCTTCTTTCCTCTATTCTAGTTTGCAAAATGTTTTTTCAAAAAAGCTCCTCAGTGGGGACAAATACAGGTTCTCGTAAGTATCACTCGCCCATGAAATTCCATTTTGTTGGCCCGAGAGGACTTCTTGCCCTTTTGAATCGAGGGTCCCCTACAGACCTGATGCTTTTCCCACGTGGGCTAACGTGGCTTTTAAAAGTACTTTGTGGAGGGGGCGCCTGGCCAGCCCAGTCCGAAGAGCAGGCGACCCTTGATCTCAGGATGTGGATTCGAGCCCCGTTTTGGGTGTAGAGATTACTTAAAAAAATAAATAAACCTTAACAAATAAGTAAATAAATAAAACTACTTTGTGGTAACTTGGAAGAAAAACCCCTCCTGTTTCCAGCTGCCCCCGAGGCACCTGAAGGGCCTGCTGGTTCCCGGCTGCGGCTGTGAGCGCTCCCAGACCCTCCCCATCAGGCTGCACAGCACAGACTCTAGTACGAGGGCCTCGGGAGCTGCGCGCGGGCTGCGGGGGCCTGGTCTCCGCGGTGCTGGGGGAGCGTCAGGTGCCTCTCTTGCCCCTGCAGGGCCGCAGAGCTCCAGTTCTACACCAGCGCCGCGGCCGTGGCCATGCTGGTCCCCGCCTGGGTCTTCTTCATGGTGAGTCTCAGGACGCCACTGGGCACTTGCCTGCGTCATCGCGTCTCCACAGTGACAGGCTTGGCCGGGGCGGGGGGGGTACCTAACTGTCCAGGGGGCGGGGCTGGCAGGCTGGCTGCTTGCCCCGTCACTCAGAAGGGGTCATTGGTGTGCCCTTGAGAAGCCAAAGCTCAGAGAAGCATCAGACGCTGGCTTGCGCCCATCAGGGCCAACCTGAGGCTGCGGAAGTGTCCTGAAGTCTTAGTGTGAGGGTTTTTAGGCCTGTTTTATTATTGGTTTAAAGTAACAGGTGCCCACTTAGAGCAAGCAACAGGACAGGAGTAGATAAAGCAAAGAGACGGTCTGTCTCCTGATCACCCCTGGACCCACTCCTGCAAACCCCTTTTCCAGCCCTGTCTCCATGGCTAGGATCATACTCGGGTAGACACGCGTGTGGTATGATTCTAACAGTCTTAGGAAGCTGTGTGTCCATGTCCATGCAGACCTTTTTTTTTTTTTTAATTTTTATTTATTTGACAGAGAGAGATCACAAGTAGGCAGAGAGGCAGGCAGAGAGAGAGGAGGAAGCAGGCTCCCCGCTGAGCAGAGAGCCCGATGCGGGGCTCCATCCCAGGACCCTGGGACCATGACCCGAGCCAAAGGCAGAGGCTTTAATCCACTGAGCCACCCAGGCGCCCCCCACTTTTTTTTTTTAAACACAAATGGAACTAGGCTCTTCTATCCTATGCTTGTGCTCCGGGGTGTGGCTGTGCCTGATCTGTCACAGCCCCTTGAACAGAAACCTGACTGCTTGGCACATTTCACACGAACAGCTTGTTTCACTTGTCGTGTCTTTAGCAGACAAGAGTGTTTCTGTAGGATACTTTCTTGGAATTGAAATGGTTGATTGAGGGCGCCTGGGTGGCTCAGTTGGTTGAGCGACTTCTTCAGCTCAGGTCATGATCCCGGACTTTCCAGATCGAGTCCCGCCTCGGGCTCCCAGCTCCGTGGGGAGTCGGCTTCTCCCTCTGACCTTCTCCTCGCTCGTGCTCTCTCCCACTCATTCTCTCTCAAACAGATAAATAAAATCTTTAAAAAAAAAAAAAGAAAGAAAGAAAGAAATGGTTGATGGAAAGATGTACATTTCTAAAAATATTTTTATTGTCATAAAACATACATAAGCATAAAATTAACCATTCTAACCGTTTAAAGTATGCGTCAGATAAGTTCAGGTGGTGCAGCCGTCACCGTCCGTGTGCAGACTTTCATTATCTCGGACTGAAACTCTGTCCCCATTAAAAAGGAACTCCCCGCTTGCCCCACTGGGGGAGCAAAGCTTTACCTCTCCCGGCTTGCCAGGGCCTCGGCTGGGCGATGACAGGGCACGAGCCCACAGACTGATTTAACATAAGCTTCACATGACATGGGAGCCTCCCGAGGAGACCAAAGGAGGGGCGAGTCTGTGTGCGCATCCAGGCCAAGCAGGGGGAGGTGGCTGCAGGGGAGCGGCTGTTTGGGGGGCGGAGGCCGCGAGTCCGCCTGGCTCGGTCTCCGGCGAGGAGCGTGCTGCTTTCCTCTTGCCGCGCCCACGGCCTCCACGCGGCCTGTCTCCTTCTCAGGGATGGGAAGGGAGCTCAGGCTCTTCGTGCTCCTGCTGTTTTTAAGGGTCTTCAGCCCAAAATAATCCTGGTGCCCAAGTGGCACAGTTGTGTTCTGAGCTCCTTCATCCCTCCCCCAGCCAGTGGCACCCGCACTGTCCTTTCTGTCTGTGCAGATCTGACGACCCTAGGTCTCTCATGTAAGTGGAATCCTATGGGGTCTGTCCTTTGGGGACTGGCTTATGTTGCTGGGCGTGGTGTCCTCAGGGCCCTTCCGTGCTCTGGCAGGTGCCTAACCTCCTCCTCCTCTGGGCTGAGTCATCGGAGTCCGTTCGTCCGTCCGTCCGTCCGTCCGTCCCCACACGGATGGATGCCTAGTCGCTGCCTCATTTCGGCATTGGCGGACAGTCCTGCTGTGAACCTGGGCGTGCACGTAACGAACCCAGACCCCGCTCCTGGTTCCTCGGGCGGGCGCCCAGACGTGGGGTGCCGTGCTCGCAGGAGTTGTCTGTTGAACCTTCTGAGGACTGTCCTGCGGTGGCTACACCAGTTTACTTTCCCGCCAGCAGCGCTCAAGGCCTCCAGCTTCCCCTCCTCCGCTGCACGTGTCCTTTCCATTTTCTGTTCTCGGTGGTCACCGTGCGCGCACGTGAGGCGGTCTCCCCTGCCGTCTCCCCCAGTGCTATGGGTTTGCGTTTCCCGGACGGTCAGTGATGCTGAGCGCCCTCTCATGGGCTTCTTGGCCACGCGCGTGCGTGTGCACGTTCAGAAGGTTGGTGGGGCTGTTTGGGTGCCGCGCGAGAAGGCTGTTTGCAGATCACTGCTCGGCCTCAGCTTGTGGGCCCAGGAGACTGGGTACCCGTGACCCCAGGCTTCCCCGAGGTGCTCTGCGAAGGGAAGACAGCAACGGCAGAGCGTTGCTTCTGTTCTGACCACAGGACTTGCCGGTGATCGGCCGGAGCGGGAGGAGCTTCAGTTACAGCAGGGACGTCGTGCTGCTGCTGCTGACGGACGGCGTGCTGTTCCACCTGCAGAGCGTCACGGCCTACGCCCTCATGGGCAAGATCTCCCCTGTGACGTTCAGGTGAGCACGGTAGTTTCCCAAGAGACAAAGTGTGCGTCCAGCTCTTTTGCAGAGGAGCGGACTTTAAGCCCAGGGATTGCATGAACCATCTCCGTGCTCTTCAGATGTGAAGGGAGGGCCGTAGCCACGTGTTGTGACCACCAGGCCGTGCTGTTCAGAGCTGTTTGACCTACGGCGAGGCCCAGCACATCAGTCTGTAGGGAGCCCCCCCCCCGGAAACTGGAGCAGATTTGAGTGTTTTTCTGTCTGGATCAGTGTGTCAGTGGCACCGCCTGTGAGGCCAGAATGTTCTGCTCTTGGGCTGTCCAGTGGGGGCCATGGGCACCTGACGTGAGGTGAATGCAGTAAGGAACAGAACTCTTCTTTTACGGTTTTATTTATTTACTTAGTTATTAGAAAGAGAGAGCATAAGCAGGGAGAGCAGCAGAGGGAGAAGCAGGCCCTACGGAGCAGGGAGCCCAGTGTGGGGCTCAATCCCAGGACCCTGGGACCATGACCTGAGCCAAAGGCAGAAAGAAGCGTAGCCCACTGAGCCACCCGGGCACCCCCCAAGAGATGAATTCTTAATTTCATCTAATTTTAAGCAATTTTAATTTGAATAGCCACATGTAGCCGTAGGCTCCCACGTTGGAGGCCCAACTCTGGAAACAGGCGAGCCGGAGGCCTTGCCGGCTCCTCTTCCCCTTCTGTGACTTACAGACTTTAATAAAAGCACCATTTCAAGACTAGAGAATTTTCAGTAACAAGCAGAAAAGCATGAGCTCGTGTCCGTAGCAAGCCTAGAAATCCACGTTCTTAGCTTTGGCCACGTGTCATGGAAGTCAGTGGGCCTTTTTTTTAAACTTCTGAACAGGAAGCAGAGGCGTGGAACAGCCGGGCCTCTGACTCTCTGGGGTTCCCTGGGGCGGCTGCCGCCCCTCCCTGCTCAGGTTGCTCTGGCCCAGTGCGGCGGCCGTGCAGGGCACCAGCTGCACGCCCTGCCCTGTGACCCATGTGGCCCTCCCCCTTCCTGGCTCCTGACGGGGGAAGGTCTGCAGGAGTGCCAGCCACAGTCAGTCAGGACTTTTACATTCTGAGGTCCGGAGTGGTCACTGTCTCTGTCACACATTTTGGTATCCATATGGGGCCAGGAATTATTTCCAAGTACCCGTGAAACTTTGTTTTTTCGTGATTCTTAACAATGGTTCAAAAAGGGCAAAAGCAGAAAACCAATTCTTTTTAAAGAAAATAGCTTTTTGGTGTACGTCTTATTCATATCGTAAGAGCAGTACTTAATTCGTCATTGGAAGTTTGGAAAAGACAGAAAAGTACAAAGAGTAAAGCACATGAGGCCCAAGATCCCCAGACACAAGTGCTGTGAGCATGTCAGCGTCTTTCACATTAACTGCGTTTCTACGGGGCCCAGCGTTGCTCGCACAAGAGACAGAGTCCCCGAGGGGCCTTTCTGGGGTGGCTCCTGTTCCTCTCTGCCCGGCGGCGTCTGCAGAGCTCTCCTGCCCTTCAGCAGAACGCTGAGCTGTTTAGGGGAAAATGCCATAATGTCTGTGATTTACTTAAAAATATTTCAGTCCCCAAATAGGATGAAGCAAATAAAGCAAAATGTCAGTTTAGTCTGCAGGACGGGAGTATGGCCATTCGTCATAACCTGTCCCTGCTTCTCTGTTGGACACCTTTGCTAGTGAAAGTGAGGAGGAGGGAGCCGGCGAGGGGGTGCCCCTGGGCTGTGCGGGCGGCGGGCCAAGCCTGGGCTGTAACCTCTGTCGTTGCAGTGTCGCCAGCACCGTGAAGCACGCCTCGACCACGTGGCTCAGCGTCATCGTGTTTGGCAACAGCGTCACCAGCCTGTCGGCGACCGGCACTGCACTAGTGACAGCTGGCGTCCTGCTCTACAACAAAGCCAAGCAGCACCAGCAGGAGGCCATGCAGAGCTTGGCTGCGGCTGCCAGCCGGACACCAGAGGACGACACGGAGCCGCTGACCCCCAAGGACCCCCGGCCAAACCACTGAGCTGTGGAAGCCCCGGCAGGTGCCCGGGGCCCCGAGGTGCTGCCCACCGCTGCTGTCCTCCTCACTGGCATGGACGCCCAGCCCCTCAGGTCAGTAGGTGCAGGAGACCAAGGGACATGCCGCCTTCCCTGCTCCTTTCTTGAGTTCTCAGTGAAAACCACCGGGAACTTGCACAGGGATCCCAGATGCCAGCTTCCTGGGGCACAGACCAGAGCCAGCAGCTGAGCCACAGCCATGTAATGTGAAAACCCCGACCTGCTGACCCCGTGATGAGCGCATGAGGGGCCCTGGGACCCGCACTAGCCTCTGCAGGCCCTCACCAGTACGCAGGTCCGGCTACAGTGAGGCCAGGCCCCGGTGCCTTGGCGGGGGGACGGCCACAGGTGCCAACATGTGCCACTCCCACTGCTTGGTGCCAGCTCCGTGTCCCTGGGCCTGCACATGTCCTTCTGCTGTCTGGCGGGGCTGCCGTGCTGAGACGGAAGGCCCAGGTGCCACTGCCTGGGCCAGAGGCCACAGCAGCCAGGTGACCACTAGGAGAGAGCTAGGAAGGGGCACAGAAGGGGGCAGGCCCGTGGCTCTGGCCTTCCTGCCCCTCCACCCACGGCGCCCTCTGCACCCCAGAGCTGTCAGCAGCCGGACCACTTAGGGAAAGGCCCCTTATGGAAGGGAAGGTGCCCCACCCCGTTCAGGGTCTCTGCTGCACTAGGCCCCAGACCTCCTGAGGGTCCCGACTCTCACCGGTGGCTGTCCTTCATTCAGGGACCCCCGATGTGATGACGGTGGCTGCCGGTCACAGAGGTGGAGGACAGACAGGCATCTGTGGTGTTTAGCTCAGGACAAGGACATACGGACATTCCCTTTTTTTTTTCTGGGCCCCTGTGTGTAACCCGGGCTGTTCTGAAGGGTTCCCTAGAGGTACTCCTGCCATCACCCTGCTGGTCGGGCCGCTTCATACCTTGTCTCTTGGACAAGGATGCTGAGGGTTTCCCTCATGAACGAGGGAGTAGGGGGTGCTGGGAAGAACATTTGGTGTGTTCACAGTTTTTGTCACACTGCATTTACAATGACTGGAGTTTTTAAAGAAGGAAACAGGTGGCCAGGGACAAGTGGCTTCTGGAAGGTGTGCTGTGTGACCGTTAACACACTGAACCCACAGGCTGGCTTGGCCTGGCTCTCGCCTCCCAGAGCAGACGGACCATCACGCTGGGCATCCGAGCCCTTTGCAAGGTCCGGGCTCCAGGCCTCTGCACGCTGCTCCCCCTCTCACATCCCAGTGGCATTCTGATCAGGGCTCCGCCCGCTGCCAGCCAGGCTTGAAGACCTCTCTGTGGCACCACGCTCACACACTGGGGCGCGTCACCTGCGGCGGCAACACGGCCGCCTGAGACCGGCCTGCCGTGACTGAGCGAAGTAGCCTACAGGAGGGCCTCGGGCGCGAACAGCCCCTCGTCGGATCCCCTCCCTGTTGCTCAGTCCTTGGCTCCCGCCATCTCTTCACTGGTTTTCCGGTTGGCGTCTCAGCTGGGAAATGAAAACAGGCCCCCCTAAAGGTCAAATCTCTTGGAAACAAAGAGCAATAATCATGTCTCATTAACTTCTGGCTACTTGAAGCGGCGTGCCATAATGACAGGTCAGAGCAGGGCCTTTTCTCAGTGCTCACATTTTCCACCAAAAATGAACAAACAAAACAAGAAACTACAACCTTTTCAGGACGTCCTGTGCCCCGCGGACAGGCAGCGTGTGCTGGCCTGCGCGCCGAGCTCACCTGCACCGTGAAGGCGCTGATCATGAGACTTGCCCCATTTCTATCCCTTCCCTCGCCGCCTCCCCCACAAACACACGGAGGAGGACTCGTTGGAGGTGACTGGGGCAGCAGTCACCTGGGTCTGGGGGGACCAGAGTGAAGGCACAGCTTGCACAGCATCGTGCCTCCCCCCTCAAGAATGTGGCCGCCGCGACCAGCTGCTGACGGGACGGGAGCAGAGGACACATCTGCGGTCATCTTGTAGCAAGATGATTTCATGCTGCCTTCCTCACGGATGTCGTCATCGCAGTGGTCATCGGAGTGTGACCAGACGGGCAGCACCTGCGTCTGAGCTCGTAAGGGACCAAGCGCACTACAGGTCACCTGTGCCCTGTCTCCTCTCACAAGTGGCTGTCTGCAGGTGCGATTTTCCAAAATCCGAAACAAAATGAAGATTTTCCTGAATTATTAGCAAATGAGGTCATTTCCAGCAAAGCTGCTTCTGAGACATTTCCTCAGAACACAAGTTGTGGCCGGCAGTGTGCCGGCCCGGGGCTTACGTTCCTTCTTCCCATGTCTGGTCTCCGTCCAGGACAGCCCAGCCAGGACACAAAACCCGTGGCCTGTGTTGGCCATGTGTGGAATGAATGTACAGACATGATCTGTTTTTTTAATTAACTCTATGTAGTAGTGTTTCTAGTATGTTCTCACTGAGCCATCCCAAACGTGCTTGTATCAACGTTGACACTGGGTGTCACCACTTCCTTGGGTCACTTCCTCCCGTGTCCATGGTTGTTGTCTGTGCCTTTGCAAAGAAACACTTCAAACAGGTGTCAGGTCAGGTCATTTGCTTACCTACATTGATACTTAGAGATGTAGTATGTCTGGCTTTCAAGGAAGCTTCCACTGAAGGGCCTAAAAAGCTTTTTTTTTTTTTAATTCCAGTAGTCATAATTTCCTGTATATCAGCATTAAAATAATCTGCCCTGGAAAGCTGAGAATATTCTTGCACAATCCAAAATGTGTCTTTAATTTAAGAAAAACACACATGGTGAATCAGAGACAGTCCCACGCAGCTCAGAGAACATCCGCCGCGCTGGAAATGCTTTTCCCAGAACCAGTGGGTTCTGCCTGTGAGCGGCCCCTTGGATGGGCGGGTAGGGCTGACACACGCACCACGTGGCGCTTTACATCTGGCTGGTGGTGTGCTTTCCCAAGGCCTCAAGTGTTTTCATGGTTTCCTGGGTTGGAAAAACTAGGCCAGGAGTTCGTGCACATGGGGTTCTTTTCTTCTACCTGTGACCAGTGGACTGAGGGCTTCATTCTTTCACAAAGGCCGTACCTGCTCTGGTTGGGGCCTCTTCCTTCCCTTGCTTTAGGAATAAGAATGCCCCAGCTCCCCGGCGAACCTGCCCATATGCCCCTCTCCTGGCCGAGGAGCCGCTTGGCCCAGGGGAGGTTCTGCTGACCGCCTGCTGCTTGGGTGCAAAGCCTCCGACACCGCCGTCTCTGCAGAACGTACTCGTTTCCCCGAGGTTCTGATTATGGGTTTCCTGGGCGCTGGACCGGTGCCCAGACTCCAAAAGGAGTCGGAAACTATGCTACTGGTTAAACAACAGTCATAGTGACCGGAAGCGCCCGCTGCGGCTCCGTGTCCCCGTGGGAGCGACCGCCACCCGCTCCCCGACTAAGCCCGCCATGCGCCCCGCACTCTCCCCTCCTCGTCTGGAGGAAACCCGGTGTTCACTGGCTACTTCGAGCCCCGTCTGCCGACGTGGGAGCGGAGTGTGAGCCTGCCGGGGCGAGCCCGTGTCCGCGGCTTCCCCCGCGGAGGTCGCTCTGCGGCGCACTGGGGGCGGCGCGCGCGCGGGGCTGCGGCCTTCGCCGGGGCAGTGCTCGGTCGAGCCCGCTGCGGGGACACCTCGCCGGGGCTCGGCCCACCCCGGGGCTCGGGTTCCGTCCGCCTGCGTGGCCGTCGGGCCTCCGGTGTGGGCGCGGCCGAGCTACAGGAGGGGCTGCCGTGAGCTCCGCGGGCGCCCGCAGTCCGCGCGACGGAGAGAAGCGGGGGAGGCCCGGCCCCAGGAGCCCTCTTGGTGCCCGATCTGGGCGGCATAGTGCGGGCGCCTACCTTCCCGCCCCCTTCCCGGTCTCTGTGGCCCCCGAAACCACGCAGGCCGGCCTGGCGCCGGGCGGGACAGGGGCGGGCCGGGGGCTGGGCGCGCGGAACGGCCGCGGGAATTCCAGGACGGAAGTGACGCCACCCGCGCGCCGGATGCCCTCGGTCGGGAGCCGGCGGCGGGCTCCGCCCCCGTGTGTCATCCGCCGGCGCCGGCGCAGGAAGTGGCGACGCTGCTGGCGCGCGCCGGGCGCTGTTTCTCCTCAGGCTCCGGGACCGGCGGCGGCGGCGGTGGCGGCGGCGGCGGCAGCGGTGCAGGGGTGAGTGGCGGAGGGCCGGAACGAGCGGCGGGCGCGGCCAGCTCCCTGGCCTCTCCGTCCGGGCGTCGCTTCCCGCCTCGTCGCCCCGCGCGGAGCTGGGGTTGAGGCGGCGTCGGGCCCGAACCCCGGCTCGTGGCGGCTGAGCCCCGGCGGCGAGGGTCCCGGCGTCGCGGCCGCGTCGCAGCGCCCCAGCCCGGCTCCCGGACCCTCCCGACGGCCGGCCCGGTGCGCGCGGAGGGTCTCATGGAGCCCCCGGCGGGGCTGCCGTGAGCTCTGGCGGAGAGGTAACCGGGGCGAGGGCGCGCCGCGGGCCGTCGGGGATGCCCCGGCGACGGCGGTCCGAGCGCGGGCGGCGCTGCCCCCGCGGGGCTGTGTGTCGGCGGCGGCGCGGGCCGGGCCGGGGCGGGGGCGGGGCGCCGCGTCCTGACGGGCCGGGGCCGGGGCCGGAGTCGGGGCGCCGCGTCCTGACGGGCCGGGGCCGGGGCCGGAGTCGGGGCGCCGCGTCCTGACGGGCCGGGGCCGGGGCCGGAGTCGGGGCGCCCGCGTCCTGACGGGCCGGGGCCGGGGCCGGAGTCGGGGCGCCGCGTCCTGACGGGCCGGGGCCGGGCCGGAGTCGGGGCGCCGCGTCCTGACGGGCCGGGGCCGGGGCCGGAGTCGGGGCGCCGCGTCCTGACGGGCCGGGGCCGGGGCCGGAGTCGGGGCGCCGCGTCCTGACGGGCCGGGGCCGGGGCCGGAGTCGGGGCGCCGCGTCCTGACGGGCCGGGGCCGGGGCCGGAGTCGGGGCGCCGCGTCCTGACGGGCCGGGGCCGGGGCCGGAGTCGGGGCGCCGCGTCCTGACGGGCCGGGGCCGGGGCCGGAGTCGGGGCGCCGCGTCCTGACGGGCCGGGGCCGGGGCCGGGAGTCGGGGCGCCGCGTCCTGACGGGCCGGGGCCGGGGCCGGAGTCGGGGCGCCGCGTCCTGACGGGCCGGGGCCGGGGCCGGAGTCGGGGCGCCGCGTCCTGACGGGCCGGGGCCGGGGCCGGAGTCGGGGCGCCGCGACCTGACGCGCCGGCCGTGCCCCCGCAGCGCCCTCACGCCAATGGGGGATGAGAAGGACTCCTGGAAGGTGAAGACGTTAGATGAGATCCTGCAGGAGAAGAAGCGGCGGAAGGAGCAGGAGGAGAAGGCGGAGATCAAGCGCCTGAAAAACGTGAGCCGCCCGGTGCGACGTGTCCCGAGACGTCGGTTCTCTGCGCTCGTTGTCCCGCGGGAGCAGCGCGTGCGGACCCCGCGGTCTCCGGGGCGCGCCCGGCCGAGCCCGGCGAAGACGTGCAGGCGCGAGCCCAGAGCCTGCGTCCAGGCGCGGCGGACTCGCCCCGCGGTGCTCGTGCGCCGGACACCGCGGCGCGCTCCGTCCGCGCGGGCCGCCCTGGGCTGAACGTTTCGTCTTCGTCCCCTCCCGTGCGTGCGGCGGCGGCCGGAGGAGCCGGGCGCGGGGCGCGTGTGGCCGCGGTCGGGCGCGCGGACCCGGGCCGCTCGGCCTGCAGTGGAGTCGCTGCGGCGCCGCGCTGGCCCCGACTTCCCGGGTCAGGCCGGGTTTGCAGAGCCCCTCGGCTCCGCGAGCGCCGGCGGGCAGGGGCGCGGCCCTCGGAGCGGACGGGAGCGGGCGGGAGACGGGGCCGGAGACGGGCTGCCGCCGGGACGACCGTCCCTGACAGGGAGCGAC
This sequence comes from Mustela putorius furo, assembly GCF_011764305.1. Lineage (NCBI taxonomy): Eukaryota > Metazoa > Chordata > Mammalia > Carnivora > Mustelidae > Mustela > Mustela putorius. Next base: position 607,560 of record NW_025422005.1, on the reverse strand, counting down.
TCTCTCCTTGCTTTAGTCCGATGACCGCGATTCCAAGCGGGATTCCCTGGAGGAAGGGGAGCTGAGGGACCACCGCATGGAGATCACGATCCGGAACTCCCCGTACCGACGAGAGGACTCCATGGAAGACAGGTGGGGGCGAGGGGCTCGGCCAGGAGGACGGGCCAGGCCGCACGTGCTCTTCGCTCGGGCGGGCTGGGTCGCACCACCGGGCTGGGGGCCCCTTGGGCTCTTCTCCGCGTTACTTGGGAAACGTCTGTAGCCGTGACCTCAGGTGTGGCTCCCAGTCGAGGCGGACTCTGTGTGATCGCCGCCTCCTCACCCGTCTTAGGAGAGTTCGCCGCGTGTGTATCTCTTTTCTCGCACTCCGCCTTCAGTTAAGCTCACGCCAACCACAAGCTACATTTATTCATTTGTTCACTTATTTGTAGGGATTTTTATTTATATTTTTGATTCGTTCTTGTACACATGGTCAGCACCAAATGATCCATCATCAGAGAGTTAAAGCCAGCGTGACCGGGAAGTAAGGTACAGAGACCTAGATCAAGTCTTCTGGGGTTCCAGTCATGCAGGCGGCTGAAGATATTGTTGAGGGGCCCTCTGGGGTCATTAAGCTTTCTTAAGATTGTGATGCCTGTATCTTAACACCTCTACTGAGACGAAAACGATAAGGTGTGTACGTATGTATACGCGGAGTGTGCGGTTTCAGGTACTTGTCCGTACTTGTGCGGTCGTGGTCACGGTAATGAACATGTCCATCGCCCCCTTAGCTTCCCTGGGACGGACTGTTCCCTGTGGATGTGGATTTTTCACTTACACTTCTGATCTGAGTCTGTATTTGATAATCCGTTTTGGCTTAAGTTTAATAGCTAACAGTGCTTCAAATGGTGGGTCAGATGGAACTCCTGTGCTCTGAAGGGTGCGTCTCTGGGGCGGAGGAGCTCCGCAGCACCCCGCCTCCCCGCGTGACTCTCGAGCATGATGTGATGCTGTCGTGTATTTCAGAGGCGAGGAGGATGACTCTTTGGCTATCAAACCTCCGCAGCAAGTGTCTCGGAAAGAAAAGGCTCATCACAGGAAAGATGAAAAGAGGAAAGAGAAACGTAGGCATCGTAGCCATTCAGCAGAAGGGGGTACAGAAGTTTTTCTTGTTTTTACCTTTACTTCTTTTTGGTACCATGTTCAGGTGTGGTGTGTTTCCTGGATCACGGTCTGCTGATTCATCCAGAGGACAGTTGAAAGAGAAGAGAAAGTAAAAATTTTAGCTGAAAGCCTAAATTTATTATAGATCATTCCAAATAGCTGTATCATTTTTCTTCTGGTGTCTTTTTCTCCTTCTTACATTGTTGTGGGTTAGTTCGTTTAAATGTAATACTATGTTAATTCGACAAATGTAGGGGATTTGTATGTATTTTTTATAGCGATCCAGTGTTGAATTACCTGAAGAAAGAAAGATCTTTGATCAAGTCCCAATGAGTTTGGTCTCCCACCATTATTAAGGGTTCTTAGGGTGTTGGGAAACATGGCCCCGGCACCAGCTTTAGGTGTCATTGTTACAAAAGCAGTTGATGTGCGTGGTTTGTCACACAAGATGGAAATCCACCAGGAGCTGAGCTCTGTCCTGTGTTCTTTACGAACGATGCTGGTGGTGGTGCTTAATTACAGAACTGGTGTACAGCTGACCCTTGAACAGCACGGGCTGGAACTCCGTGGTCCGCCTGTCCATGGATGTTTCCTAGTAACTGCAGGACGGTGCCGTAAATGCCCTTTCCCTCCTTGTTTCTCCGACAGTAATCTCTTGGATGTAGCTCATGCAGTTGTTAGAGTACGGTAGGGAACACATGTGACACAGAAGACACGTCGTCAGTAAAGCCTCTGGTCGGCAGTAGGCTGTTCGTAGTCGAGTGCTCAGGACTCATACTCACCCTTGGGTTTCCGGCTGCGTCGGGGCGCGTGTGCCCCCGCCCTGTGTTCAGGGCTCAGCTGTCATCCAGTCGTAGGCTGTTTAATACAGAAAGGTGAAGGGCAGGGTGAAGTTACAGTTCTCTTCAGTGGCCACCACCTTATCTCCCCCTGACTTGGAGGCTCCACGTCATTCATTAAAATGCTTCTCTTCACTGTGTATTTGCACATTATGTTTTGGGAATTGGGCCCCTTTGCGTGACCCTTTGTTTCTCCTTAGGGAAGCATGCCAGAGCAAAGGACAAGGAGCGAGAGCACGAGCGCCGGAAGCGGCACCGAGAGGAGCAGGACAAGGCTCGTCGGGAGTGGGAGAGGCAGAAGAGGAGGGAGATGGCCCGGGAGCACTCCAGAAGGGAGAGGTGAGGGGACACATTTTTAAGGAGCCCAAACGGAGCGCTCCTGGGGATAGCAGGCTGTCAGAGTGGCAGAAGAGACCATCTTGACACATAGTGACCTGGCAGCATAACCCAGATGTGACACGGAAGTGGTTTATGGGCCCAGAGTCCCAGTGCAGTGAACCTGGGGTGGTGCTTGTCAAGAGATTTGTCCTGAAGGGATTAAGGTGATTCTTTTTTTTTAAAGATTTTATTTATTTATTTGGCAGACAGAGATCACAAGCAGGCAGAGAGGGTGGGGGGGGCCGGGCTCCCCGCGGAGCAGAGAGCCCGATATGGGGCTCGATCCCAGGACTCTGGGATCATGACCCAAGCTGAAGGCACAGGCTTCAACCCACTAAGCCACCCAGGCACCCTGGGATTAAGTTTTTACTGTACCCCAAAGACAGAAATAGGTGTGAATCTTCCTGAGAAAAGATCATGAAGGGAATGGAACTCTGGGTGTCGGTTTCTCCGGGTGGAAGCTGCTGGGGAAGGTGCTCAGGAGCCAGGCCAGGCCAGCAGTTGCCTGAGATTCCGTGTAAGAGTGTGATGTGGACCTGAAGGAAGGGGCATTGCTGGCAGGAGCTGGGTGTGTGATAGGAATTCAGACAAAGGAATGAAGTTTTGGGGCCAAACGCCTGACCGTGGAGAGGGGAAGGAAGATGGAGGAGGGAGAAGGGATCTTCCTGGGCCTCTCAGCTGGTGATGGAGCAGGAGGAGCTGTAAATACTCTGAGCTTGATGCGTCAGGGTGGGGTACGCCTCTTGAGAGGACGGGGCGGGGGTGCTCTCTCTCTCGGAGATAGCCCAGTGCACGTATAGGAGTTCTACACCCAAGAGAAGTCTGGTTAAGGGTGATCTCTGCAGAAGTACTTACGGAGTGCATGGTCTGTACCAAGCTCTGTTCTAGGTGGCCTAAGCCAGGAAAACTAAGGGAACACATCGCTCGGGGTTCTCTGAAAGACTGTAGACTGCAGGTTACACTGCAGTTCTTTCAAACAAAACAAAGGGAAATCCAAAGGCCTGGGAGCTGAGACACCAGACTCTTGGACCTTTGTCTCCAAGTATACCTCTGTGGGCTCAGATTCCTAGAGGAAAGCATCTGTATAACCCCAGATCTGTTCATAAGGGCCAGATATGAATAAGAGGGCCACCTCTGTCTCTTGAGGTCATTTCCAGAGAAAGCTTGGTGGCTGGCCTGCTACAAGGAAGGGAGAAGTCGGAGGGGGGATATTGCGGACATTCAGGGCGAAGGGGTGAACTGAGAGAACTGAGACAGGTATGAGAAGAGCCTTTGTTCTCGTGGAGGTGGTGTGGGACGAGGCAAACAGAGTCTTCAGGTGAAGGTCGGCGATCACGAGGTGAGCGGAGCTTTGTGGCCAGGTTCATGGCGAGCATGTGAATCCCCCACGTTTGCCCGGCTCTGCACTGACTCTGTTTAGGATGGGCTGACCGCGCAGCTGTGCACACACAGCGGTGACCCAAGGAAGCCAAGCTTGAAAATAAAAAACGTATCAGAAAAAAAGAGCAGTGGCCGCACTCTAGTCGGGAGACGGGAGACGGAGTTCACAGATTAGCACAGCGTGTTACCAAACAGCAACTAAGAGGAAAAATGAGAATCCAGACTTGCTACAATGTGTTACCCGAAATGTCCAGTTTTCTCTCTCTTCTTTCTTTCTCTTTAAGATTTTTGTTAGAGGGCCGGCTGGGTCATTTAGTCGGTTAACTGTCTGCCTTCAGCCCAGGGTCATGGGATCAAGCCCTGCGTTGGCCTCCCTGCTCAGCGGGGAGTCTGCCTCTCCCTCTGCCTGCTGCTTCCCCTGCATGTGTGCGCGCGCGCTCTGTCTCTCACTCACTCAGCGTCTTAAAAAAAAAAGATTTTGTTAGAGTGCCCCTGAAATATGTCCAGTTTTCTTTCTTTCTTTTTTTTTTTCTTAAGATTTTTATTTATTTATTCAACAAATTTCACAAGTAGGCAGAGAGAGGTGGGGAAGCAGACTCCCCACAGCACAGAGAGCCTGACGGGGGTGGGGGGGCTCCATCCCAGGACCCAAAGCCATGACCCAAGCTGAAGGCAGAGGCTTTAACCCACTGAGTCACCAGGCGCCCCTGAAGTATGTCCAGTTTTCAACAAAAGGTTTTAAGACATAAAAGAAATAGGAAAGTGTGACTCTGTATGAAGGAAGAAAAGCGTCAGTAGAAACTGAGTGTTCCACATTAGCAAGGAACTTGAAATGGAGCAATAGAAATTAGGCTTTCTGAAGAATGGAGAGAATTAACAAAGGATGAACAGAGCCTCAAAGATCTGTGGGACTTGGGGCGCCTGGGGGGCTCAGTGGGCTAAAGCTTCTGCCTTTGGCTCAGGTCATGATCCCAGGCTCCTGGGATCGAGCCCCAAATCGGGCTCTCTGCTCCGCGGGGAGCCTGCTTCCTCCTCTCTCTGCCTGCCTCTCTGCCTGCTTGTGATCTCTGTCTGTCAGATAAATAAATAAATCTTTAAAAAACAAAAATCTGGGCGCCTGGGTGGCTCAGTGGGTTAAGGCGCTGCCTTCGGCTCAGGTCATGATCTCAGGGTCCTGGGATCGAGTCCCGCATCGGGTTCTCTACTCAGCAGGGAGCCTGTTTCCTCCTCTCTCTCTTTCTCTGCCTGCCTCTCTGCCTACTTGTGATCTCTCTCTGCCAAATAAAGAAATAAAATCTTTAAAAAAAAAAAAAAAAATCTGTGGGGCAGCGTCTGTTCTGCCCACACCCATGTAATTGGCAGTCCCAGGAGAGAAGAGCGAAGCAGCACGAAGATGTTTCTTTAAACAATGCCCAAGAACGTCCCAGATTTGATGACAAGCATTTATCTACACATCCTAGAAGCTCAGTACCCCAAGTAGGATTCATAGAGTGACATGACAGTGAAACTGGTGAAAGCCAGAGAAAAATCCTGAAAGGAAGCAGGAGAAAAATCTACATAGAAGGAGGGCTTCAGTGCGATTGCTGGCTGACTTCTCAGAGTCAGTGGGGGTCAGAAGGCGGTGGCGTGGCAGGCCCCACTGCCGAAAGAAAGCCTGACAACCAGGAATTTTGTGTCCAGCAAAATTCTTCTTCCAAAGTGAGGGGAATAAGAAAGATAAACCAGTGGAATTCATTATTAACAAGACCTGCCTTAAATACTCCAGGAAGACCTTCATGTTGAGTGGAAATGACAGCAGAAGGTATCAACTTCAGGAAGAAAAGACGAGCACTGGAAATGGTAAAGGCTCGGGTTGACGTAACAGAATCTACAAATGTTTCTTCTCACATCTTAGTTTCCATAAGAGACACAACTGCATGAAACAGTGATGGGTGAAATGCTGTGGTGTGACCCCGCGCGTGTGGGCTGCACGGAGAACAGGGAGGGCCCGAGCCGTTCTGCACGGGGCTCCGGCATTCCCTGGGATGAAGTCAGTCTGAGAAGATGCGCGCTGCCCATCCTGGAGCAGCCACGAAGAGCGGGACTGACTAGTGCAAACGGGACTCGGCAGGGTTTTCTGGAGAGCCTTACTTAAACCAAAAAGACGGAAGGCGTAAAATTCAAAGAGTAACAGGAAGCAAATTCAGCCAAATCCATAATTACGTGAAACGTGGAATGGTTTGTGTACCCCAGAGGAGAGGTTCTTCGACAGCAAAGCAAGATCCAGTACATTGTCTATAAAGAGAACCTCTTAGTCCAGGACAAAAATAAGTCAAAAGTAAACATACGGACAGAGATATCCCACACCCACAGCAGCTGCAGAGCGCAGGTGGCTCAGGCGAGACATCAGTTACCTGACAGAAGTCAGACCAGCGCCGACACAGGGCTTCCCGAGGACAGAAGCGTCCGTACAGCAGAAGGGAGTGATGGCAGCAAACGTGTACGTGCCTGACCGCTGACGGGAGAAGTGGGTCGTTCGTCAGTGCCAGTTGCAATTTCAATACCATGTTGTCCGTGTTGGCAGAACAACCAGAGAAAAGGATGTAAAACATCCCGACAGTGGCCTGCACGGGCTCGGTCTCACTGACCTTGCACGTGGCGCCCCACTGCCAGCTGCAGGCTACACACTCGGAAAGGGAAGGTCGTGCCGCGTGGATCCTGCGTGGGCCACACAGCAGGTTTCAGATCTGAGAACTGAGGTCGTACAAAGTATACCCTCTTCCCACAAAAGGGTTAAAGTAGAAATCAACACAAAGAAACAAACTTGAGGGAATCCTCAAATGTTTAGAAATCCCACAGTCCTTTTCTGAATAACCTATGGCCCAAATAAATCAAAAGGAAACACACAAGTGCCTGGGGGCTCAGTCGGTCAAGCTTCCAACTTGATCTCAACTCAGGTCTTGGTCTCGGGGTCGTGAGTTCAAGCCGCACGTTGGGCATCTCCCTGAGCATGAAACCTACTGGAAGAAGAAAAAACAACATTTTGAACTGAATGAAAACAGAAGCAGGATGCCCAGAGTTAGTGATGCAGAAAAGGCTGTGCATGGAGTGAAATGTTTTGGCTTTTAGGCACTGAGAACAGCGAAGTTGTCAGGTCAGCAGCCGAGCCTCTACCCTTAGCAGAAGAGACAGGCAGACTCAAACCAAAGAAAGCAGAAGGAATATCCACAGAATCCCAAACACAAAGAATCAGGCTCGTGGGGCAGGCGATGGGCGTATTTTGGAACTAGCTTGTAAAGTCGTTGCACGACTTCATAAGTTTATGAGAAATGGAATTCTCTGGTTGGATCTCCTGTTATGTTACAGCTTTTATCTCCCAACAGTTTGGACTCGGGCACTTAAGAATAGTTCCTAGAATCCCGGGCTTCTGCAGCAGGGCCCTCGGATGGGCCCCAGAGTCAGCACAGGCCCGGGGACTGGGCCGTGAGCCTTGTTCCGTTTTCGCCATTGTTTGTGCTCATTTCCGTTTGAGTATACTGGTGCGCACTTTCTTCTTTTTCAACGTACTGGCTCTTTTATATTTGGACATAACTGTAGGGACATGAAAGTTTACTGCATCTGGCCCATTTGCACTGTTTGCCTGTGTTGTGGGGCAGGCCGCGCGTGTGGTCCTTGGTGACTCGCCGCCTTCATGAAGCAGCTTCTGCCCACTGCCCTTCACATGCCACACTTGTGCCTGCTGGGCTGGCGGATCAGCCGGGGGTCCGTCTGCCACAGAATCCAGTGAGGAGGAGCCACAGGGCCCAGGCCTGCGTCCAGATCCTCCACACCTTCCGCAGGTGGACTCGTCCATCCTCGCTGTCGCCCCTGAAGACCTAGACCGCCATAAAGGTGGATGCAAGCTGTGCTGCCGGCCACGCCTAGCAGGCCCGCCAGACCGGCGTCCGGAGCACTGGGCTCATCTGCCGGCATTGGCTTTCTAACTCCTCCTCCTCCTCTTCTTTTTAAAAGACTCCATTCATTTATTTGACAGAGATCACAAGTAGGCAGAGGGGCAGGCAGAGGGAGAGGAAGGGAAGCTCCCGCCGAGCAGAGAGCCCAATGCGGGGCTCAATCCCAGGCCCCGAAGGTCATGACCCGAGCCAAAGGCAGAGGCTTTAACCCCTTGAGCCACCCAGGCGCCCCTTTCTTCTTCTTTTTTAAAGACTCTATTCATTTGAGGGGCGCCTGGGTGGCTCATTCGGTGAAGCCTCCCTCTTCAGCTCAGGGCATGATTCTGGCTTCCTGGGATCAAGCCCCACGTCGGGTTCCCTGCTTGGTGGGGAGCCTGCTGGGTCCTCTCCCTCTGCCTGCTGTTCTGCTGCTTGTGCGTGGGCTCCCTCTCTCAACCTCTCAGTCTCTGTCAAATCGATACAAATGTTTTACAAAAAACTTTTATTTGAGCGAGAGAAAGTGTACAAACGGGGGGGGGGTGCAGAGATAGGGAGCTCAGCAGACTCTGCACCGACCATGGAGCCTTTCGCGGGGCTCAGTCTCCTGACCCCAAGGTCATGACCCGAGCCCAGATCAAGAGTCTGAGGTTCAACGACTGCACGCCCCCCAGGCACCCCTTGCTTGGTTCTCTCGCATCTGTCAGGACGTGTGCTCTGGATATTGGTGGCTTTGAGAAAGCCTTTTATGGTTTGAATAACCTAAATGGGCAATTTCTAAATTTGAACAGAAAGCACTTGGGGTCAGAAAGGGAAACTGGAGAGAGCGTCGGCCTGTGCCCCTTACAGGGACCGCCTTGAGCAGCTGGAGAGGAAGCGGGAGCGAGAGCGGAAGATGCGGGAGCAGCAGAAGGAGCAGCGGGAGCAGAAGGAGCGGGAGCGGCGGGCCGAGGAGCGGCGCAAGGAGCGCGAGGCCCGCAGGGAAGGTGGGGGCGGGCGCGCCTTGTGGCTGGGGTGCTGCTCCCGGCTGAGCTCAGGGCCGCGCGAGTGACACTGAGGGACGAGGTGCTCTGGCCGGTGGCCATGCGACACGGGGGCAGGCCCTGGGGCTCAGCAGTTGAGCCTGACCGTGCGGTCCCTGGCCCAGGAAGGCCGTGGGCACTTGAGGTGTGCAGCGAGGGTGCGTGGCGGGGCCTTCCCGGGCCCGGCGCTGGGCCGCCGTTTCTGCTGCCCACACTGGCCCGGCACAGGCTTGAAAGGTGGGTCGTGGCCCCTTCCTTTCTGACCAATGGAGGGGAGTCTGGAAGGTCCTTGTGGGTCCTCAGGGACAGCCTCCAGCCTCTGTCACCAGAGCTATGAGCACACGTTCTGCGTCACCACCGGCAGGGGAGCGGCTGAGACCCGACCGGGGCAGGGCCCTGCTGGAGAGGGTGCCGCCAGCCCCGCCTCCCGCTGTGTTTTGTGCCCCAGTGTCCGCACATCACCGAGCGATGAGGGAGGACTACGGCGACAAGGTGAAAGCCGGCCACTGGAGCCGCAGCCCGCTGCGGCCGCCCCGAGAGAGGTTCGAGCTGACCGACGGCCGGAAGCCAGGTGCGGGCGCGGGGCCTGGCTCTCGGCAAACGAAGACGTCACGAAAACGTGCTTTTGTTGTGCAGTGAGATGGGCTGTAGGACTCCCGGAGCCCACGGTGGGCCCGTTGTTAGTGTGGAGCTTGTATGTGTCGGAGCCCCTCGTAGGGGGGTCGAGAGCTGTCCTGCCGCTCCGTGGGGGGCCGCGTGTCACCCAGGCCCCCGTCGGCCTCCGCAGGAAAGGTGCTGTCGGGTCTTGTTTGTGGTCAGACGCGTCCCGCGTTCAACTTTGATGGTTTGTTTCTAAGTGAAAGAAGAGAAGACGGAGGAGCGAGACCTGCTGTCCGACCTGCAGGACGTCAGCGACAGCGAGAGGAAAACCAGCTCTGCCGAGTCCTCGTCAGGTGAGCGCCGGCTCCGCGGCCGCGCCGGGGGCACTCGTCCCCGCTGTGCGCTTCAGCTGCTTTCTTCCCACAGCCGAGTCGGGGTCAGGTTCGGAGGAGGAAGAGGAGGAGGAGGAGGAAGAGGAGGAGGAGGAGGAGGAGGAGGGCAGCAGCAGCGAAGAGTCGGAGGAGGAGGAGGAGGAGGAGGAGGAGGAGGAGACGGGCAGCAACTCCGAGGACGCGTCGGGACAGTCGGCCGGTGAGGAGGCGCAGGGCTCCCACGGTCTCTTCAGGCTTCGGAGGGATCACTGGCGCCCTCGGATCAAAAATACTCCCAAATGGAAAATGCTTTGGTATCGGGGGTTCCCATAAGGCCCCAAAAGTGATTTTTTTACAGCGGTTCTTGCTTTTCGTTAGCTAGAGCAGACCCTTGTTTGTGCCGTGGAGGGTCTGAAGAGCCCTAGAAAGAGGCCGGGCCCGAACCCTCGGGCCCGGGCCTGCAGGTGTGAGCGACGGCCGCCCGCTCTGTCTTGCAGAGGACGTGAGTGAGGACGAGATGAGCGGGGACGGCGAGCGCAGCGAGAACCGCGTCCTGGTCGGTGAGCGGCGCCCCGCGAGGCGGTCCCTCCGCTCCATGACCCTTTCCAAAGCCCGCAGGTCACCGTCTCCTGTGCGCGCCCCTCGCCCGAGGCCCAGGCAGCCGGCTCCCTGAGAGACCCGCTCGTGACCGTGGAGGGCCGGCATCCCCGAGTCCTCGGCATCCCCGTGGCTTAGACACGGCAGGGGGCGCAGCAGCCGGGCTGGGCCCTCGGCCCGAGAGACGAGTCCCGGCTGTGCCGCCTTTGAGCCCTGGCTCCGGTCAGCGGCTCCCAGGCCCCCGGCTGTGCTGGTGAACCCCCGGACCCCAGTGCCCTCTGTCCAGAGTGGTGGGGTACACACATCTGGGGTCGCCTCTGCGGCTCTGGCATGCACTTGGTGCCCCCACCCCACCCCAGAGCACGAGAGGGACGATGACATTGCTTATTCCTGGTTCCACAGTTGGGTTTAACGTTTGAAGTTCCAGAGTCCCGATTTGACCGAGACTCCGGAGAAAGTGAGGAAGGGGAGGAAGAAGCCGGCGAGGGCACGCCACAGAGCAGCGCCCTGACCGAAGGCGACTTTGTGCCCGACTCTCCCGCCTTGTCACCCATTGAACTCAAACAGGAGCTGCCCAAGTACCTCCCTGCCCTGCAGGTCCGGCGTCCCTGCGCCCTAGGGCTGGCTCGGCTTGGCCGACGGCGGACGGGGCTGGGGGTTGAGAGTGGGGCCTCTGCTGTGGGCACCTGCCACACAGGGCAAGGTGCCGGGGCTTTGGCGGTGTCATCCCTGGTGTTATCTTAGCGCAGAGCAGGCAGACCGGGCCGGGCTCAGGAGGGCGCTCCCGGGACCAGGTTTTGTGGCAGGGGGTTTTATTTCTTGATCCAGGAGCGCTGCTCACTGAGGAAGCCGGGCGGGAGGGCCGCTGGGCAGCGCCCCCAGACACTTGGGGGCAGGGCCTGCTGCCCCAGCTCCGTGCCGGTGTTAGCGCGGCCGCGGCCTCCTCACGGCCTGCTTCCTTCCAGGGTTGTCGCAGCGTGGAGGAGTTCCAGTGCCTGAACAGGATCGAGGAAGGCACTTACGGGGTGGTGTACAGAGCAAAGGACAAGAAAACAGGTGCGTGCGGTGTCGCGTGGTCCCCCAGGGTGGGGCAGGGAGACGTGGGGCAGGAGCAGGGCGGCACAGGGAACCTCTCCTCGGGCAGGAAGGAGTCTCTCCTGAGGAGCACTGGGCATTCCCACCGCACTTTCTCAGGCCTGGCATGTTTCCCCTGCACGGTCTTGCTGGGCCCACGAGGACTCTGGGAGGGAGGCAGGCCGGGCGTTCTGCCTAAGCCACAGGGAGCTTGCAGGGACTGAGATCCAAGCCCGGGCCATCCTCGCCCTTGGCACCCTCAGAGTCTAGGTCATTGAACACACGGTTCCTACCCTCCTGGGAGTCTTCCCTCCACAGATGCCCAGTCACGGCCTCGCCTTACCTGGCGAGCACCAGCTTAGGACTCCCGGGCCCCTGAGCAGTTGACTCCTTGATGTCTGTGGAGTCCAGAGGTCAGCCTGACCGTGAGGCTCGGCTGCTTGCTTGTGGCAGCAGGTGCCTCGGCTCCAGGGAGGGGTGTGGAGTCCACTTCGAGTGCTAGCACCTGAACAGGTGCGTGAGCCGTGGCCTGGAAGCTTCCCTGGCACCGCATCTGGGTCTTGGAAACTCGGAGGCCACTTGAGATCCTGAGACCCTGGCGAATGTTTCTGTGTTGGGATGTTGAGGTTCGCGGTGTCTCCTGGCGAACCACAGCAGGGTCAGAGAGGATGGGAAACCCTCACCTGTTTGGGAGGAAAGCTGGTTTGGAAATAGGCCTCGTGTTTCGTTCAGGTTTGGGCTTTTTCTCTTGGTGCGGATGTGAGACATCCGTTAAAACAAGACTTCTCGGGGCACCGGGTGGCTCAGTGGGTTGAGCCTCTGCCTTCGGCTCAGGTCATGATCCCAGGGTCCTGGGATCGAGCCCCACATGGCGCTCTGCTCAGCGGGGAGCCTGCTTCCTCCTCTCTCTCTGCCTGCCTCTCTGCCTGCTTCTGATCTCTGTCTGTCAAATAAATTAATTTAATTTAATTTAAAAAAAAAAAGACTTCCCTGTGCACAAGAAGCCCTTCCCGAGTCCCAGCCACGTGCGTATGTGTGGAAGGAGGTGTCCTCAACCTGCCTCCCAACTGTTTTCAGATGAAATTGTGGCTTTGAAGCGGCTGAAGATGGAGAAGGAGAAAGAGGGCTTTCCGATCACCTCTCTGAGGGAGATCAACACCATCCTGAAGGCGCAGCACCCCAACATCGTCACAGTCCGGGTAAGGCCTCCCGGGCCTGTGCCCAAGGGCAGCCTGGGGGTCGCGCTCACCTGTGTTGTGCAAAAACGGAGTCTTCGTGGCCCCGCCACATCAGCCCCTTGAAGGTTACCACACCTGACCCCAACAGGTCCCTGCTATCTGCATGTGTCTAGGCCCTAGGAGTCCGCGGTCACGGGGCTGGGGCCGAGAGGGGACCCCCAGGTGACCCACCCACTGGCTTTTGTCTCTCAGGAAATCGTTGTGGGCAGCAACATGGACAAGATCTACATCGTGATGAACTACGTGGAACACGACCTCAAGAGTCTGATGGAGACCATGAAGCAGCCTTTCTTGCCAGGTGGGGCCCGTGGCATGGCGGGCACGGCCCCGAGTCACTCCTGCAGCCGTGGCCCTCTGGCTGCTGTCCCCCAACGGGAACCGCCCACCCTCGGGCCACCTGGGCTGCAGGCATGTCCCTGACCCTGTAACTGAGGCGCGCCCCTCAGGGCTGTGCTGAGCCAGGCGCGTTCGGATGTGCCCTGGAGAGCCTGGTCGCTGCCGAGGCAGGCAGATGACCCAGGGCCGTGACCCCGCTGCCCTCTAGGGGAGGTGAAGACCCTGATGATCCAGCTGCTGCGCGGCGTGAAGCACCTGCACGATAACTGGATCCTGCACCGGGACCTCAAGACCTCCAACCTGCTGCTCAGCCACGCAGGCATCCTCAAGGTGGGTCCCCGCAGCTCCCCCTCAGGGCTGCCCACACCTGGGCCTCAGTCCTGCCCACAGTCCTTGGTCCTTTCAGGTCGGGGACTTCGGGCTGGCAAGGGAATATGGGTCCCCTCTGAAGGCCTACACCCCTGTCGTGGTGACCCTGTGGTACCGTGCCCCGGAGCTGCTGCTTGGCGCCAAGGTGAGTGTTGGGGGCTGGGGGACCTGACCTGTGCTCGCCGCCCATGCAGCCCCCTGAGCGCACCCCTGGCCCCCCAGGAGTACTCCACAGCTGTGGACATGTGGTCGGTGGGCTGCATCTTTGGGGAGCTGCTGACCCAGAAGCCACTTTTCCCTGGGAAGTCGGAAATCGATCAGATCAACAAAGTGTTTAAGGTGCGTCTGTGGCTCCTGCCTGCCAAGTGCCCCGCCTGGTACATGCTGGCACCCGGGACCGGACCCTCCCGTGCAGACCGGGGGCCTTTCTGAGACCTGTCTGTCTGTCTCTCAGGACCTGGGTACCCCCAGTGAGAAGATCTGGCCCGGCTACAATGACCTCCCCGCAGTCAAGAAGATGACCTTCACCGAGTATCCCTACAACAACCTCCGCAAACGCTTTGGGGCGCTGCTGTCAGACCAGGGCTTTGACCTCATGAACAAGTGTGTGAACCTGTGGGCGCAGCCCCTCCCCCGTGCCCTCACCCCCACCCCCTGCTGAACGCCAAGGGCTCTTCTTCCCCCAGGTTCCTAACCTACTTCCCTGGGCGGAGAGTCAGTGCAGAGGACGGCCTCAAACATGAGTATTTCCGAGAGACCCCTCTCCCCATCGACCCCTCGATGTTCCCCACGTGGCCTGCCAAGAGTGAGCAGCAAAGGGTCAAGCGTGGCACAAGCCCACGGCCCCCAGAGGGAGGCCTGGGGTACAGCCAGCTGGTGAGGGGCCGGGCTGGCAGAGGAGGGAAGATGTGGGGGCTCCCCGAGGCGAGGCCGGCCCGGCCGGGGCCCCACAGTGCCACTTGCTCCCCAGGGCGACGACGACCTGAAGGAGACCGGCTTCCACCTCACGACCACCAGCCAGGGGGCCTCGGCTGCGGGCCCCGGCTTCAGCCTCAAGTTCTGAGGTCTGGCGCGGAGCCCACTCCAGCCCCGTGGGGGCCTCCCAGCAAGACATGGCCGGGACCAGGGTGGGTGCCGGAGGCAGCACACGGGTCCAGACCCAGGCCCTGCTCTGCCTGGACGCAGCTGCCGCAGGCTGGCGTGGACGCGGGTCTCCACCTCGAGTCTCAGGCTGCCCGCCTGGTTCGCTTTTCCACGTTGTATTTCGTCTTGGCTTGTAAATTTGTAGAATTAAACCACATTTTTCTTGCTGTGGAAGGAAAGGCTGTATTTTTTCGAATGTGTCAGACTTGCCGTGCGGGGAGTGGAGGGGGCGACCATCAGAGGCCAGTGCGGACGGCGCACCCTCGACACACAGCGTCCCGCGCTCGCCGCCGGCAGACTGGCCTCAGTGTGGAGTGAGATCGGGGCAGGGTTTTTTCTACTCTTAATCTTCAGGCTCCTGCTTCACACCTTCTGACCCTCAGTCAGGGCATCCATGGCCCCGGGCCCCTCAGAGCCGGTGTGCAAGCTCTTGGCTACGGTGGGTTTTGTACAAAGTTGTTAACACGTTTTAAGATGGCAGTAAAACGTTCTTGGAGGAAAGCTCTGGCATGTCCTTCCACAGCTGGCCCCTAGTGGACGAGGCCTGCCCGCGTGCTCTGGGTGGAGGCCAGGGAAAGAAGGGCGGCCGCGGACCCCGTGCTGGCTGGGCTCTTCCTGGCCTGCCAGGTCTCGGGCTCCTGGTCTAGCAGGACCGGGCGTCGCTGCGGCCAAGGGGGTGCTTGCCATTGCCCGGGGTGTCCACCAGCTCCGCTCTGTCCCTTCTGTTGGCACCAGCAGCTCCTCCCCCAACTCCGGTGTCGGCCCTCGCTCTCAGGCCTCACTTGCCCCAACCCCCGTCCCACTCCTTTGGCGGCCTTGCGGGCACAGCGGCCTGCCCTCCTCGGTCTTCCTGCCTCCCGCGCCCCTGAGCAACCCCAAGACACTGCCAGGGACCCCGGGCTGCGTGGGCTCAGCCTGCTCTCCTGGGGATGCGCCGCATTCGCACGTTCGCTTACTCCAATTCTCCGGGAGAAGCCCGCCGTGGCCCGGGCCTCTGAGGGCCGCATCCTCACCCTAAGGAGCTGTGGGGAAGTTGGGGTGTCCTGGCCCCAGGCTCCCCACAGGAAGCGGAGCACAGGCCGAGCAGCCCCACCCCGCAGGCCCCAAGG
Organism: Mustela putorius furo; assembly: GCF_011764305.1. Classification (NCBI taxonomy): domain Eukaryota; kingdom Metazoa; phylum Chordata; class Mammalia; order Carnivora; family Mustelidae; genus Mustela; species Mustela putorius. The sequence continues at coordinate 592,053 of NW_025422005.1, read as the reverse complement.
CTGGCCTCCCTCCCTCCCAAGAAAGGCGCGCAGACTTCAGAGAGAAAGTGCTTTATGAGCGGCCTCGGCCTCGGCCTCGGCCCCGCGGGCAGCTCAGCTGCGCACTCGGACCCGCCAGGAGTAGGTGCTGAGCACGCGCTGCCGCCGGCGCACCACGCACGTGTAGGTCCCCTCGTTGATGGCGTTGGCGATGATGCTCAGGTGCGCCTCGCCCAGTGCCAGGTAGCCGGGGTAGGAGAACTCCAGGGGCTCCTGGTCCTTGTACCAGCTGCGGGGGGCAGGGCACGGGCTGGGCGGGGTCCTGGGTCCCCGCCGCCCACCCTCGGTGGGGAGGGCACAGGGCCGGGCCACTCACTACACTTTGCCTTTCTTGTGCAGGATCTTCTGGCCACAGCGGAAGGTCACGTTCCGGCCCTCGGGCACCAGCCTGGTCTTGGTTCTGGGCGGCGGCGCGGTGGCAGCCACGGTGGGGAAGGGAAACTCTGCAGAGCGGCGGGAGGGGCCAGGCTCATAGAGGGCCACAGCGGCACCCTCCCCCCGCCCCACCTCCGGCCAGAGATGGCCAGCAGCGGGGCCGCGGCCTCACCGTAGCAGAAGTCACAGCTGCTGGGGCAGAGCCTCTTCATGAGCCTGCGGCGGGTGTCGCAGAAGCCCCTCCGGGCCCAGGATGTGCACACAAAGAGCCGGTCCAGGCAGCCTGCAGGAGGTTGACCTGGCCTTAGGCCTCCCTCCCGCCCGCCTGCCTGCCCGCCCGGCCCCCACAGCACTCACCGTACAGCCGGTGCAGCCCCCACAGCTCGTCCTGCGACAGCGTCTTCCAGCCGCGCAGAGTGGCATTCAGGTGCATGAGTGCCCGGCCGTGCTGCGAGTGCATCAGGCCCAGCGCGTGGCCGATCTCGTGGGCCGCCACGTGCACCAGGTCGGTGAGCCAGACGCCTGCGGGGCCCGCGGGTCAGCCCCTCGAGCCCCGGGCCAGCCCTCCCCACTCTGCCGACCATGGCCTGCCGGGGCTGCGGCCCGTGGAGCCTCCCTCAGCACAGCCATGGGAAGATAAGAATGTTCCAGAGGCAGTGAGCTCGGTCCCCAGGAATGCAGCTCCAGCTCCGTCTTCCCGGCAGCAGGGCGGGGGTGGGGGGAGCTCAGGGCTCCTGGAACCCAGGCCCACGGCCTCCTCCCAGCCTCCCCCTTCCCCTCCTTGACCCCAAATCGCTGCCTCCACCCCCGAAGCCCTCCCGCTGTGCCCGCCCTGGTGCAGAGGTCCCCGCAGGACTCCAGGCCACCACCTTTCTTCCAGCTGTAGCGCGTGGGGCCCAGGACCCAGTACTCGCTGTCGTCAAAGTGGATGCCGCCGTGCGGAGGGAAGAAGGCGTGCGCCAGCTCGCCCGTCGGGCCGTCGAAGCAGTGGTGCAGTGTGGACACCAGGCAGTCCGTGTGGTTGACCGGGTAGAAGCCTGGGGGAGCACAGGGCTGAGAGGGGGCCACAGGGCCAGGTGGGGGCGGGGGCACGGCGCGCACCTATGCGGAGGTCGCTGGGCTGCTCAGGGGCCACCTCTCGGAAGCTGAAGGGGGACACGTCACTCCACATGCGGAAGGCGGTAGCCAGGCCCCGCCGGGTTTCGCTGGGGCTCAGCAGGTTCCGCGGGAAGGAAAGGATCCTGGGATGGGGGTTAAGGTTAAGGGTGGCGGCAGGGCTAGGGCAGCTCCCCTGCGCCCACCGTCCTGGGCCACCGTCACACCTGTAGGTGAGGTTGAAGTGGCCCCAGCGCAGCCTGGCTGGGGTCAGCGTGTAGCGGCGTCTGCGGGGCGCCTGGAGGGGCGGAGGACCGGGTCCTGGAGTGGCGAAGACACGCGCCTGGTCGGGCGCAGCGACGGCCCCCTTCAAGGAAAGCGAGCGCACGTGGGGCCACAGCAGGGCCACGCCCCCGTCTGGAAAAGCTTGGAGAAAGAACTAAAGAAAGCAGGCGGGTGCGTGCTTCAGGGGGCCTTGAAATTCCCTCCCTTGGTCTTTCTGCGAGTTCGGGTTTCCAGCCGGTTTCCAGCCCGGCCAGCGTGCTGCTTTCACAGCCCGGAAAAGGTTACGAACCACAGCCCAGGTCGGACTGGGAGGAGCTGGAGGCCCGATGCTGGCTTCCCCCCCCCGCCCCCACCCCGGGGGACACGCAGGCTCTCAGACTCTGCCACACCCGCTCTCACCTGTGCCCCGCTGGCCCCCAACCGGGCGGCAGGGGCCCCGAGCCGGGCCAGCAGCAGGAGCGCGGGCAGCAGGCACAGGGCGCCCAGCACAGCTTCCAGCCGGCGGGCCTGGACTTGGGCCCCCGACGCCGCTGAGGACATGCAGGCCCCGAGGCCCATGGCGCCTGCGGATTCACTGTCGGGGCCTCGGGCCCAGTGGGGCTGCACGGGGAGGCGCTGTGAGCGGCTCGGGTTACAGGGAGGGGTGCTGGGGGAGGTGCGTGCCCCTGAAGAGAACCAGCTGGCTGGCCGTCCCCGCTGTCAGGACAGTCCTGCCGCCAGCCTGGGGTGCAGACCCGGGGCCTGTGGGTCGGTGGCAGCAGCCTGGGCAGGGCCTGCTGGGCGGGGTCACGTGGGGGCTGGGGACGAGGAGGGCCGGCAGCGAGAGAAGGGACAGACGCCAGAGGCTCCGGCGGAAGGGTAGGCAGTTGGGGTCCCGAGTCCTGCTCTTCCACCGGGTGGAGCTCCTCCAGCTCCCTGACCAGCGAGCAGGCTCTGTTCTCGCCCACTCAGGACCTGTCCCCTGCCCCAGCGGCTGCCTGACCCAGGTCCTGGGGGGGTGGGGGATGAGGAGTGTGAGTACTGGGCGCTGGGGGCCGGCAAGAAGCAGGGTCATGGGGACAGCACCGCAGAGGCCCAGGCTGGGGGAGCTGAAGGCAGCAGACCCTACGGAGCTAGAAGGGAAGCGACCGAGGTGCGGGCTTTGTGGGAGCAGGGAAGCCCCGGCTGGGGCCAAGGTCTGGAATGGGCCTGGGTTGGGGGGGCCAGGGGATCAGCATCCTGAGGCTGGAAGCCTCGACGGGGCAGCCTGCGGGCTGGAGCAGCTGAGCCAGGTGGGATTGTTGGCGGGGGCTCCTTGGGGCCGGGGGAACTGGGTGGGAGGCCTGAGAGGGCCAGAGCAGACCGGGACTGGTGTGGGGAGGGAGCAGAGGAAGAGGCGCACCGCCAGACCAGGCCGGGGGGGCTTGGCACTCCGTGTTCTCCATCCAGGCCTTCTGCCCAGAGTGACAGCGGCACACCAGGCCAGCAGGGTCAGTGCCAAGTTGCCGGTGGACAGCTGGGAGGCTCTGGGGGAGCATTTCGGGTGGTTCTTGGAAAGCGCCCTGTCCGGCTGCCGAGCCCAGTGGAGAGCTGCACCCCCACCCCCACCCCCCCCCCGCTCTTCATGGCGGAATATTTGCCCCAACAAACGGCTCCCTTCTGCCCTGGGTCTGCCTCCCCCCAGGCCCTATTCTGGCCTACCACGCTCAAGGGTTGGTAAGACCCTACCGGTGCCCCCCACCCCCCGCCGCCCGAAACCCCTTCCCCAACTCCCTGCTTAGCAGGGACCCCACTGGCCGGGAGAGAACGGGGTCAGAGACCACCTCACAGCCCGCCGGGGAAGAGAAAGGGGCAGTGCGGGCGACGCAGCAGCGGGTCGGGGGAAGCCCACAAGCGGGGCGGACACCGGGACTCATGGCGGACACCACGTCCCCAGGCTCCATCCTTCCGCGGCCCCGGGCCGGGAGCCTGGGAGGCGGCCTGCGTCTCGGCCCGGGGACAGGACTCGGGCTCCCGGGACGGGGTCTGCGCGGGGCTCTGGAAGCGTCAGCGCTAGAAAGGGCAGGACGCGCGGGGCACGGGCCAAGGCGCAGAGCCCGGAGCGCAGGGCGGAGGGGGGCGCCGCGCAGGCCAGCCCGGGGCGGGGGCAGCGACGGGGCGGGGCGGGACCCCGGGGCGGACAACCCCCCGCCCCCCGCCCCGAGTCCGCCCCAGGCAGGCACCAAGCGGAAAAGTCCGAGAATCTTTTTATAAAACACGGCGCGGGGGCTTGCGAAGGCGACGGGGGGACGTGGCTCCGGAAGGCGGCGGGTGCGGCCGGGGCGCGGGGCGGGGGGGCTACACGAAGATCTGGATGCGGTCGCGGATGGGCTGGCGGCAGATGGGGCAGGCGCTGAGCGCGGCGCCGCAGGGTGCGCACGCGCCGTGGCCGCACTGGAACACGAGGCGGATGTGGCTGTCGATGCAGATGGGGCAGGTGATGCGCTCCTCCATCTGCCGGTAGCGGCTCTGCAGCTCCTCCACCAGCTGCCGCGGCGGGCCGGGCGCCGGGGTCGCGCTGGCCACCTCCGTGCCGTCTGCGGGCCGGCACCGGGGGATGGTGCAGGGGTGAGGGGAGGCGGGGCCGCGAGCCGGCGGGGCGGGGGCGGGGGCGGGGGAGGGGGCGGGGGCGGGCACGCACCTGGGCGCAGCTTCTTGCCGATGGCCACCTGGCACCTGATGCACTTCTTCATCCTGCGCGCGCACTCTGCGGGGCGGGGGGTCGGTCGGGCGGGTGCGCGTGGGCTCGGGCACCCCCCCGCGCCCCCGCAGCCCCCGCACTCACCCTCGCACACCGTGCGGTGCTGGCACGGCGAGAACAGCACCAGCAGCGCCAGCTCCGAGCACACCAGGCACTCGGCGGCCTCGGGCTCCGACGGCGCGGCCACGTGCAGGTTCGTCACGGTGTTGGGGGGGCCCAGCACCAGCCTCGGGCCCGCGGCCGCGCCCCCGCTGCCGCCCGCGTGCCGCTCCCTGCGGTGGGAGGAGGGGGCTTGAAAGCGGCCCCGGTGGGGGGAGGGCGCCCGGGCCCGCCGCCGGCCCCGCCGGGCTCACCGGAAGCGCTGCGCGCAGCCCTGCAGGGCCTTGAGCACGCGGCCCTCGGCGGCCAGGTCCAGCGGGCTCCGGCCGCGGTGGTTGGCGTAGCTCAGGTCGGCGCCCTCCAGCGCCAGGAAGCAGGCGATCGCCGCGCCCGCCGTCAGCTCCCCGCTGCCCGGGAGGCCCGAGGCCTGTAGCTGGGCAGCAGACAGAGGCCGGTGAGGGCGGGCGCGGCGCGCCGGAGCAGGCCCCAGGGCCGGCCCAGTGGCCGTCGGGGACGCCCTACCAGCCCCTGGCTGCCTGGGCGTCGGGTCAGAGCCTTGGGCACCCCTTCGCCATCTGAGGCCGCGGGAACAGGAAGGAGGCAGACAGGAAAGGGGCCCCCACACCCCACACCACCTCCCCTTTCCCAGGCTGGTCAGGCCACCCTGCCCTGGCTGGTTGCAGAAAACGCTTCTGGCAAACCCCAGCGCCCCGGCCCAACCCACCCCGAGGGCCTGGCTTCCTGGGCAGACGCCCACAGCCGAAGTGGACAGTCCCTCCCGCCCGCTGGTTGCCTGCAGCTGGGCAGTCCGGCCCACTTCTGCAGCCCCCAGATCCACACTTCCTCACCCTGGACAGCAGCTGTAAGGGCCCTGGGTCCCCCCCAGCCCCATCGGCCACCAGAGGCAGCAGCTGATGACGCTGCAGCGCCACGTGCAAGGCCGTGTCCCCCTCCTCGTCCTCGGCATTGACGCTGCAGCCCGCGTCCACCAGCAGCGGCACCAGCCCCGCGTGGGCCTGCTGCACGGCCAGGTGCAGCGGGGACTGGAGCTTCCGGTTGCGGACGTTCACGTCACAGCGGCCCTGAGGAAGGGGCAGAGGGTGTGGGCACCGGCTCAGCCCAGGGACCCCCGCTGGGTCCTGACACACACACACCCCCCGCCAAGGCCCTGGGCTGGTCCAGGGCCCCGTGTCCGCACCTCGCGGATGAGAATCTGGGCCACCTCCCGGTGGTTGTTAAGGGCGGCCAAGTGCAAGGCCGTGAAGCCGTCCTCCTTCTGGGCATCCACCAGCTGGCGTGCGCGAGCGAGAAGCCTCCGGACAGCGCTGGGGGAGCGGGGAGATGTGCCTGGGGTCCGGACTGTGTCCGCAGTGGTCCAGCAGCTACACGGGAGTCTGGTCCGCTGGGTGCGCCCCTCCCCCCCAACTCACAGCGTGTGGCCCTTGAGGGACGCATGGTGCAGCAGGGTGAAGCCCTGGCTGTTCGTGGCGGTGACGTCGATGCCCGGCACCTCGGTGAGGACCTCCACGATGCCGCTGGCGCCAGCACCCGCCGAGATGGCACAGTGCAGAGGCGTGTTGGCGTGGGCATCCTGCCGGCGGGGGGGCCAGGGGTCACTCGGCAGGAAGGCCAACGCCATTGCGTCCTTGAGCCCGGGGCCAGCGGACCCAGCACTTACGGACAGGTTGACGTCACAGCCGCGCTCACAGAGGACCCGCACAACCTCCAGGAAGCCCCTCTGCACGGCCACGTGGAGGGCTGTGCTCCGGGTGCCATTCAGGGCATTGGCCCCGCAGCCGGAGCTCAGGAGCAGGCGGGCAGCCTCGGGCTGGTTCCTGACAGGAGAGGGAGCAGCAGAGCCGCGATGCCCACTGGCCTACGGGCTGCACCCCACCCCCCGCCCCGCCGCCCCCTGGCCCGGGCCTCACCCCAGGGCGGCGTAGTGCAGCGCCGTGTTACCCTCGTCGTCTGGCAGGTCCGCGGCCGCCCGGGCCTGCAGCAGCAGCCGCACCAGCTCCACCTGGCCCAGGTAGGCGGCCACCTGCAGGGCCGTCCTTCCCTGGTTCTTGGTGTCCACCTGCCGGGAGAGCCCCCGGGTCAGTCCCTGGTCTAACCCCGGGCCTGGCCGCAGGGGGGCGGGGGGGCGTCGGGAGCTTGCCTGCTCGGGGCGCCGCCTCAGCAGGTCCAGGGCCCCGGCCATACTGCCCAGGGCCACCTCCACCACCAGTCTCCCCGGGTGCTCAGGATCACTCTTCTGGGCTCGCAGCTTGTCCAGGGCGACGCTCAGGGAGCCTAGGCGGGGCAGGGCTCCAGGTAAGGGACTGCCCAGGGCGGCCCCGCCTCCTGCCGGCCGCCCCAGCCCGGCTCGCGCACTTTTGTTCTCCCTGGCACGCTCGGCCACATCCAGGTTGGCGTCCTCCTCGGGCCGGTAGGCCACCAGGCAAGAGGGGCTGAAGGTCCACGGCTGACCGCCGACCACCACGCGCAGGTTCCCGTCCCTGAAAACCTTCACCACCTTCCCGACGCGGCCCAGGGCCTGAGTGGGGAGAGAGGAAGGTCACCGGCGGGTCTCCCGGCAGGGCCGGAGGGGAGGCGGGGCTGGGCGCTGGGGCACTCACAGGAGCCATGTCATCTGTCCACTCGCCGTGGCCGGCCTGCAGCCGCTTCACGGTGTCAAGGTCATCAATGACCCGCACCGCATCGCCCACCCAGAAGGCGTTGTGCTGAGGGAGAGAGAGAGGCCCGTGAGGGGCACCCCCAGGCAGGTGTGGCTGCCCTGGGCCATGGAGCAGGAGGCACCTCCACTGAACAGGCAGACCTGAACTTGACCCCAGCCCCTGCCTCAGAGGTGGAGGAGAGTAGCACGTGACCAGGTCAGTCTGGGGTGAAAGCCAAGGTGGACCTGTCCCTCCACTCAGACGGAGAAGCAGATGGCGTGGCCCAGTCCAGACTGGCACAGGGGGTGGGGGTGGGACCCTGGGACAACCAGGGGGCAGGGCCAGACGACCATGGGAGTGGGGGTCAGGAGCCACTTCTCCCCCATCTCCAAACCTTTCCTGGCCACTTCCCCCACACCTGTGCCCTCCCCTACATGAGACTTACACTGCAAACCGGGGGTCTCATGGCACCCATCCCAACCCCCCCCACCTTCTAGGGGCCAGAACTCCAGTCCAGAGCCCAGCGCTAGGGGTACACGCCTCCACCCAGGGCCCCGATTCGCATAACACTGTGCCCACCGCTGTCCCCACCCCCCTGGGCTGTGTCCACCCTCTTCCTAAAGGGCCTTTCCATTGCCCCAAGTGATCCCCATGCCACGCCACTGAAAAACCTGTTAGAAGGTGACTTCCCACCGGTAATGCTGCAGTGGCTTCTTGGCCCAGAAGGAGGAAAGCTGGTGCCCGGGGTGCCGGCCCCCAGCCTCCACCAGTGCCCAGCACCTCACCTGCCTCTGCCCCTTCACGCCGGGGTCCCCTCCCTGCGGAACTCAGCCCCTCTGGACCCCACAAAGCCCTCCCCGTTCCCTAGGAACTGGAGAAAGGCATTCCCAGAGCCGACGAGGTGCACAGAGGGGTGCAGAAGCGAACAGATGGGGCTCAGCCCAGCCCCCCATGCACCTTGGTGAGAGCCCCAGGGTGGAAGGTCCAGCGCGTCTCGCGGCCGAACTGCACGCGCACATCCCCACGGTCCGTGATGCGGTGCACGGTGCCCGTCTGTCCGATAAACTGTGGCGGGTCACGGAGGCTGTGGCTGGGTGGAGCGGGAGGGCTGGGGGTCCAGAGGATGTGTGGGGGGGAGGGGCTCAGCAGGCGGGGCGGCTCACCTCCGCCATCCGGGGGTTCCACCCGCCGTGGCCTTCCTGCATCTCCCTCAGGACGTCTGTGTCCAGCAGACACTTAACCTTGTCCCCGTGCTGGAAAGGCTGGCCGTCGGCACTCACCCTGCGCCGCAGCTCCGCCGGCTTGCCTGGGGGCGGGCGACAGGCCCCCCTTCAGCGGCATCACCCCCGCCAGCGGCGTCCCTCCACTGCGCAACTTCAGCCCCCAGCCCCGGCCCAGCGCTGCCCCGGGACCCAGCCAGGGCAGGAGGGCAGCTGGGCAGGCAGGTGTGGTGTCCCTGGGGCCAAACCCTACCGAGCCTTGGGAGGTGCTCCTTGTAGTAGAAGCCGCCGGCCGCCTCGCCCACACACTTGAGGTCCACCTTGCCCTTGTGGCCTACACGGTACACATTGGTGGTGCCATCGGCCCACGTCACACTGGCCACGCTCCGGCCTGTCTCCACATCCCAGCCACGGATGTCCACCACTCGGCCTGGCTTCCCTTCCCCTCCTGGGGGGACAAAGGCCCCATGGCAGGCCAAGCCTGTGCCACAAGGCTCACACACAGCCGGCGGCAACCTAGACCCTCACTCACCGTCCTGCGAGCCCCACTCCCAGTCCGGGCCCCGTACCACCTTCGCGCCTTGGAAGATGCCCCTCAACGGGATCCTTGGGAGGCCCTGGCGGGGACTCAGGGTGACCCTGCAAGAGAGCGAGTGGGTCCTAGGCCACAAGGCAGGGCGAGGGTTCGACACGGCCCCACCCGGCTCTCGGGGAGGAGGGCTGGCCCCGCTGGTCAGTGCCCTCCACTCTGGGCCCCCTCCCAGCGTGGCCTCCACGGGCGCCGCCTCCCTCCACACCTGCTGCCCCTACTGAGCTGCTGAGTTGTTAGGGTGGCCCCAGAGCTCAGGGCGCAGCCTGGCCCCAGGAGGGCTCAGCAGAGAGAAACGGAAGAGTGAGGACCACGGGCTAGCCCAGACAGCTGGTCCCCCTTCCTGCTCTGGCCAGCAGGCAGCTGGGGTCGCACACACACCCCTCCCCCAGGGGGACCGGGGACCGGTCCAGGAGATGGGACAGCAGCCTCTTGTGGGTGGGGCCTCTGCGTGGCTGCCCCAGCCCAGGAGATCCTCCCAGCTTCGTTCCCTCCGCACGCCCCCTCCAGTGACAGAGGCCCCTAGGCCGGCCAGCAGGGTGTCCCCAGCTGCGTCTCTGGGTTAGTTCCCAGCACGGGCCACTGGGGCTCCCACCAGGGATGCTGGCCACACTGGTCATCACAGTGCCCCGGCCCAGCTGCCCGGGGGAGCCGGCCTGGCTGGTGCCAGGACAGACAACCCCCCCCCCCACAGCACCAACCTCTGCAGGCCCGCTCCAGTGGACAGGGCTACCTTCCATGGGACATGGGGGCTGGTGTCAGTGACCAGGCCTCTGGAGGGACCATGACCTCGGTCATTCTTCCAGGAAACAGCTCAGGAAGGGCTCAAGCTGCAGCCTGGGGGGCCGCTGGCTGGGAACTCACGGGCGGGAGTGGGCCGTCTCGTAGCGCTCGAAGGCGTGGGCCAGGTCGTGCCTGTCGTGCATGTAGCACTGCGTGCACAGGTCGTAGTCGAAGCAGACGCGGCACTTCCAGCGCATGCCCCGCAGCCCGTGCTTCTTACAGCAGTCGCAGATGATGTTGGGGTGGCGGACGCCTGGGGGCGGGGCGGGGTCAGGGCGCACCGGAGCCCGCCCCTCCCCCACGCCCCAGGCGCTGCCGTGGACTCACGCACGCACCGATCTGCGCGTTGTCGTAGAGCAGCAGGTCGTGCGCGCCCTGGTAGCCTGCGCGGTAGTTGGTGCGGGTGCCGTGGTCCCACTGCACGACTACCGTGCGGTCAGGGGTCGAGGGGCTGCCATGGCGGCCAAGCTCCACCACTGTGCCCACGCCGCCCTCACCGCCATCCTGCTGGCCCCACTTCCAGTCTGCGCCGCGCACCACACGCATGCCCACCTGTACGCCTGCCTGGGGGTCTGGGTCCATGGTGGGTGGAGCCGCTCCGGGACCTGCAGGCAGACGGCACCCTCAGGCCACATCAAGAAGGCTACACAGGCTCTCACCGGCTCTGGGAGGGCTGCCGCGGAGGCAGGTGGGGACCAGTCCGGGAGAGCTAGGCAGGGAGGGGGAGGACAGCCTGTGCCAATGCCCTGCGGCTGAAGGAAGCGTGGTAAGTGCCTGCGCTACAGGCCAAAGGAGGCTCACCTGGCCCACGGCCAGCAGCGGGGCACACTAGTCTGGGAAGCACAAGTGGCACCTCTGGAGAGGCCCCTCCAGCTGCCATGAGACCCTACCTCCAGGTGATCCGAGGCAGAAGCGGGGGGGCAGTCCTGGTAAGAGGACGGCGGCCCCCAAGGAACAAGACCTGGAAATGACCACAGAGGGTCCACCTGTGCCGGCAGACCCAGTTCTGGGTGGTTGGCACCCAGTGGGCTACCGGGACCTACTGTTCTGAAACCGGTGGATTCGCACCGCAGAGATCAGCATGGAGGGAAGACGCTTCCAGAAGAAAACGGACTCTTCGTGCGGCCAGTGAGTCAGTCTGTGCCCAAGTCAGGAACCCGCGTCCACCAAGACACCACCAAGAGACTACAAAGGCCGCAGCCCCGAGAAGCCGCCTCTGCCCACGGGGGCCTGTCTCCACGGCATGCAGGGAACGCAGACGCATACGGAGCAGCACCCTGAGGCAAAGGGGCACAGCCCTGGCACAGGTGCCCCCACCCAGACTCGGTTCTGGTCACCAGGCCACTACTCACAAGGGGATGCTACCCAGGTTGGGGGACAGTGCCTTGAGGTCACTCGAGCTTCTGGGCCCTTCCTGTGGGACTGCGGCCCACCCACTCCAGACTGTACCAGAAGAAGGGGCACCTGTGTTCACAGCAACACCGTCCTGTCTCCTCAAGGGTGAACTGGGTCGTGAGATGGGGTTTACCCGCAAGGGAGCCTAAGCCCACCCGTACGAGCCGCAGCCCAGCGCCGGAAGGCAGGGCTCCGCGGAAGCTGAAGGACAGCAGCCATGCGGCGCCACTGGAACCCATTGCAAGAGGCTCCCAAAGCAGGAGGCAGCGCGCAGGCCAGCACAGGGCTCTGCGACACGGGACCGTCCCACCTCCGGGTCCAGTGGCTCAGTACAGGCCGATTGCTCATGACCTAGAACCTGGTATTATTATTTTTTAAAGATTTACTTATTTATTTGACAGACACATCACAAGTAGGCAGAAAGGCAGGCGGGAGCCCTGCTGAGCAGGAAGCCCGATGCGGGGCTCGATCCCAGGACCCTGAGATCATGACCTGAGCCGAAGGCAGAGGCTTCACCCACTGAGCCACCCAGGCGCCCCTGGAACCTGGTATTATATGTTTCTTAATAAATTTTTTTTTGTAATTAATGACACAGCTAGATTTGAAGGACAGTTAAGAGCAAAACTCAGCAGGACTTGGAGAAGTGCGGGACTCCCAGACTGTCAGGGGCAGTCAGCACCCCACTTCTGGAGGGGGTCTGTCATGCTGCCAGCAGGACGCTAAGGCTAGAAAACCAGCCAGCCAGGGTGCACCTGGAAATGACCGCTCCTCACCATGCGCCCAAGAGGCTGGGGGCAGACCGAGGCAGGCTGGGTGTGGCTGAGGACCAGCCGGGTCACTGCCAGCTCCCACTAGGGCCCGGGGCCCCCCCTCAGCCACAGGACACTGGCCAACAACACAGGAGGGAAACCATGGATCACCCCTCTACCCGGGCCCCTCCCCAGGATCCTGCATCCTGCCCCACCCCCAAGGCCGACCCGAGGCATCCCAGGCCTGGCCCCCCCAGGAAACACTGCCACCGACCGGAGGCCACTGGCGGGCAGAGAGGAGGGGTGGCGGCCAGGCTTTGCCAGGGGTAGGAGCTGAGCCCCAAGGCCCATCTGACACCCACCCTCTGCCCAGCTCCACTCCGAGACCCGTGTCCAGCACAGGGTGTGCAGGGCTGGGCCAGACTCAGTCTGCGGCCCAGACTCGCGTGGGTAGGATCCAGCTCCGCCTTCTGCGAATTCGGCTCCCGCACGCGCTCGTTGGGGCGGCGGCTTCTCCACCCTGCCCGTGCAGGACCTCCAGGGGCTTCCGCGGAAGCAGGTGGGTGATTTGGAACGATAAACCTTCCCAACCCATGGACTAATCTCGGAGGCTGTCCACGGAGAATCTCCTCACCTCGTGGGCCACTCGGCCCCCGTCCTTCACTCCCCGGCGGTCTTCCCTGCCGGGCTCTGGCCCCTGCCAACATGGGGCACCTGGGCCAAGAGCTTCTTATTTCTTCTACAGAGCGGCGCCAAGCCCAGGCCCGCTACCGCAAGAACACCCCCGAGAAAGCCTGGGACCCCGGGCACCAACAAGCTCCAGACAGGGGAGGGACACCGTGGACCCCCGCCGGCCCAGTCCCCACGGCAGCTGCTACAGATACGCAAGCTGGGCAGAGCAGCACAGCCCGAGCTGGCGGCCTGCGTGTCCCCGCCCCTGCCTCCCTCCGCCGGGAACCTGCTCGCTGGGAAGCCACCAGAACCGCTACTCCTTGCCCTTCCCACACACCCCTCTGAGCTACACTCAGCCGGAGTGTGCCTCGCCCCAGGCAACCACGAGCCCAAGCGTGCGTGAGCGGACAGCCCCACTGCAGCCCCTCCCGCCTGCAGAGCCCAGAAATCGGCACCACATGGAAATAAAGGACTCCGTGTCCTGGGCCGATCCAGGGCCGGCCGCTCAGCCTGCCCACCCGCTGGCGTTAGGGATCCGTGGGCCACACGCTACAAGAGCATTTCCAGCAGGACACAGGGGCACCCGAGAAGGACAGCAAGCTACGCTAGGAGCCTCCTGGTCTCCTCCCCTGCCCTGCCCCGCGCAGATCTTGGCGTCTGCTTCAGCGTCTCCATCCGGCACGGTGCCACCTCGACTCGGGCCTGAGCAGAGCCTCCAACAGCAGCCCCCGCCCCCGCCCCCGCCGCCCCTTCCTGCAGGGCCCCGGAAGCATCCGGGCACGGCATTCTAGCGTGGGGGGCTGGGGAGCTCTCCAAGCCTCCTCATCCCTTCTCTCTGCCCGTCTGCCTGGTCTCTGTCACTGTTGTCGCCGCTGTCTCTGGGGCCCAGCGCTGAGCACGCTCCACGGGACAGCAGTGCCCAGCCCTCCTGGGATCAGGGCTCACTACTCTTCTTCAGCAGATCCCACCAGGGTGTGTGGGGAGGGGTGGCATGCAAGTGGGGAATGGCCCAGGCTCAGGAGTCGGGAGGCAGTGACCAAACCCAGAGAAATGACCTCCCTACAGAGGGAGGGGGCACCCACTTCAGCGGGAACAATCACCGGGAGACTGCTTTCTGCTTCTTCCTTTGCCGGAAAAGCTGTATTCTGACATTTTCCTCGGAGCTTCCAGGCCATACCCTGCCTGGCACCCAAACCCCAGCAGAGGCTGTCAAGACATTTGTTTAAAATAACTCTGCGGGGGCGCCTGGGTGGCTCAGTTGGTTGGGCGACTACCTTCGGCTCAGATCATGGTCCTAGAGTCGCAGGATCGAGTCCCACATCGGGCTCCCAGCTCCACGGGGAGTCTGCTGCTTCCTCGGACCTTCTCCCCTCTCATGCTCTCTCTCCCTCCCTCTCTCTCAAATAAATAAATAAAATCTTTTTTAAAAAATAAAATGACTCTGCAGCAGAGGCGTCTGGTTGCCTCAGTCGGTTAAGCATCTGACTCTTGATTTCGGCTCAGGTCACAACATCGGGGTTGTGAGATCAGGCCCCTCGGGCTCCACGCTCAGCGGGGTCTGCTGAAGATTCTCTCTCCTCCTCCCTTGGACCCTCCCCTCACGGACATGCAAGGGCGCACGGGCACTCTCTCTCTCTCTCTAGAAAAAGAGAAAGACTCTGAGCCGGTCAAAGCACAGGGCTGGAAGGACAGATGCACACGCAGCAAGAGTGAACTCACCTTAGAACACACACCAGCCTCAAGTCAGCACCCCGGACACTCGGCGGCTACTTCTTGGGTCTCAAATTGGAGAGCCACCGAGATTTCCTGTTGGAAACTAGCAGCCATGCCGACACGGAACACAGCAAACCACACAGGCAGCCAACAAGCAAGTCTGGAGAAAACGGTTTTTAAAAGGCAGTTTTACATGTTTAGCGTCTAACCACCTCAAGCAAACAGGCAGGCGTCTGGGTCTGTTTTGTTGGGCACTAGTCTCTCTCGTCTCAAGGAGCAGCCAGCTTGGGAGAGCAGAACGACTTCCAAAGCATACGGTAGGACAGCATAGAAACAAGAAGTTTTCCCTATTTGTGAATATTTTATTGGAAAAACTTTTAAAAGCCATAAAGATCCAATCCCATTTAGCTAAGAGGTTGGCAAGTTGCCTTTATTCAGAAGAACACAGTTACATGACGCTGACATGACGTGCGACAGGCGGCCGCCACTCCTCTCCCTGCGCCTCCAGCTGTGCCCGGCGATGCTGTCTGAGCGACACCATGTGGGGCACAGTCAACCGGCAAACCTTGGTGCATCACGGGCTCCTGTCATGCAGCAGGTCTGGCTAAGACAAAGGTGGACATTCTGGGTGCTGGGGAGTCTGACCCATTAGTGACTGGGAGGAAGCCCTGAGACAGAGCACCCAGGAACCCCAACTTGGCCCAGCAAGAAGACACCTGCTGGTGGAAAACCCGAAGGAAGGGCAGGGCTTCATCACCTGAATCTCAGCCGAGATGGAAGCCCTGCAGACGGGGACGTCCCGCCCCAACCACTGCACGGGCCACTCGGCGCGGGGACCAGGCCTTCAGACACTTGTTGCATCTGGAGCAACAGGCCAGGAGGGGACCTGCCAGGAAGGGCTGCATCTTCCAAGGCTCCCATTTGGCCTGCCTCAGCCCCTGCCCGGCAGGTGCCCACCAGAAAAAGCCTGTCCGGCACCCCGCCTTGTTTCTTCAATGGGTTCTGAACGCAGAGGACTGGCAAGCCGCGTGATCAGCCCCCCGCACACAGACGCACACGCTCAGAAACAACCCAAACTCCTCTGACACGGCCTCCAACAGAAACCACAGGATGAAACAGCAGATCCAAACCGTCACAGCACAAGCTTGTCAAGAGCTCACCTGTCTGGTCGTCCAGTCGCCCCCCCTGCCCGCCTTGAGCCGGCGGCTGCAGCCCTGGCGCCTGGAGACCGGGGGACTGGCCTCTAGCCTCGCCGAGCGTCCAAGCCCAGAGCCATCCAGCCCTGTGGCGCCTGGGAGATGCCAAGACGCACAGTTAGCACCGCCGACGGGACCGCGGCGGGCGGGCGGGGCCGGCCGCTCTGCCCCTGGGCTGCCCGCTGTCTACATGCCCATTCCCGAGCCAGCGCCGCGAGGCCCCGCGCTGCCCCGGGGGCCTGCCTCCCGCCTCGCGGGGCTCCCTGGGCTCTGGCGGCCTCGCTCCCGCTGCAGCAGTCCGTCTGGCGCGCGCAGGAGCCGCAGCGCCCGAACACGACCTGCCGCCGGGAGCGGAGCCGGAGGGCCGGTGGCCTGGGCGCTGCAGACGTCAGGGCCCGGCGCTGCGTCCCGGCCGAGGCTCCGCGGGGACAGCGGGGCGGGCCGGGCCGGGCCGGACTGGGCAGGGCGGACGCGCACCCCCAAGCGTGACCCCGCCCCACCAGCCCGGGGCCGCCCCGCCTCCTGAGGTCCCATCCCCCTTCCTCGGGCAGCCGCCCCGGGCCCCGGTCGCGGCCAGACCCTAGTGCCCCCGTCGACCCCTCCACTTGCCCGTAAGTTTGCGTCCCGCCCGCTCGGCCTGGGGGCGCCAGGGGCCGGAAAGCGCCGAGTCTATCTGCCAGTGGCCTGCCGAGCGGCCTCGGGGTGTGGGACAGCCCGCCCGCGGCCCCGCCGCTGCTCGACCCCGCCAGCCGGGCCGCCCTGCCGCGCCGCGACCACCGGCTGAGGATGCCGAGGACCCCGAGCCCGGGGCTCCTGGGGCCGCCGCGGGGCCTGCCGGGAGTTGTAGTCTGCAGCCCACTGGCGCCGGAGGCGGGGGGAAGAGTCTGAACCACAACTCCCAGGAGGCTCCGCGGCGGCGGTGACGCACGCGACCGCAGGAGGCGGGACCCGAGGGAAGGAATCCCGGCGCGCGTCCCGAGAGTGACGGGGGCCTCCCGCCCTGCTCCGGGGAAGGGCCCGGGCTCGCCTCTGCGCCCGACGCCGACGGAAGGCGCGTTCACCTCGTCAGCGTGTGCTACACGGCGTCAGGGGCGGCGGCGGCCTCGTGGACCTGTCCCCGCGCCGCGGCGCCTGCACGGGAAGCAGCCGGGCTGCTTGTCCGGTTGGGCGCCGAGACGCTGGCACCCGGGAGGCCACCGAGGACCGGGCTCGTGCGGACCCGGCCAGGGGGGCCACGCCGCCGGGACCGAGGCCAGAGCGGCCGGGCGCGGAGCTCGCGGCCACGCCCCCTGGCGGGAGGAGGCGGGACTCCCGCCGGAAGTGCGTCACCCGCGTCGGCGAGACGAGGCGCGGCTCTGAGGCCCTCGGCGCGGGGACGCCGCCCGTTGCCGTGGAGACGGGGGCGCGTGGAGGCGTCCTGGCCGCGGACTCCTCGGTCTGCGTTTGTCTGAAATCCAGGGACGCGGGCCGGTGGCTCTGACTCCCGCGGAGCCGCGGCCGTCCTCCCCCGGGGCGCCTGGAGTCCGCCGGCCCGAGCCCCCCGGCCTCCCCGCCCCCGGAGCCCCCGGATCTTCCCGCCCCCGGAGCCCCCGGACTCCCGCCCCCGGAGCCCCCCGGTCTCCCCGCCCCCGGACTCCCGCCCCCGGAGCCCCCCGTTCTTCCCGCCCCCGGAGCCCCCGGACTCCCGACCCCGGAGCCCCCGGACTCCCGACCCCGGAGCCCCCCGGAGCCCCCCGGTCTCCCCGACCCCGGAGCCCCCGGATCTTCCCGCCCCCGGAGCCCCCCGGTCTCCCCGCCCCCGGACTCCCGCCCCCGGAGCCCCCCGTTCTTCCCGCCCCCGGAGCCCCCGGACTCCCGACCCCGGAGCCCCCCGGAGCCCCCCGGTCTCCCCGACCCCGGAGCCCCCGGACTCCCGCCCCCGGAGCCCCCGGACTCCCGACCCGGAGCCCCCCGGACTCTCGCCCCCGGAGCCCCCCGGTCTCCCCCCGCCCCCGGACTCCCGCCCCCGGAGCTCCCGGATCTTCCCGCCCCCGGAGCCCCCGGACTCCCGCCCCCGGAGCCCCCCGGTCTCCCCGACCCCGGAGCCCCCCGATCTCCCCGCCCCGGGCCCGCCGCGCATCTCTCCCCCGCTCCGCGCCCCAAGTCTTCCCGGCGTCTGCGCCGCCCCCGTCGCGCTTCCCGCTCCCTTCGCTCAGGCGCCGGGCTCCGTGCAGAGGATCCCTTCGGAGCGCGGCTCGGACCGGCCCTGCGGCTTGGGGACCCTTCCTCCTGGGGAGGTCTGCGGCCGGCGCTGTGCGTCCAGCCTCCCGCGACGCTGCCGCGCAGTCCGAGGCGCTCCCGACTGAGGCCGGCGCCTTCTCCGCCGACCTCCCCTAACCTCCTCCTCGGTGCCTCGCAGGTTGGCGGCGGCGGGCCTGCGCCGGGTCCTCGCTGGTCTTCGCACGAGGTCTCGCCCCCGAGGCTCTGGTCGCGCCTTCATGACCGCAATCAGGACCCCGACTGTCTCCCAGGCCCCTGGCTCTGCTCCTGGTGGGTGCTCGCCTCTCAGGTGGTCACTGGACTTCTTGGCACTCACCTGTAACGTGGTTCTCACCTTGTGCCTTCCTGGGAGACCTGGCAGCTGCCGTCCGTCCCTCTGTTGATCCGCTGGCCTCGACGGGTGTGTGACCCGCACCGAGAAACCTATACACTTGGTTTCCGTCCCTGTTCCTAAGCCATCCCTGGCTCCTAAAACCTCGGAATTTCCCAAGTGAGAAGAGTCATAAAAGTGTGTTTTGATACACATAAAAAGTCTCTTTCAGCAGCATCTGAGTTTGTTAATAAGGTGATTTTTGGAAAGTCTTTGTTAACTTTAAAAACAAAACTTATTTTACCCACAAAAAATGGTTTATTTGGGAATCACAGGGAATTAAGATTCGGGACCAGAGAGCTACGGCAAAACGGCAGGCAAGTCCAGAGAACAAAGGGGAGGCTCACGTTAGTTTAGGGAGCAGGAAGAGGTTGGGAGTTGGTTTTGGTTTCGTGTTTAAGATTTTTTTTTACTTGTCAAAGCACAAGCAGGGGAAGTGGCAGAGGGGGAAGCAGACCCCACCAAGCAGGGGGCCTGATGGGGGCTCCATCCCAGGACCCTGGGACCACGACCCGACCCAAGCCAAAGGCAGAGGCTTCACTGAGTGAATGAAAGCGCATTGGAGAGAAACAGGAGGTCAGGGCGACGATGGGTTCTCACTGCCTGAGCTGCAGGGCAGTGGATTTCTTGTAGGAGATGCAATGCGCACCTCCTGGTGGGGCCTGTGATTGGTGGTTCTTGTTGATGGTTCTTCCTCGGGAAGACTCGCATTCATGTATTTGAGGTTCAGGGGATACAGCTCCTTCCGGCCTCCCCTCCTAGCATTAGCAGTCCACTTCAGTGAGGCTTCCCTTTTTAAAATGTTCATGGGGCGCCTGGGTGGCTCAGTGGGTTAAATAAAGCCTCTGCCTTCAGCTCAGGTCATGATCTCAGGGTCCTGGGATCGAGCCCCCACATCGGGCTCTCTGCTCAGCGGGGAGCCTGCTTCCTCCTCTCTGTCTCTGCCTGCTCTCTGCCTGTTTGTGATCTCTGTCTGTCAAATAAATAAAATCTTTTTAAAAAAATGTTCATGCTTATAGGGGTGGGTGAGGGGAGACCATCCATGTGAGTGGAGGCTTGGAACTCGCCTCACCCTGACCTCCTCCAGGGATGGGAGAGGGGCGAGGGGCTGAACCCATTCTCCAGTGGCCAACAACCTAATCAATCGTGCCCCTGTTATGAAGTCTCCAAACAAAGCCCAAAGGACGGGGTCTGGAGCGTGGGGTGGTGGACACGTGGTGTGCCTGGACGGGTATTGGAGCTCCGCACCCTTCCCCACCCCGACCGCAGGCAGCTTGTCCATGGGGCTGTTCCTGAGCTACAGCCTCTGATCATAAGTTAGTAATCTAGTAAATGAAATATTTCCTTGTTGGGGGGGAGTCTTGTGGGACTGACCCATGAGCCGGTAAGATCCGATGCTATCTCCACATAAATAGTGTTAGAATTGAGTTAAATTGAATCGTTTCTGAGCAAGTGGGAGCATTGCAGGGTCAGAGAGACGTTACAGGAAATGTGGTGACCGTGTGTTCCTGAACCAGGGAGAGCACAAGTGAGCCTGCTGCTCCCCTCTGAGCTGTACTCTGAATCAACGAAACCCTCATACAGAAGGCCACCCTCCGAGATAGAAAAATAAATTGAGGGGTTAGGATATGGGGTCGAGGTGGTCAGTCTTGGCAGCAGTGGGCCTCGAACCTGCCACAATGGGTGTGGTTACTCCAGTACCAATAAGCACCCAAACTGACCCGAGTGCATTGGCTCAAACATGGATTGACCAAAGAGAAGCTTCAGGACAGCAAACACTGGTGGAATAACCACTGGGAATGATGCTGAAGTGACAGGACCTGTCCACAATGGGATTTGGTCCAAACAGTTGTGGGAAATTTTAAGGGGCTTCACAGTTTAACAGAATGCAGTAACCAGAAAGGAGAGCGTGTCCGCACGCCCATGCTGCCCACCCCCACCGCCCAGTCCAGCCACGGCCACCGTCAGCACCAGGCCCTAAGAACATAGCTCTCCTTCTGGAGACAGCAGCAGCCAAGACAGCGGGGGATTTGCCCCTGACAGTGGGGATCTATTCAACCAGAACGATCCTGGCTTCGGTGGCCACGCACTAATTTTGCAATGGGGCCAGTGTAACAGTTTGACTATCAGCATGGGGCTGTTTTTGGTCCCCTGCAAGGTGACTTTCATCCTTCTCATTGGCATTCAGAACCTCCAGGACTTCTGGCACTTTCCCAGAATCGGAGACAAAGGCCACCTTCATCAGGGACCAGCAGTGCTCACCTATGGCCACTCTGTGAAGCTGCAGTCCCCACAGACTGCTGCAGTAAAACGCGGCACTCTTCCAGCTTGGATTCAAGAGGGTTTGGAACCTGAGGAGCACCCGGGTGGCTCAGTCGGTTGAGCATCTGTCTCTGGCTCAGGTCATGATCCCAGAGCCCTGGGAACGGCCCCACGTCACGCTCCCTGCTCAGTGGGGAGCCTGCTTCTCCCTCTCCCTCTGCTGCTCCCCCTACTCGGGCTTTCTCTCTGTGTCAAATAAATAAAATCTTAAAAAAAAAAAAAAAAAGAAAAGAAAAGAAAAGCAGAAGTTGGAGCAAGAAAAAAATGGAACAATAATGGTCACAATTTTCCAGAAACAGAAAAGAAGTTCACAGAAGATGATGATAGAGAGATGGCCCTGTTCACCTCAGAGAAGCACATTCACAATGACGAGGCAGGACCAAGACACTGGGAATGTTGGCGCTGCACGTCCGTTCCCAAGAGGAGCAGAGGGAACCCGAGGGCACCGAGGAACAGGGAATCGAACAACAAAAGTGCTCCTGACTGGGGGCACCCAGGGGGCTCAGTCGGGGAAGTGTCAGGCTCTCGATTTCCGCTCAGGTCACAATCTCAGGGGCGTGAGATCAAGCCCGGCTCCGTGCTGGGCGGGAAGCCAGCTTGGGATTCTCTCTCCCTCTCCCCGCCCGCCTGTGTGCGCGCCTTCAAATAGATCTTGACTACTGGATGTCACACACAAAGACCTGTGTCACATAGCCGAAGAGGCACCTGCAAGTAAAAACCCCTGCAAAGAGGACGCACCCTGCGCGCCGGCTGCCCTCCCTGGAAGGACCCGCCGGTGCTTCTGGGCCGGGAGACCGTGAAGATGAGGGCCCGGCCGGCGCTGGATCCGGCAAACCCCGGGAACTTCCTGGGGGAAGAACAGTAGCTGTTACAGCATAAACAAAGGGAAGAAGAAAAGCCACAGACGGGTTACCAAAGAGGTGGGCGGGTGCGTCCATGACTCCTCACCACCAGAAGTCAGGGAACCGGTCGGCGATGTGGTTAGAACAACTCCCAGTTGAAACAACATCATTTTCAGATGGAAAAAAAAAAAAAAACCGTAAGAGAAACCAGGAAGGAGCAGGTGTTTTCTCCAGCTCTTCTCGCCGTCCTAGAAGGTGGCTTCTCGAAGGGTGACTGTCCAGGTAGGGGCACACTTCTAGGTCTTCCTTAAAAGGAAAAAGAGCGTGGTTGGTCCGCGACATTAAAGCCACAGGTCGTAGGCGTCCAAGTTATTCCCTCAGAATGACAGTCGGAGCAGTAGAAGAGCGACGGGAGAGGCAGGCAGTGCGGACCCCGCCGGGAGCCCGACGGGGAAGGTGCTGGCGGGATCACGACCCCACCGGCCTCG
This sequence comes from Mustela putorius furo, assembly GCF_011764305.1. NCBI lineage: Eukaryota > Metazoa > Chordata > Mammalia > Carnivora > Mustelidae > Mustela > Mustela putorius. The sequence continues at coordinate 570,186 of NW_025422005.1, read as the reverse complement.
TAGCAGCCGGAGCTGATGCCGATCAACGTGGACCCCCTCGTGGGGCAGCCGGAGTGTGAAGACCAGCCGCCCTCCCTGTCAGAATGCCGAGGAAGGGTGCGGCGAGTGGCTGAGAGGTGTGAAACGTCCCGTGCGGGGCGGCTGCGAGTCAAGGCCCCGACTCCCGACTGCCGCTCAGGTCATGATCTCAGGGTCTTGAGGTCCAGCCCTGTGTCAGGTTCCCACTCAGTGGGGCAGTCAGCTTCTCTCCCTCTGCCCCAATCACTGTCACTTTCTCTCTCTCAAATAATAAATCTTAAAAAAATCAAGGGGCGCCTTGGTGGCTCCGTCGTTAAGCGTCTGCCTTCAGCTCAGGTCACAGTCTCAGGGACCTGGGATGGAGCCCCGGGTTGGGCGGTCTGCTCGGACGGGAGCCTGCTTCCCCCTCTCCCACTCCCTCTGCTTGTGTTCCCTCTCATTGTCTCTCTCTCTCTGCCAAATAAATAAATAAAATATTTTGGGGCCCCTGGGTGGCTCTCACTTTGGCTCAGGTCATGATCTCAATGTGGGGCTCCATCCCAGGACCCCGGGATCATGACCTGAGCTAAAAACAGACACTTAACAGCTGAGCCACCGAGGAGAGCCTCTTAGTTCATTTTTGCTAATGTTTTTTTCTTTTTCTTTTTTAGTTAAATTGTAAAGCACCAAGCGAGCGTCTGCCGGGAGTCGCGGACCTGCCCGGCGCTGCTGGAACGGCACGTCGGAAACCCTCATGTATTTTGTCTTCTTGAGTGCGTGGTTACTTTTTTCTGGTTCCTTTTCATAGACAATGTTCTTTCACAAACGCACTTCCTCTTACTTGCGGATAGACTAGAATCACTCCTATAATCAACGACCGAGCTTTCAAGCCTGTTTTCTTTGCTTCTCTTCCGTCCCGTGTCCTGTCCTCTGCGTGCTTTGGTCTCTCTGCTCCGTGTTGAACGCTTTCCTCGAATGTCTGATGAGCCTTCTTTCTCTGTTCAAATTTAAGAGACACTGCAGAGGGTAGGCTCAGGCTCAAGCAGGCATGTCGGAAAACCTCCAGACAAAAGTGATTTAGGAAAGCCTGGGTGGCTCAGTCTCCTGGGCATCTGCCTTCAGCTCAGGTCGTGATCCTGGGGTCCTGGGATCAAGTCCCATGTCAGGCTCCCTGCTCCGCGGGGCGTCGGCTTCTCCTTCTCCCGTCTACTCTTGCTGTCTCCCCACCCACACACCCCAAATAAAATATTTAAAAAAAAATACAGAGAGAGTATGGTCGCTCTCTTGAGCGGAGGTGGCCAGGGGCTGGTGTCAAAGGTCCCAAGTCCCCAGGGACCCCGTCTTACTCTCCTCTGCTGCTCTCCTGTCCTCTTGGTTCCCTCCTGCCCGGAAGCCAGGTGCCTGGTAGCAAGGAGACTTCGAGCAGCGGCGTCCGCTGGCCAGAACTTGGCACACGCAGCTGCAAGGAAGGCTGGGATGTGTGGCTTGTGTGGGGACCGGCGCTGGGTCAGCTAGTGCGGGTGCTGCAGGAGTGAGCGACGAGCCGGTGTTGGGGGGAACTGGCCTCTGTGCCGGAGCCCCGCCTGCCTGGGCAGGACGCAGCCGCCCAGCCCCTCCGGAGGCCTCCTGGGCCACTTCCCACAGCTGAGGCTCTTTTCTGCGCTTCTGGGACCGTTCTCTTTCCGCCCTTGGAGAGCATGCCTGGCAGGCTTCCTTCTGGAAGCAGAATGCGGGAAAGAAGCTTGGACAGTATGCCCCACAGGGGAGGGGCAGAGGTCCACCTAACCTCCCTCTTTTTTTTTTTTTTTAAGATTTTTAAATTTATTGGACAGAGACACAGCGAGAGAGGGAACACAAGCAGGAGGAGCGGGAGACAGAGAAGACGGAGAAGCAGGTTTCCCGCCGAGCGGGGCTTGATCCCGTGACTCCAGCCGAAGACTGAGCCTCCCAGGCGCCTGTCACCAACCCTCTCGGTCTTCAGCACCTGCCCTCCGCGATTCTCTTTAGTTGAATCATCAGCGTCATTGTTTGCTGTGCTCAGTGCATAGTGGCCCCTGTTAGAACTGCCTCACGCGTGTTTTCACACGTAATTCCTACCCAGGCCAAGGAGCTGGGGAGGAGCCTCCGTCCTGTTCTACCGAAAAGGACGCTGAGAGCCCAGGGTCAGGCTCCGAGGTGCCTGTGTGGATAGAAATGTAAAACAGGGGCGCCTGGGGGGCTCAGTGGGTTAAAGCCTCTGCCTTTAGCTCGAGTCATGATCTCAGGGTCCTGGGATCGAGCCCCACATCGGGCTCTCTGCTCAGCGGGGAGCCTGCTTCCTCCTCTCTCTCTCTGCCTGCCTCTCTGCCTACTTGTGATCTCACTGTCAAATAAATAAATAAAATCTTAAAACAAACAAACAAACAAACAGTGCGGCTACTTTGGAAAATAATCTGACCGATTGCTGTGTTAATCATATACACACCCTCTGCCCCATAAAAAAGCAGCTTATTTGTCATTGCTAAAGCCTGCCCATGTCCCCCAGCAGGGGACCCTGTGAGCAAGTCCTGGAGTGGACGTTGCTCCGCAGCAGGAGGAGGAACTTGTAACAGGGAAAAGGCTTACAACTACGGAGTGAGGGAAGGATACACCAAGGACAGGGCACGCCCCTCTGTGGGACAGCCGTAAGAGCAAGGCTGGAGGGCCTGGGGCCACAGCGGCCACGAGAGGTGGAGCACGAGGAGGGTCTGGGGGCCTGGCAGGAGCTGGGGCTGTGTGTGTTGGGGTTCGGGAGGGCCGGTGCAGGGGTCTGCTTTTGCCAAAATTCATCCAACTTTACTCTAAAAATGGACGCATTTTATTTTAATTATTTTGAGAGGGAGCGTGTGTGCGCGCACATGCTGGGGCGCGGAAGCGGGGAGGGGCAGAGCGGGAATGTCGAGCTGACTCCCCGCTGAGCGCACGGCCCTACGAGGCGCCCCCACTCAGGACCCTGTGACGGCACCCTGAGATGAAACCAAGAGTCCGACGCTCAGTCAACTTGAGCCCCAGGCGCCCCGATAAAATGTATGTTTAAAAAAAGACAGTTAAGGGGCGCCTGGGTGGCTCAGTAGGTTAAAGCCTCTGCCTTCAGCTCAGCTCATGATCCCAGGGTCCTGGGATCGAGCCCCACATCAGGCTCTCTGCTCTGCCTACTTGTGATCTGTCTGTCAAATAAATAAAATCTTTAAAAAAAAAAAAAGACAGTTAAAATAGAACGAGAGTGTATCAAGCTAAACAAAGTAAGTCAGAGAAAAACACGATTTCACACATACATGGAAATTAAGGAAACAGATGAACACTGGGGAAGGGACGGGAAAATGAGGTAAAAACAGAAAGGAAGACAGACTGTGAGAGACTCTGAACTACAGAGAACCAACTGCGGGCCGTCGGAGGTCGGGGACGGGGTAACTGGGCGATGGCGTCCGGGGGGCACTTGTTGGGGTGAGTACGGGGTATTGTAGATAAGCGATGAGTCACTAGATTCTACTCCTAAGACATATACTACACTAACCTGAATTAATGTTCACTAACCTGAATTTAAGTGAAAAAAAAAGAGAGAGAGAGTTAAAGGTCATCCATTAAAAAGGCAAGAAAACCCAGAACATTTACAACAAACAAAATGAAGGGGCGTGAGCCCTACCAGATGGAAAAGCATATTCTGATCCAAATGATTACACAGTGTGCAGCAGAGCAGAGCCAGCAACACTCTAGGGACTCCTGTAGGGTTGGGGGTGGGCCCCCCATCATAAATCCCTGGGGTTAGGGGGACCATTTAATCCATGAAGCTGATTCAGGAGCCTGGGCCTTGCACCACAACAAATCCCAAACCGATCAAAATCAGGCCCGGAATAAATAAATAAAATTATGACAGTGTGGAGGAACCAAAGGAGAACCCCCCTTTTTTTCTTCCTGAAGATTGTATTATTTTTTAAAGATTTTATTTACTTATTTGACAGAGAGATCACAAGTAGGCAGAGAGGCAGGCAGAGAGGAGGAAGCAGGCTGCCCGCTGAGCTGAGTCCCCCATCAGGCTCGCTGCTCAGCGGGGAGCCTGCTTCCTCCTCTCTCTGCCGGGCTCGCTGCCTACTTGTGATCTCTGTCAAATCAACAAATAAAATCTTAGGAAAAAAAAAAAAGAAGAAGTTCAGGTGCGGAGAAGGTGCATGGCCAAGAGCAGGTGGGACTCGCCCCACGAGTGAGCGAGCAGGACGAGGTGGCAGGCGGACAGCGGATGCCAGCCTGTGCCCATATGGCCCCGGAGATGCGCTTCAAAAGCCCAGGACATCTCCATCCACAAGGAGCACACAGCAGTTACGTCCAGGCTGGAGAGCCGGTCTGTCCCCACCCAGCAGGGACCGTCACCCGCAGCACCAGCTTTCTCCCATGCAGAAGCAAAGGTGACGGGTGAGGTGGGCAGAGCCTCCCCCCACATAGCCTCAGAGCATCACCGAGCAGCAAGGTCCCCATGGCTGCTGTAAACAGTGGCACCCCAGGCCCCGAGGTCACTCTGGCTCTGAGGGACCTGGCATCCAAGGTCAGGAGCGGCCACTCGGAATATGTTCTCTTCTGTCCCCTCTGCACCCGCCCCCAGCCCTGCTGGCCACTAGCAGCCACAGTGCCCTGGGTCTGGGGTCTGTGGAGCATTTGTCACACAAGGTGATGCCCCCCATGGATGCCTGCCAGGGACAGGGGACTGGGAGGTGCTGTGGGGACCATCCCTTCCCCCAGCTCAGGCCACACAGATGCCCAGGTCACTGCACACTCTGGTCTGCTGGTGCCTGAGGACCTTGCAGGGTTACCAGACCATGGTCTGCTCTCGTGGAGGGAAGCCACCTCCCAGAGGGGAACGGGGACTGGCTGTCCACTCGAGGGGAGAGCTTTGCCAAGTTCTGGTGCCTGAGTCAGAATGGGGTCTGGCTCCCACCAAGGTCCCCTCTGACTTGACGTCACGTCCTGCCCTGCCCCCCCCAGACAGGGGCACAATGCGGGGCCCACCCCCTGCCTTGCTGAGATCCCTGTCCCGCCTGGTGCTTTGTGGCTCAACCAGAGGTTACCTCTCAGGCCATGCTTCCCCAGGAGAGAAAGGTGCCCCTGCAGCTGGACAGAGGGAGTGGGACAGTGGCCCTTAGAGTCCTGGGGATGGTGTGTGCCACACGCGCAAACTGCTATGCCAGGGAGACCCCATGGGCTGTGGGGGCCACGGACATAGGCAGCCGCCGCCCTCGCAGAGCCTAAAGAGCTGCCAACCCATGTCCCTGTGTCTCCATGCTCCCCATCCTGCAGGCCTGATGCCAGCCTCAGGGAGGCCCCTGACTCTCTCCAGGCCCTCGCCAGCGTGACAACCTTGTCTGCAAGCACCCCTGGGGGTGGGGCATGGCCCCTGGAAGTAGTCACCTCAGGCTGGTCTGGCTGTCCCAATGGGCAGAAGCATTTCTTTGGGCAGGGGACCATGAGGGCTGGGCCCCCCACTCTGCACAGGAGCTCAGACGGACACCAGCCCAGGGCAGCCAGGACGTGACCTGGGTGGGTTCACGGGGAGGCTCCCTCCCCAGGTAGGAGTGGCAGCTAAAGGGGTGCTGTGGGTGGCCGCGGTCCACCAACTCTGGGACAGGCCTGGGAAGCTCTTGGGCTCCGGCAGCGAGGGGACAGGCAGCACTGGGGGTGCAGAGAGGATGAAAGCCACGAGGCTTCTGGGGACAGCCTTTGTTTTAAAGACTTATTTAGGGGCACATGGGTGGTTCAGTCAGTTAAGTGTCTGCCATTGGCTCAGGTCATGGTCCTGGGGTTCTGGGATCCAGCCCCGCATGGGGCTTCCTGCTCAGCAGCAGAGCCTGCTTCCTCCTCTCTCACTCCCCCTGCGTGTGCTCCCTCTCACTCTCTCTCTCAAATAGTCTTTTTTTTTAAGATTTTATTTATTTATTTGACAGACAGAGATCACAAGTAGGCAGAGAGGCAGGCAGAGAGAGAGAGGAGGAAGCAGGCTCCCTGCGGAGCAGAGAGCCCGATTCGGGGCTCGATCCCAGGATCCTGAGATCATGACCTGAGCTGAAGGCAGAGGCTTAACCCACTGAGCCACCCAGGTGCCCTCAAATAGTCTTTTAAAAAATTTATTTATCGGAGAGAGAGAGTGTGTGAGCACGAGGAGGGGCATGCGGAGGGGGAATGAGTCGCAGGCTGACTCCGCACAGAGCCGGGAGCCCAAGGTGGGGCTTGATCCCACCACCCTGAGATCAGGACCCGGAGCCAAAACCAAGAGTCGATGCTTAACCAACTGCAACACCCAGACAGACGCCCCCCGGGGACACCCTTGAGGTCAGTCTGGTGCCTCTGAGCAGGAGGAGACGACATGTGGATGTTCATGATATGAGGGTCTTAAAAAAAATCTATAAGTGAAAAAGTGAATGGATATTTTTAAAAGATTTTACTTGAGAGAGAGCAAGTGAGAGCGCGTGTGCATTTGCACTGGTCTCACTGGCCCAGGCCTGGGTGCCCCCCCAAGCCCCTGGACAGGGGTGGGTGAGCCCCACCCAAACCCCCACAGAGTAGGGATGGAGACAGGAGGTTCCCAGAGAGAAATGGGGGTCACTACTCCTGGAAGTTAGAAAGGCTGCGGGAGGGGCGCCTGGGGGGCTCAGTGGGTTAAAGCCTCTGCCTTCAGCTCAGGTCATGATCTCAGGGTCCTGGGATCGAGCCCCGCATCGGGCTCTCTGCTCCGCGGGGAGCCTGCTTCCTCCTCTCTCTGCTGCCTCTCTGCCTACTTGTGATCTCTGTCAAGTAAATAAAATCTTAAAAAAAAAAAAAAGAAAGAAAGAAAGAAAGAAAGGCTGCGGGGCAGGGGGACACATCCTGGCCACGCCGCTATGGGAGGACCCTGGGGTCAGCTTCGGCAGGCGGGTTGGGTCTTCTCTCTCTTCCCTCCCTCAGGTCAGCCCGGCGCCACCCCGGCAGTCGGCGGCCACGCCTGCAGAGCCCAGGCTCCAGCCTCGGGTTTCCAGGGGAACTGCCCGGGAAGGTGGCTCCCTCCGGTCAGAAGTAGGGGCCACCTCTTCCAGCCCACCTCCCCCTCGCCTCTGGGGTCGGGAAAGAGGTGCAGGGAGGGAAAGCTTCTGGTACACATGTGCACTTGGGACAGTGCCTGGCTCTTCTCTCCGGGGTGGGCCGACCGACCGGCCACACGGTCTCTGAGCGTGGGAGGCGGTGCACGCCGTGTGGTGTGTCCCAGACCCTCGTTCCTGCAGTCACGCCCACACGCCCTTTCTGGTGGGAGGGAGGCCACCAGGCCACACTCAGCGGCCTGGGGAGGGTGGGCGCGGACTCTCAATCCCTCCTCCCCACCCCTCCCTTTAGTGGAGCAGAGATGACAACAGGCTCAGACACTCCTGTGAAGGCCACGAGCACTTACATTTCTGGGCAGGGGGCTGTCAAAGGGACTCTCAGGACTTGGACCCAGGGTCGGAGATGGACCGTCTCTGCGGCGCCAGAGGCAAGGGCCCCAATCCTTCCATGTTCCCTTCAGGCTGCGGCTGGTGACATGTGGGCTCCAGGCCCACACAGAGGTGAGCGCTGGGACTGGGCCTCAGCAGGACTAGAGAAGGTAGCCCTGCTGGCCATTGGCCGGGGCAGCTGTGGAGGCCGGTGTGGGGTGAAGGGTGGGCCAGTCCCTCCCTGTCTCTGGGGACAGTTCTTTGCTTCGCCTGGCAATAAAGGCTTTCTTCCGCAGCCCCGCTGCAGCCCAGCAGAGCTTGCATGGGGACACTGGGCACAGCTCTCTCTTCAGCATCGCCTGCTCTGTGCCCCCAACACGCAGGGGGCCCTGGGCAGAGCAAATGCCCGCATCGGGGGTGGACAGACAGCAGAGTCCCCAGCCCTGGCCAGGAGTTGCCCTGACCAGGAAAAGCTCCGCCCTGGTGAGCCCCAAGCCCCCAAACAGGCTCAGGGTATGCACACCAGACCCCCAGGGAGGCGCCGGGCTGGATCCAGGTGGCTCTCTACCTCGCCAGCTTTGCAAAACCCTGCACAGGCCTCCTGATTCCGCCTGGCTCTCCTCTCTGGAGTGGGCTCACAAAACCGGCCACCCAGCGGTCCTCAGGCCCAGAGATGCCACATAGTGATCTGGCCACTGGAGACTACGGCGCCCCCTGCCCCCACGCCCTGTCACTTGGAACCAGAGCGGCAGCAGTTCCTTCAGGCTTCCACTGCAAACTGAGGGCCAGGGAGCTCGGAGTAGGGGCTAGATCATCATCATTTTTTGCTTCCCTGTGGAAGCTCCTGAGTGCTCCCCCCGCCCCCGCTCCCCAAGCTGGGGCGGGAGTCCAAGCCCAGGGATCTCTGTGCCTGAGGAGAGGGCAGAAGCCAGGCCCAGGATCAGGGAACACCCCTCCCAAATCTTTACCCGGAAGCCTTCTCCACCAGGTGCAGAGGCCTGGAAAGACCCCATTCGGGGTCCCAACTAGCTGAAGGGGCCTAGTGTCTGGATGAGGGTCCTCCAGGGCATAATAAAGCATGCCGGGCCTTGGTAAAGAGTGGTGGAGGCCTTGACATCTGGTGCCCACCTGATCCAGAATTTTCTGGGATGACCAGGAATCCAGGAATTAGTAAGGGCGGGTGGGGGGACTCAACCAGCAGGGCAGCCATAGAGTACATGCTCCCCTTCCCCTGCAGGTGAAAATTGCACCTGGGTGGTGCTACAGGGAAACCAGGGCCGGCAGGACAGCTGCTGGGGACCACTGGCACTTCCCTGCCCAGGGCACAGAGTGGCCCCTCCGCCAGAGACAGACCCCTTGCACCTAAGGTGTTTCTGCATCGAGTCCAGTCGGGTCAGGCAGACCACTCGCCCCTGGGGCCGGGGAGGGGGTTGCCCAGAGAGCTGGGTGCTCCGGGCGGGCATGCTACTGAGGGGCTGGGGTCTCGGGCAGGTCCTGAAGACAAGACAAGGCGTGTGTCCCTCCTTCCCTGGTGGGTGCACCACGTGAACTTGTGGGAGACTCTTCCCTTTGTGGAGCCCTGACCCCCTTCGGGGTGTGGGCAGGGCTGGCCCTGGGCCATATCCGTGGACGGAAGAGAGAGGCGAAGGGCTGGTTAGGGCAGAGGCGGGTCTGGGACGCGAAGAGCGACTCAAGTTTCCCCCGCGGGAAGCCTCGTTTCTCCGGCGCCCCCCGCCCCCGTGGGCGCCGTCCCTCTCTCGGCCCGCCCAGGCAGGTTTCCGTCCGCGTCCCCTCGTCCGGGCAGACCGACCCTGACTCTGGGTCCCCACCGCGGGCGGGGGCGGGGGGTGTGGCTGCGGTGATCCGGGGCGCTCCAGGCCGCTGCCTCCTGTCCCATTCGGGAGGGACGGCCAAGGCCAGTCGAAGGGCTGCCCTCGGGGGCCACGACCGGGGCCTCGGCCCCCCGGAAAGTCTCTGGAGAGGCCCGGCGGGGGCGAGGAAGGGGCGGAAACCCGCCCCCTCGGCGACAGAGGAAGGGACAGGCCGCGTGGACCGCGCGCGCCCGCGGCACACATTCCCGCCCCCTCCCCTCTGCCAGCCGCGCTCCGGGGGCCGCGGGCCGGAGAGGGTTAAGGGGGGCGGGGCACGGGGCGGCCCCGCCCCCGCCGCCACGCCGGGTCCGAGCGCGCACGGGGCGCGGGGGCGGGTCGGAGCGGGCGGCGGCGGCGGCGGGCGGAGGGCGGAGGGCGGAGGGCGGCGACGCGCCCGGGGAGCGCGGGGAGCGCGGGGAGCGGCGGCGGCGGCGGCGCGGCCCGCGTGACCCTCCGCCGCGCCCGTGAGCCCGCGAGCCCGCGCCCCGCCGCGCCGCCCAGCCGCAGGATGCGCGCCCCGCCGCTGCTGCTGCTGCTGGCCGCCTGCGCGCCGCCGCCCTCCGCCGCCGCCGTCCCGACGCCGCCGGGCTGGGAGCCGGCGGCCGACGCGCCCTGGTGCCCCTACAAGGTGCTGCCCGAGGGCCCCGAGGCGGGCGGCGGGCGCCTGTGCTTCCGCAGCCCCGCGCGCGGCTTCCGCTGCCAGGCGCCCGGCTGCGCGGCGCACGCCTCGGCCGGCCGCTCGCTGCGCGCCAGCGTCCTGCGCAACCGCACGGTGCTGCTGCAGTGGCGCCTGGCGCCGGCCGAGGCGCGCCGCGTGCGCGCCTTCGCGCTCAACTGCTCGTGGCGCGGCGCCTACACGCGCTTCCCGTGCGAGCGCGTGCTGCTGGGCGCGTCCTGCCGCGACTACCTGCTGCCCGACGTGCACGACGGCGTGCGCTACCGCCTGTGCCTGCAGCCGCTGCCGCTGCGCGACGAGCCCGCCGCCGCCCCGGAGCCCGCCGGGCCCGCCGAGTGCGTGGAGTTCGCCGCCGAGCCGGCCGGCATGCGGGAGATCGTGGTGGCCATGACGGCGGTGGGCGGCTCCATCTGCGTCATGCTGGTGGTCATCTGCCTGCTCGTGGCCTACATCACCGAGAACCTCATGCACCCGGCTTTCGGGCGCCCCGGCCTGCGCAGGCAGCCCTGAAGCACCCGGCGGCCGGCCCACCGGCGCTCCGCCCGCCCGAGACTGGCGCCCGCTCCCCACTCGCCGCTCCTGCTCCCTCCTTAGGATGTCCACGCGGGGCCTGCTGGAGACCGGTAGGGCCCCAGCCCGCCAGGGCCTCGGAGTCATGGCACGACCTTCCTAGCCCGGCATCCGCCTCCCACCCTCCAGGTCGGGACTGACCCTTGGGCCCGCGAGGGGGTGCCAGCCTCGACCAGGGCTCTCCCTGCTTTCCAGAGGCCTTTACTGGGGCCGCCGGGACGTACTGCCCCTTCTAGCAAGAGCCATTGGCATCCCTGGGTCATCACGCTGTACCTGCAGCCTGTGCCAAGTTGGAAAAAACAGGCTGTCGTCATTGCTTGGTCACTGTGTGCTGTGCCGACCTGAGGAGGCCCCTTGGAGCCTGTCGTCTCCCCACCTCACCCCAGTGGGCTTAGATTAGCGTCGTGCCTTAGTGTCTTGGGGCCACCGCAGGAGCCAACTACTGGTCCTGTGCTGTCGAGGGGGCCTGTGGCCCTGGCACTGGCTGGCCTGTGTTCGAATCCAGCCAGAGCCCCCTGGGAAACGCCCCTGCAAGCTTTGCAGGGGCCTCAGCTGTGGGTAAGCAGCATCTCGCGCTTTTCCCTCCTTGGGCGTCTGACATGCTGGGAACCAAGAAGGGCCGGGCCTCTGATGGGCGTGTCCAGGGGCAGTGCCCTCTGACCTTGCGGGAGGCTGGCAGTTCTCCAGGGCTGCCTCTCTTTCTTTTGTGGGTGCTGCTTCTGATGAGGACTTTCCGTGGCGAGTGGCGGCAAGTGGCTGGGGGGAGAGGGCTCCTCCCAGACGACAGCATGTGTCCAGAGAGCAGAAGAATTGAGGCCAGCATGGCCCGGCACAACTTGCCACTACGGCCCGGATCCCAAGCCTCCACCATGGCGTGACGGACAGCACCATCCCACCGCTTACTCGTGCTGGCAGCCAAGAGCCCAGGATCTGGCTGGTGAGCTGGGACCCACCGCACTGAAGGCCGGCCTCGTCTCTTCCTGGGAAGACCCGAGCCAAGGTGGCTTCCTGAGCCGGGCACCTGGCCTCACCAGGAGGGGTAAGGCGCACTCGGCTCTCTGCAAGTCCCCGACTATGACCATCCTGGACCTGGCACTTCTGGAGTCACTGTGGCTAACCCCTGCCCACCCCCACCCCGGCGGCCAGTGGCGACCCTGGGTCCTGGCTGGCGCCCCCACAGTGCCCACTCCCTACCTCTCTGTCTTTGCTCGGCCTGCCCCTGGCATGGCGCTGGTCAGGTGTGAGCCTGTCGTCAATGTCTAAATGTCCATCATTTTAGACCAAAAACGCTGTCTTGTGTGCTTACTGGCAAGAGGGGAAGGAAGAGTGGGGGGGGAGGGCTCTCTTCCCCAGTTGCAAGGCACCTTGTTACCAGCAGGGAACAGGCAGTTCTGTCCATCCTCAGACCTTGAGGAAGCGTCGTTTCTGGGCCTCCTGGGTTGGGTAGGGGGTGTGGGACGGCATTTGCTGCAGTTAGAAATAGCCCAGTCTCATGGGTGACCCAGTTGAGCTGTGACATGCAGTAATTAGGCAGCTGCGGGAGGGTCCCCTCCCCAGTATGGGCTTCCCTTTGTAGTGCTAGGGCTGCGGAGAAGGGGGACCCTGAGTCCCTGTGTGGGGCGGGCACTAGACCATCACCCGCTCCCCCAAAAGCTCTCCCCCTCCTTGGATGTCCTTGAGATCCTGGAGCTGGCTGTGACCCTGAGAATCAAAAACAGCTGGGGGTGGGCCAGATCTGAGAAGTGACTCATCCCTCTGGAGGGGGCAGGGTGCAGCAACGTGTCTAGATCCCTGGGCAGAAGTGGGAGGAGTTCAGCTTCTAGCAGCCTTCTCTCCGGCTTCCTCGGGGCCCTTTGCCTGCTGCAGCCCCTCCCGGCCCGCTGTGCGCTTGGGTGTCTTCCCCAGGGTGGAAGTGGGAGCCGGGGTGTCCGTCGTCCGCTCCTGGCTGCAGCTGGGTTGCAGGACTGGAGCCCCCGTGAGGTTCTGTGAGGCCTGCCTGCCCTTGTCTCTTGCCCTCCCCTGGCTCTCCGCCGGCTCTGGGGCCCCTTTGTGGGCTGGGGCTCACATACCAGCGCCTGTCCAGTCAGCTGCTCTGCGGTCTGGTCCGCGCGGACTTGCAGCCTTCTGCTCCATTCAGGGGCTTCTCGAAGGACTCTAGTCCAGCTTTGGGTTTGCAGAGGGGGAGCTGAGGAGTCCTGTCCCAGCATGGTCCAGTCAGGGGGTGGGGGTTGCTGGGCTTGGGAGATGCCCTGGGGCTGGTGCCCAGGCTGAGCACTTCTGCTTTCGAGCTCACACTCATCCTCCGGAGCTGCTCCTCCCGGGGTGACCACCGTCCTCTCGGGTACGGGGGATGCCCCGGCGCTTAGCCCCCCGAGCCCACCCAGTGGGCTGCGCACCTGTCCAGTGGACCTTCTCCGTCCGTACCGCCTTCTGGAGGAGCCTCCGCCTCCTGCCCCCTTCTCTCCCGCTTCCTGTCCTCACCGTGCTCTCCGCTCTGACTGTGTGGCTAGGGGCAGACATGCCCCACTCCGGGAGCGTCTTCATGGCTTCCCTGGGCCAGGCAGCTGGGCCCAGATGCCTCCTCTGTTGGTTGAGACTTTGCTTTTCTCATTGGTGCCCGAAGATACTTCAACTTGGGATTTTCTTATGTGGAACAGAAGCCACTGCTCTGATCTGAAACACTGAGGGGTTTCCGGGGCTGTTGGCCCAGCTCAGCCTTCGAAGAGCCCTGCAGCCTTTGAAAACCTCTGTTTCCTCATATGTAAAATAGCATCAGTAATGGAGCCGGACTCCCAGTCTTGTGGCGAAGCTTACCGGAGATCAGGCGGGTAGAGACGAAAACGTCATGGCCCTCGTTACTACTGTCCATGCCTCCTCCGGGCTGAGACCCCCCACCCTGCCCGAGCTACATCCCCAGCCTAACCCCATGCAAAATCTAGACACGCCGTGGCCCATCCGCGGAGTGACGGCTTCTGTGTACAACACGAGCAGGTTCCCAGCTCACGCCCCGAAGCGCTCCCACGGCCTGTACTCCTTGCCCTGCCCACAGGAAGGATCCGCGCTTCTATGAGCTCGTGCTGCAGGCCCCATGTGACCAGCTCCTGGGGCCCCAGCAGAGACAGGAGGGTGCTGACTGGCCCCCCAGATTCCTCCCCATGGCCTGTGGCGACGGCCTGCTCCCCTGGTCCCTGAGGGTGGGCATGGGTCCTCCCATGCTCGAAGGCCACTTCGGACTCCTGCGGCATCCTAGGAGCCCCTGGTCCCCGCAGGGCGGCCCCTTGGGAAGCCCCCGGCGCTCAGAGGTTGCTCAGCTCGGGTGGGCTGGGGGAGGAGAGCAGGCAGCAGGCTGAGGAGCACGTTGTGGAGCCGGCGTTTCCCAGCTCAGCTCAGGACTGGCAGTCAGGGCTGTTGGGTGTGTGTTCAGGGGCAGCCAGGAGCTTCCGAGGCCCCCGGCCGCGCCGCGGGGACGGGTGTTTGCCCGACACTGAGCCTCCCACCTGGGCCACACCCGGGCCGCATCCATTTCTTTCCTAACTGCTGCTGTTTCCTGTTTGGCTTTGATAACGTGGGCGGTCACAATTTTTCTCTGCTTCTGGGCATGGCTTTCTGCCAGGACTCTTCTCTGTCGGGATGTTACTATGCTTTTCTCTTCGTAAGTCTGTGTGGGGTTCAACTGCTACTCGTTCTTTTGGTCACGTATAAAAGAGATGGATTTCCCCAGGCTCTTAGGTGAGGAGTGGGTGAGCCAAGATAGCTTCCCTGACCTCCCGACTCTGTTAGCACTGTTAAATGATGTGGGGAAAAAAGGCAGAAAAAAAATTATTGAATTTCCTACTACCTACAGCCCGTTGACAAGTCCTCGAAACAGGCAGAGTGACTTTCCTCTAGGTACTCAACGGTCTCAGTGTTGGCACTTTGCTAAGAGCAAAAGACAATCCTAATCCGACCCCCAGGATCCTGGAAGTCTACTTTAACATACAGAAATTCCTTTGGAAACTTCCTTCCTCTCTAACCACTGCCCCCCCACAAGATACATGTTGGCAATCATCTCCCAAACATGTGACCCACTGATACACATCTGAAGGGTGTCAGGACTCAGGTTTTATTTTTAAAGATTTTGTTCATTTATTTGACAGGCATAGATCACAAGCAGGCAGAGAGAGAGAGAAAGAGAGGAGGAAGTAGGCTCCTTGCTGAGCAGAGAGCCTGATGCAGGACTCGATCCCAGGACCCCAGGATCATGACCTGAACTTAAGGCAGAGGCTTAACCCACTGAGCCACCCAGGCGCCCCAGGACCCGGGTTTTATTAGGCGGTAATAAATGACCTTTCCCAACTACAGCTAGCTCCTCAAGGTCCTGGAAACCGTGCTTCCTAATTCTTTAGAGACTTAGGCTATCCTAACCCCCTCCCAACTTGAAAGTATACAATGGGCCACTCCTCATGACCCCAGTGCAGCTCTTTCTGCCCACGGGTCCTGTCCCTGTGTTTTAATAAAACCATCTTTTTGCACCAGACGTCTCAAGAATTCCTTATTGGCCATTGGCTTCAAATCATAATGTCTTTCCTACAACATTTCTTTTTTTTTTTTTTTTAAGATTTTATTTATTTATTTGACAGAGAGAGATCACAAGTAGGCAGAGAGGCAGGCAGAGAGAGAGGAGGAAGCAGGCTCCCTGCTGGGCAGGGAGCCTGACGCGGGACTCAATCCCAGGACCCTGAGACCATGACCCGAGCCGAAGGCAGCGGCTTAACCCACTGAGCCACCCAGGCGCCCTCCTACAACATTTCTTAAAGAGAGTTTATTATTTGTGGACGCCTGGATGGCTCAGTGGGTTAAACCTCTGCCTTTGGTTCAGGTCATGATCCCCGGGGTCCTGGGATCGAGCCCCACATCAGGCTCTCTGCTCAGCCGTCTCCCTCTCGCCTCTCTGCCTACTTGTGATCTCTCTCACTGTGTCAAAATCTTTAAAGAAATACAGAAAGATTTATTTGAGAGAGAGAGGGGAGAGAGCAGGAGCTGTGGGAAGGGGCAGAGAGAGGGAGGCAGAAGCAAAATCCCTGCTGAGCAGGGAGCCCAGTGCGGGACTCGATCTTAGCTAGGATCCAGAGACCATGACCTGAGCTGAAGGCAGACGCTTAACTGAGCCACCCAGACATCCCTTTTCCCACGTCATTAAACACATGGCCTCACAGTATCGGGGATCTGCCTCTCCCCTCGACCACTTTGATCTGGACTTCCTTGTCCTTTGCCCCTGGTGTCTCCATCCTGCTGTTTGGATTCCGGCCCCACAAACGCGTTCATACCCTTTCCTCTCTTCCCTGATTCACAACCACTCTGATGTGCCCTCAGATACGTGTGTGCCTTTTAAAAAATATGTACCCAAGTTAGGCTGCAGATTTTTATTTTTACTCAACATCACATCTGAGATTAACCCATGCTGCAGAACGCACTGACATTTCATCCCTTCTCTCCATCACGGAGGATTTCCCCTGAATGAACAGCTTATTCCTATTCTTGGTACATTTTTCTTTTTTTTTTTACATTTTTTTTTTTTAAATTTATTTAGTCAGAGAGAGAGCGAGAGCGAGCACAGGCAGACAGAGGCAGGCAGAGTCAGAGGGAGAAGCAGGCTCCCCGCGGAGCAAGGAGCCCGATGTGGGACTCGATCCCAGGACGCTGGGATCACGACCCGAGCCGAAGGCAGCTGCTTAACCAACTGAGCCACCCAGGCGTCCCTCTTGGTACATTTTTCTATCTCTGAATTTTTCCTTTGGATTTTCAAGAGCTCCACAAATATTCTAAACCAACCCTATCTGATAGGACTTTCTGAGACTACGAACTCTTATCTGTGCTGACTACAGGCTACAAGTCACCATAGACCAGGAGACCCAAAACAGCAGGACGTTGGCACAGTCTGCTGGACACCCAGAAGTCTGAAATCCGGAAGTCAGCAGGGTCGGCTCCTTCTGAGGGCTCTGAGGGAAAATCTGTTTCATGCTGCTCTCCAGCTTCGGTTGAAAAGAAATCCTTAAATTTTGGTGACGTAAGACTTGTCGTTTTCTCCCACGTTGTAGGCGTCTTTTTGGTCTTAAGCAATCCCTGCACACACTAATAGAAAGGTATTTTCCTGGGGCGCCTGGCTGGCTCAGTTGGTAGAGTGTGCAACCCTTGACCTCAGGGTAACAAGTTCAAGCCCTGTGTTGGGTACAGAGCTTACTTTTAATAAATTATTTAGCGAATTATAAAAATGTATTTTCCTATTTTTAATTAGATCTATTATTTTACCTTTGATATTGTGCTGAATCTATCTAGAGCTCACGTTGTATATGGTGTGAAGTCGAGATACAGCTTTTTGTATTCATACGCTGAGCCCATTTTCCCAATCCAGTGTGTGGAACAATCCATTCTTTCCAGTACGCGGCGCCCCCGTATTTACTGCGTTCCCACATTTACAGGGGTCTGTTTATGGGCCCGTGCATTCTGTAGGTCTGCTTTTTTCCTACAGTTGCACTATATTATCTTTATTATTGTAACTTTTTTTTAAAAGATTTATTTATTTGTCAGAGATAGAGGGAGAGAGAGCGAGCGAGCACAGGCAGACAGAGAGGCAGGCAGAGGCAGAGGGAGAAGCAGGCTCCCCGCTGAGCAAGGAGCCCGATGTGGGACTCGATCCCAGGGCACTGGGATCATGACCTGAGCCGAAGGCAGCTGCTCAACCCAGGCGCCCCTATTATTAGAACTTTAATATCTCAGTATCTGTAGGGGAGTTTCCACATTTTACACTTTTTTTTTTTTTTGGACACAGAGTCAGTGAGAAAGGGAATATAAGCAGGGGAGCAGGCAGAGGGAGAAGTAGGCTTCCCGTGGAGCAGGGAACTGATGTGGGACTCAATCCCAGGACCCTGAGATCATGCATAACCTGAGCCTAAGGCAGACGCCCAACAAATAAGCCACCCAGGCGCCCCCACATTTTGTGCTTTTAAAAATGGATTTAAAGACGGGCGTCTAGGTGGCTCAGTCAGTTCAGTGGCTGACTTGGTTTCAGCTCAGGTGATGAACTTGGGGTCATGTGGTTGAGCCCTATGGTGGGTTCTGCACTCAGCGTAGGGTTGGCTTGGGATTCTCACTCTGCCTCTGCCCCTTCTCTCTCTCTCGCTCAAATAAAATTTTAAGAAGGGGGGGAACTTAATGAGACGTCTGGTTCCAGTGAAGATGAAGTAGCAGGAACCAGAATTATTTTCCACCTGAAAACTAAAAACACAAAATACGTAAAACAGTTCTGAACACTGAAGTCCTGAGCCCCGGAAAGGAACAACAGCGCTGAATTCTAGGACTCCTCCAGCCCTCCGCCTGGTTCTCAGGATGTGCAGCAAGGAAGGAGAACTCAGGCAGAGCCCCGTGGTCTCCATGCGTTGAGCGGATGGATCTGGGAAGCCAGGAGGCCAAGGTGTCGAGTTCACAAGGCAAAATGCTGAAGAAACAAGGACACGTGGATGTTTAGAGCTTAGCACTGACTAGCATGTGTGTGAGGGGATCAGGAGGCCAAGAAAAGAACCAGCAAAAAGACTTAGACGGAAAACTCCCAGAGTTTAAGCAGGGCCAGGAGAAGGCCCTCTAACAACCAGCCAGGCTGCCCACCTGCTCCTTGGGCCGCACAGCACACGCACCAGCTGCCTGGCACTGCTGCACGGCTCACGGATGCCGCCTGTTCTCATCCCCTCTGTTCCATTTGCAGTTTGTCTTCGTGCACCTTCAGTCTCGCTAACGTCCTCTTCCGTAACGGCTCACCTACCGCCATTTCCACCCGGCGGACTCTTCATTCAGCTAGTTTGGCACAAATTATAAAAGAACAAATTAATGTAGTTTATCAAGCTTAAGAACTTTTGTCCTTCAAAAGACATTGATGGAGGCGCCTGGATGGCTCAGTGGGTTAAAGCCTCTGCCTTCGGCTCAGGTCATGATCCCAGGGTTCTGGGATTGAGCCCCGCTTCGGGCTCTCTGCTCGGCAGGGAGCCTGCTTCCACCTCTGTGCCTGCTTATGATCTCTGTCTGTCAAATATGTAAATAAAGTCTTTAAAAAAAAAAAAAAGACATTGATGAGGGGTACCTGGGTGGCCCAATTAGTTAAGTGTCTGCCTTTGACTCAGGTCATGACCCCAGGATCCTGGGATTGAGCCCTGCAACTGGCTTTCTGCTCAGCCAGAACATTGTGATGTGTGGACCTTTATTCAAGCAGGGAGCCTGGTTCTCCCTCTCCCCCTTGCTCTCTCTCAAATAAATAAATCTTAAAAAAAAATAATAAGACATCGGGGCGCCTGGGTGGCTCAGTGGGTTAAGGCTCTGCCTTCAGCTCATGTCATGGTCTCGGGGTCCCGGGATTGAGCCCCGCAGAGAGCCTGCTTCCCCCTCTCTCCTTGTCTCTCTGCCTACTTGTGATCTCTCTCCCTGTCAAATAAATAAATAAAATTAAATTAAAGAGAGCTTGGTACTTCAATATTTGTTTTTTAAGAATTCATTTATTTATTTGACAGAGTGAGAGATCACAAGTAGGCAGAGGGGTCGGGGGTGCAGGCTCCCCACTGAGCAGAGAACGGGATGTGGGTCTCCATCCCAGGACCGAGATCATGACCTGAGCCGAAGGCAGACACTTAACCCACTGAGCCACCCAGGCGCCCCTGAGAGTTTGGTACTTCAGACCACAAGGCCTCTGAGTTCCGATTAGTATGTTCTGAGCACACTGGGGAAGCCATGGAGGCGTTTTGTTTCTAAAATATGAACAGTTCTAGTATTTGCTGTAGATGTAAAAAATATATATATATATTTGAGGGTGCCTGGGGGGGGCTCAGTCAGCTAAGTGTTGGCCTTTGGCTCAGGTCATCTTCTCAGGGTCCTGGGATTGGGCCCTGCATCCGTCTCCCTGCTCAGCTCTCCCTGCTCAGCGGAGAGCCTGCTTCTCCCTCTCCTGCCTCTCCACCTGCTCATGCTCCTTCTGTCTCAGAAAAATAAAATAAAATAAAAATCTTTTAAAAAATACATGTTTCTTGGGGTGCCTGGGGGGGCTCAGTGGGTGAAGCCTCTGCCTTCAGCTCAGGTCATGATCTCAGGGTCCTGGGATCGAGCCCCGCATCGGGCTCTCTGCTCCGCGGGGAGCCTGCTTTCCTCTCTCTCTGCCTGCTTGTGATCTGTCAAATAAATATACTAAGTGAAGGAGTTAACTTTAGAAACATTCAAAGCACCCTTAATCCCACCAGCCCTAAACACCTGCCACCCCCCGGGAACATTTGGGTGTCTTTTCTCTTCTCTGCGCCTCCTCAAACAGAGGCGGGCGCGGAGTGTGGTCCTCCGCCCCGACCCACCCTCGCACCCCCTGGCCCGTCCCAGTGAACGCTCGTCGCAGTCCCGCACTGTCCTGCCCCCGCGCGGCACCCACGTCCCGCAGGCGCGCCCGGCTGGCGCAGTCAGAGGAGCAGGGACGCCGGCTCCGGGGGTCGTGAGTGCCGGCCCCACGGTGAGTGTAGCGATCACTCAGATCTGAGGGCCTTCTCCGCGTTTTCCTCCCCGAAGACGGGGGCGCAGCCGGGAAACGTCAGCCACGGCGAGGGAGCTTCGCCGCCGCCCCGCCCGCCGCCGCCCCCAGCCCCAGCCCGCAGCGCCCGCAGCCTTCTTCCGCTCCGCCGGGGTCCGCAAGCCAGCGCGCAGCCCCTCCACGGCGCCGTCCGGTCCCGGCCCCGGCCGCGCGCCCCTGGAAGCCAGCTCGGCCCCCTCCGGCCGGATCCGCGCGGCCGGGCGCGGCGGGGCACCGAAGCCGGGCACCGAAGCCGGTCCTACCCGACCCTTGCGACTCCGGCCCGCGGTGCCTCCAGGCCGGCGCGAGGCCCCGGTCGAGCTGCGCCCCCAGCCGGGAGGCCCTGCACCACTCCGCTCCCCGAAGGCCTCCAGAACTCGGGCTGAACGCGACGGCGTGCGGGGCTCCGAGAGCGACGTGCGGCCGCCGAGCGGCGGGGCTGAGCGGCGGGGCCGAGCGGGGACCCGCTGAGAGGGAGCCCGTTGTGCGCCGGCGGCGGCGTGAGGCCGCGGGAGCCGGACCCCGCCGCCAGCCGCCGCGCAGAAGCCGCGCCCCAGCGACTCCGGCGCCGACCGGCCGGCGCGGCGCGCGCGCGTCACTCCTGTCGACGACGGCCGCACGTCGGACGCGCCCTGGGCGACGGCGCGGCCTACGTCACTCCTGGCGACGGCGGCCGGGTTTTATGACGTAGCCCGCCAGCGCCGAGCTCAGGGCCGAGCGCGGTCCCTGTGAGGAGCTCGGGCTTCTGCCGGGCGCTCCGGGCACTGCGGCGCGCTGGCTGTGGGCTCGGCGCCCGCCCGCGAAGCCTCCCTGCCCTCGCGCCGGGGCGCTGTGGGACGGCGCGGGTGGGCCGCCGGGCCGCCGCGCCCACGCCCGCGCCCACGTCCCGACGCGCTACGTCGCCGGCGCCGCCGCGTGGCGTCATGACTTCCGGGCGCCGCGGCCGCCATATTGCTCGCGCGGAGGCGCCGCGGCCGGTGGGCGTCCCGGAGCGCCTGCGTCGCGGTCGCTGCGGCCGCCGCTATGCCGTCGTCGCCGCTGCGGGTGGCGGTGGTGTGCTCGAGCAACCAGAACCGGAGCATGGAGGCGCACAACATCCTCAGGTAGAGCGGGCCCCGCCCTGGCCCCGCGTCCTGCCCGGCCCGTGCCCGGCGGCTCCGCGCTCCCTCAGGCCGGACGCCGGGCGGGCCGCGCGCAGCGAGGAGCCCCCACGCTCGGCCGCCCGCGCGCGGTGTCGGGTTCTGAGCCCGGAGGCTCCGAGCTCCCGGGGCAGCCGCCGGGCCCGCGCGTCGGTGCCGCTGGAGCGGGCGGCCCGCCCGGGAGAGCCGGCCCCGGGCTCGCGTCGGCGAGGCGGTGGCGTCCCGCGACGGGGTGCGCCCCGCGTGGCCGCTCCCGGGCCCCGCCGCAAGCCGCACCCCGAACCCGGGCACGGCCCGCTGTGTTAACGCCGTGGGGGTGGCTCCGCGTCCGGGGCCGCGTCCGGGGCCGCGTCCGGGGCCGACCGCCCTCCGCGCCCAGAGCCGCCAGCCGCGCGTTTCCGGGCCACACGGGGCTTCGGCTTTGCGCTTCTGGGGTCGGTGTCCGCGCTGCCGGGTCCCCGCGCTGCCGGGTCCCCGCGCTGCCGGCCGCGGGTGTGCAGGGCAGCGCGTACCCCCTCGAGGCCCGCGGGCCGTGACGCTGACCGCTGGGCTGCGGAAAGCCTCTTCCCGGCGTGTCCCCGGCGCGGGACAGCCGCGCCGCCGCCTCCGTGGCCACCTTCCCCAGTAACCTGGAGAGCTTGGGGTTCCTGCCTTCCTCCCGCCCGCGTCGCGGTGCCCAGGAGCGTCGTCTCCGCTCGGCCGCCCCGCGCCGCCCGCCGTGTTCGCGGTCTCCGGCGTCCGGATGGGAGCTGTTGAGTCGGACACTTGGTTGTGGAGGTCGTTTCTGAGCAGAACCTGGACCGTCGCGGGCGGTTCTAAAGCCAGAAAGTATGAACTTGACAGGCCTTTCAAGTTCGGTGAGTTCAAGGGAGAGAACATGAGGTCGACGCTCCTGGGAAGTCGCTCGAGGAAATGAACGTGAACGTTCTCCGTTAGAGGAGGGATCGGGCCGGCCCCGTGGCGCGGGTCTGGCTGGCTGCCCAACAGAGTCAGCTCAACGCCACGAAAGGGAAATTGTTTTGTTTTCTTTTTAAACGGCCGGTAGTTTTGTCGTGAAACTTGCCCAAGACGATCCCTGCAGGACGACAGGTCCTTGTGCAGTTCGGAGCGCTGGTGGCCGGCGCAGCAGCGGGTCTCCTGGGGAAGCGGGGTGCGGGAGAGCCTGCGGCGGTCGCCAAGTCAGAAGTCTAGGTGTGCTTGGACCCGTTTTACTGTCTTTCAAATTTGTTTCAAAAATAGACTCCAAACGTAAGTTTAGGGTAATCTGTATTATTATTATTATTTTTAAAACAGTTTATTTATTTGACAGAGATCACAGGCAGGCAGAGAGAGGCATAAGCAGGCTCCCCGCTGAGCAGCCAGCCGGATGCGGGGCTGGATCCCACGACCCTGGGACCATGACCTGAGCCGAAGGCAGAAACTTAATGACTGAGCCCCCCAGGCGCCCCAGGGTAATCTATATTATTGAGCTCATGAATGTGATGTTGACTTAGACCTGAATCTTTAATTGCTAAAATACTTATATGTGGGGGATGTTTTCATCTGTTAGAAAATAGTGTTACTGGGCGCCTGGGTGGCTCAGAGGGTTAAGCCTCTGCCTTCAGCTCAGGTCATAATCTTGGGGTCCTGGGATCGAGCCCCGCATCGGGCTCTCTGCTCAGCGGGGAGCCTGCTTCTCCCTCTGCCTGCCTCTCTGCCTACTTGTGATCTCTGTCAAATAAATAAATAAAATCTTTAAAAAAGAAAAAGAAAGAAAATAGTGTTACTTGGAAGAAGATCTCTTTGCAAACAGAATACACTGAAGATGGAGGCCAGCGCAGGTCCTCGCAGGATCGGTGCGGCACCTTCTGGGTGTGTCCTGTGTGCACATACACGGAAGGAAGAGTACAGTGTTTTATCATTTCTCTTCACATAATGTTCGATTTGGGCGGTTATTTTGTTGTATTGAATTTGAATACATTTATTCATATTGAGCAATGGCAGTGGTTACAAAATTAGGACAAGTAATCCAGAGGAATTCTGTGGAGCAGTTAATTTTGTAGCCAACCCCGGGTTAGTAGACATTTTAGCTGCTTTTTATCTTTCATTCTTAAAATGTCAACATCCTTGTGCCATATAAATACATTTGCACAGTTTTCTGATTGTTTCATTGGATGAATTCCTAGGCGTAGAATAGCTGACTCAAAAAGCAGGCATATTTTGGGGCCCCTGGGTGGCTCAGTGAGTTAAAGCCTCTGCCTTCGGCTCAGGTCACGATCTCAGGGTCCTGGGATCGAGTCCCGCATTGGGCTCTCGGCTCAGCAGGGAGCCTGCTTCCCTCTGTCTCTCTGCCTACTTCTGTTTACTTGTGATCTCTGTCAAATAAATAAATAAAATCTTTTTTTTTTAAAAGATTATTTATTTATTTATTTGACAGAAATCACAAGTAAACAGAAGTAGGCAGAGAGGCAGGCAGACAGAGGGAGAAGCAGGCTCCCTGCTGGGTAGAGAGCCCGATGCGGGGCTCAATCCCAGAACCCTGGGATCATGACCTGAGCCGAAGGCAGAGGCTTAACCCACTGAGCCACCCAGGCGCCCCATAAATAAATAAAATCTTTAAAAAAAAATAGTAGGCATATTTCATGTTTTCCTGTATTTTGCCAGACTACCTTCCAGAAAATAATCTATTTATACACCTCCTGTTTTCTCAGTCTGGGCATTATTTTCATTTTTTCATGCTGCTGGGGCAAAAGAGGATCTTGCCCTCCTTTAGTTTTGAAATTGCTATTAAGATAGAACGACTTCCCATGTCTTTCACTTTTCACAATTATTCATGGCTTTAGTTCTTTTTGGATTTTACAGCGTTTAAACGCATTTCTAAGAACTTGACGTGGTGGTATTTTTTTTTTTTTTTAAAGATTTTATTTATTTATTTATTTGACAGAGAGAAATCACAAGTAGATGGAGAGGCAGGCAGAGAGAGAGAGAGAGGGAAGCAGGCTCCCTGCTGAGCAGAGAGCCCGACACGGGACTCGATCCCAGGACCCTGAGATCATGACCTGAGCCGAAGGCAGCGGCTTAACCCACTGAGCCACCCAGGCGCCCGACGTGGTGGTTTTTAAAGGTACCTACAGAGGAACCGCCTGAGACCTTAAGAACGTCAGGACCCTACAGAAGGTGTTGTGAAACAGGAAATCTGAAATAAATACTGGGAGAAACGCAGTTAAGTGAGCCCGCACAGGGGCTAGTTTTACTAGTGAGACCCTGTTTTACTTTATGTGCTATTACAGCCCCATTGCACATCGTCTCTGTTTTCTGACAAGCCAAATACAAATGGTAACAGATGTTGGTACGTATATCATATATCACGATATATCGTGTATACACACACACAGACACCTCTCTCTCGCGCGCGTATATATCCGTGTTCCCTGGGGTGATTATTTTTGATCGTTTGAGACGTTTCAGGCACCAGCTGTGGGAGCTCTAGGGTCTGCAGGAGCGTTTTCCGCGGACGCCTCTTTCTGTTCTTTGTATGCTGTAGACCGAGAGTTCCCTTTGGAGCTGATTATTTTTTTGTTCAGAACGATCTAGATGTTAAGGGGCATGTTGATTCTTAGAAGTCCTCTTAGTCTAGCCATTCAAAACAAATGTTGTAAGACAGACTTCTGCATACTGCTGAACTGAGTTCTCGGGTCTGTTTTCAGTCTTAAGGCAGTGTGATTTAGGGAGCAGGAGCAGAGAGACTGCAAACGAAAAGCCAGGTTGAGGGTCAGTCTCTTGAACTCTCTCTGCCAGGTGCTTTCTTTTCTTTTCTTTCCTTCTGTTTTTGAGATTTTATTTATTTGACAGAGAGAGGGAACACAAGCAGGGGGAGTGGGAGAGGGAGAAGCAGACTCCCTGCCGAGCAGGGAGCCTGATGGGGGGCTTGATCTCAGGACCCTGGGATCATGACCTGAGCCAAAGGCAGACACTTAACAGGTGAGCCGCCCAGGCGCTCCATGCCAGGTGCTTTCTTCCTGTTTTTTTTTTTTTTAAAGATTTTATTTATTCATTTGACAGACAGAGATCACAAGCAGAGAGAGAGGAGGAAGCAGGCTCCCTGCAGAGTAGAGAGCCCGATGTGGGGCTCCATCCCAGGACCCCGAGATCATGACCTGAGCCGAAGGCAGAGGCTTAACCCACTGAGCCACCCAGGTGCCCCGCCAGGTGCTTTCTTAATGCCATTTGATTACATCCTCGAAGTCCTTACATGTCTGTGTTTAACACATGTGAAGAGGCAGTGCCCAGAACAGGAAGCCCCGCTCATGAGGGACAGTAAGGATTTGGACATAAAGGACTCTGGTAATGATGAGTGACAGCGCTGAGACTCCAGATGGATGAAGCACGGGCTGAAGAAGGGCCCAGGGTGAGGGGAGGCAGCAGAACCCGCTAAGGCCCCACGGTTGCCCAGTTTGGGGTGGGGCCCTCAGATCATCACCAGAGCATGTGGGCTCCCCGCCACACCGGAACTGGGGCAAAATTGAACGTTCTCTCCCAGATGGGACCAAGTCTGGGGCTGCCTGTGGTGGTGTCGCAGGAGCACCCCTGTTCATGGTGCGAAACTTCCTCCCTGATCTTGGACCCATTTCCAGAAATCTCTTGCCTTTACCAGGCGGAGGGTAGTCAGCTGCGCTCTGCAGCCTCTCTGCCTACCTCTTCTGGTATTTTGGTTCTGGACCCTTGAAAAAAATAAACTGGGGACTGTTTAGGAAGGTGGAAGGGTTAGAAATCGTGACTTTCAAAGAAAGGCAGGGAATGCAGAAAAAGGTGTCTACAGAGGAACCCATTTGCCTTCCTAGGCTTTAAGGGACTGCATTGTTTTCTTTTTTTTAATCTTCAGGAGGCAGAGCTAACGTGAGGAGGATGGTTGGAGGAAAGGCAGTTTTCGTGTAAACATGGGTTCAGAACTGGGTAGACCCAGTAGGTAACCGCTCCCACAGCTAAAACCTTCTCCTGCATCTCCAGTCTTTTACAGATGAGAACGGGGAGAGCCCGGAGCAGGGAAGATAGCTCAGCAGTTTCACCCGTGTTAGTGACACATCCTTGCTTGGGGCCACAGGGGGTTAGGGCAGGAAAGCAGCACACTCGTGGTGGGTTGTTGCTGGACCCTCCCAAGTGCCAGATCTCAAGGGCCGGCTCTGCTGTGCCTGGGGGGGGGGGGGACACTGGACAGGCTGGCAGCAACCAGCAGAGCAGGGTGGCCAGCAAAAAGCCAAGGTTGAGGAAGAGCAGCCGGGGAAGGAGGGACATGTGAGCGGGGGTGCCGACGGGCCCTGAACGTGAGGTGCACTTGTCACCGCGGGACACCAGGATCTCAGGCCTCGCTGCTCCGCTTTGTTGTTGACCTTGTGGGAGGGTAACACGGTGTGAACCCTGGGAAATGTTTACTGAGACGCGCTTATAGCGCACATTTAGCGGGCGAGGACCTGGGTTTTGCCGGGGCGCGCTCATCTTGCGGGCACCGGGCGGTGCGGCTGCAGGCGAGCAGTCAGCTGGCCCGTGGGCATGAGGTCATCACGGGCTAGACGTCGGGCTGATAGCAGCGGGTGACGTGCCTGTAGGGAAGGTGACCTGGGACTGGGAGCGCGTCGTGCCCTACTTAGAGTCAGAGTGTGCCTGCTGAAGGTTGGCCGTGGCTCTAGGATTCCAGTCTTGGCCAAAGAAACGCTTGAAATTGATGAACAATCTCGCTGTGGAAAACAAACGTCGCGTAGCCCGTGCTGTTAATCTGGTGTTTGCTTGCGGTCCTCGGGGTTCGTTTGAACATCATCATTTTACGGGTAGCCATAGGGATAGCAGTGGAAATCGTTGTCTTTCCCAAAACTTGACCTTCTCTGTGATAGGTTCTTTATGATGGATCTGTTGGCATCTGTGACGACGTTGAGCCTTTAGGTTGTCGGGAATTTTTTTTTTAGCGTCACTGCTTTATGTAAGACCGGTGTCGCACTACATGTTGTCGCACAGCGCAAGATGGGCCGCTCTGCCGGCTGCATCGGCTTCGAAGAAACAGCACTTCTGTTGCTAATTAGCCTCTTTGCCACTTGGGAACATTCTGTTGGGGGAAGAACAAACTGCACTTCATTTTTATTTTTGAATGCACTTGACTGCCGTTTCAGAAAGTCGCGGAGAGAAGTGACAGCGAGCCCGGACTGTTTCTCACGGTGGGGGGAGGCCGCCTTCATTCTGAGTCCCACTGTCCGTTTGCAGCTCCGCAGTCCCCCCTCGGAAGCCTGGTTAGGCTAGGTGGGGTGTGGGGCTGGGTTATCTTTGGGACGATCTGCTGTTACGGATGTGGATAGACTAAAAGCGGAGACTCCTCCCATCTGGACAGCTAATGCAAGCCTCAGACCCTCCTGTGACAAGACGCGTAGAAGAGAGGTGGGCCTGTCAGGTGCCATCACCCGGCTGTTCCGTCTCGGGCCGCTCCAGCGGGAGGGGGGATGTGAGTCCCTGCACCAGGGGCTCTCCCGTCTGGAGCCTCCCGGGAGCCCTGTGGGTAGCTTTCCGGTGGCCTGTCTCCCCTACCCCGGCCTGAAGCACTGCGGGGCCCCGTCCAGGGTCTGCATCTTGGGGTGTGTGCTGTGAAAGGCTCTGAGGTGCTCTGTCCCGTTGCCCACTTCCCCACGAGCGGGCGCTGCTCCTGCCCTCTGGCTTCCTCCATCGCTGTCTTCTCGCTGTCCTGTGTGCTGGGTGTTTTCCCTGCTTTGTTGTACCCCCGCCTGCCGGCCCCCAAATGTCGAAGGAGAGAGCGTTGGATCTGTTTTGTTCATATTGTATCCCGGCACGCAGTAAGCCCCAGGAAACGTCGCTGAGTCAAAATGGGATGGCAAGTCTGCCACAGTGACGGTGGTGGTGGTTTTTAGGTTTTGAAGCGTGAGTCCTGTCCTTGGGGGTCTTACTTCTGCGGGTTTCATAGTGCACCCCTCCTTTCCCTCGCCTGCTGGAGAGGCTGTGCCTTGACATACAGGTGTTGGGTGTGTGAATGGGCGAGCGCCCTCAAAGTAAACCCACTCCTGCACACAAGGGAAGTGGTCGGTGGTGTCGGCTTACCAGGGTCCGGGACACTTGTGCCACTTCTGGGCACCGGCTTTTCCATGTGTGTCCATGAGGCGCACAGAAAACTCCACGGAGACCTGAGGGTCGGCTTCAGGGGGTTATGCTGCCCGTAGTTAGTCTCAGCAGTAAGTCCTCTTCGCCCCTCAGCGACGGGTGGCTTCCACATTTCAGCAGCCGGTAAGCTGCTGGCGCGGTGGACGCATGGCTCTGGGACACTTTGGGGGAGAACGGCTTGGAGCCTGAAACGCAAGCTGCTTGTTCCGGGCAGTTCTCAACCGTGCGGTGACGTGTTGGCTCACGGCTCTGTGTTCTCCTCGGTGCCCGTGACCGCAGCTGACCCGAGGGGTTATTAGTGGCGACGCCCGGGAGGTCAGGTGACGTTTGCTGCGGCGCAGGGCCTCACTCACGGGCTTCCCCCAGGCTTGTCAGGAGACGCATTCGGTCCGTCCCTTCCCAGGGACTCCAGGTTACCGGAGTCGGCACAGCTTGGGAGCTGTTTGTTCTTGAGCCTCGTGGCCGATGTGACGATGGAAGAGACTGTGGGGAGGCGCCCGTGGGCCTGGCACCCCTGGGCCCTGAGTTCTGGATTCCTGGCGAGCCCCGGCCTACAGGATGTCGGCGGCCCGACACGTGGCGCTCCCTGTGTGGTGCGTGCGGTCAAGTCTGTGGGAGAGTCGTAGGAGTCACACACGAGGGGGTCCTGGGAGCCTGAACCCTGCAAGGCGGTCCGGGCGGCGGTCGGCTACACTCCGGAGGAGCTTCCCTCACTGCGCGCGTCCGTGGGGCCTCCGATGGCCAGAGAGGGTCTGGGGGGATGCGGTGAGCAGCTGTGGCGCTCTCGGCCACCCTGTAGTGGCGCCGGCAACCCTTTGTCTTCTGTCTCAATCGGTTTCATCCAGTTTTGGTGTAACATGCTGTAGAATTTTTTTAAAGACTCTCTTTCTTAGAGGGCCCTGCGTGCATGTGAGTGGGGGTTGGTGCCGAGGGAGAGAGGATGTCGTGCCAGCTCCCCGCAGAGCGCAGATCCCGATGCAGGCCTGGGTCCCACGGCCCCAAGACATGACCTGAGCCGACACCAAGAGTCAGACGCTCAACCATGCGACCACTCGGATGCCCCAGTGTGCTATAGGATTTTTTAAAAAAGATTTATTTATTTATTTGGCAGAGAGAGAGACCATGAGAGAGAGGCACAAGCAGGGGAAGCGGGAGAGGGAGACGCAGGCGCCCCATCCCAGGACGCTGCGGTCATGACCTGAGCTGAAGGCAGATGCCCAGCGACTGAGCACCCAGGTGCCCTTATGCTGCTACAGGATTTTTAAAAATTTGTGAATAAAATGCTGAAAGTTTAGAATTTAAAAACGTGTCTGGGCGCCTGGGTGGCTCAGTGGGTTAAGCCGCTGCCTTCGGCTCAGGTCATGATCTCAGGGTCCTGGGATCGAGTCCCGCATCGGGCTCTCTGCTCAGCAGGGAGCCTGCTTCCTCCTCTCTCTCTGCCTGCCTCTCCGACTACTTGTGATTTCTCTCTGTCAAATAAATAAATAAAATCTTAAAAAAAAAAAAAGTGTCTGTAGGATCAGCAGTTACTCATTCTGTCCATTTTCCATTCTGTATTCCTTGGCTTTAGAATTTTGTGTCTTAATCCAACTGTGATTTTGTTCTCTCTTTGTGTGTTTCAGCAAACGGGGATTCAGCGTCCGGTCCTTCGGAACAGGAACACACGTGAAGCTCCCAGGACCAGCACCCGACAAGCCAAATGTTTATGATTTCAAAACTACATATGATCAGATGTACAATGATCTCCTTAGGAAGGACAAAGAACTGTATCCCAGTGGGTCACCCTTTTAAAAACCCCGCATGCTTGTCTCTGGCAGGTGTCCTCTGACGTGGGTGTCGCTCTGGCCTCCAGTCTAGGGCTGTCTGTGATGCAGGTACCTAGCGGCTGCCTCGGGGTATGGTGCGGAGTCACACGGCACATGTGGTGTGCAGGGGGACGCGTGGGGCCTGCCGAAGCAGACGTGGAGCCCATGTTGACAAGGTCGAGGGCGGGTTCTGGTGTAACGTCGGCCAGGGCAGCAGAGGCGAGGAAGGCAGGAGCCACAGAGCGGAGTGGATTTGCCCGCTGCAGGGCTGCCCGCTGCTCCGCTCCGCAGGCGGGTGTGCGTACGCACACGGGAGCACAGTGTGCGCTCGACCCGGGTAGGCAGGCAGCCTCGCTCCTCTCTGCCATGTCTGCTACCAAAGGAAGCATTTTAGAAGCACATAACTTGAGAGAACTTCATTTCAGGAAGAGGCAGAACAGACTGGATCTGCTAGTTAAGACGCATGTGAAAGGAAGGTTTGTTTTATTATTATTGCTCATGTTGGGAGAGAGCACGCACACAGTGAGGGGGGCAGGAGGAGGAGGAGAGGGAATCCCAAGCAGACTCCGCACTGGGTGCCGAGCCCAGTGAGGGGCTCAGTCTCAAAACCCTGAGATCACGACCCAAGGCCAAACCCAAGAGTCAGATGCTTAACCAACTGAGCCCCCCCCAGCACCCCATGAAAGGTGTTTTTCATTATGAACGTGGCGTCAGGCTGTGTAGTGGTTAAGACCATTGCTGCCTGGCCTTTGCCCGGGGCACTTCATGATCACGTGTACTAGAGAACTTCTGGGCCTGCCTTGGTACAATACGGGCTCTCCGGTTCTCGGGATGGAACCCAGACATACACCAGGTGAAAGGAACATAGGCACCAGAGAGAAAAGTCTGTTCTCATGTTGGTGCTCTTGTAATTTTTAATAAATTACAGATGTTTTCTGTAAATCTGTACATTACTTAGCACGGAGTGTGGCCCCAAAGGTCACGCTAGCAAAATGTAAAACTGGACCCAGACAGTTGCTCCGTCTGGCTCAGTGCTCACCGCCCTCGGCTACAGTGAGAAAGCTATCGGGCGCTGAGGCAGAGTGCCGTCGTGGGCGTGTGGGGCTGTCTGGGAGGCGGGAGTGCAGGACTCGTGGTGCAGCTGACTCGAGGTCCTTCTGGGAAGTCCTGGGTGCCCCCCCTTTCTCATAAGCGGCAGAGCCTGCACCGGGGAGAAGACCCTGTGCATCCCCGGTGGGCTGCGTCCTGGTCTCCGTGTCACAGTGCCTGGTGCGCTGCTCACGCCCTTGGGCCGGGGGCGGGCTCTGGCTTACCCCGAGGCCCAGAAAGGCTGTTCGCCCTGAAATTCTCTTTTGTGTTGAGAGCAGCCCCTGAGCCTCGAGAAGTGAGCACTAGCCGCCTTATCCTAGAGACACCGTGACCGTACCTCCAGGTTTTCTGTGTGTGAACTCTCCACGTGTCGTGAAGCTTCCCTCGAGACCACGTCTGTATTTGAAGGTTTCCAGCCAACGCCATTCATTTTTAAGCTCTTGTACTCAGAGAAACCAAAACAGAAAATAACGTGCATACTTCCTTAATTATTACAGATGAGGCCTCTGCATTGGAGCTGACCATGGTTGCTCTGTTTCTAGGAGTGGGCAGCACTTTACCATGTTTTAAGAGGACGGGAACGAGAGGGATTTGGAGTAGGAGGGTTGGTGTGCGCGTCTTAGCAGTTCTGAATGAAGGAGCAGGACCAGCTGCTCCGAGTTCAGAATCTCCCTGTGGGTTGTCTTCGTGCAGATGCACGGTCTCCCCATAGAGCATCCCGTCCAGGAGGCATCCGCACACGTGTGCCTTTGCTGCATCATGGGAAAGGTGTGGTGGTTGGGGGTCATGGCTGTTTCCACGGTCACCAGCAGTATTTGCCTCCTGAGACCCTGCGTAGGAAGGTCACCTTCACGGACCGCCCCTTTTGAGTGCCCCTCACGAGGCTCTGGAAGAGAGATACCTTTGTCAGCTTATTGACTTCACTTGGGTGGGATTTCTGTCTTCTAGGAAGGGTGCCAAGTACATCCCTGGACCAGTAAAGAAGGGGCATCTGCTCCCGGGGAGGGGGGACGGGTTGGTGTGCACACTGGCAGGACCCTGGGTTTGGGGGCACAGGCCTTCCCCGTATGAACGCAACAGGGAGGGAGGCAGCGGTGTTCAGCTGTGTGTTGAGGGTCCCACACCTGGTTTGGGAGGTGCTCTGAGGACAGGAGGGGACTGCCTGACTACTGATGGGGGTGGGGGAGGGGCTGCTGTTTGGGTCGCTTCGGCATCGGCATCCGATTCAAGAAGTGGAGGAAGCACCAGAAGCCGCAAATACTGGGGCTTCTGGGGAAGCGATGGTTTTAGGATGTAAACCGTGGATGAGACAGGACATTCAGCAAGTTGCTCAAGGGCGAGCGTGACGTCACAGGAGGAAAGTGGTACCTGACTGGCAGAGCCGGGAGGTGAGGTGGAGTGGCTGGGGGCTGGGCTCCCCTATGTGTGCGTGCACAGGGCGCTGGGGGCTCAATGCAGGACCCTGACGTTGAGCTCTCAGTACGTCTTGGCCCACGGTCCTGTTAGTGCGGAAGCTCCTTATTTCTGAAGCTCTGGCTGTTTGTGGGTGGTTTTCCCTGTGGCTCTCCATCTGTGGGCAGGGTGGCCCCAGGGGGTGGAGGGCCAGGCACTGGTCCTCAGTCCCTACAGGACCTGCCCCTGGGAGCACGCGGAGGCCAGGGACGCAAGTTGGGACAGAAACCTCGTTAAACTAACTCTCAACTAGTTAGTGAGGCTAGACTGGGCTGGTTACCAGTTCCCTGTGGGGATTATCTGCCGGTAATACTGGGAATCCCTGTTGGCCTGACCCTCTGCAGACCACCAGAAACGTCCGCTTTCTCGCTAGTGGGGGTCCCAGAAGAGCGCTGTTGGGAGAGAGTGCACGTGGCCGGCGAAGTGCGGCCGGTGGGCGCTGCTGTGCCTCAGGGTTGAGCAGCCATTGCCACGGCAGATTTTAGCACATTTTCAAATCTCATTTAAATTTAATTAGTTAACATAGTGGATCATTAGTCTCAGAGGTGAAATCCAGTGGTTCTTTGCCTGCCGCCACACCCAGGGCTCGTTCTATCACGTGCCCCTCTCCGTGCCTGTTCCCCCGCGCCCCCTTCTGTGCCTGGGGGCTCCTCGCCTTTCCTGCATGCAGGGCCCTGGAGTGGGTTCGCCCAGCGTGTTTGAGGCTCACTCGTGTGCTGGCGAGGGCCAGGCTGTCTTACTTTTTAATGTGATTTATTTTAACCTTCCTTTTTTCTTTCTTTGCCTTGGAGTTATTTTGAATACGGAGCAGCCTTAACCGTGCCCTGTGGGCTGGAGCAGAGTGGTGGAGCTGGGTGCAGGCTCCAGCAGACCGGGCTCCCCTTGCTGAGGGAGTGGGGTCTGCAGCTGAACCCTCAGCCCGCCTGGACAGTCTCGCTGAAACGAGACCACAGTTCCTTCGCATCTGAAGGGCCCGTCGGGGACCGCACTCCCAGGATCGCTGGGCCCCATTGGGGGTCTCCACGGGGAGGGCTGCCATGCCTTTGTGAGGTGTTCTGGGGAGCCCGTTTGAAACCTTGCAGTAGATCATCGCTGTGAGAACTACAAAATCACTAAAAATCATTTGTCTTAAACAGTAACTGTGTAAATAATAGTGGCATTTTTAATACGAGAAGAGACAGTTGCTCCTAAACCCCGATGGGAAACCCAAGTAGAACGAACACTTTCCGGGATCCTGGCTTTGTGCACAGTCGGGAGACACTGGCTTTGAGCCTGTATCCAGCACGTTTTTCTAATTTTTCTCCATCTTGTGTACTCACCTTAGGAGTTTGGCTTTTTTTTTTTTTTTTTTTTTAAGATTTTATTTATTTATTTCACAGAGATCACAAGCAGGCAGAGAGAGAGGGGAAGGGAAGCAGACTCCCCACTGAGCAGAGAGCCCGCGGGGCTCGATCCCAGGACTCTGGGATCATGACCTGAGCTGAAGGCAGAGGCTTTAACCCACTGAGCCAGCCAGGCGCCCGTGGGTTCGGTTTTTTCGGCCACACTCTCACTGTCCTCCTCCGGCTGCGCTGTCTTTGAGGCTTCGGGCAGCCGTGTGCACTTGGCCCGGGTGACACGAGGCCTGGCAGCAGAGCCGTCTGATGACCCGGCACCATCCTGTAAACGTCTCTTCTTGTGATTTCCTTAACGCTGTTTTTCTAGCTTACCTGACTCCTGGAACACTGTGTGGTGTAGACAGACTCTCTCAGTGTGAGGCTGGTGTAACCAGTGAGTTTCGGGGCGCCAGTGGGCTGTCTGGTCTAGGTTTTGGAGAGTCAGTCACACTTGGATCTTTGCCTGCGGGGGCGCCCCTCCCCCCAGTGTTGTTCAAGGGTCCGCTGTATGTGTACCCAGGTCTTCAGGGTGCTGTTTTTCTTGTGTTGGGGTAAAAGCTAAAAATAAAAATGAATTCTGAGATTGCTGGGTCCCCACAGTCTCCTGACCTCTGTCCTGAGTCCGAGGCCAGTGGACACAAGCTCAGAGTTCTGTCCTCCCCGAGGTCCTGTTGTTCTGCAGTAGGGCCACTGGTCTTTTCCTTTTGTTCAGGCCCGCCTGGGCCCCTGTTTCAAGCTCAGCGGGCCGTCACCCACTGTGCTCGGCGGGGGTGGAAGGAGCTGCCAGGGCCGCTGGTCCCATCATGGGAACGTTCCCGGAGCTCAAGCCGGTGCTCTCCTCCCTGCCCCCAGCGGGCTCCCGAGCTGGAGGGGCTTGGCCCCGCCCCTTGCCTCGCTGTATGGGACCTTCCCTCACTGCACGCTGGTTGGCAGCTATGTTTTTAAGTAGTTTTTGAAAACAGTGTTTATTTAACAGAGTGTGTTCCTAGCTAAACACTGATTTCTAGAGAAACTCTGATCTAGCTTTGCTGATTTTTAAGCTTTCAGGTTTTAGGAAAGCACTTGTGCTTAAAATACAAATCATGACCTTACACTACTCCAGAGAGGCAGAAGAGCCACCATCACGTCTCCTCTAGGGAGAGGCCAGACGTTGGACACAGACGGTTGGCTGGTGGCTGCCAGGGGTCACTTGCGCGTCTGGGCGTAACAGAGCCACGCTGACCTCACCCACGGCTTCCGGAGCTCGCCCAGGGCCGGGAACAGACGTGGTGTTCCCAGCCCACGGCAGGTGAGATGCTGACGCCAGGTGTGTTGGGAGAGGGTTACGTCACGTAGGTCACACCTGTGGTTTCCCATGGCCTAATAACCCCACGGATGGCGGGAGGAGGACTCTAGACCAGAAGGTCTCCTCGCCCCCAGGCCTCGCCGCGGGGCAGCAGTTAGGTTGGGGGCCGGGGCTCTGGAGCTGGCGTGGAAATTTCCTCCAGGGGTTCCCAGCGTCTTGTTAGTGCAGCCTCCCTGCTTTGCAGAAACCGCTTTGATTTCCAAAATGAACTAACTTTTAATATAAGGAAGTTCCAGCTCAAAAGCTTTTTGTGTGGTGGTTCTCAGAGTGTGGTCTAGGAGTCCGGCTGTCCCCACAGCCCTTCCAGAAGATCCCGGCCTCGGAGCTGTCTGCCTTTCTCACTCGGCCGAAGTGTGCCAAGGGCTCTGTCAGAGGCTCCCGCCCACTGCGTCCCAGTCCTGCCTCTGATGGCTGGTGGGCCGCCATTGTGTTCTTGTGAAGCCCGGCGACAGCGACAGCCCAGGGTGGCCCCCGACCCGCCCACTCCCTGCAGCGCGGGGCTTGGCCTCTCCAGCTGTCCTCCGGCGCCTCTCAGGACAGGGAGGAAGGGGGATGGGCAGAGCTGCCGGGTCCCGCTGGCCACTGTGAGGCCTGTGGAGACCAGATGTGCGCGGTGTGGGGAGGCCACTGGGCGCACTCGAGCCTCACCGTTGGCTGACGTAAGAGCAGCCGTAAGAAACCTCTTGCTTCCACACTCTGGTGCTTCACCCTGAGAGCGCGCCTGAGGGGTGTCTCCTGGATCCGAGCAGGTGAGGAGTGGCCCGGTCTTCCTGCGTGCGCCCCTTTACTTGGCTTCTCCGAGATTCACACGTGCAGTCTCCTTGGGCCTTTCTCCCCTGAATCTAAACTTGGAGTTGCTGCGGCCTGTGGCAGGGAGTAGGCCCTGGATGGTGGAAATCACGGGAGCTGGCATGACCTCGGAGGGGTGGGTCGAGGGGCGGGTGGGAGTGCGCCCTCTTCCCCGGCCCTGACCCAGGAGGACGTGCGGGAGGCGAAGACTGGGTTGAGCAGGAGGTGTGGGCCTGAGTCCCGGCGGCCCTTACGACAGGCACAGCTCGCCCACCAGCCTGGGGGGCAGAGTGTGACTGAGGGCACCCCAAACGGAGACGCTTTTCCAGGTGTGTCCACCTTGGAACAGACTCCTGCGTTTGGGGGTGTGGGCATGACATCAGGGCGCCGTCCTGCCCATGCTGTGTCGTCAGCAGATGCCCTTGGACCCTCTGTCCAGGAGGGGCTCCCAGTGGGTGTGTGACCCCTGAAACAAGGAGCGTGAGGGACACACGTTCGGAAAAGTGGGAGAGAACTGTCCTCAGCACCTTCAGGGTGGCCTGGTTCCTGCCCTGGCCCCAGAGCCCATCTGAGCCACATGCTCTTCCTCGACGGCAGCGGCTCCTGTCCCAGCCTCGCTCGGGGCGCACTGGGCATCGCATTACCCCAAGAGTAAGGTTTTGAGGTCTTTATGATGAAAAGCCGCTGCCAGTTCCTGGTTCACGCAGTTCTGGGTGCGCTCCAGTTGGAAGACACTTAGGGACGCCCTTCTCTCCCGTGGCCTCTGCTCAGCTCGGGTTTCTGCTGCCGGTGAACCTCGCCGACCGCTCTGCCTTGGCCATGGCTGTTTTCCCTGCGGCCTGTTCTTGGAGGCCTGTGGCTCTGGCTGCTCCGGCTGGTCCCTGTGAAGAGTGCTGCGGGGGGTGGGGGGGCGGTTTTACAGGGACCGTTGGCCCCTTGGATGGGCTCCTCACCCTCCCCGTGAGCCAGACAGTTTGTTGTGCAAAATGCGTTGTTGGGACAGCGTGGGAGCCGATCTCTGGGGGCGGGCGGGCAGCCCGGGGTTTGTCTGGTTACTGTGCCCTGGTCCTGCTTTTGGTTTGCCTCTCTTTTCTTTCTTAATGTTCTTTCATGGTGAGACAGCTCTGTTTCTCTAAACCACTCAGGTGGTTAGAGTTTCAGTGGGGAGCGAGGTCCGTTTTATTTGTTCCCTTGTGCCGTGTTGCCGCCACGCGGGCGTCTGCGGCGTCGCAGACCATTCCCAGCCCGCAGAATGCTGCCTTCTGGTGGCAGACGGTGTCCAGCGCGGCCGTCCGGCACGTCCGCCCGGCACGTCCGTCCCCTGCTGCTGGGCTCAGCCTTCTTCCCCACGGGAGGCTGGGGATGTCGTCCAGTCTTGAACCATTTATGTAGAAAAGACATGGAGTTGCAGACTAAGTCGTAATTTTAAAGCTTTTTCTTTAAAAAGTTAAAAATTAAGATCACCTTCACTAAAATTATTCATCTTCAGTGTCAGCTTTTTGTTTTGAGGTTAAAATTTTGATAAAATTAAACATCTGGGGGTGGGTGTGTGTGTCTTTGAAACAAAGACCAAGGGGGTGCCCGGCTGGCTCCGTGGGCAGAGCTTGTGACTCTCGAGCTCAGGGTCGAGACTGCGAGCCCCACGTTGGGCATAGAGCTGCTTCAAACACACGCACACACAAGGACTAAAAATAATTCCCCCACTGTAATTTTATTTATCTAGCCAAGTTACTTGAAGTGTTTTTGTGAACGTTCTCTCAAATTTAAATGAATGCAGTGTTTTTCTGGTTTGGACAAGTGGTCGTCCGCTAGTTGTATTATTTAAGTCTCCTACAACGTACTGGACAGGGCACTGTGCTGACCCTTGTCGCCTGTTCACATCAGGCCGACGTTCAGGGGCCAGGAATGAGACCCTCGCTCTCACTAAAGCTGGGGGAGCCTTAGAGGAGGTCCTGAACTTTGACCTCACTGCCCCCACCTCCTGGTGTCCCCCAGCATGAAGGGTCCTCCAGCCAGTACTTTCAAACCCCATTCAGAGGTGGGTGTTTCCTTTGAAGAAGTGCGGTGGCCTCACCCTCCCGCCACTGCTGATGGTCGGTGCAGGGGTCGGAGGGGGGCGGCCGTGTTGCGCGAGGGGCAGTTGGCCTCGCGGGGGGGGGGGACAGCCCCTCCCAGAAACGTCTGTTCCAAGCAGCACAGCTCGCCAAGTGCCGGGTCAGGCAGATCAGCGTCTTCCCACGTCCAGCCCACCACCCCACAACCCCGCCAGGACTGGAACTGACCCCGGCGAGGCAGGGGGGCGGGTGTCCGCAGCGGCTCTGGGCGATGCTGTGCCCTGGGAGCTGCGGCTGCGGCTGAGGCTGGGGCTGCTGTCCCTGGCATGCACAGCGTGATTACAAACGCAAATGTTTTCTTCCCGGCACGTTCTCTGCGATTCCAGCCCCGTGGAAGCGACTTTGCTGCTACTGTGTGACTCTACGTGGTCGTGGGCGCCTCTGCCTCTGCGGGCCTGCTCTTGGCCCCTGCTGCCTGCGGGCCGCGCCTCCCAGGCCCGGGTCCCCACTGGGAGCGTTCACACCGCGCGGCGCAGGTGGGGGGCTGGGGGGCTCTGGGCCCCGCACTCTGAATGTGCTAACCCAGGGCCTGTTTTCCCAGCGCTCTTTATATTCTCACGTAAGTAACACTTGTCCCTAAAAATGGCGCTGTCGGCCTTTCCTGGCAGGCTCTCGGGGCCTGTGTCCTCCGGGAGGTGCCGAGTATGCAATTCGGCGGTTCCCCGAGTTCACGCGTGCGTCTGCAGGATCCAGTGCGGTCCTCGCTGTTCTGTCGGGGGCCATGGCCGTCTGACTAACAGGAAATGGCCCTGAAAGGTCTGCGTGGAGGCAGGCAGGTGCCTGTCCGGCTTCCTCCGGAGGCCGCTGCCTGTGGCTCTTGGGGTTGTGTTTTAAAAGAGGCCTTCAGTGAAACCCCGGAGCTTTTGTTCTAACAGATTCTCCGTGACCCGGGGCTTTGGTGGGGGCGGAGGGGGGAGGCACATGGCATCTGGCCCTGCGTGTGGGGCCTGGCACCACTTTACGGTGTGGCCCCCAGCAGACTGTCCGGCCCCGCTTTGTGGGCCGGGGGTCAGGGAGGGCACCAGCCCATGTGTCCGCTGAATGCGTGGGCTCTGGGGCTGCCCCATTCACGCCTCATTGCTGATCTGAAGTGAAGGCAGAAGTGTTGCCGCTATATAACCCTGAGATTTGAACTAAATACTTGAATCATTCCTGAGATGGGGTGGGGAGACCCAGTTCCCTGCCGAGGGGGGCTCCTTGGACACCTGCCCCGCCCCTCACGTGTTGCACACTCCAGAGGGAGGCAGGAGGGGGTGTAGACCCTTGTGCCCAGCAGAAGGGAAGGCTCCTGACTCGGGGCTCAGATTTCCGAGGCCGGGGAGTTGCCCTTCATTACGGCTTTGGGAATGGGAGATTGCCCTGGGCTTCCTGAGCGCACGGCCTCCTTACCTGGATGCTGTGTTTTGTCCTTGAGCCTTTGGGGGGCTGTCAGACACTCCAGTTCTCCTGGGGTGCGGCCCTCTTCCTCGGCATCGCGCACCCCACAGCTGTGTCCTGCAGCAGTGGCGGCGGGGACCTGGCCCACAGGGCGGGCGGCTGGCGCTTGGGCATTTCTGAGCTGAACTGCCCTTGGATCCCCCCCCCCCCGAGGGCTCTTGGGTCCTGCGTAAGAGTTCTCGTCTTGTGTCTGTGCTTCCGGAGGTCAAACTAGATTATAGGGAATTGAGAAGACGAACCGGCCTCTGGGTGTGGCCCACTCTTGGGGAGCCTCAGCCACAGGGATTTGGGTCACATCCAGAGCCAGAAAGTGGAAGGACCTGAGTTAGGCATGGCAGCGTTTGGGGACAGTAGGTGTTGGTACCCAGCCTGCATGTCCTTGGGGCGGTTTGCCCCGCATCTCGGAGGTAGACGCCATCTGCACGGGACACGTGAGCCGCATCTGGTCCAGCCAGGGCCGCGTGCGGCTGCCAGCAGCGTGTTGACCACGCGGCGGGTGTACAGGGAACCCAGGCCCCACCCCAAGATGAAGCTCTGGGGTCCCCTGGCTGCAGAGCGGGAAGACTTGGGGCCTGTGCCCCTGCCCCAATCTGTGGGCGCTGTGAGGATCTTGGTCCCAAAGCTCCTTTAGTGCCCATGTACCACCTCGCTGGGAGCCTGTCTCCGGCTACGGTTGTTTCTGCTTAGGGACCCTACTTCTGCCCTCAGTGTCCCAAGCCTGTCTCCCCCAGGTTGGTCTTGTGTTCGGCTGGGGACACTTGTGAGGAAATGAGACTTGACCTGTGCTCACCTGTCCTTGGCAAGAGCCTCTGTCTGGCCAGCCCGGGCAGAGGCCCCGGGAGGGGGAGGAGTGCGGGGCGGGGGTGCGGCAGCAGATCCCTGCCTCGTGGCTCAGGGGGGATGGGGGCTCCAGTGGTGAACCCCTGGCCTTGGGAGAGCGAGCCTCTGGTCCGTCATTTGGGCTTCTGTCGACGCCTTTCCCTCGCTCGGAAATGGCTTGTCGGTTCTTGTCCCTTGTTCCTCAGCTCAGGCCTCTGTCTTCCCTGCATCCTTCGCGGAAATGTCTCTGCTTTGAGCCCGGGCTCTGCCAGTGGCAGGCTCCACGGCCCAGGCCCTGCGCTGCCGGCCCCTGGCTGGGAAGAGGCTGCCTTGCGCTGAGGGCCTTTCTCTGGGGCCCCAGCGTCCGTGTCCACCAGATGCGACGTGGCTTTAAAGATGAAAACGTCTGGCTAAGCCTCTGTGTCTTGGGCTGAGGAGAATATCAGGGTTGAAGTTAAACCTGGTGTTGGCACAGTTGCCCTGAATCCGAACTAGAGCCGCGTGCCTCGGCTGTCAGGGTTAGAGCAGCTCTGCGGGAGGACAGATGTGCAGGGTCCCGGAAGGGCGGCTTTTTGAAGCACCCGCTAGCCTGGCCTCTGGGCCCCAGGCCCCCGGCTGTTCCGGCGAGGCCGCCCGCAGGCCCGAGGCCCCATCCGTCTCCACTGCTCGGGACTTGGGTTTCCCATTTGCATTCCAGTTTTGCAGAGAATACAGGTTGCCTGTGGCTACTGGGTGTCCTGCCTGGTTCCCGCTTCTCTCAAGATGCCCGCATGTCTGCCCGGGGTGCATTCGGGCCCACACGCTGGCACTTAGGTGACCGTCCTTAAGGAGCGCGCGCTCACTGGTGGTCTGAGTTGAGACCCCAGAGTGTTTCAAGATGGTCTCTCCACGCCTCCTCGGTGTGACACAGCACCAGGTCCCTGCCGGGGCCCTCCCACCCTCCAAGCGCCCCTGAGCTGTGCCGGCCTCACTGCTGGGCAGGGGGTCAGGCGGACGGGCTCACAGGCCGCCTTCACCGGTTACAGCGGAGAGCCGTGAAGACGCGCCTTCTGAAGGCCAGGGGCTGGGAGAGGGCGACGCGAGCTCGAGCCTTGGGCCATGGAGCTCAGCATGGCGGGGGCGGGGGGCCTCACCCCGAGGCGTGCAGGAGTCAGAGTGCGGGACTGTGGCTTCGTCCCCATCCCCTCAACCTTCTGGAACTATCTCGGGGTTCGTGTGGAGGCTGAAACTTCACTAGGAGCGCCTCCCCAATCATTCCCAGGGCACTTTCAGTCGGTGCTGGGGAGAGGGAGTGCCTGCCTGCATGCCACGTCTTTGCCCCCAACCATGTAGGAACCCAGTTTTCCAGGCCAGTCAAGGGAGCCCCTTTCTCGGGAGGCTGTGGCCTGCCACTGAGTCTCGGGCCTGCTGCTCTGCTTCTGGGAGTCGGCGGGCCATTCGCCAAACACGGGCAGCCAGGCCAGGGGCTGGTCCGGGCCTGTGTGTGGTGGGGCATCTCCCTGCCCTCCGCTGACCTTGACATCCTGTCCCTGTCCTCGCGTGGTTCCTGGGGGAGCTCCGGGGCCCTGTGACTGGGAGCAGCTGGTGGGTTTGTGGGTTCATGGGCAAGGGCTCCCGGCTTGTGCACTTCCTGCCCAGCCCGCCCCGGGCCTCGCCTCACTGCTGTTGGCCAGGATGTAGCCCAGAAGGGCCGCTGCCACTGCTTTCCTCATCCACTGCGGGGGGCTGGGGTGTGATCCCTGAGCCAGACATCTTTTCTTTCAGGACGTGAACCCCAGTTTCGTTTGTTTCTCTTCCATATAAATCACGGAGGCTTAAGTAAGGGAGGGGCGGTTTTGCGAGCCTCCGGGGTGCTGCTGTGGGGTGCCTAGTGGCCGGCCGGCCCTTCTGGCCTCACCAAGAGCCGCACCGCGCCCCTGGGGACGCTGGTGCTCGTGGTCTTCCTCCGGCCGGCAGGGGCGCGCTGTCCCGCCTGCCCCGGCCGCCTCTGTCCCCTCTGCGGCCACACAGGGCTTGCCCTACGCCGTCTCTTCACGCTGGACTCTGACGTGGCACACAGCCTGTGCGTGGCTCACAGCCGCCCCGGGTGCAGCTGTGGGGGGGCGGGCTGGACCCCGGGGGATGCACAGTGGATGGGACACAAAAGCACCTCCTGGCTGACAGTGACACGCCTCTTCAGCTTAGAACTCTGGCACGGACTGCTGGGGACGTTCTGGAAGCGCCCCCCGCTCTCTGGACAGGCAGGAAATGTATTCTGAGTGATGGGAGGTTGAGTAAGTTGTCATAATCGAACATCTGGGGAAACCATCAAACGTGTCCCTCAGAAGTTCTCAGGTAGCGTACTTCTCTTAAATAGAATTAATGAGATGCTTATCCCTAGTTGTCAGGAACTCCCTTTAGGGCCTTTGTCCCTGTCTCTTGAGGGTGGTGAACCCTACCCCGGGGCCCTGAATATAGACCTGGTCACTGGGCTTGTGGGGGATGGGCCGCACACCTGCTGCACGGCCCATGTGTGTCCCCTTAGCTCTGAGGGACTCCGGCCGCTGGAGGCTCTGGGCCGCTCACTATTTCCAGTTAACCTGGGGCTTCTCCCCCCTTCTTGCGGCTGAAGTTGCCTTTCTTGGTGGTTTCCAGATGTTTCTGGTACTGCTGTAACTGAGCCAGACTTGGGGGGATTGGCTTTGTCTTTGCTGAAGAGCTTGTGCTCTGTGCGTGGTCACTAAGTCGCTCGAGGATGAGTCAGAGCCGCAGGCTGAGGAAAGGCGAGGAAGCTTGCAGACAGCAGCCCTCTGCCTCCCAGAAGGGGCTGCTGGGAAGGCTGCAGCCTGTCTGCGGGGCTTAAGGCAGGTGCCTCCCCGCCCGCCTCGTCTCCTGTGAGTCCCAGAGGACAGCCCATTCCCCAGAACGGCCTCAACCTCTCCGTTGCTTCAGTGCACCTGCCGGGGTGGGGGGCAGCTGGGCTGGTGCACGCTGGCGCCGAGCTGGACGGGGTGGGGGCTGGCGCGTCCCGCACTTGAGAAGTCTTTCCAAAGTCCCTTGACTCCAGCACTTAGCTACACGCAGAACGGCATCTTACATATGTTGGACAGAAATAAGAGGATCAAGCCGCGGCCGGAAAGGTTCCAGAACTGCAGAGACCTGTTCGATCTGATCCTCACGTGTGAAGAGAGAGTG
Organism: Mustela putorius furo; assembly: GCF_011764305.1. Taxonomy (NCBI): domain Eukaryota; kingdom Metazoa; phylum Chordata; class Mammalia; order Carnivora; family Mustelidae; genus Mustela; species Mustela putorius. The sequence goes on along the minus strand of NW_025422005.1, from coordinate 526,389 downwards.
TACGATCAGGTGGTGGAAGGTAAGGCCTCAGACCGCTTGTGCCCCACGTGCCTGGGCCACTGCTTCGCCCGTCACGGCCTCGGCGGCTGCCCTGAGCAACACACACAGCGGCTTCCAGGGCCGGCGAAGGCGGGCAGGGCCCTCATGAGGACGCCCCAGCCTGCCTGGCCCGCCTGAGGATGGAGGTCGGGGGAGGGGGGAGCGCGGCCCTCTGCCGGTCATGTCCACCCGTGCAAGACCACCTGCGTGTTGTCTGAGCACGCGGTGCAGGTTTTAGGGTCTTGGGACACACGGAGGGCGCATGCAGAGCGAGGGAGCCAGACTGGGGGTCTGGCCCTCATTAGTGAACGCACTGTTGGGTGCTCCAGCCCGGGGCAGCCTGGCTGCTCGTGGGAAGGCGGCTGGTGCGTTGGGCTTGACGGTCCCCAGGTCTCCTTGAATCACCCCCACCAGGCTTGGAGGCGCTCAGGCCTGGCTGACCACCCCTGGGCCAGGGACAGGTAGAGCAGGTGCCCTGGTCCTGCGGCCTCTGACCACTGTGCTCTGTTCCCGGCAGATCTGAATTCCAGAGAGCAGGAGACCTGCCAGCCGGTGCACGTCATCAACGTGGACATCCAGGACAACCACGAAGAGGCCACCCTGGGGGCGTTCCTCATCTGTGAGCTGTGCCAGTGTGTGAGTGTCCGGCTCTGCTCTGGCCCAGAACCAGGCCCAGGCCTGACCGGGGGTCCCTGGGAGCAGTCTGTGCTGGAGAGACATACCAGGACCACCTCCTCCTGACACACAGGTTTTACCAGGAAAGGGGCTGTCACGCGACTCAGCTCATGTTCATGTCGGGTTATTTTCAGGTGTCCAAAGCCAGGTCAGTGCCGATGTGCCTGCCGGTTTGCCCATCGGCCGCGCAGGTTTCACTTAAGAACTTTCTGCTTGTTGCGCAGTTGGTGGGAGCTCAGTGCCTGGCCGTGTCCATGCCAAGAGCTCCTGCCAGGACTCCGATCGGGTCCAGCAGAGCCCAGGGCCCCCAGAGCTTCCTGGATGCGGTCCTGTCCTCCTCTTCACCCTCGGGACCTGCCGGTCCTTGGCCTTCCCGGAGTGGCCCTGGGCATCCTCCCTTGGGTGGAAAATCATAGGGGCTTTGTCGCTGCTGCTATGCGGCTGTGCCCAGAGCAAACATTTTCTCTCTCTTTTTTTTTTTTTTTTTTAAGATTTATTTATTTATTTGACAGAGAGTGAGAGAGAGATCACAAGTAGGCAGAGAGGCAGGCAGAGAGGGGGAAGCAGGCTCCCCGCTGAGCAGAGAGCCCCATGCGGGGCTCGATCCCAGGACCCTGAGATCATGACCTGAGCCGAAGGCAGAGGCTTCACCCTCTGAGCCACCCAGGCGCCCACAAAACATTTTCTCTTAAATGTGACGAAAGAACGTACCCAAGGAGAGAGCCATACGCCTTGCCCTGTGTTCTGCCTGTGAGATCTGATTTAAGTCAGCCGGCTCTGACAGAAAAGCGAGGGAAACAAGTGGCTTATCCAGAAGTTCAGAGACCCGCGGGCCTGGACTGGTTTGCCACGGGAGGGACCTGGGTCCTCCTCTCCTGGTGCTTTCCACACAGCTTCTGTTCCCAAGATCCCTCAGGGCCCAGCATAGCTGCTGAAGCTCCAGCACTTGTGCCCATGTTCTGGCCATTACGCAGGAGAAAGGCTGAAGAGGAGCACATGTCCCAGAAGTTGCACATGTGACTTCTATTTGGGTCACCCTGACGAGAAACGAGTCCCAGAGGGGCTGCTTGTCACTTCAGACAGGCACTGCTTATAGGCCAAGACTTAGGCCAGCCCACGCCAGCCCTGAGTCAGCCTGGAGCCGGCCACTGGCTGCAGAGCTCCTCGAGGGCCGTGGTTCTCCACCAGGGACACCTGACCACATCCGCACAACTTGGAGGGGACGTGAGGGGCGGCTGGTGCGTGGAGGCTACGGCGGGGCGTGCCTTTGAGCAAGTGGCTGCGCCTCTGCCCGGCGGGGGCGGGAGGCCTGTGCGCTCCCGCGGTTTGTGTCCTGGTGCCCCGGGCCTCCCTTCCCTGGTGGGGCTGCGGCTGCAGCAGGCCCAGGGCAGGGGTGCCTGGGAAGGAGTGCGCGGGGCCGGGTGAGGGGCGGCTCGGTGGGCGCCGGGGGCGGGCGTGGGGCCGGGGCTCAGGGCGGCCCGCCTGCTCTCCCCAGATTCAGCACACGGAGGACATGGAGAACGAGATCGACGAGCTGCTCCAGGAGTTCGAGGAGAAAAGCGGCAGAGCCTTCCTGCACACGGTCTGCTTCTACTGACCGCTGGCCCGCGCCCGCCCGCCCTCCCGGAGCCATCTTTCTGAGCTGCCTTTTGTCAATACCTGTCCTTCCTGATCCTCGATCTTACCTTCAGGTGCTCTGCCGGCCGGCGGCAGTGGTGCCCACGGACTGTGCGTAGGAAACGCAGAGACGCAAATGCGCAATTCAGAACAATCACGTTTTTTCTTTCCCACGTGTACTTACCGGTGGGATGTTGATTATAAAGGTTTTTTTTCTTTACCCAAAACAGTAAACAACGGTTTCCAGTACATCCCCCCCTGCGTTTGTGGCTCTCGTGGTTCCTGCCCTTCCACCCCCAAACTTGCTGGAATGTACAAATAACCCGAATAAAGCCATGGGCTCTGTCTTGCTGGGAAAGAACTTGCAGTTGTCCAATAAATCAGCGTTGCTGGCCGTCTTTGCTTTGTCCGGAGTCCCCGGCTGGCCTGCTCCTGCCGGCCTGGCACACATCCCTCTGGAGGGATCTCTGGGCCTGACCCTGCAGCTCAGACTGCTTCTGAGGTTGGGGGGGCGGGCACGGGGTATGGGGGCACTGCCTGCGGGGCAGCCAACTTCGCAGCAGGATCCTGCGGTCCTGCTGCCCACGGGGACTACTGGAAGAATGGAGCCCTTCTCCCGTGGCACCTTCTGGGGGGCTGAGATCAGTTGTTCCCCACGTGGCCTTACTGCCCCACGACCCCTCTTGACCCATAGCTTGTGGGAAACCTCAGGTCCCCGTCGGGAAGTGTTGGGGACTCCCGCATAGGCAATGCTGGCCTGGGGCTGTGGGTGATGGCTTGGCTCAGGGGCTCCTCCCAGGATCCCAGGATCATGGGGCAGCTTGCAGAGAGCCATGGACACTGGCCTGGACTTCCAGGCTGCCCAGTCCCGGTGCCTGGTGCTGACCCCTGAGAGAAGATGGTGCTGAGGCTGGCTTCGCCCCCACTTCGGGGCGTCCTTTGGTCTTTGCTGGGCCATGTGGCCATGGCTTTGGAGTGACCTCCCTGCAGGGCCCGCCGCCAAAGGCAGGTACTTGCTGGAGGAAGCCTGATGCCAACCAACGTGCGGGTGGCCCCGAGGCGCAGGAGGAGGGTCCGGGGAGGAACCCCAGGGCCGTCTCCAGGACTGCAGGGGCTGGTCCGGCGGTGGCCCCGGGGTCCAGGGGCGCTGGGCAGACGACCAGGGCCGGGACGGGCCAGAGCCCGCCCTGCGGCCCCCGGGGAGGGGTCCGGCCGGCGGCGCGGGGCGGGGCGGGCGGGCGGCGCGGCCCCTCCCGGGAGGCGGGCACGGAGGGCGGGCAGGCAGCGGAGGCCGGAGCGGCGCCGAGCGCGCGGAGGGAGGAGGCCGAGGGCGGAGCGGAGCGCGCGGGCGCGGTGAGCGCGGCGGCCCGGCGGCCGAGCGACCCCGGGAGCGGCCGCGTCCCTGCCCGCCCCGCCCGCCGCGCCTCCTCCCCGGCGGGTGCGCGGCGGGCTGACCTCTGCGGAGGCGGCGGGGGCCCAGCATCGGGCCGGGGCCGGGGGGGCGCCGGGGCCGGGGGGCGGCGCTCCGGCCCGGCCCGGCCCCGCCCGATGTCCATGAGCGCGAACACCATGATCTTCATGATTCTGGGGGCGTCGATCGTGATGGTGAGCGGAGGGGCTTCCCGTGCGCCCGCGCCCGCCTCCCGCGCCCGCGCGCCGCCTCCCCCACCTCCCGCGCCTTGTTTACCGGCCCGCGCGGCCTGCGCTCCCGTCCCCGGGCTGCCCCGCGCTCCCCGTCCCCGGGCTGCGCTCCCCGGCTCCCGGCAGCACCGAGCTCCCCATCTCTGGCCTGCGCTTCCCAGCCCGACTGCCCTGAGCTCCCCGATTCTGGAGCTGCCGCGGGCACCCCTGTCCCAGGCCAGCGCTCGCCCACCCCCAGCGCGCCGCCCCCCACACCCCATCCCACACCCCGGGCCCCCGGCCAGGCCCGCTCCTCGGCGCTGACCGGTCATGGGCTCTTCCAGGCCATCGCGTGCTTGATGGACATGAACGCACTGCTGGACCGATTCCACAACTACATCCTCCCGCACCTGCGGGGCGAGGACCGCGTCTGCCACTGCAACTGTGGCCGGTGAGTCCGCGCCCGGTGGGGCACACGCGTGATCACACATGTGCGGCGGCGGGGCCCACTGGGGCGCGGGCAAGCCCCAGGCAGGCCTGGCTGCAGGACTGCGCTAGGCCCGTGGGGGAAGGACTGCCCAGCCTCCGCTGGGCACCTGGGGATTGGCCAATCGCGTTCCAGGAGGGGGAGCATGCCTGAGTAGTTAGGACCCCTTCCCAAAATGCCTTTAGAGAAATGGCCTGTGCCAGGGTGATGGGCAGAATGGGCCCCAGGCCTCCTGATCCAGGGCCTGGAGGCCAGGAGAGCCACAGCCCAGCCCTGGGGGTCAGGAGGGATCCTGCGCACGGCTGTGCCCACAGAGTACACTGTCCTGCCTGGGCCTTGCACTCATGTTCACGAACTTTCCTGCAGGCCAGGTACAGGGAGGTGCAGAAGGTCAAGGTGGGCAGGGCCTACCTTGAGGGGCCTCGGGTCCAACCCTCTCACTGCACAGAGGAGGAACTGAGGCAAAGCTGGGTGTGGCTTGTTCAAGGTCATTCAGAGAGCCATGGGAGGGCCCAGGCCCCTACACCCACCGTGTGAACGCCCCCATTCTGTGCACGTGTCCTAACGGAGTCTTCCTGGCCATGCATGTTTGTACGTCCATGTACAAAATAAACATCTTCTCACGAGACGCGCATGTGTGTACTGTCTGTGCATATACATGTGCGTACACATAGCACACACACATCCGCACGTACACCGGCCCCACGGGAAGCCCTCAGGCCGGGACCCAAGAGAAAACAGAAGGACGCTGGGGTGGATAGAGACTTGGCCAAGGTCACACAGCCAGTGAGGGACTGGGGGCCCCAGCCCAGAAGCTGTGCTCCTCTCCCCTATCCTGTATTTCTGCCCCAGGGACACGTGCGCACACACGGTGGGTGGGGGGCGTGTGTGTAAGAGAGACAGGACGGCTCCGCGCCTGTGGGTGCCGAGCAGCGTATGGGAGCGGAACCCAGACATTGGGAAAGGTAGAGACCCTCGCATGTAATGACCCGCGCACGTGCTGTCCCAAGAACCATCGAGAGAGTTTGTGGGGGCGGTGGGGGTGGCCACTCTTTCCCAGAGGTCCCTGTGTTTGTTCCTGCCGCACACACCCCCCAGCTAAGGAAAGGCACGAGGTCAGTCCCGTGGTCTCCTGGGGCAGCCGTTACTATGAGCCAGTTAAACCGGGGTGGTCTTGAGACCCTCCCAGAGGCCGGCAGTGTGCACCCACAAGGCCCAGGCTCTAAGTCCCGTAACCATGAGGAAGGCACATTTTACATGTGTGTGGGCTGTGGTGTCCTGACCCGCGTGTATGTGCCTGTGGCTTCCCAGCAGGACCCCTCAGGGCAGCCAGGGGGTGTTTTCAGAGCGTCACCTGCAGTCCCATGTGGACTCGAGTGGGACGAGCGCGCACAGGAAGCCGCCGAAGCAAGCCATGTGCGTGCAGGCTAGCGCGTCCGTGGCCGCAGAAAACCCGAGAACGGCCCCCGCTGCTGGTGTTGAGTTCTGGGCGTGTGTCCACATGGCTTCATATGGGATATGTGGGTTTAGTGTGCAGCGCACTCTTCCGCAGCAACAACGTACATGTGTACGCACAGTACATGCATGGCACACAGCATCCGTGACGGGCGTGCGAGTGTGTCTGCAGAGAAGCGTGTTGCACATGAATATCCCTGTGTGAACCGTGTACACGAGTTGCCGCAACGGGCTCGATCCGTGTGCGCATACACCATGAGGCATGAGCCTGCCCATGTGTATGCCTCCACCATGCCCAGGTGGAGAGTTTCATACAACCGACATGTATGTAAATGCTCCCATTGTACGTGCCGGCAGGCACTGTCTGTCACCTGGCGATGGCTGTGCGCCGGGCTCAGTGCATGTGCGCCCGCATGTGACCCACGCTGGGCCTGTGCCCGGGCTAGCATGCACACACGCGGAGCTCGTGGCCCCACGTTCGTGGTATACACGCGTGCATGCGGCTGGCGTGTATGTGCGACGTGCCTCGGACCTCACAGGCGCGTGCAGCATGCATGAGCCAGGTGACACATGTGTGTGTGCCTCATGAGAGTCCGTGCGCCGTGGGAGACCTGAGCCGATGCCCCCAGGGGCCCCGCTTGGAGGGGGAGGAGCGTACAGGGCAGAGAGGAACTGCAGGTGGCAGGCCAGGGACGGGGTTGCAGGCCGTGACCTCTGACGGCTGGAGGTCCTGAGCCACCAGGGCCACTTCGGTCCTGGCCTTGTCCTGCTCCTGGGGCACCAGGGAAGTCTCTGACTCCTTTGGCAGCTCAATCTTCAAGTTCCCTGCCTCGACCAGCTGCGTGTCCTGAGGAAGGCCCTGGCAGGGGTCCTGGGCTCAAAAGGCGGGGTAAAGCAGGGACAGTGACGCCCTGTTTTAGCAGCCCGTGCACGGCCTGCCTGGCCTGGTGCACCCCAGATGACCGGGACCCCGAACGGGTCATGAATGGCGTCTGCTCCTGAGGAATCGGCAGCCGCTGCTCACTCTGGTGCCGATTAATAGTTTTCCACCACTTACGGGGGACTGACAGTAGCTGCGGGCAAAGGGATCTGGCTGCTTCGCTACTGACTCAGGGCTGGTGGCCTCCACGCCACGGGGCTGTGGCCAAGGCCCCACCACTGAGCAGGATGGCCTCCAGGAGTTCCCAGAAGGAGCAGGAGGGATGTGAGGAGAGGAGGCCCGCCTGCCGCCATCCCTGCTGGGCTCCTCCGGGGAGGAAGACGCGGTGTGGACGCCACCGGTAGGGCAGGAGCAGTCAGGGATCAGGGAGGAGTGGGGTGTCCGGATTTCTGAGACGGTCCCTGTGGGGGAGTCTGCGAGGCCCGGGGGAGGGGAATAGGGACCCAGCTCAGCCACGCGGAGGTGCCACCATCTAACTGAGGGGAAGATGGGGAGAAGCAGGTTTGGGGAGGGAGGAGCTATTTTTAGGTATGAGTTTGAGGTGTCTGTAGATCCCACGTGGAGACGCGCACGCACAGGCAGCCGGAGCTCAGAGCAGACGGTGGGGGGGGCCCTTGGTGGGGAGCTAGAGAATTGAAAAGACCAGCAAAGGGGCCGGGGGAGGAGGGGCAACCATGAGAGGTGGCCCCCTGGGCAGGACTCCAGAGCGGTCCCTGCACTGCCAGGCCAGAAGGGGCTGCAGCCAGTGACAGGGGCAAAGGGTGCTCCCCACAGGTCCCTCTCCTGGGCTCTCCGGTAGGCCGAAGCCCAGGTCCGGGGTGGGGACAGATCCAGAGTCAGCTGTCGGTCTCCTGAGCACGGCCTCCCCACCCAGGATCTCCAAGCCCAGGAGGGGACCCAGACAGGAAGGAAGGAAGCACGCGGGGAGAGTTCAGAGTTGCTCAGAGGCAAGGCTGGACAGCGGAGGGGAGGGCGGCTGGGAAACACTGCACAGGCCTTTGTGGGGGAGGGGACACCTGGGAGTCCAGGGAACCCCCGACAGCTGGGGCATCCCCGGAGCTGCAGGCAGGCCACGGACATGCAGCTGTGTGGGGACATGGGCAGGAGACGGGGTGGGAGAGGGACACTGGGCAGGGCTGCCCACGGGGTCGGGGAGGAGGACAAGATGGCCTGTGGGAGGGGAGGCCGAGGCCCTGCCCCTGGCTGGGGACAGCCTGTCCTGGGCCTTCGCCCTGGAACGCTGGTTCCCCTGCACTGTGTTCCCGTGACCCTGCACCGCGGCCTCCGAGCCCCCCCGGGACGGAGGAGGGAGGAGGGTGACGAGTGGGCTTCACTCCGACCGCGGACCACGGCCCCTTCCCGACCGCAGCGCCGCACAAGGGCCGCTTCAAGACCAGCAGGGCGAACGGGTACCGCGTACCGCCGGGGGCGCCGCCCGCTCCGCGGGAGAGGTGCCAGCCCGCCCTGCCGCCCCCAGGCACCACATCCACTACGTGATCCCTTACGACGGGGACCAGTCGGTGGTGGACGCCTCCGAGAACTACTTCGTGACCGACAACGTCACCAAGCAGGAGATCGACCTCATGCTGGGGCTGCTGCTCGGCTTCTGCATCAGCTGGTTCCTGGTGTGGATGGACGGCGTCCTGCACTGCGCCGTGCGCGCCTGGAGGGCCGGCCGGCGCTACGGTCAGTGAGGGCGGCGCGCCCCCGCGCCCCCGCGCCCCCGCCCCGCCCCGCCCCGCCCCCACCAGAGCACGCCTCCCTCCCCCCGGCCACGCCCCCGCGCCCAGCCCCCACGGGGGTCACGTCCCCGCCCGGCCACGGCCCCGCGAACGCCCCGCCTTCGGCTCTCGCCACGCCCCCTCCCAGGCCGGTCCTCCGCTCGACCACGCCCCCAGCGCCGCCGCGCCCCTCCGCGCTCCCGCCCCCGTGCCCCGCCCCCGTGCGCGCCCCCGCCCCCGTGCGCGCCGCCGCCCCGCGCCCGCGCTGACCGCACCCCCGCCCCGCAGACGGCTCGTGGACCTGGCTGCCCAAGCTGTGCAGCCTGCGGGAGCTGGGCCGGCGGCCGCACAGACCCTTCGAGGAGGCGGCCGGCAACATGGTGCACGTGAAGCAGAAACTCTACCACAACGGCCACCCGAGCCCGCGGCACCTCTGAGCCGCACGCAGGACTCGCGGGGCTTCGGCCGACGCGCCCACGCACACGGGACTGGACGGCCGCCCCCCGGCCAGGGCGCCCGCGGCCGCCGGGCGTGTCCAGCAGAAGGTGCTGTCTCCTCTTCTTTTTATAAAGGGGGTCGGGTCGGGGCAGGCCGCCGGCCTGGGGGTCAGACCCGGGCCTCCGGGACCGGACAGGGCGCGGGGACCGGGGCGGGCGGGGGGCGCGGGCACCTGTGCGGGCGGCCGGGACCACCTGCTCGCCCCGCACACTGCGGTCTCCCCCGCACCCGCGCGGGGACCATGCCGGTTACTTAAGCCCGGCCGCTTCTGGCGCGGGGGAAGCGAGGCCAGGAAAGGGGCTCCGCAGGGAATGCGGGCGGCCCGGGTCGCGCCCACGTCTGCACACGGGAGCACGTGCATGGGGCGTGTGCGTCCGCGGGCCGCAATGGGGGTGGGGGGCGGGGGGCGGGGGTCCGGTGGAGGCCCCGGCCTATAGCAGCAATAAGGCCCCTGAGCCCCACTGTGGCACGTGGGGCCACCCTGCCCAGGGCATCCCCGGTCGGGCGCCTCACTGTGACCCCCACCCCTGCTGGTCAGTAAATTCTCCAGAAAGCTCCAGTCTTGGCCTCTTGTTTCATCGCTGAACCTGTGACCCCTTCAAGCGTCTGCCCCTTGAATCAGCCATGAGATACACAGGTGATGAGGTATCCTGTCGGGAGTTTTTATTGGATTCTGGATAAAAAGCCCCCAACTCCAATGGATGGAGGGCCACAGATCCTGTGGGCTAGGGCAGCACCCCCAGCACTGGACATCCCTGGCCAGTGGGTCCTGGGGCCTTCCAGGCACCACCACCAGTCGCCGGCAGCTAGTTCTTACCCTCTAGGTGTGTCCCAGTCACACTCCTGAGTCCCTCTCCTGAGATCCCGGGGACAGCAGGTGGGGGGAAGCAGCCCCCAGGCAGCAGCACAGGGGTCTGCTCTGCTCACCCCTCCCCTGCTGGGTGAGACTGGGCAAGGTCGGGCCCCTACCCCTCCCTCAGCCAAGCCCCCTCGGGGGACAGGTGCAGCAGCTACAAGAGCTCAGCCAGCATCTGCGGTCCGGCAGTGGCAGCATGACCCGTCCCTCCCTGGGCTCAGGGACAGTGCCTTCTCCCCAGTCCAGCCCACCCAGCAAGCACCACCGGCTGGAGGAAACGGACTGGCGTACAAAGGAGCCAAGCCTACCACAAAGGTGCTGCACTTGGTCCCAAGCAGAGGCCTTTAAGGCTGTCCTGGCGCCAACCAGGGGAGTATGTAAAGTCACTAAGGTGGGCGGCCGTGCAGGCGCATCACTGCGAGAGCGGAGCCTCTTCACAGCAAAGCTCCCCGCAGGCCCAGGGCACAAAAAACAGAAGCGCCACAGGCCAGCGAGGGGGCAGGTCCATTCCGACACAGAGGGGAGGGCTTCTTCCTGGCAAAGCCATCTGGCCAGTGCGGCTGCCGGGCGTCCAGGCCCAGCTCACTGAGCCTGTGCGCTTGGGAGCGGGGGCTGGTCATCCTTCGGCCTGGCTCCCTCTGCTTTCAGCCACTGCATCTTCTGCTGGTGCTGCTGGATGGCGTCCTGGACCCGGGCATCCATCATGGCCTCCGTGAGGACCCCGTCCTCCGAGGCATACGCCATGGCCTGGCAGGGAAAGACAGCACTGACGCGGGGCACATGGAGGGGCTACCCACAGGGGAAAAGGGTCCCCCAGCCCAGAGTTTCAGCCCCTGGGTGCCACCAGTGACCGGGAACCACCCGCCCTGCAGGACAGGGCCACACCCAGGGATGAGGCGGCCTGGCCCACCGTGAGCTCGCCTCTTGGGAGATTGCCTCAGAACCGGAAGGCCTCCTGGGGGCGGCGGTCAGACTGGGACGCGGAGTCCGTTAAGAGGAGCGCTGGCACGTACCCTCTGCCACAGGTGCGGGCCCATCTCGGGAGGGATGTGGCCCCCCAGCAGGACGCGCACATTCAGCACGCCAGCGGCACAGGCGTGACTCCCCGTGCGTGCAGAGCGACACAGGCGTGACTCCCCGTGCGTGCAGAGCGAGCCCGCGGCCACGGCAGCCACCATCCCTGCAGGGCCCGTGGCCCTGCCCACGTCCCCAGCTGGCACGAGTGCTATGTTCTCGCATCACTGAGTTTCTCAATGACTTTCTAAAAATATCAGGTCTGAGGCCAGCTGTCAAGCAGCAGCTCAGGCCCCCCAGCACAGACCTGGAAGGCCCTCACAGAGAGCAAAGCCACCCTCTGGGCCAGGACACACGTGACAGAACCACCACACACCATTTGGGGAGGCAGGTCCACTCTGACACTGAGGGGAGGGCAGGACCCCTAGGAAGAGAGCTCCCCAGGAGGCCCCAGCAATTCTAGCTCGGTCACAGAGTATCCCACCAGGCCCAGCTGCCCCTGAATGCTGAGCACCCAAAGTAGCTGGAAGCTTCCCTAGTGGGAAGGTAGAGGGAGGAGCCCTTTCCAGAATCCCAGAGCAACTGAGCCGACATGTCTGCCCAAGGGGGCCAGGACCCCCACTGAGGGGTGGCTGGTCTGAGCCATGGGCTTCCAGCTAAATGAGGAAAAGAGGAAACCACTTTACCACGGAGAAACCCGGCGGGCACCTTAACCAGGTCAACATCCCTGTGATGTTGCACGGATGTCACCTGTCCCCTGTCAGGAAGTGACCAGGAGGGCACCTCATCTCTGGGGTCTTCTCCCCAAACCCACAATCTCAGTCTGACTGTGAGAAAAACATCAGTAGGACAGTCTCTGTAACACCTGACCAGCATTCCTCAAAACCGCCAGGGTCATCAGAAACAAAAAAGACATCCGGGAACTGAAACAGCCCCAAGTAGAGATGGCAGCTGAAGATGGGGGACTTTGGAGGGGGCCCTGGGAAAGATCAAGTCTGAGGCGGAGGCCACCATGACGAGGCAAATGTGCCTCACGAGAGGAGTGACAGCACGGTGCGGAGGCTCCTCGCCGTCCTCACCACCGTCCTCCGAGCCTGAAGTGACTAAAACACAGGAAACGTCACTTAAAGAAAAAAGGCGAGCCCTGGACTCAAGGGCTTCGCTGGTGAATTCCGCCCAACACTTAAAACACTGGTCCTTCTCAAAGTGCCAAAAAGCTGGAAAGGAAGGAACATGAATTCGATTCTGAAGCCAGCATAACCTTGACGGTAAAAGCAGACAGAAACCCCACAATGAAATATCAGACCAATTCCCTCCCTGATGTTAATGCAAAAATCTTCAATAAAATACTTGCAAAGCACATTCAGTACCATGTTGAGGGAATCACACCCCATGGCCAGGTGGGATTTACTCCTGGGAAGCACTCATGATGCCCACAGAAAAAACTAACCCCCTGATGCACCACGTTAATAGAACGAAGGACCCAAAACACGTGACCACCTCAACGGCTGCAGAAAACACAGCTGGCAGAACTCTGCACCCTTTCCTGGTAAAAACACTCAAGAAGCTAGGAATGGAGGGAAATTTCCTTAACGTTCTAAAGGTCATTTGTGAAAAACCCACGCAAATATATTACCCAGCGTGAAAGACTGACGGCTTTCCTCTACGGTCAGGAACAAGCCACAGACAGCCACTCTCACCACTTCATGTAACACAGTAGAATTCCTGCCCAGAGCAATTAGGCAAGAAAAAGAAATAAAAGGGATCCAAATTGGAAGGCAAGAAATAAAATTATCTGTTTGAAAATAATATATGCTTATATGTAGTAAACCCTAAAGATTCCCACAAAAGTTAAAACTAATAAACTCGGGGCGCCTGGGTCGCTCAGTGGATTAAGTGTCTGACTCTTGATCTCAGCTCAGGTCTTAATCTCAGGGTTGTGAGTAAAAAATAAAACTAATAAATGAATTCAGCAAATTTGCAGGATACAAGATTAACACACAAAAATCATTTGTGTTTTGTGTCACCTGGCGGGCTCGGTCAGTTAAGCATCTGCCTTTGGCTCAGGTCATGATCCCAGGGTGTTGGGATCGAGTCCCATGTTGGGCTCCCTGCTCAGCAGGGACTCTGCTTCTCCCTCTCCCATGCCCCTCCCCCTGCCACTCATGTACTCGCTCTTGCTCCTGCTCATTCTCTCAAACAAATAAAATCTTAAAAAAAAAAAAAAAAAAAAAAAAAAAGAATCACACCTAACCGTAAGACCTCAAATTACAAAGCTACTAAAAGAAAACAGGGGAAGGATTTAGTGGTAACTTCTTGGCTCTGACACTGAAAGTCCAGGTGACAAACAAAACTAACAAATTGGACTGTGTCAAAATTAAAACCTTTTGGGGGCGCCTGGGTGGCTCAGTGGGTGAAGCCTCTGCCTTCAGCTCAGGTCATGGTCTCAGGGTCCTGGGATCGAGCCCCGCATCGGGCTCTCTGTTCACTGGGGAGCCTGCTTCCCTCTGTCTTCCTGTTTCTATCTCTACTTGTGGTCTTTCTCTCTGTCAAAAAAAAAAAAAAAAAAAAAAAAATCAAAACCTTCTGTGCATCAAAATCCTTAAAAAAAGAACAAAGGCGGGGGGGTGCCCAGCTGGCTGCCAGTGGAGCATGTGACTCCCCTGACCTCTGGCCGGTGAGTTTGAGCCCCGTGTTGGGTGTAGGCATTACTCAAAAATCTTAAATCCTCTGTGCATCAAAGGACATTATCAACCAAATAAAGGAGTAAAAAAGCAACTCATTGAAGGGCAGGAAATATCTGTAAATCACATAACCTAATAAATGGTTAGTATCCACAATACATAAAGAACTCAACTAAAAACAACCTGATTCAAAAATGGGCAAAGGACATGAACAGACATCTCTCCAGGAAAACGGATACATGGCCAGGAAGCACACAAGATGCCCACATCACAACCATCAGGGAAATGCAATCCAAGCGACCATGAGCGGTCACCTCACATCCGCTAGGACGCCGACAGCTACTATCCAACAACAGAAAATAACTTGAGTGTTGATGAGCCAGAAACCAGCTGTGCGCACATCTGGTGTGCATACAGTGAAACCACTGTAGGAAACCGCACAGCAGCTCCTCAAACATGAAAGATAGTATTCTGCTTTAAAGATTTTATTTATTTATTTGATACACAGAGATCACAGGCAGAGACACGCAGAGAGGGAGAAGCAGGCTCCCCGCCGAGCAGAGAGTCCAATACGAGGCTCGATCTCAGGACCCTGAGATCATGACCTGAGCTGAAGGCAGAGGCTTCACCCACTGAGCCCCTGGGCGCCCTGGAAGACGGTATTATCACACGATCCAGTAATCTCCCTTCTGGGTGCGTACTCAAAGGAATGAAGAATGGGGTTTCAGAGATACTGGGACACCCGAAGTTAACAGGGGCATTATTCACAACAGCCACCCAAATGTCCTTGTCAGTGGATAAATGGATTCGCAAAATGAAATATATCCACAAGGAATTACAATTCTGTCTTTAAAAGGAAAGAAATGCTGGCACGTGGTACCACACAGATGGACCTTAAGGACACGATGTTGAGTGAAGCCAGTCACCAAAGGACGAACGCTGCCGGTTCAGCTCACACGCACCGTCTAGCGGAGTCCCCTTCACAGGAAGTGGAAGGGCGGGTGCCAGGACATGGGGAGGGGCAGGAGGGTTAGCATTTCACAGGACGGCACTGTAGCTTGGGAAGATGGACATGTCCTGGGGACAGATGGCTGTGACTGCCACACAACAGTGTGAATGTGCTTAATGCCACTAAGCTGTGGGCCTAAAAATGGTTAAAAATGGTAAACTTTGCTTGAAGAGTAATAGTAATGACACAGCGAATTGCCACCACGGAGAGCTAAGAGACAGCACGGACTCCGTCGTGAAGCCGCCATGCAGCTTCCCGCCACGCAGGGAACAAATGCCTGGGCCCCCACCCTGCAGTCCAGCCCAGGAGGGGCAGGAAGGCCAGTGCAAGCCCAGCACCTCCGGGCACCTGAGGGTACAGACAGAAGACCGCACTCCTCCAGGGGGAGGGGGGGCACCGACGCGCTCTGGTCCCTCCTGTCTGCACCTCACACTCCTCTCCCACAGGCACGACTGCACTGACCGACAGGCCTCAGGCTGGGCCATCTGGTCAGTGAAGGGATACCCCCGGTGGAGGGACAGACCCTCCAGGGAGAACACCCCACGGGCTGCGGGGGTCTAGTCACTGTCTCCCGCACGAAGGCCGTGTCTGACAATCACTAGCTCTCCATCCACCTGGCCTGTGGCAGACCTGTCACCTGGTCTGGGCACGTGACATATGATGTGGACAGAAAGGAGGTGTGCTGGTTCTCGGTGGAAACATCAAGAACCAGGGCATGGTTTGCTGTCAGGGACTGAATGTGCCCCCACATTCATAGCGTGAAGCCCTGACTCCCCAGTGCGGCTGTTGGAGCCGACAAGGAAGACGTAGCCAGCAGAGAAGGTCGGGAGAGTGGGGGCCGGTCCCGTAGAACTAGTGTCCTTACGCGTTACAGCTCCGTTTCTGCCACACGAGGAGGACAAAGCCAGAAAATCACCAACCGAAAGGCAGGAAGGGCCCCCCATCAGAACCCCGTGCTGGCCCCTGATCTGGGACTTCCTGCCTTCAAACCTTAGAAAACGAATGTCTGTGTTCGGGTGGCCTAGGCCGTGGCACTGTCAGGACAGCCCCAGCCGACACCCGCGATCCTTTGTTCTGCTGCTTACAGAAACGGAGCCGCCCTCGTGAGGCCTGGGTCCCGAGTTAAGGATAACCCAGAGCCACCCAGCTGGTCCACACTGGCACGTTGTTCAGCCTCTGCAGCCGCTGGAGCGGCGCAGCCAGCTCCAGCCAGGGTCTCACTCTAACCCGGTCCCCTGCTCCGGCCAGGGTCTCGTTCTAACCCGGTCCCCTGCTCCGGCCAGGGTCTCACTCTAACCCGGTCCCCTGCTCCGGCCAGGGTCTCACTCTAACCCAGTCCCCGGGGTACCCAAGCTACAACGCTCCAGTCAGAGTAGACGCCTCACTAACAAACACATGCTCACTTAGAAGCACCGTGGAATTTCTAGTGATTGGACAACAGGCAGCCTTGGAAGATCTGGGCGCAGGTCCCACAGAGGTAGTGACTCCGACACAAAGTCAAGGTCTGGCCATAGACGGGAGCCACTCAGCAGCCCCCACCTGACAGGGCTTTTCTCTCCTCAGCAATAACCGACCTGCAAATGCTTCCTGGATGCCTGTGCCCAGGGCTCCTGGGGGACAACTGGCTCCCCTCCCTGGGGGTTGGGGGGACCCTGTGGACACTGCCGGAGGAAAACAGTAGGCGTTGGGAATGACAAGAACCACTCTGGGCCGTGTGCCCTGGGTCACAACACAAGGATAAAGTCAGCCTGACTCATGTGTTCTACGCTACCCTCAAGGCCCCCCGGCAAAGCCGACCGTGCACAAAGCAGACAGCCCTCCGGACCGGTGGTCTACACCCGGCAAAGACCTGGGAAGGAGACGCCTGACCCCTCATCAGACCAGGTTCACTTCTTGGTTCCTCGTCTCATCTGCCCTCCGAGGAGTCTGCAGACAGCTCACGGGACACTCCATGGGGCCCTGTGGACCCCTATCCCTCACCAACTACAGAAGCGCCTGCCCCAAATGTGCTAGGCTCCTGCTAGGGACAGAGTCTCCAGTGGTACCTGAGACATCAAGCATGGGCCTGTGGGACCTTGATGCCTATATGACACTTGGTTCATTTCCAGGAAACCCCACATGATTTCAGAGCCCTATCTGACCTGCAACAAAACCACCATGACAAGGACGTAGACCATAACATGCAGTCAGTGACCCCTCTCCACGCCCTCCTGCAGTGGGGGCAGAAGCAGGTGGCGGCCACAAAGTAGGACAGGGCATGTCATCTGTGCACAGAAAATCCTTCAACAGAAACACCCTGGGCGGGTGTGGGGGTAGGGGCCAGCACTGTCTCCCTTCGAATGCCTCATCACTCCCACGCGGTCAAGCTCACACCCGTAGGCCCCACGTCCCCAGCTCACCTGCCAAGCCACAGCAAGCTGCGAGATCTCCCGGCCCGACATGCCCTCCGTCAGCTGTGCGATCTCCGAACACTTCTTCCCGTAGTCAAACTGAGCGAGCTTCAGGCGCCTGTGAAGGAGAAATTCCTGTACGATGTCCTGGAACCCAAGGAACCCAAGACCAGAGCAGAGATCTAGGAGGGCCCCTTGGCTCCCACATGAAAGGACTGGGCTATCTGCCAGGGGCAGGAACCTGTACTAGAAACCCCCACATCCGAACGCCCCAACTTCTAAAGAGCCAAACTCTGCCTTAATGTCTGCTCTTGATTCCAGGGCTACCAGTTCTGCCCTTCTGGCCCCACTAGGAACCTCTCTTCCTTCGGGAGCCCAGGTGCCTGCACAGGGGCTTGTGGGGACAGCAGTGCGGGAGGCGCGCTGCGGCGGCTGCGGGGCTGGTTGGGATGAGCACGAGCGGAGGTGGTGACCTCACGCCCGGCTCCACCACCAGACCAGGGGGCAGGGACCACGTCCTTCTCGGACCACCCCGCTGCCCGGAGGGCACAGCCGCTGAAACCCAGTCAGGGGTGAGCTGCTGGCAAGTGTGGAATCAGACAGAGGAAGGCGGACACTTCAGGTTCGAGCGAGGTTCACTCCGGTCAATCACATGCCGAGCCCTCTTTCCAATCAGGTCCAGCTAAAGAGGAAGTCACTCATGGGAAAAGAGAGCTCAGAAACTCACACCGCAACCAGTGTCTGGACTGCAGTCAGGCTAGAAAGGGCCACCGGGAGGCTGGGCGGTACTGGCGCCGGCCAGGCGCGAGGGAGCAGAACGCAAGGGCTCAGGCCGCAGAGGGACAGCACAGGCAGGCAAAGCCCGTCCTAGAACAGAAGACGGCTCTCGCCACCACCAGTGACAGGAGGGATTCAGGTCAGCGCTGCTGCGAGGTCTGGCTCCCCGGAGACGGTTAAAAATAGAGCAGCCTTTCCTATGTGGAGCGCTCCGGACGGAGCGGCGAGCGAGGCAGGCCCAGACAGAATGTGGAGGCTCCCCCACTGCCAGGTGACTTTTGCAGAACAGGGGCCTTGGTGAGTGCCGGCGAGGGGCCCCGGGCTCCCCAGCGTCCGGCTGAGCAGCAAACAAGGGTGAGTCCACCCCCGAGATCGCCGCGACCGCCTCAGGGGGAACCAAGCCCAGCTGAGGCCTGGCAACCCCCCTCACAGGCCCTGACTGCAGCCAGGATCCCTCAAGAGCCCCGGACTGTTACAAGACTTCACGCAGCAGAAGAGCACAGAGATGCTGGTCTGTGAGGACGGGGCACGGAGTCCAACGCGGGGGCCAGCCGGTGAGCACAGCTGACCCCCACGTGCAACCCCAGGGTTAGGACTGGGGTGCAGCACCCGGGCGTGGAGCTGGAGGTCGCGGAGGGCCCTGCTGCACTCGAGCCATCTGGATACTTACTGCCTTCCCTCTGTGGCCGGCTTCAGAATGTGCTTGTGGAAATACAGCCTCACCAGGCGCTCCCGCTCCTCTCGCTGCGGCAGGCCGAAGTGGACCATCTCGTCAATGCGGTCGTTCACGGCCCAGTCAAACTGCTCAGGTTGGTTGCTGGCCAGGACCAGCATGAACCTGAAGCCAGCAGACAGTGGGGGCTAGGGAGCTGGTTGACCCGGTGCTTGCCCCCAGGGTAGGGAGCGCCTTAAACCCACACAGGACAATCTTCTAGGAGAATCTATTCGGCAGCCTTTTAACCCAAAACCCAGCAATGCCCAGCACTGCCTTTGCCCCCCACCCATCCGTCAAACACTTCTCTGCTGACCGACGGCCCGGCCTGATGGGGCGGCCACTTAAGCTTCGCCGTGCGGAGGAACAGGGACCCCACGGCTGGAGACTGACCTCAGCCCCGCACCAGCCTGAGCCGCAGGGTCCGCGGTTCAGCCAGTTCAGCAGAAGGGCCAGACACCAGGGAGGTCTGAGCAGGGGCGAGAGTCTCTGAAGGCAGGAGCCGCGCCAGACAAGGGGGACGCGTATGACCGGGTGGCCCCACAGCCGACCGGAGGGCGAGGTGCCCCCTGGTGACCAGTGGGCCCCCTCAACAACACAGGAGAGCAAGCGTAGGGGATTCGGAAGGAGCGAGCCCCTTCCCACAGCAACCTATGCCCCAGGGCAGCTGGCCGTAGGCTGACCACCTGGGCAGCCTGCTGAGGAGGGCAACCAGCAATGTCAAGTGCGGCGACTGTGGGCGAGGACTGGCACCTGGCTCTGAGAGCCCCTGCACCCTGACCGGCCCGGCCCCGCAGTAGGAGCCTCAGTTTCCCCATGAAGCGGCTGTGCGCCGGCAGACGGCCCTCACTTGCTGCTGTGCTGTCCCGTCCGGTGCAGGAAGGCGTTCAGGGTGGCCCTGAGGTCCTCGCTGATCCTCTCCTGGAGAGAAAGTCCTGCTGTCGCGGGGAGGCCGCCACGTGGAGACAAACGGAGGCCCCGCTCCAGCCCTCCGGGAGCCCCGCACTCAACACTTCAGAAGTTGCTAAAGACGCCACAGGACCAACTCCTGCTTTTTGACCATATTTATGAAGAAAGTGCGGCTGAGGAGTGGGTTGGGGTCAGACTTCAACCCGAGCAAACACGGCCAACGGACACCACTCCTGACTGCGCACCTACGGCTGGCCGGGCCCAGCAGGCCAGATGGAAGCTTCCAGAATACTCACAGTTGCTCGCTTCCTGAGAAAAGCATCCGCTTCATCCACGAAGAGCAAAAGGCTGAGGGGGAAGGACGGATGAGAAGTGGTGAGGGCCGCCCAGCGGAGCACGCTCCAGCAGAACTCCGCTTCAGGAACCCGATGCGCCTGCGACCTCAGCAGTGGCTGGGGACCCCGGGCCTGACAGGGGCACGCCCAGTGCTGCAGGGAAGCGACTGGCTTGTGCCAGACACCCTAACGTGGCACAAGTACTGGGGCCGGCAGCTTCCCATCTTCCACGGGTTAAAACTCAGAAGCACCAAGAGGCTCCTGTGCAGAGCACGAGCCGCTGGTCTGCTCTCAGGGTGGGTTTCTCCCTCAGACTCCCGCCCCCAGAGTATTCCAGCTCTGTGCACAACCAGAGACAGGCTGCAGGGAAAGTCGCTGACCACCCCCACCGCTGACCCCCTCCCAGCGGGCGCTCCGGGGCTGCCGGGAAACCAGGCCAGGCAAGCACATGCACACGCGGGGCCATCCCAGAGGGGCCCGGCTCACCCTCGCCGGCTGGTATTGGCCCAGTCGAAGACCTTGTGCATGGCAGTCACGCCGTCCCGCCCCATGGGGGCCACATCCCCGCCTGTCATGATGGCATAGTCCATGCCCGAGTGCAGCGCGAGTTTCTAGGCGAGAAAGGGGCCGGGGGGGGGGGGGGAGGACAAAACCTGTTTACTCTCCTCCCCTTCGAAGCCCACACGCACTGAGCTCAGCCCCTGCCACCAGGTACGGCTAGGAGGCCGCTTGCCTCGAAAGCTGAGCCCTGCACCGCCCGTCCCTGAAAGCCAAAGCAGCAGCCGCTGCCCACAGCGCCCCATGCACCTGTACGGCGCATGCCCTCACCTTGGCAAACAGGGTCTTGCCAGTCCCGGGGGGCCCGTACACCAGAATGTTCCTGTACAGGCTGTGGTTCTTCCTGGTGTTCCTCGTTGCTATGGCAATGTCCCGCACACGGGCCTCCAGGCTGGGCTGCCAGGGGACACGACAGGTTGGAGCGTACTCGGCTGCCATTGTGCGCCTCCTGAGCACCCGTACCAGCCCCAAAGCCGGCTCATCCCAGGCATTCAGGAAGGAAAAGCTCATCCCACTCACTTCAGGAAGGAAAAGCAGCCCCAGCCTGTAGGAGAGCTCTATCGGCAGAAGGGTGCCTCCCACCCCGAAGCCCATCACAGCCCTGAGATGGGCAGCACCACTTACACTGAGGACGACGCCCTCCAGTGCATCCTGAGGCTTACTGAGGAGCCGCCTGCTTACCTGTGGGTGGGGGGCGGGGAACACAAAACACAGGGACAGTAAACTCATCAGCAGAGCCCACAACACAACAGGCACGGAGCGCCGGGAGCAGCCTGACCGCCACACAGAAACCGCCGTGGAGCACACTCCAGGCCACACGTGCCTGGGCCCTGCTCCCACTCTGGAAGGGTGGCCTATGAGCTGCGGGTACTACTGGGCTAAGCCACTTACAGAGAGCGCCAGCAAGTACGCGGCACGGAACCCGACAGAGGGCTTGATCCCATGACAAGGAGATCCCGAGCTTCGGTGAAATCAAGAGCCAAATGCTCAGCCAAAGGAGCCACCCAGGAGCCCCTTCAAATTCTTTACTGATTTTGGGGTGCCTGGGGGCACTCAATGAAGCGTCTGCCTTTGGCTTGGCTCATGATCCCAGGGTACTGGGATCGAGCCCCTCGTTGAGCTTCCTGCTCAGTAGGGAGCCTGCTTCTCCCTGTGCTCCTAATACCCCCGCCCCAGCTCATGCACTCTCTTCCTCAAATAAAATCTTAAAAAAATAAAGAAAAAAGATTCTTCATGGATCCTAACTTTCTCAGTTACCCACAGTGATCACTATGGAGATCTAGCCACAGCCCGTGGGAGGATATGCCACAGAACGACATCAAGCGGGTAGGAGGCCTGGCTCCCCTGGAGGAAGGGAGCTCACAGTGTGCGAGTGCCAGCCACTTCTCTCAGGACGATGGCACACAGGAGCCCCAGGACTTTGTAAACAACCCAAAATCCGCCCAGGGACAATCACACCAACAGATCCCCAGAGGTGACCGAGTGGATATGGTGAGGGTCTCCCCAGTGCGGACGTGACAGGCTCCCAGAACAGCGCCAAGAAGGAAAAAGCCACAGTCAAATCCAACGTGCTGGAGAGAACAGACGGTATTTAGGTAATGAGGGGAAATGAAGACACACATTCACAACCCAGCTGAAATGCCAGAAAGAACTGGGCAGGACACGCGACCGCAGTGAGAAACGGGCCCGCACGTACCTGCACAGGGTGCCTCAGGGCCTCGAGTACGGTGATACGAGACGTCTCCCTCACCAGGGACGGCTTCCCCAGCCGGGCCTCAATGTACCGTCCGGCAACAGATGTGGCGTTCTTGGCAGAATAGACTCCGACGGCCAGCAGTGTCAGCCCAGCCACCTGGAGTGGGGGATGGGAGGGCGGGCAGAGCCCGCCCATCCCGCACCGAGCCGTCAGCAGTTGGCACTGTGCCCTCTGCTCACCCCATCCCAGCAAGGCGATGCAAGGGTCCCACAGCAGCATCCCAGCTGATGCTGAGTTTCCCATGAGCACAGCTATTTCCAGATGGGCAAAGTATCAAAAAGCTTATCATGAACACCCTTTCCAAGAAAGCTACTGCAGGATGCACTCCAGTGGGACTAGGGAAGCTTCCAGGTGACAGTCCCAGCTGTGGAGAGACAGAGACCCCAAGGCTCACGGGAGATAGACCAAATGCTGTGGTGGGAGCACAATCACGGGACACGGGACCAAGAGCTACAAGAGGTTCTTGGAAAGCATGCCGACACCTGGAAATAAAACGGAAATGTCTTCCTTACAGGGCAAACAGCCTTGCTACTGCAGGAGGAAGCAAGGTTCCAGGAGACCAGGTGGGAACTACAATGATAGGAACAAGGGTCCAAGAGGCCTGTGGCAGGGTGGCTGGGACGGGGCCGGCCTCAAGGCAGCCAGCAGCTCGTGCATACAGCAACCTCCCACGCTGCCTGGTGTCCTCCAGCAACCACCCCCGGGTGCGTCTCCCCGACTTGCTGGGAAGGTACACGCTGGACCCGTGAGCAGCTGATCCAACAAGGACAGCCAAGGGGCGTTTCCTGCTCCGCCTGTCCTGGGCCCAATTCCCTGCCGAGGAGCTCTGTCGGGGGCAGGGCCCGGACTGACTGCCACCCCACCACGCAGCCCTGGTCAAGCTTCCAGACTGAAGATGAACATTAGAGATTCAAAGGCAAACACAGATGTTTAGAACAGCTGGAAAGATCTGAGTGCATGGGGTGCTGAGACCATAGGAGTAGTCAGAATGCCCTTAATTCATCTTAAAACACTCCAGGGAGAGGGGTTGGTGGTACCTGGGTGGCTTGGTTGGTAGAGAGTCTGCCCTGGGCTCAGGTCGTGACCTCAGGGTCCTGGGATCGAGTCCCGCATCTGGCCCTCTGCTCAGCAGGGAGACTGCCTCTCCCTCTTCTTCTGCCCCTCCCCTCCCCTACTCTGCACTCTCTCCCTCAAATAAAAAAATCACATCTTTTTTTAAAATTTTGCCTATTTATTTGACACAGGAGACCACACACAAGCCGAGGGAACAGGAGAGGGAAAAGCAGGATCCCTGCTGAGCAGGAGCCCGACATGGGGCTCAATCCCAGGAACCTGGGATCCTGACCTGAGCTGAAGGCAGAGGATTAATGACTGAGCCACCCCAGTGTCCCTAAATAAATCAAATCTTAGGGGGGAAAAAAGGCAGCAACCTCACTAGCTGCAGGTTTCCTGAACTGGCGTCCTGCCCTCCCTGGACAGTCCACCCCCACTCTCCTTGAGGCACAGCCTGACCTCCCCCACTGCCCTTCACCGTCTCCAGAACAAGGCTAGAACTACGTCCAAAGCAGGGCGCTTGCAGGAAGGGCTTGGGACGCCAGAACGCCGTGAACACGGGTGCCCAGGGACACTCCTGGTTAGCCAGGCTACTTGTTAGGGCCTTACTACCACGGAGCAGGTGCCAAGTCACATCGTGTGGCCCAGAGCAGTGCCTGGCGCAAGGCCGACAGCAGAAGGCCTTGCGGAGTTGGGGGTTCTTTGGGAACCTGCCCTGGCTGACGCCCACCCCACTGCCCTGAGTGCTGACCAGCCGCATGGGATGGGGCACAGACCACAGGGCCTGAGGACAAGTGCCTGGAGTCCTACGGCCTCACTGGCTGCCCTCCGCTTCCCACTAGAGGGTGGGGGCCCTCACAGGAGCATGGTTTAGAGGGGTTCACAGCCACATCTCCGGTGCCCCTGGAGCTCGAGCTGGGCCCCACCCTTGAGGCTGCCAGGCAGATTTCCAGTTACACTTTCCAAAGGGCAGCGCTTCTAAGGAAGTGGTAAACTAGAGCTCTGGCTTCAGATCTGGCTTCTAGATCTTCCCACATCTTGCAGCCCAACGGTTAAAAAGCCTAACCCCAACGCCAACAGCGAACTGCTGGCTGTGCCCCACCCCCCGGGACTGTACCACGTCCTGTGTGCACGGAAGGGGCTGGAGGGAAGGGCAGCAGCAAAGGCTTAGACCTTGGCCCTGCCCGGCCTCCCCCAGTCGGGCGCCAGGCCCGTTGCGCGGCTGGCAGGAGGCAGGGCCGCAACCCAGCAGTGACTGTGACACAGGCCAGAAGCAGAAAGACGTGGCAGGGGTGTTTACCGTGGCTGTCACTTTGTCCCAGTCTGTCACAAAGGCACGGAATCCTTCACCAAACAGGGCGCCTGCTGTCCTGCAGAGGAAGCAGCTATGTGACAAGGGATCTAGGCCCCAGGCTGGAGAAAAGAGCACGGGCGATGAAGGTCAGCCCTGAAGGTCAGCACACGGTTAAACCTGCTGAGCGCCTGCCTCCCACCAATGTACCAACCGAGGGCCTCCTGGCCCAGGTGAAAGGCCAGATGACATCGGCCACAGGGCTCTGCCAGGCGCCTGTGACGCACCTGATAGACTCCAGGATGGTCTGGCGGTGCTCAGCAGCTTTCAGGCGGATCTGCTCACGAATAATGTCTGCATTCTCCCGCTCGGCCTTGGCCCGGGCCCGGGCCTCTGCCTCCACACGAAGCATATCGTTCTTGTGCCGCAGTTCCATCTCCCGTTCCACAGTGGCTGCCCAGGGAAAGGGCAGGGAGAGGGTGTTCAGCCCACAGCCCCCTAATCCTCCCAGTGCGGCCCAGGCAACCCTCCTCCCGGGAGGGAGGCGACGCCGGTCAGATGCTGGGGGAATGCCTGGCTTGCCTAGCTTCTACTATGCGGTCCCAACCAGAGAACGGAGAGCCCCTAGGAGGCCCTATCCAGAGTCTTGAGATGTTGCTTGGGGATCCAAGTGCCTGAAGCAACATACGTCTGTGCTTACAGGCTGCTTTCCCCAGCAGCCGTTCTCCAGCCTAGGGCAGCTCCGAGGACAGCCCCCACAAGCCCAGCTCTACCTCGCCGCATGGCCTCCTGCTTCTGCACCGACTCTTCCTGCTTCCGTAAATTCTCCTCATTGAGAAGTTGCTGAGAAGAAGCCACAGGGAAAAGGGAAAACTTTCAAAATTAGGAACTGATCTGGGGCGCCTGGGTAGCTCAATCGGTGGAGCTGGTTTTGGCTCAGGTCATGATCTCAGGGTGACGGGATGGAGCCCTGCCTGGGGCTCTGTGCTCAGCAAGGGTCTGCCTGTCTTTCTCCTCCTCCCTCTGCCTCCCTACCCCTGCTCAGGCACTCTCTCTCATGAAAATAAGTAACTAAAACCTTAAATAATATGTTAAAAATGATCAGGAATCAATCTAAGAGCTGAGCTGCCTCCGCCTGTGGGGACACTTACGCTGCCCCAGGGTCTGCAAGCCTCTCTGGGAATGACGGCCCAGGGCCTACACACTCCACAGCCCTCGGAGGCAGGTCTGAACCCCACGTAGGACATGTGCACCTGTGCATGGCGGGTGGGGTGGTGCAGGAGCCCTTGCTTCTAGCACAAGTCTGCCACAGGACAGGCCTCTGGGCACCCGAGGCCAGACAAACATCTGTCCTCAGAACACTGTCTTTCCCCGTGAAATTTACTTTTAGGGGGAAAAAAATTTTTTTTTTTTAAGATTTTATTTATTTATTTAACGAGAGACAGCAAGAGAGAAACACAAGCAGGGGGAGTGGGAGAGGGAGCAGCAGGCTTCCCACAGAGCAGGGAGCCCGGTGCGGGCTCGATCCCAGAACCCTGGGACCATGACCTGAGCCGAAGGCAGACGCTTAATGACTGCGCCCCCCAGGCGCCCCCACAAGTGCCTCCTTCATCTCCATCACCCAACCCCCAACCTCTCTTCAAGGACCCTCAGTTTCCCCGTCATTAGGAGTCTTTTATGGTTTGTTTCCTTCCCTTCTTGTTCTTCACCCGTCCCCGAAGTGCATCTGTTTTGTTTCTTAAATTCCACATACGAAGGGCGCCTGGGCGGCTCAGTGGGTTAAAGCCTCTGTCTTCGGCTCAGGTCATGATCCCAGGGTCCTGGGATCGAGCCCCGCATCGGGCTCTCTGCTCAGCGGGGAGCCTGCTTCCTCCTCTCTGCCTGCTTGTGATCTCTGTCAAATAACTAAATAAAATCTTAAAAAAAAAAAATTCCACATACGAATGAAATCAGGTTGTCTTGCTCTGACTGACTTTTTTTTGCCTAACATTACATACCCTAGCTCCAACCAAACCGTAGCAAATGGGAAGATTTCATTCTTTTTGAAGGCTGAGTCTTCTTGTGACGCCCGAACAGGTACCAGCATTTGGAAACCACCCCTACC
Source organism: Mustela putorius furo (assembly GCF_011764305.1). Lineage (NCBI taxonomy): Eukaryota > Metazoa > Chordata > Mammalia > Carnivora > Mustelidae > Mustela > Mustela putorius. Next base: position 499,889 of record NW_025422005.1, on the reverse strand, counting down.
ATGCCCTTGTCATAGCCGGGTTCCCAGGTTCTCACCCAGAAGAACCTCACCACAGCCAGAGCCTGGAGGCCCATGTCTCCTGTGTCTGTGTCCCTGGGACCCAGCACTTACTGCTGGTAAAACAGCACCGAATTCCGGCCCACTGGCTGCCCCAGAAGACGCCGTGCCCTCGGCACAGACGGAGGCGGCTCACCTGCTGCTTCAGCTGGTCCTCGTAGCGCTGCCGGGCCAGCTTGTCTTGGTACTGGGCCCTCTAGGGAGGGAGAGGGCGGCGTGAATACGGCTCAGCCGGAAAAGCTGGTGGACGGCCTGAAACCAACATCTGAATCCAGACTTTCCTGGGTCCTCGGATAAGCCCCCACCCCTACCTGCTATGAGCAAGCACACACGCTTGGGATGCATGTGCTCCCCGTCACGCTCAGCACGGGCGGATCCGTGGGCTTTCAGTGTTTGCACACGGTCTTCCCAGAGCCTCGATGGGCGACAGACCCAGACTGAATGTGGGGACCATGGCGTGCCCCAGCAGCGCCCCACCCCGGTCACCCTGTGGCTGTGTGGCCCTGCGGTCCTTACGGCCTGGTGCTGCCGCGTCTCCTCGCTCAGAGTCTTCCTCCTCTCTTCTGCCTGCACACGGATCTGCTCACTCTTCAGCTGCTCCACGGCGGCCTCGTACTCCTACAGAATGTTCCAGCGGCTGCAAGCCCAGAGCTGCTGGGACCTCCCTCTCAGGATTCTGAGCTCAGGGCTCACTGCCTCAACAGCCCTCTCCTGTGTGGGCTCCAAAGGGGCTGGACTGGAGCCGGAGAGGCGCCCAGAAAACACCGCCTGGACAGGCACCCCGCACGCCCATCGGCTCCCAGCCGCGCGAGCACCGCGGGCCCAGGACCACGCAGCCCCACAGGTAGTGAAGTGCCAGGAGAACGGATAGGGCCGGGCCCCCGAGAAGCAAGGGCGGCCAGGAGACCTGCTTCCCCACACTGTTTCCATGGCTTACGTCCCATGCTCACTTCCGGACTATGCTTTGCAGCAGCCAACGGTGCAGGCCAGCGCCTGCGCCTTTCCTACGCTTGCTGCGTGCTCAGCATAAAGGTCCCGCCGAAAGCAGACAGACCAGGTGAGAACGTGCCTTGGAGAGACCAGAGGGTCCTCCCCACGGCAGCCCTTCCGGGTGGGGCTCCTGCAAGCATTCGGGCGACAAACCCAGCGCGCCGTTGGCCTCTTCCTGTTTCCCTCTCAAGCACAAGCACAGAGGCAAATCCAAGCAGGAGATGCCTGAGGAACCAGCCCAGGGCCCACTGCCCACATGCACTTTCTCCTTCCAGGCCTCCCTGCCCACGGGGTGAGGCTTCCTCCACGGCAGCACGCCCACTGCTCACCTTGAGCTTGGACTGCTGCTCCAGCTGCAGAGTCTGCTCCTGCATCTGTGCCAGACTCAGGGCCTCCTTGGCGTGTCCTGGGGGGGAGAGGGACAGAGTGGGTGTCAGGACGCTGGCGCACCAGGCAAGCATCCCAGTGTGCAGGGCGGAGGGCTTTCAGGGAGACCACAGCTCACCCCGACTGCAACGCGCCTGTGCCCACCCTCACTCCCGCGATCTTGCTTGGCGACTCCCCCACTCCAAGGCCACTGCCTCTTCTCATCCGCTGTGTCCGCTCCCCCCTCCACAGAAAGCCCTGCGTGTGAGACCTCGCACCCCCTCCAGCTGTCGCGTCCCGGAGGGCTATTAGAAAGGCTGCCCCCCGCGAGCTGAGAGCCGGGTCAACGGGACAGTCCTATCCCGGTCAAATAAAAAAGCAGCCTGCGGCCAGAGGATCTTATTTTTCATGGTAGGTAGTTTCTCTTAGGTCTCCAATACCTATCATCATCAACCCCACACCAGACACACGTGCGGAGCACCATCAACAGGACATAAACCGTTAAGTCACAAACACGCCAATGCGCAGAGTAAAGGCTCTTCACAGACCTCGTGAACACATACGTTATCAACGTCTTCCGTGTGCATGTCTTTTCTTAAGATTCTATTTATTTGTCAACAGAGAGAGAGAGCGCGCGTGCGCCCAAGCAGGGGGAGCAGCAGGCAGCCCAAGGCGGGACTCAATCCCAAGATCCTGGGATCATGACCTGAGCCTTCCAGGCATCCCTTCCCTGTGTATTTTATTCATAAGGTGCAATCCATATCCATCAATATTGGGTCTTCTGGAAAAAAACTACGTTCTGATCCTCTCCTAACCAAAAAGCCCATGCACCTGGCTTCTCAAATATTTCGGTGAGGACACAATTCTCCCATACGTTAAGACTTCACTATAAATAACGTTCTACTTGGGGCGCCTGGGTGGCTCAGTGGGTTAAAGCCTCTGCCTTCGGCTCAGGTCATGATCTCAGGGTCCTGGGATCGAGCCCCGCATCGGGCTCTCTGCTCAGCAGGGAGCCTGCATCCCCCTCTGTCTGCCTCTCTGTCTGCTTGTGATTTCTGCCTATCAAATAAATAATAAATAAAATCTTAAAAAAAAAAAAAAGTTCTACTATATGACAGCACAGAAAGTGACTGGGAACCCCTGGGAACCCAGCTCCCTGACAAAACAACGCGCCTGGTTCTCTCCCTTTGTGAACCAAGCATCTCCCCTTCCAGCCCGGACCCACAATCTAGTTTTTGAAGCCTTCGAAGTATGTCGCAGACCCCAGTGCCATCACCCCAACCCGCAGCGAGCGCGTCAGAGCTACAGCGACTTCTGCTCCCAGGCTGCCAGCGCCCGCACAGGTGGCCATGGGTGCGGCGGAAGCTGCCACGTTTGGAGGGTCCTCTAGGGCAGGGCGGGAGGCGAGGACACACTGCCTGCGCCTGGGAAGGACCTTCTGAGCCGGCCCAGATCAGGCTGCCACAGCCTCTCCCCCTGCCCTGCAAGGCTCTTCCCTGGGGGTCTGGTGATCAGAGCCACAGGATCCTGGGGGACCCGCCCCTGAGGAGAGGCAGCACAAAGGCACCAGGCTCCTGTATCCTGCACCACTGGGAGTCCACAAAGCCAAGCCTTGAACAGACCGCAGGAGACCCTTTAACATAAACATCTGAGCAGGAGTGCGAGAGAGCACAGCCGTGCTCACCCTGGTGTAGCAGACAGGGACGCGGGCGCCTCAGGCCAACAACGCGGAGACCGGGTCCCAGCTGCCCTTTTCACCCAACCTTCGGCACAACCTTCGGCCAGCCAGGCTCACCTCACCTGCATACGGGGCAATCAGAGATCCCTCCGCCACTGCCTCTCGAGAGAGGGAAAGGAGAGAGCAGGTACCTCAGCGCAGGGCCCAGCGCAGGGCCTGGCACACGCCCGGCTCATCCCCGGCTCCGACCTCACACTACCAAGGACCATTCAAAACCTGAGACCATCCTGTGAAAGGAGCTGCATCTTCCAAAGCGTCCCCGCAGCGCCTCCTACGGGCAAGGGGCTCTTTTATACACCCACTTTCCTGCAGCCGACAGGGACTGGACCACTCCGATCTCAACGCCAAATGTGCTTCTCTGGCCTCCACGGAAGGCCTAGAGACCTAGGGGACAAGGGAGCATCAGGCTGGGCCCAAAGGACAGAGCAGGTGGTCATACTACAAGGAGCTGCTGACGGCATCATGGTTTCCTTGGAGACAGCAGGGAGGTCAACAAACAGGCTCGGCCCAACCAGGAAGGCACCACAGCCTGTGAGATGCAAGTACCAAAAAGACTGGTTTTGGAGTTGGGGCGCCTGGGCGGCTCAGTGGATTAAAGCCTCTGCCTTCGGCTCAGGTCATGATCTCAGGGTCCTGGGATCGAGCCCCGCATCAGGCTCTCTGCTCAGCGGGGAACCTGCTTCCTCCTGTCTCTCTGCCTGCCTCTCTGCCTACTTGTGATCTCTGTCTGTCAAATAGATAAATAAAATCTTAAAAAAAAAAAAAAAAGATTTTATCTACTTATTTGACAGACAGAAATCACAAGTAGGCAGAAAGACAGAGAGAGAGGGAAGCAGGCTCCCCGCAGAGCAGAGAGCCCGATGCAGGGCTCGATCCCAGGACACTAAGATCATGACCTGAGCTGAAAGCAGAGGCTTTAACCCACTGAGCCACCCAGGCGCCCCTGGAGAGCAGCTACTGAGCAGAGACGCAAGAGGCACCTTGGAAAGAATGGCTTGGGGACAGAAAAGAGTGGTACGCTAGAGCAAAAACCTCTCCCACTGACCAGCAGTTAGGCCAGGAAAGCTCACAGGAACAGAATGAAGTACAGAGATGCCTGACTGGCTCAGTGGGAGAAGCATGTGACTCTTGAGCTTGGGGTTTTAAATTTGAACCCGAAGTTGGGTGTAGACATGACTTAAAAAGTTAAAAGGGGGGGGGCGCCTGGGTGGTTCAGTATGTTGGGGCCTCTGCCTTCAGCTCAGGTCATGATCCCAGGGTCCCAGGATTGAGCCCCACACTGGGCTCTCTGCTCCGTGGGGAGTCTGCTTCTCCCTCTTCCTCTGCTGCTCTCCCTGCTTGTGGTCTCTTGCTCTGTCGAATAAATGAATCGTATCTTAAAAAAAACAACACCACTGGATGTAGAGACTGAGGGGGACCATACCTCCTCTACAGTGTTCCCTGGGGGCTCAGCTGGAGAATATTCTGGGGGAGGAGCTCTCGGGCAGCTGGTACCCGAGACGTGGCAGCTGTTCAGAGGCACGATCAGATGAGGAAGAGAGGCCCCTGACCTGCCTCCCCTCAGGCACACTCAAGGCTATTCACAAAGGCCCCTATAACTGCAAGGGTCTGGGGACAGTACGATTCAGCTTCCCTAAGTGGGAAAACTCTGAAATTCTCTGCAGCACTGAGTGGATAAAATGTCACAAGAGCTGGGGCAGAAAGGTGCCCCCCCACAAGGTGTTAACAAGAAACTAGATCACGTGTCAAACTCTGTGATCATCCGAGGAGCCCTGATGCCCAGCCCCCCCTAGAACTGAAATTATCCAGGCAGGCCTCAGGAGACAGGCCCAAATATCCAAATGTTTTTAATGTCCCCAGGGGACCTGAGAGCCAGGCATCCTTGCACCAGCATGTTCTTGCAGTCCCCTGGGGAAGGGCCAGGCCTCTCCGTCCTTAAACAGAGAGAGTCTCCCTTACACCAGTTCAGAACACGGCTCCTTGATACAGCCTCCTGCGAAAAACGGGCATCTCTGCTCAAGCAATAATCTGAGAACTGTATTCTTTCCATCGGTATTTACTCTGTGCCTTTTACATCCCGGGTTCTCAAGCGCTCCGACTACGTCCTAGGACAAGTCATTAAGCTAACAGGAGAAAAGAAAATTGGGAGGACAGGACAGAGGCTTAGCGAAGGTCCCGCCGACGACTGCGCCGTGAGGGCCCTGAGGCAGGAAGGCTACCAGGAGGGACCGGGCCATGCTGACCTGCGTGCACTACAGACGCCTCCCATCTGAACGCTCATGCTTTCCAGTAACAAGCACAAACCTGCTTTATTTTCCACGAAACCAATGGCCCTCATCCGTCCTTCCCTGCCCAAGCGGAGGCCTGTCACCCGCACCACACTCCGACCGGATCTGGCCAAGGCTCTGGCCACGTGGAGGCAGCAGCAGGCGCGAGGAGCTCCCCTCCGCGACAGTCCCTGAAGCCCGACTCCAGCCCCGGCAGCTGCTGCCTGTGGCCTCTGGCGGTCCGAGCCGCACCAGCTTCCTCACTGGGGGCCGCCCGGGAGGCGCCCGCGCTGCTGGCACCCCCGGCGTCCCCGCACGCACGGTGGCTCCGGCCAGGCTGACTCCCGTGGGCCGGGTTCCTCGCCGGGCAGGTGGGACTGCAGCCAGCCGCCCCGCACGCGGACGGCCAGGGGGCCCAGTGCGCCCCAGGACCGGCCATGCCCGGGGGCTCGGTGCACCGGCCCTCCGCGGAAGAGCCCCGAGCTCCCCGGGCCCCCCCCCAGCCGGCCCCGAGCTCCCCGGGTCCCCACCCCAGCCGGCCCCGAGCTCCCCGGGCCCCCCCCCCAGCCGGCCCCCGAGCTCCCCGGGCCCCCCCCCAGCCGGCCCCCCCCCTCTCCCCGGGCCCCCACCCAGCCGGCCCCGAGCTCCCCGGGCGCCCCCCCCCAGCCGGCCCCACCCCAGCCGGCCCCGAGCTCCCCGGGCCCCCACGCCAGCCGGGACCCCCCCAGCCGGCCCCGAGCTCCCCGGGCCCCCCACGCCAGCCGGGCCCCCCCCCAGCCGGCCCCCCACCCCAGCCGGGCCCCACCCTCGCCGCCGCACTCACGCGAATGCTCCAGCTCTCGCGCCGCCTTGGCCGCGCGCTCCAGGCCCGTGGGGTCAAAGTTACTCCATTTGTCCTTGGGCGCCTGCCGATCCCCCGCGCCGCGGTCCCCGCCGCCCTCCGCCCCAGGCTGAGCGGGCGGCAGAGACAGCGGCGGCCCCGCGCCTTCGCCCTTGGGGCCCTTGATGCCGAAGAGCCACGACATGGCGCGAGACCGCCACGCGCCGCCGCCCCCGCCGGGAGCCGAAGCCGAGCTGAAGCGCGGGAGCCGAGCAGCCTCCACGCGCCCGAGCCGGCGGTCAGAGGTCCCGCGCAGGCGCAACAACTCCTCTTCCTCCCAGGCGACGGAAGCGCATTAGGGACACGACCGTCCGGCCTTCGGATTGGCCGGTGGTGACGTGACGCCACCGACGTCCTCGCCGGGACTGCCTGAACTCGCTCCGGGGGCGGGCCGTCGAGGGGCGGGCCGAAGCGCCTAGTTACGGGGACCGATCAGGGACAAAATCGACGGGTTGGGTGCGCGTGCGCCCTGGTTCACGTCGGTTCCCGGTCCGGCGTCGGTTCTGTGTCCGCGCGCGGTGGGCTCCCGCAGAGTCCCGACGAGGCGGGCGGAGGTGCGGGTGCCGGCGAGCCGAGGCGGGGCCCTTGGTACGCGAGGCCCCGAAGCCAGGGCGGTCGGCCCCGACGGAGGGAGCGGCCGCCGGAGGAGAGCCTGCCGAGAGAGGCTGACCCGCGAGGGGGGATCCACCCGGCCGGGCGCGGGGATGCCGGGGCCCCCGGAGGCTGGAGGCCACGCTCGGTGGGCCTGGGCGCTCGCGCACAGACGCTCGGAGGAGGCCCGCGGTCCCTGCCAGTGTCCGGCAGCCTCAGGACGCTCACGCGCCGGCCGGAGGTCGAGCTCTCCTCGGCCTCCTCCCAGGGATGTCCGCAGACGCCAGCGGTCCCTGCTCGTGCGCTCCGGCTCCCAACGCGAGGGAGGCCGACGCCACCCCGGAAGTGTGCAGACGCAGAGCAGCCCACCCCGCTCCCCCCACCTTGCTGGAGGAGGGGTCCTGGCTGGGGGGCACCTGCAAGGGCCACGTGCCTGGTTCCCGGACACAGGGCCTGGCCGGCCGGCCTCGGGCGGAGGGAGAGAAGGCTGGGCGCAGCCAGCATCGCTCTAGAACCCGCAGTGCCCGGAGCTAGCAAAGTTCGCTTCTGGGGCCAGCATCCAAGTTGCCCCTTTACTCTTTCCTTGATGGAATTGGTCGAGTTCCCAGAATTATATGGCGTTGTCCCCACTACACTGAAAACAGCGTTAAGCCTGAATGAAAAGGGGGGGGGGGTCACAGATAATTCTGTGATCTTTCATGCTCAGGAGAAAGCCGGATGAGTTTCCAGCCAGATGCCACCCCCTCCCCCACACCAGTGGCCATCCAGGTTTTCATGGATCAGCCACAAACTAGACCTCCCAAAGCACACACACCCCCACCCCGCCCCCGCCCCGCAGGGCTCAGCCGGATCAAGAAGAGGAAATGCTGACCCCTTTTCTGTTCTTTCTCTCCAGCTTCCAAAAGGACCTGCTGGTTCTGATGTTGCTCACAGTCGCCCAAACCCATATACAGACAGACTCCAATCCTGCCAAAACAGAGGCTGTCCGGCCAGCCCTCCCAGCACTGAGCCCCCAAAATAGGGCCCGGGGCTGCTGATCCCCATTCTCGCCACCAAAGCAGGGCTCCCAGATCACAGGGCTCCTGCAGCTCTTCCGTAGGCTTCCAGAGGGTCAGAAGAGGGCATGAGGGGCCATAGTGCTGAGCCCTCAGATGTGCTGCCGTGGGTTCAGGTCTGGAGAGTGACTCAGGACTAAGCCCAGAGCTCACTCGCCTCCACTCTGTCTTGCCTGAGCAGTTGCCTACTCAGATGCCCTGGCTGGCTTTTTTCTCCCCCTGCAGATCCACCTTACAGAAGGTCTGCACAGCCAGGACATCCCCACGGGCACCCGGCGTGGGGGGCTCCTTAGCACAGGCCCCCACCCTGCTGGCAGGAGACGCACTGTGACCACTGGCCTGCCCTTCTCACAACAGAAGCGGGGGCAGATACACCCTCTGGACAGACCTCGGGAGCAAAGTCCTCGGAAGCCATGGCCACTGAGGAAGATGTGTTCTCCGAGAGGGGCTGTGAGTGGGCCCTTGGCTGCGGCATGATACACCCTCTTGCTTTTCTTGTCTTAACCGGAAATAACCACAGCACAGCCCATTCTGATTTTCACACCTGCATCAGAGGCTCATAGTTCCATGTGTCACTTCGCACAAAATGACAGTCCCTGCAGGTGGCAGCCTTGGCCTGGACCTAGTAGATGGAGAAGCCTGCAGGGATGTGGGGGGGAGACCAGGACAAAACCGTTTCCTGGAGGTTGTTCCCAGACGTGGCCCAGACTTACCAACCTTTAAGAGTTGCCTGGGTGGCTCAGTCATTTGAGGGTCTGAGTCTGGATTTTGGCTCAGGTCGTGACCTCAGGGTCATGGGATGGAGCCCCCCATCTGGCTCTGTGCTTAGCATGGAATCTGCTAGAGATTCCCCCTCTGCCTCTCCACACCCTGTGCATGTGCGCGCCTGCACACGCGCTCTCTTTCTCTCAAATAAAGAAAGAAATCTTATTTAAAAAAAAAAAATTAGGGGCACCTGGGTGGCTCAGTGGGTTGAGCCTCTGCTTTTGGCTCAGGTCATGGTCTGGGGGTCCTGGGATCAAGCCCCGCATTGGGCTTTCTGCTCAGTGGGGAGCCTGCTTCCCCCTCTCTGCCTACTTGTGATCTCTGTCAAACAAATAAATAAAAATCTTTAAAAGAAAATTAAAAGTTGCCCGGAACGGGGCAAAGGGCGGCACTTCCAAGGTAGGGGCTCCCAGAAGACACCTTCGTGGGCATGGAAGTGGGGGCTCCTTTCCCTGCCCTCAGCGTGTGGTGGTGATGAGCAGAAGCTGGAGCGTCTCCTGGGGAGCAGGGCCGTGTGTCTTCAGCCACTCTGCCCTTGCTTGGGGTTGCAGGCGTGTTTGGGGGAGGAACCCATCTCTCTCTAAGGGCATGACGGCCATTAGGAAAGCAAGTGCCAGTATTCTTGTTTCTCTTGTCGCCTGCACCCCACTCTGCAGGCTGGACCAGGAGGCTCGGTGTGGAAGGGGAACCTTTCCAGGGGCCCAGTGGGCTTGGACCTACAGGTACCCAGAGCATCAGGGCTGGGCACCCAGGCCTGCATGTGGGGTGTTCTGATCAGGTCTGGGGAAGGGTTCCCTCTCTGGCTGATGCTGCCTAGGACCCTGTTGTTCACATCCACCAGCCTTGGGAGGGGTCAGCTGACTGTGCAGCCTGCTAAACACTGGTCAGGGTATAAGCAGGTGCCTGCAGTGGCACTCGGACCACAAGGTGCCACTTGGCTTCCCTGGGCCTGAACCCGCCAGGGGTTGTGGGGACATGTAGGAGAAACCCAACACCCTGTCAGCAGTGCTTCCCTACCCTCTGACCAAGTCTGGCCTAGCCTGCCACTACCGGGGTACCCTGGACCCACCACCTATACCCCTGCCTGCCCTGCCGGCCCTGGCCCCAGCCACACAGGAGGGGCAGGAGCCCTTTGTCCCCCAAGCCACTGTTACATAGGCACACCGTGGGCTCGTGCGCTGCTGGCCCCCACAAACACTCAGTACACAGAGCAGTGTGTGCTGCAGGCCCTGGGTGCTTAGGGAGCCATGTGATTCTTGGGAGCCTGGTCCTCGAGAAATGGTGGCAGGCCAGCCCGACTGAAGGTTGCCTCCAAACCCATGCCCACCAAGCCCAAGTGGGCAAACTGAGAACACCGCCAAGGACTCCGAGACCACCTCTCAACGCTGCGCGGTTTGGGGATACCCATCACACTGCCGCTGAGCGAGTGGTCTTGCCAGCAGAGGGCGCCACAGCCCCACCCTCGGTCCGAAGGCTGCGGTGGGGACCGCGGGGCACAGCCCGGTCCGGCTCCTGCCTTCGGCCACTGTGCTCCAAACCGCGGGGTGGGCCTGTAGAAATGCCCACGGCCCTCTGAGGAGATGCGGATGTCAGGGTACTCCCACTCTCCGCAACAGGGGGGGCTCTGCTCCCTCCTCTTCCCCAGCACCAGCCCCCAAACACGGGCCTTGGGTCTGGAGCTCTTAGAGGGCTGGAGTGTTGGGACGGCGTAAAGCACTCCAAGGAGACCGCAGAGCTCAGTTTACAACTAGTTTATGTACTTCAGAGTCTGGGATGTTAGTGGGGAAGAGGCAGTGTGAGCACGGAGCTGGACAAGACAGGAGTACACGCCTTGGTGGGGATGGGGGACAGTGGGTACTGCCCTTAGGACGTGTCTGGTGGCCCCAGTAGAGTAGCAGTGACAGCAGGTGGGGTCAGAAGAGGCTGTAGAGAGAATCGCTGGGGCGACCCCCCCCCCAGGGGCCCTTGTTTGTCCCCGCCCAGGCATGGAAGCTCCCCACCCAGACACACCACCCTGTGCATGCGCTTGCCTTGGGGCTTGCAGGGTCCTGTTCCTTTGGGAACGTGTGGTCTGCATCTCTGTGGCTGCAGGGACACCCAGCGGGGTCCTGGGTAGGAAGGCAGGGCCACTGTCCCCAGCAGGCACTACCCACAGGCCAACTGAACGCCTTAGTAGTGCCCAGCTTTCTGCTCACCCAGCTGCTGACCGCGCCATCAACCTGCTGGCACAACTCCCTGCCCTTCTCCAGATCCTGTCCCCACCGGAAAGCCTTTGGAACCCAGCCAGAGCCAGCTCCTGCCCTGCCCCAACCACCTTCTACCAACACCTAGGACCCGAGTGGCCGCAGGGACTCAGAGCGGCCGACCGGACCAAGCCCGCTCAAACCAATGCCAGCCCTTCCCCCAGAGGGACTGGTCCTTCACAAGCGACAGGTCCGGCCGCTCCGCTCGGCTGCCTCCTGTCCTGGGCTCAAGGCCAGTCCTGTATCTGATGTTCTCAGCCCGCCCCAGGCTCCCTGCCCACCTTCCCGCTAACTCCTGCCCAAAGGACAGCACCGCGCGCCCAGCTCTGGGCCCGGGCAGGGCAGGGGGTCGCGATGGCAAGAGCTGCTGCCACAGCGGCAGCGGAGGGTCAGGCTGGGGAGCCAGGCGAGCCCCGGCCCCGTCCTGGAAGGCAGACGCCCGAGCCGGCGGCCCTCCGCCGCCGCAGGAGACTTGGGACGGGGGACGGGGGTTCGGGCGCAGTCGCCGCGGGGCAAGACCCAGGTTCCGGCGGCGCGCGCTGCCCCGCCGGGTTGGGGAGAAGGGGGCCCTCGGGCGGGCGGGGCGGCCGGCTCCGGCTCACGGCGCCCGGCCCGCGGCCCCCGGCGGCTGGGGGCGCGGGGCGCGGCTGCGCGGGCCGTCGGGCGTGCAGGCCTTGGCGGACAGCGCCCTCTCGCGGCCGGAGCGGAAGGCGGCCGTCACGGTCACCAGGTAGGCGGTGCCGGGCGCCAGCCCCTGCAGCGTCGTGCCGTTGCGGCCCGCGGGCACCTCCACGCGCTGCGCCGCGCCGCCCGGCAGCGGCCCGTACTGCACGTGGTAGCCGAGCACCGCGGCCGGGCCCAGCGCCGGGGCCCAGCTCACGCGCAGGCTGCGCGGCCCGGCGTGCGAGACCACGATGCGCTCCGGCCCCGCCTCCTCTGGGGGTGGAGGGGGCGGGCGCGTGGGCGGAGGGGGCGGGGTCTCGTCCTGGCCCCGCCCCGCGCCCTCGGCCCCGCCCTCCGCGCCGAGCTCACCCGGCAGCGTGTGCACCCGCAGGTGCTGCGGCCTCACGAGGTGCACGTTGGACTCGGGCACCAGCGCCACCTCGTAGTCGGTGTCGGGGTCGAGGTTGGTCCAGGCCCAGCTCGTGGCGTTCCCCGGCAGCTGTTGGCGACGCACGGTCCCCGGGTCAGTGCTGGGCGCCAGCTCCAACATGTAGTAGCCGGAGTCTGCGGTCAGCAGGGGTGGCCAGGCCAGGCGGAAGCCGCTGGACGTGACCTCAGAGGCGCGGAGCTGCTGCGGCCGCATCGCGTCTGCGGGTGGTGCAGGGCGTCAGGTCTCCTGTCGCCCGGCCTGGGTCCCTGACTGCTGACTCAGGGCGGACGGGACAGGGAGATGTGGGGGGACAGCCCAGGCTCCGCCACCGCAGCCGTGAATGATACATGACCCAGTGACAGGGCTGGGCTACGGAATCTGGGACCCCATCAGGCGCTCAGCGACAAACTCCAACAGGTGAGGAGCCGTCGTGGCCACTTCCCACCACTCCAGTGGCCTAAACAGGGCCCCTCAAAGGTGGTGTTTTAGAACAGAGGGCCAGCACCCTTCCTGGGCCCCAGTGGCCAGCACAGAGTGTGGGGTCAGCTCTGAACAGCCCATGCAAAGGGGCACCACTGGGGCAGCCAGAAGATGGGGGGCCACGGGTGGGGGGACACCCCAAGGGGGCGTGACGTGACAACTCTAAGAGAAGCTGGGCGAGCAGTCAGAATACCACCTGCCTCAGATTTCTAGGAGGGGGGGCTCCAGAGTGGGACCCCCAAATGTGCATTACTCCTGAGCCTGTGACACCACATGGCCATCTGAGTGACCATGCAGGCAGGTAAGGTTGATAAATGTCTGGGCAGTTACGCCCATTGGGATCCTCATGCTTCCTCATTTAATGTCAGGTGCTCCAGCTGTCAGCCTGGCACTCATTCTCCTGCCCATCCCCCAGATTCAGACCCCACCCCACCGCTAGAGCCCCTGCCACACTGCCTCACTGCCCTGCAGCCTTGGGTTCTTCTGTCCAGCTGCTTGTTTTCTTCCTGCTGTCCCCTCCAGACTCAGTCACAGTGGCTGACTCGGGGGCCACCAGAGCCCAGGTATCCCTGGGAGAAATCTCTGAAAGGACCCTCTGCCTCCTGCAATCCACAGTCCAACTCCTTTCAGTTTTTGGTGGATGATTAACCCACAGGCGGAGGCTCAGGAAGAATCCTGGGGTTAGTGGCATTTTTCAGTGGATAGAGCCAGCTGAGCCAGTAATCAGGCCCTTCATCTCCAGCCCTCCCACCGTGAGGTTTGGCTGGGTGGGGGGGTGCGGAGCTGGTCTGTAAGGAAGTTGGTGAGGAGCTGCTAGCCCGCAGGGGGCCCTCCCTGGTCCAGCCTCCTCCTTAGCAAGTCCCCAAACCACCACTGGCGCCGAGTCACTCGCAACTGTCCTCCCCCTAGGGTGGCAGGGCCTGTGCTCTGTGCAACCCCAGGCCATCCCGACCCAGCTCTCTCACCCGCAGGCATGTACAGGAGCCTGCATTGTCCATCGGCACAGTCCTCAGGCTTGGGCCTCCCTCTTCCTCTCCATTTAACCACATCCCACCACATGCAGCCCCTTGGTCACCCGGCCCCTCCAGGCCCTCCACCCTGGGGTGGGCCCATCAGTATCAGCAGGGAAAGCCCCCTGCACGTGTTTACTCAGGCCTGACCCTCTGCCCGCTAGAGCCCCAGGCAGTGGGGCCTACAGGGCGCACAGCGTGACCGTGTCCCTGGAAGATGCAGAGAGAAGCCTTGTGAGTTACCTCCCTGCTGACCAGGCCCCACAAAGTGCCGTTGGCCAGGCCCCTGGCCCCTGCTTCAGGCCCTCAAGTCCCTCTCCCTGCACCTCTCCCGGGGCTCCTTGGCTACCTACCCAGAATGGATGCCCTCAGTTCCTGGGCAATGATGTGTAGGTCATCCACATCCACAAAGTGTAGGTACTTCTCGGGGGGTGCCGAGGCAGCAGCTGACAGCTCCAGGAGGTTGCCGCGGCCAGTGCTGACGATGAAGACAGTGACACCCAGGTCCTTCAGCTCCTGCATGGGGGGTCCCACGGGGTCGCTGGAGCCGCCGTCTGTCACCCACACCAGCACCTTGGGCACCCCTGGCCGGGCCCCCGCCACCTCCGCAAAGAGCTGCTCCTTGGCGTACGCCAGCGCCAGGCCAGTGTTGGTGTCGCCCATGCGCTGGGCTGCAGTACGTATGGCATCCTGGACAGCCTCACCTGAGCTGTGCTGGCCGAAGGGGAACTCGGTGTACGGGCGGCTGCCCACATGCACCAGGCTGGCACGCAGAGCCCCGGGGCCCAGGGGCAGCAGGCCCACCAGCTGCCCCACAAACTCCCGAACTCGGGAAAACTCATAATGAGACACGCTGGCCGAGCTGTCCAACAGAAACAGCAGGTCCCCCTGGGGGGCCGATGCTCGGGGGCCTGGGGGAGAGGGGAGGGTTCAGCCCCAGGTGGTGGCCCCCAGACAGCCCCACACCCAAGGCAGAACCCCCAGGGTCTGAGCTTCCCCTAAGCTGGAGCTTGTCCTTACCCAAGTAGGCCCTGAAAGTCTCCTCAGGCCCACCCCCAAAGGTCCTGAAGCTGGCACCCCTGGGGAAAGGGGAAGAGGGGTCCTGAGCCAACAAGTGGCCCACAGTCTCAGTGGGTTCAAGCTCTGCACCCTGGTCATATGCCTGGGGTGCTCTCTGGGCTCAGGTCTCATCTGTCACGGAGAGCCACCCCTTCTAAGCCCCTCCAACCTCCCTTTGCTCAGCCCACTCTCTGCAGGCTGGAGCCAAGGGTCCTGGCCCAGCCCCCAGGAGTGTGGGTGGACAGGCCTGGGTCACGGGGGTGGTCTCCTCAGGCTTAGCTTCAGGCCCACAGCCCAGCCTCCAGGTAAAGCGACTCATTGTTGGGAATGGGAGGCACAAAGTGGCTGGGCAGACTGGGGGCTGAGGTAGACAGATGAGGGGCACAGAGCATGGTCACAGCCCATATGGCCAGGCTGGAGTCATGACCCCACTTGCAGATGATGTCACCCCTCCTCTGGACCCAGGAAGCAGATTACCTGTTGCAGTAGCCTGAGGGCCCACCAGCCCCTCCAAACCCTTCCCCTTGCTCCCGGCACCCCAGGGGGCAACAGGACCCCTTCCACCACTGCGCCAAGGGCAGACAGGAGCTGCGGTGTCTCGGTTCTGATCTGTGCCTTGCGGCCTCTGTTTCCCTCTGTTTCCCCCAATCCGGTGGGGCGACCCGAGCCCTCTTACCACCCCAGCCCTCTACTAAGGGTCATCCCAAGGAGAAGGAAACTGAGGCAGGGACCCCCTCCGCGACAGACGCCTCTCCCTCCCTTTCCAGACCCGCCCCCCACAACATCTGGCGCCCGCCAGGCAGCGGGGGCGGGGGGTGGGGGGCACCTGGGTCCGCCCACCGCAGGTGGGTGGGGTGCCCGGCGGCCGTCCCTACCCCGCGGCCGCGGAAGGGGAAGAGACTGCCCCGCGCAGGCAGCGGGGGTTATGGGCGCCGCCCGAGCTGGAGCCCAGCCCGCCTCCGGCCTCACTCACCACGTTCGGCGCCGCTCCGCGCCAGCGCCAGCCGCAGGCTCAGGGCCAGGCTGAACGCCGTCCAGGGCAGCATCGCGCGGCGGGAAGGGGCGCGCTCAGCCTCCTCTCGCCGCTCGCTCGCTCGCTCGGGGACTGCAGGGCGCGCCGCCGCGCAGGCCGGCCCCGACCCCGCCCCCGGGAGGCCCCGTCCCCGAGGCCCCGCCCCCGGTGCACACTCACCCCGCGTGCGGAGGCGCACAGGCTCCGGGAGGCGGGAGCCGTGCGCGCGGAGAGACCCGGGCGGGTAGCGACACGCAGCGCTCACGGAGGTGCGACCGCGGCACACGCGCGTGGGCGTGCACAGACACAGACACTGCAGCTCTCTTTCCCGGTTGGGAGGCTTCGGGGTCCCCGCTGACCCCTGCCCCCAGCCAGGAGCAGAGCAGGGAGCTCTCAGGCCGGACTCCCACCGCTAGGCCCACCGCCCGTGACCCCACCCCCAGTGCTATGAGTCTCTGAAATCAGGCCCAAGGGAAACCCAGGGGGTGCGATGGGGTGGGGGTGACACGGAGAACGAGGTCACCCTAGCAAGGCTGGGGCCCTGGACTCACTTCTACCACAGGGTTGAGACAGGGATAGGTGTTGTGGGCTGGACACTTAGAAAGGAAAGGGGGCACTGGGAGGGTGCAGGGGTCTGAAGGGGAGCTTCCCCCACCTCTGCCTGGCTGCTTGGAGGAAGAGGCATAGGAGCTGGGAATGGCTGGTTCAGGCCCTGTCCAGTGTGACCATGCTGGAACTACATGTATGTTGTCCCCATACACCCTGCCCAATGAGGGGCCCAGGGCTTGACCCAAGATCCGACTCCAGGACCAAGGGCAGGCCCCCAAGCCCTCTGGAGGGACCCATTAACACCAGGGGTGGCTGACAGCAGTCAGCATCCTGAAGCCGCTCAGGCCTTAGGGCAGATGGCCTCCCCTTGGGCAGGAGCTGAGGGTCCAGATGAGGTCTCTCACTATTTCTTCTTTTCTTTTTTTTAAAGGATTTTATTTATTTGACACAGAGAGAGATAGCCAGAAAGGGAACACAAGCAGGGGAGTGGGAGAGAGAGAAGCAGGCTTCTTGCTGAGCAGGGAGCCCAATGTGGGGCTCAATCCCAGGACCCTGGGATCATGACCTGAGCGGAAGGCAGATGCTTAACCCACTGAGCCACCCAGGTGCCGCAAGGTCTGTCACTATGGAGACCACTGGCTTCTCCCAGCCACTACTCTGTGGAGCTGGGCAGGCACAGGTCCCCCGTGCGAGGTGGCAGGGGTGTCTCTGCCAGGATGTCCCCTCCCCTCCCCCCTCCCCAGGAGGGTGCTCACAGCACGGACGGATGGGACTCAGTGGTGTTCCTTCCTCCCTTTATGGCAGGTGAGACACTGTGTGGGATGGGCCGGAGCTCCAACTTTGCCTAAAAAAGGAAGTGGCTCAGCCAGGCTGGAGGATCCGGGCCGGAACAAGCGGGAACTGTGTCCCCGTCGCTCCCACCCCCTCGAAGGGAGTCTTGGCACGGCGGTGCTGGCTCAGCTCCACAGACCTCAGGCCTCCTCTGGGACCAGAAATGGCCTGGTGCTTCTGCCTGGGCCCTGTCGTGGGGGGGGGGGGTGTCACAACAGGCTTTGGCCCTTGAAGTCCAGGGTGTGCCTCCCAGGGGGGCCTTGTCTGGCTTCCGGCCCCAAAGCACACAGGCTGACCGGGACCGCTGCTGCTGCTGGGGACAGTGAGTCAAGGCCATGGCCAAGCAGAAGCAGCTGGAGGCTGGGGCTCTCACCCAGAGCCGACCCTGGGAACCCTGGGGTGGAACCATCCAGGTAAATGTGAGCAAACCCTTCTTGGTTCATCCTCTGTCTCACTGGGCAGCCCCCGGCCAGGGGCGGATCCTGGGCCATGGCGGACCGCCCTGGGGCAAGGCAGGAGCTCCCCAGCTTGGCCCCCAATTCCCGGTGTAGCAGGCAGGCCCCAGCCCCACTTCAGCCTGTGCTGCTGGGCCGGCAGGGAACTTTCCGTCCCTTCTGGAAAAACTGAGCGGGTCTTCTTGGCCATGACTCAGGCCCTCGAGGAAGCAGCTGCCCTCCTCCCTCCGGCCTCTCCGCGAGACGGAGAAGGGATGAGAGGCCCCGTCTTCGGACTGGTCTGCCAGGGCCTCTGCCCAGACTTGGCTGAGCTGGCCACCAGCCCTGGTACATTCTTCCTCCCTCTGCTCTGTCATCCCTGCTGCTCGCAGGGAGCTGAGCTCTCACCTGACCCCTGGGAGGGCCCCCCACCCCCACCCCCACCCACCGCCACCCCCCGCAGTGTGGCCAGCTCTAGTCCCAGCCCCTGCTAGGCCCTGAGGCTTTCCTGCTGCATCAAGGCAAGTCTCATTCCAGCACCCTGCACTTCCCCACGGGAGACTCGGGCAGAGGGAGGGTTCCCAGGGAGCGTGGGGGTCAGCCAGGAGTGTCATAGTTGGGGTCAGGGCTGGGCTTGAGGCAGATGCCAGAGGAAGCACAAATATAATTATCCGGAAACCTCCTCTCGGAAGAAAGGCAGGCTGGGAGGCCAGGGGTTTTGGGAAGGACAGAGCAGCCAGGAGGGGGCAGGTCCCGCCCTCCCCCCCTCTCCCTCCCCTAGGCTCGCCCAGCCCCAGCCTTGCACCCCCCCCCCCGTTCCCCCCCCCCCCGCCTCCCCGGCTGAGAGCCCCAGAGCATCACTTCTTGGTGCCGGGCCACCCCACCCTAACCCCACCCGCTGCTCCACAGGCAGGTGGAAGGGCTTCTGGGAACCCTGGGGACGCGGCTCTCTGAAGGCCCTGCCCCCACAGGGTCCACGGGAACACTCCTCCTCCACACAGTCCAGGCCTCTGCAGAGAAGAAGGGCCCTTTGTCCCCAGCTCACTGTGGTCATGTTGACCCTAGGAAAAAGGGCAGCTCCCGGGGCCTCTGACCCCAGCCCGAGGGCACTCTGGGCCCGAGGGGCAGAGCAGTGTGTGTCCCCACCCTACCCAGTGGGGTTCCCCGTGCCTGTTTTTTACATGTTTGTACCTCACATACGCACACACTGGGGGCACTGAAAGAGGAACAGGGGCTGCTGTGGTCCTGAGGCAGGTGTGGGGCAAGCCAGAGGCCCTCAGAACCCACCCCACAACAGGAAGGGGGGCAAAGGGAGGGAGGCCGGAGCAGCAGGGCCCAGAGGTCCCTTCGGCCCCCTGCCCAGCTGCCACACCCACACATCCTCTGGACTCCACCTGCCTGTTTATGGTCAGGAACATGCCAGCATCCAAGGGTCTGGAGGTCTGTCCTCTCATGGCCCAGGAGCCCAGGCCTGCCCTCTGTGGTCCCAGAGCTGGCAACAGCAGAGCGGGCAGCCTGGGCGAGGGGCGGCTACCACCCTGCCTGCCTTCATCCCATCAGGTCTCTGCAAGGGCCAGCCAATGCCATATTCTGCTCTGGGGACACACAGACCTGGGCTCCAAGGGCTGCCAAGCTGGATGGGGGACAAGCAGGATGCATGTCTACTTCTTTTTCCTGACAAGGGTGGGGCCATGTCAGACCGGTGGGCACGAGCTGCAGGAAGTGCCGAGACCCTAGGGAGGCAGCTGACCGGTGTGTCAGGACAGTAGGGAGGCCCGGGGCGGGGGTGGGAGAGGGCAGAGAGGAAGGCCGGCATCCAGACTCCTGAGTCTCTGGCCTGTAGAGACCTGAATTAGTGCACCCCTCCTGAGGTGGGACCCCGGTTTTTTGTTTTTTGTTTTTTTTTTTTAATTTGACACAGAGAGAGCACCAGTAGGCAGAGAGGCAGGCAGAGAGAGGGGGGAAGCAGGCTCCCTGCTGAGCAGAGAGCCCGATGCGGGGCTCCATCCCAGGACCCTGAGATCATGACCCGAACCGAAGGCAGAGACCTAACTCACTGAGCCACCCAGGCGCCCCGGGACCCCAGCTTTGGTTCCCTCTGCTGGAAACATCTGCCACAGGGAGCTGATCACCAAACTCAGTCCCAGCCCCAGGCACAGTCCAGTCCAGTTTGGACTGGTAAATAGAGACTGGGGAGGGACAGACCAGCACCAGCACCTTGCTGGGGGGGCTCCACAGAGGTCAGGGTGGGGCCCAGGGGGCAGGAGGGAGGCACTCAGCCCTCAGAGGGAATGAACTGGCCTCATCTCCCAGAGCTCAGCTAGCTGCCCCCAGGGTCTGAGGGGGACACCTGAGCGCCCACTGCAGGAAACACTCTGAATGAATAAATGACCTGGGGCAGGTCAGGGAAGCTGACAGAGCCTCATCTCCCCATCCGTGGGGTTGGGACGATGACTCTGCCTGGGGTGTTCGGGAAGCAGACAGACGGATGCGTGCACATCTACACAAACATGCAGCGCGCGCACACACACGCACACACACGGACTGTGGAGACCCCCATGACCAGGTACACATACAGGTCAGGGGCCTAGGCACCTGGGAAAAAAGCATTTGTTGCCCAAAATAGAGATCTGTGCCTGCCCCAGCAGTAATCCAGTGCCTCAGCCCTTGGCTTTCCCGACCAACCCTCTAAAAGCAGACCACTCGGCCTCTTCTGTTACTCCCCACTCACCCACCCCCTCGCAGGTGCTCCTTTTGTGAGTGGGTGGGGGCAGAGCTGGGGCTGAGGCAACACATCCCTGGGGTCAGCTGGAGGCCACACAGGGCCCCTGGGGCTGGCCTGGGAAGTTGGGACACACCTTAGGAACCCTTGAGGCTCTGGCAGCTGAGTTCCCCACCAAGGCCTCCCCCCCACCAGGCCCAGCTGTTGTTTTGATGACACTGGGGCCAGGAGGATCCTCAGGAGGGCCCTCATCTCCGAAGCCTGGCCAGAGCCTGCCCAGCCTCGGGCAGGAGGGGAAGGAAGGCGACTTCAGACCAGGGGAAGCTAGTCTTGGGCGCTGGGCAGCGGGCCAGGCTCCTGTCTGACTGGGTGCATACAATTGGAAAACCCCAAGAACTCCTGTGGGATCTGAGCTGCCACACACCGCGCTCTGCTCGAGGCCACAGAATGAGCCTGAACCCTGAGCCCTGATCTTCAAGCACATTTAAAGTCCCCACCCTGTTGCTCACACACACAGCCTTGCCGGCTGCAGAGGATGCTAGATCCCTGAAGAGGCCTTTCAGCTACCCCTAGATTCTGGACAAATTACGAGAAACACATTTTTGGTTTGTTTGTTTGTTTGTTTGTTTGTTTTTAAGTCATCTGGGGGCGCCTGGGTGGCTCAGTCGGTTAAGTATCTGCCTTTGGCTCAGGTCCTGGGATGGGGGGCATCAGGCTGCTCTCTGCAAGCGGGAAGCGGGCTCCTCCCTCCGGCTTGTGCTCTCTTGCTCTCTCTTTCTCTCAAATAAATGAAATCTTTAAACAAATAAATAAAAATGCCTTTATAAAAAAAAAAACTGTACATCCAACGTGGGGCATGAACTCACAACTCTGAGACCAAGAGTCACAAGCTCTAAAGACACATGCACAAAGAGTCACACGCGCTGCTGACTTGAGCCAGTCAAGTGCCTCGAGAAATATATTTTTAATATACTGCTGGGCTTATAAGTAAGTAAATATCTTCAAGGCTCCCCCCAAATTAAAAGCACTAAGAATACATAAATAAACAAACAAACGCGGGAAGATGAAAGGAAACAGGTGGCATTGCAGGGGGCCCGCGACCCAAGGATAGAGACGCGCACCTGCCATTACCGAAGCCCGCACAGGACCGAGCAGGGCCCAGGTAGAGCCGCCTCGCAGAGGGACTCCTTCCCGGAGCGACACGTCCCCAGGATGTTCACGGGTGCGGCGGACAGGGGAAAGGAGCCACCGCTCAAAGAAACAATACACCATCAGTGAGCCTCATCGGAAACGACAAATAACGGATTCGGACCCCCCGCCCCGAGAGAGTAAGACATTGTGGCCGTCAGGTGTTACAAAGTAACCATGTGGGAACTGCTCCCACGTGGAATCTGGAAGCAAAACTGGAACCTAAAAGTTGAACGAGCGTGAAGAGACCGTCACAAATGACGAGATTTGAACAAGAAACAAGTCTAACCTCTAGATACGCTAATCAAAGAACGAAATTAAGTGACCAGGCTAATTGGCAGATTAGACTTCACCCAGCAACTAAGGAAACTTGGAAGGAGACGAAGAAACTGGCCAGAGCGCAGGAGAGTCCGGGGATCGGAAACAGCGAGCGAGCGGGAGGCCCGCCTGGACACAGGGCCGCGGGCGTTTCCACGGCGCAGCGGCCGGCAGGGCGGCGCGGGGCGGCGCGGAGCGGCGCGGGGCGGCGCGGGGCGGCGCGGGGCGGGGCGGGGCGGCCGTCGGAAGCCCGGCCTCGGCTCCGGCGTGTCTGGCGCCACCTCGCGGCCGCCCCACGCGCTGCGCACGGAGCCCCGCGGGTCTCCAGGCGGGCACCGGGACGCACGCCCCAAGACCGCAGGCCCGGGGGCTCTCTCACGGGGCGGGGCGGAGGCCGGGGAGCCCTTCCCGGACTCGGGAGTCTCGGCCCTGGAGAGGCCTCCGGGGCTCACACCCAGGCGCAGAGCGGCTCGTCGCCGTCGGGGTGGCGTCCCCCTCGCCCACGGTCGCGGCACCCAGCGCGGCGGCGGGCTCCAGGGCTCCAGGCTGCGGGCGGCAGCAGCGCGCGGAGGCGCCGGGCCAGGCGGGCGCGGGCGGCCGAGGCAAGCACGAGCAGCGGAGGCAGCGAGAGGAAGCCGAGGACGATGAGCGCCGCGGAGCCCCTGTCCGAGAGGAGCGCGCGGCACGCGGGGCGGGGAGCCGGGTGAACCTGCGGGCGAGGCGAGCGGTCGGGCGGGGCGGGGAGCGGCAGGGCAGCCCGTGGCCCCGCAGAGGCCTGGGGGCGGGGCCCGGAGGACGGACGGGGGCGGGGCCCGGAGGACGGACGGGGCGGGGATGCGGCCCGGGAGCGGGGCCTGGTAAGGGACCGGGGGCGGGAGAAGGCGGACCAGGCGGCGGGGGCGGTCAGTGCGGACCCGAGGGCTGGGGCCTGGGCGCGGGTCTGAGGCCTGGCGGAGGGGGGTGGCTGGGGCCGCCTGGGGCCAGGCATTTCTGAGTCATGAACCGGAGATCCGGGGCCCAAGCGGCAAATGCCCCGATTAGGAGTCCCTTGAGGGGAGGCTCAGAAACTTGTTCCCCGGTTGTCTCATCGCGGCTTTCCTCCCGTCTCTGCTTTCCCGGGGCCCTCCCCCACGTGGGCATCGGACCTCGAGCTCCTCCCGGTGTCTCTTCCCAGAAGGCGCCACCGTCTCTCCCGCGGCCCCGTCTTCATCCCCCTGCCACCCCCCCCCATGCCTAAGGAAGAAGGACCCATGGCATGGCTACCTACATGCATGCCCCTTCCTTAGACCGAGCCATAGCCCATTCCACACGGGGAAATCCAGCCCAGGGCAGGAAAGGTCTCCTAGTAGCTGTGGGGACGGGTAGGGGCGATGCCCTGGAGAGCTTTGGCCATATCTTCATCTTCTCTTTCTGGAACCCCCCTCCTCTTCCCACCATGCCCAGCTGTCCAGGCCCTGGTGGCCCTTGGTACAAGGCTAGGGGCCTCTCAAGGGGAGGGAGCTGTCCGCTCCAGTGACAGACAAAAGCCCTTTTTCTGTGGCTGTGGGGGGGGTGGTGCCTGGCAGAAAAAGGGGCTTTCCAGGGAGGGGCACATGTGTCTCTGGGACAAGGGGGCCATGCTGAAAGGGCGAGATTTACCTACAGCCCAGGGCCCTGCAGGTCTGCAGGACAACCCCCACCCCCAGTCCCAAGGGCCCCAGCCAGCCTCCACCCTGCCCATGGAGGGCCTAGCTCACCCTCGAGTGGCACAGGAATCCCAGGTACACGATGGCAGCCGAGGGCAGCAGCACGAGCAGGAACGCTGTCGAAGGCAGCAGCAGCTGCAGCAGGAGCCCCGCCAGGGCCTGGCCAGGCAGCAACAGGGTCCCCAAGCCGTGGACAGCCAGGCCTACCCATCCTGGGGACATCAGGGCTGAGGCCTGGCAGTCGGGAAGTCTTCCTGGCAGCATGGGTGCCGTGTCAGAAGTGCCCCCTCCCTCATCCTCCTCCGTCTCCTTCTCCTGTTCACTCATGCTTTCCCAGGCAGCAGGCCTGGTGGGTTCCCAGCAGTAGTCAGACAGCAGGACCTGGGTCCCCAGGTCAGACTCCCACCCAGAGCCCAGCAACCATGGTGGACCCAGATGGAGGACAGCGCCCTGGCCCAGGTAGGCCCAGCTCTGAACATCAGTATCCAGGGCCACACCACTGCCTCAGTTTCCCCTGCTGCCAGGCTGGGACTCTCTCTGCCAGGCAACTGCAGCTCCAGCCCTGGCTAGTGTCCCCAGCCAGCTCCTGTGTGTTCTGGTCAGGGATTGCACAGCTGTCCTGGCCCTGGGGCCCTCCTCCCTCCCGGGCCCGCCCTCTCCCTGCTTCCAGCTCCCCCACACAACGACTTCATTTCATAGGTTGTGACTCTGACAAGGGCCCCATCAGTGGCTGCTGTACTGAGGTGGCCACACACTGCACTTCCCAGCCTTCGTCCCTGCTGGTGCTCTCATCCCAAGCCTGGCCTTCCTCAGCCTCAGTAAAACAGGGGCAACACTGGGTGGTGCCTGCTGAGAGGCCACGGGAGCAATGCACGAGGACCACTTAGTGGAGGACCCAGCATACAGTAGGTGCTCAATAACAGAGGCTACAAATACAAGCATCCTTTGTGTTAGAGTCTCATCCGTCCTGAAGACAGAGTGTGCATTCCATTATTTCAACAGGTGAGAAAGCCTTCCCTGACCTTCCGTAAACCCCAACTTATTTCCCCAAATATCACTGAAATGCTCTTAACCCCAACAGACATTAGGCTTTTCTTACATAGCACGCAGCATTTTATTTTATTTTATTTTGTTTTGTTTAAGATTTTATTTGACGGGGCACCTGGGTGGCTCAGTGGGTTAAGGCCTCTGCCTTCGGCTCAGGTTATGATCCCAGAGTGCTGGGATCGAGCCCCACATCGGGATCTCTGCTCAGTGGGGAGCCTGCTTCCCCCCTCCCCCGGCCTGCCTCTTTGCCTACTTGTGATCTGCCTGTCAAGTAAATAAATAAAATATAAAAAAAAAAAAGATTTTATTTGACAAGAGGGCAACAGAAGCAGAGTTGGTAGGGGGGAGAAACAGGCTTGCCTGCTGGGCAGGAAAACCAGCTCTTTAACAAGACCCCAGGATCATGACCTGAAGGTGGAAGCAGACACC
This sequence comes from Mustela putorius furo, assembly GCF_011764305.1. Taxonomy (NCBI): domain Eukaryota; kingdom Metazoa; phylum Chordata; class Mammalia; order Carnivora; family Mustelidae; genus Mustela; species Mustela putorius. The sequence continues at coordinate 475,080 of NW_025422005.1, read as the reverse complement.
GAGGACTGAGCCACACAGGTGTCCCATAGGCCCTTACATCATGTGAAGCAGCATGCTTTGTATCTTATCAGAGAGATAGTATAGGACTAAGTGAGAAGTCTGTAAAATTTTCAGCCAACTGGAAAGGCACATCTTTGAAATGGAGGCAAAGTCAGAGAGGTCGGTCCTAGGTTTTACTAAAAGTTGGCAAGGACCATATTACGGAAAAAAACTCCCAAGTTGCAAAAATGCCCCATGAAGCAGGAGAAGTGGGCAGGACAGACGGACGTGGGCTGTGGGCCGCAGCTCAGACCCCGGACCCGGAGGTAGGAGGCTGGAGAAAGCATGGATGTCATGTTGAGTGCATTCACCAAAAGCCCTTGCTTCCCAGTCAGTCCCAAGAATGCAGCTGCTTTCCTCAGACAAGGTAGCAGGTGGAATTTTATTTATTTATTTATTTATTTTAAGATTTATCTATTTGACAGGCAAAGATCACAAGTAGGCAGAGAGGCAGACAGAGAGAGAGCAGGAAGCAGGCTCCCTGCTGAGCAGAGACCCTGATGCGGGGCTCGATCCCAGGACCCTGAGATCATGACCTGAGCTGAAGGCAGAGGCTTTAACCCACTGAGCCACCCAGGTGCCCCATAACACGGCCAATTTAAACAGCGCTCACCTAACTAGCTGACACTGGGAGCCGCTTGCCTGCGTGCGAGCTGAATGCACAAGCTGGAGGGCATCAGATAATGGCTCCCTCTCATGCCTTCCCCACCATGGGCTCCATTGCTATCCAACTTTTCCTCTGACACTTTCCAGCACGTGAATTCCCTGCAGACACATGTGGATGGCGGATGGCAGCGGTCATGCACGGCGGGGCGAAGGCGTGCAAGCCTAAGGCAGGCCTCGGTGAGGAGGTGAGCGGAGGCTCCCTGCAGCCCATGCCAAGCCCTGTTGCCCAACACACACGCGCGCGCAACTGAATTATTTTCCCAAGTGCACACGTATCCAGATCTTATACTAGCTGTTTGCTTATTCAGATACAAATAATTTAGGGTAGAAAACGGTGCGAATGATAACGTTCAGACGCAGGGTTCGGGTGGGGCGGCCACCTGTCTGCTTCCCATAAGCTCCCGCCTCTGCTCATGTCCCTCTTGCATTCGTTCACTCACGGAGCAAACACTCGCCGAGCTCCCTCAGTGTGCCGGGACGGCTCTAGGCTCTGTGGACCCAGTGGTAAAGGAGGCCAACGTGGGCCTCTGCTTCGTAAGGAACAGCTCTGTGCGGGGTTCCCGGCAGGCCTGCGTGAATCCATACCGGAGTGAACGGCAGGGCTCTGGGCTGGGGCAGACGGCGGGAGGACCAGCCATGCAGCCGGCTCCCACGGATGTCCGCCTTCAGGAAGGGCAGGTTCTAGGCTTCCCTGGCTCTTAGCAGGGTGTGAGATTTTTCCACCAGGCCTGCCAGGGGTCAGCGAAACATGGACGTAGCTTTTTGGCAAGAGCTGCCCTGTCCCCCCCACCTCTCCTGCTGACCCCCTCACCCCGCCATTTGCCAAGGGAAGCAGGGAACAGACAGCTTTGATCTCTTGGTTTTGCTGCTTAGGTGGTAAACTATGACCTGAGCCAAAGGCGGGCGCCCAGCTGACTTAGCCACCCAGGCACCCCGGGGAGGCGACATTTGAACAGAGTGACTGAGGCTCACAGGATAGAGTCCATGTGAGTTGGGGGGGGGGATGGGGCCACTCAGCCCCTTGGCAGAGATCCACCCTTTGGATCTGGTACCTGGGGAGGCTGCTCTGGGGTGGGGGTGGGGTGGTGGAATGTCAGTATTCTGCTGCTGTTCTAGAGCAGGAGCTGGGGCCTGGGGTGTGGCAAGGCAGGGCCTTGAGGACACCTCATTCCTGGGAGTGTGTACAGCAGCTGGGGACTCAGGGGGCGGGGAAAGACACGACCCCTGCCCCAAGCCATGTTGCCTCCCAGTGGACAGTCATAAGAGGCAGCTGGGCTATACCGCCCGCTCCTGTCTGGGGTCTGGACAGGTGGCCTACCCCGGGGACTGGGGATGATAAGGTACTCTCCGAGTCAGGGCCCCCACATTGAGGTGACCAGTCCTGGAGGCCTTACACAGGCCCTCTCCTGAAGCGCCACTTCTCATCCTCTGGACTTGACTCTCCTAAAACTCCTTTGTCTGACTCCCTCCTTCTAGTGTCCAGGCAGGGCTCTGCCCCTTTCACAGCCTCTGCTGAGTTGCCTCAACCTGCCCTCAAGGGGCTTCCTACTCCCCACAGTGTCATCCCAGCTGCTTGGCGTCCCTGGTCAGTCTTCTATCCTGGCGTGGCCTCTGTGTGGGGGGAGGGGCCCCATTTACCCTGTTCCTTTCCCCAGCCTGGAATCAGGAGAGAAGCCAAGCTGTAGCCGCAGAGGTGGGCTTAGCCCGCAGAGACAGGAGTGGGGGGAGGAGCAGGGCCCGAGGGAGGCACGTGGGTGCCTCTCTGGGGCAAGTCCTGGCACAGCAAAGGCTGTGGGCCTGTTTCGGCCTGCCTGGCCTTTGTCTCCCAGGAGGGAGGCCCAACCAAGAGCCCTGGCGGTTGGCAGGGGAGGAAAGGTGCTGGGGCAGGGGCTGCTGCCAGCCCCCAGGGTGTGTCTCCTTAAGGTGCTGAGTAAACAGTGCAGAGAAGCGACCAGTAACCGGGCCCAGGAGACCACAGTGTATCCCCACCTACAGCTGCAGTCCCAGCCTCCCAGCTTCTGGAAGCAGGCAGTCCACCTCCACACTTTCAGGTGTGTCACGAGAGGGCTACGGTGCCGTGGCTTGCCTGGGAACCCCAACTGGGGGACAGAGCCCAGGGTGGACCCCCTCTAGGGGAAATGGGGAGTTAAGCCCTTCAGAAGGCTAAGTGGTAATCTGGTTCCCTGGGGAGACGATGGGGGGCGGGGGGTTCATATTGGGCTGGGGACACATGGGCTGGGGATGGCCAGTGGCCTCCAGTAACCATGAGGGATTCCTGTTCTTCACAGATGGACTCCAGGAGCTCCCAGCCAGGGGAGCAAGACGTGACAGAGGCAGGGGCTGCGCAGGAACTTCGGTGGGTGGAGCTGGGCTCCGAGGAGGCCCTGGGAGCTGGGACAGAAGGTCCCAGTGCCCAGCAAGCCAGGGGGCGCCTGCTGCAAGCCGTGTGGTGGGGTCATCTGGGCCTGGCAACAAAGCTACTGCGTCAAGGGGCCAGTGTGGAGGAGAGGTGAGCCCCGGGGCAGAGTTGGCAGGGGTCCCTTCTCTGGGCAGGGCGGCAAGGGCCCTTCCACCTGCGCCTCTGCCCCCCTGCGTGCCCTCCTGTCTGCCCACAGGGACCACACGGGCAGGACCCCGCTCCACCTGGCCGTGCTGCGCGGCCACGTGCCCCTGGTGCATCTCCTGCTGCGGCGCGGGGCGGCGGTGGCAGCTGCCGACCGAGCGGGGCGCACACCTCTCCACGAGGCCGCCTGGCACGGGCACTCGCGGGTGGCCGAGCTCCTTCTGCGGCGCGGGGCCCCCGCAGCGGCGCGCTCGGGGGCCGGCCTCACGCCGCTGCACTGGGCCGCGGCGCTGGGCCGCACGCTGCTGGCGGGGCGCCTGCTGGACGCGTCGGGACCGGGCCCCGCGGCGGCGGACGCGCGCGGCTGGACGGCGGCGCACTGGGCGGCGGCGGGCGGCCGGCTGCCGGTGCTGGAGCTGCTGGCGGCGGAGGGCGCGGGCCTGGACGGGGCCCTGACCGTGGCGGCCGCGGCCGGGCGCACGGCTGCGCTCCGCCTCCTCCTGGCGCGCGGGGCACGGGTGGACGCCCGGGACGGCGTGGGGACCGCGGCGCTCGGCGTAGCGGCGAGCCTGGGCCGCAGGCAGGTACGGCTCGGCCTGGCTGCGGGGAGGGCGCGGGCGGGCGGGCTCCTCGGCCAGGCGGAGCGGGGCGGGAGGGCGGGCGGGCGGCTGTGGGAGGTCCGAGAGCGGCCTCGCCCTTTGTAACCTCTCTTGGGAGGCCGAGTGAGGATGCCTGGCCCGGCATTCGGACTTCCTCCTGGTGACTGGCAGCAACAAACACGGAGCGAGCACCAGGGCTGTCCTGGAGTCCAGCAGGCCCCCAGGCAGCCAGAGGGAGGCCGCCGGCTGCTTAGTCTTGGACTTTGTAGGGGGCTGGAGGAGGAGCCCTCCGGGACCGCGGAGGTGCTGGCCCAGCTCTTCCCCGTTCCACCCAGCGGGGAAGCAGCACTGAGAAAGCGGCCGTTGGTGGGGGAGGCCGGATGAGATGGGGGGTCAGGGCCCGCATCTGCCCTCTCCGCCCCTCCTCTTCTAGGACATGGAGGTGCTGCTGGACCACGGGGCAGACCCCAGCCTCAAGGACAGGCACAGTCGCTCTGCACTCCACAGGGCTGCTGCCGGGGGACACCTGCCCGCTGTCCAGCTGCTAGCAGCCTGGGGAGCAGAGGTGGATGCTCGCGACTCGCTGGGCCTCACACCTCTACACCACGCTGCTCGGGGAGGCCACGCAGAGGTGGCCAGCCACCTCCTAGACAGGGGAGCGCAGGTCAATGCTGCTGGATGGCTCCACAAGACCCCCCTTCACCTGGCCATGGAGCATGGCCACAGCCCCACTGCAGAGCTTTTGCTGAGCCGAGGGGCTAGCCCCACCCTGAGGACACGATGGGGTGAAGTGGTCCAGGACCTGCTGTCTGAGGAGGCCTGCCCTAGGCACTGCCCACCCTATGCAGAGAGGAGTGGGAGGGGCGCAGAGCCCCAGAGCCCCAGAGCTGGACAGAAGTCTTCTGGCTCCCACGGTCTTCAGTGTGCACCAGTTCCTCTCTTGTGCACCGAGGCTGCCTGCCTCCCTGAGGGGAGGACAGCAGAGAGGTTCCCAGAAGAGAAGGGGGGCAGTGACTTGAGCTCCACTAACGGACCTGGGACTGCTCCGCAGCCCCCTGGGATCGTCTCCCCTGCAGCTGCAGCCTCCTCCACACACTGCTTTAGCAGAGACCGAGTCGTGGCAACAGATTTGACTGACACCTGACAGTTTCCCGTGTCCACCATGGGGTTGTCACCCTCAGCTGCTCTCGCTGTGACACGGGGACATTCTGTGTTTCGTTCATTATATCTGGTATTTGCCTGTTGGCACCTTTTTTTTTTTTTTTTTTTTAAGATTTTACTTGTTTGTCAGAGAGAGGGAGAGCGAGCGAGCACAGGCAGACAGAACGGCAGGCAGAGGCAGAGGGAGAAGCAGGCTCCCTGCCGAGAAAGGAGCCCGATGTGGGACTCGATCCCAGGACGCTGGGATCATGACCTGAGCCGAAGGCAGCTGCTTAGCCAACTGAGCCACCCATTTTAAAAAAAGATTTTATTTACTTGAGAGAGAAAGAGCATAAGAGGGGAGAGGGTTAGAGGGAGAAGCAGACCCCCTGCCAAGCTGGGAGCCCGATGCGGGACCCCATTCTAGACATCCAGGATCAGGACAGCCAAGGCAGTTGCTCAACCCACTGAGCCCCCCAGGTGCCCCATTGGCATCTCTTTATCACAGGGCTGAACTAATGGGCACAGTTGTTCACATCACCCCTGTGATCCAGGGCCCGCTCTCAGAACCGCTGTCTTCCTCGCACAAACCCAGGTGATACTCCTCCATCCTAAATTATCTAAGGTCAGGTACCAGACAACAGGGACAGGCACTATGCACCAAGGACCACTGGGATTCTCAGACAAGCCAAGGCAAACTGTTTCCCTTGCCGGGTCTTCCCTGTAAGACCCCAACAGAGGTTCTGGCCCAAGCTTTTTGCTCCTTCTTGCTTCTGGCTCCGGAGGACACTGGTGCCTCTCTGCATGGCACAGCCTCTCCTCGCAGGAAATGCAGGTAGTAAAGAATGTTCCTCAATGATGTCAGCCTCTCCCTGTCATTACTCAGCCATCTCTCTAAGTTAAAACTCCTGTGGCTGTGGCACAGCTGAAACAGATGATCGGTTGTTTGATGACCCACCTCCGGATCCTCATAGAAAATCATCATCATATGCAATTTAAAACTATAGTTTTTCTGAGAACAGCTTTACGGAATGGATCTCATTTTTCGAAAGTGTGAGTTCTGCCAAATATTTTTTAAAAGATTGTATTTATTTATTCATGAGAGACAGAGAGAGAGAGAGACAGAGGGAGAAGCAGGCTCCCCACTGAGCAGGGAGCCAAACGAGTTGTGCCAAATTAGCACCTTGGCCCACAGGCCACGGAAATGCTTGGATTGACACCCAGGGTAACAGAAAGCCTTGAAGGAGTCTGTGAATGTGACATGGTCTGATCTGCTTGGAACTGGCCAAACACACAGCCACCTGCTCCTGAGGAAGGAGGTCCAGGGAAGCCAGGAAGATGGTGGCACCTCAGCAGCAGGGGTTGGGATAAGCAGGCAGAATCAGGCTGATTCTGTAGGCAGAGTCCCTTGGACTTGATGACGGGCTGGGCGTGGGAGGCAAGGTATGAGGGGACAGCAGTGACTCCCGGTGAGACCCAGGCCCGAGTTGGGGATGTCGGCGATAGACCTTTTACTCCATGGGGAGAGCAGCCCCACAGGAGACGACAAGACGGAAAAGGGAGGGCTGGAATGACATCTCTGGGATCCTCCCTGAGAATGGTCTCCGGAGGTGCAGGATGGCCCTACACCGAGCTGGCAGCACAGCCCATGGGCTCTACCTTCAAGGCACAACCAGCACCCAAGTGCCTCTCACTGCCTCCACTGGGTCCGCTAAGGCCTACACCACCATAGGCTTCACGTGGGACACAATGTTGCCACAGCCCAGCCAGCTCCCAGCCCAACTGGTCTCCCTGCCTAAGCCCTGGCCACCCCACAGTCTTCCCTAAACAGCAGCTAGCAGCTCATTTAAAAAGTTGGTGGTGCTACTCTCCCGCTCCAAATGTCCCCCTGACTCCTTTCATGAAAGCAAAAACCAAATGTGGGATATTGTATTGCTCAGATGCCCTAGTGACCTCACCCAGCTCACATGCTCCTCCTACTGTGGGATTTCCATGTGCCTCCTGTGAAAATTAGTAACAGAGGGGTGCCTGGGTGGGTTAAAGCCTCTGCCTTCAGCTCAGGTCATGATCCCAGGGTCCTGGGATCGAGCCCTGCATCAGGCTCTCTGCTGGCTCTCTGCTTCCTCCTCTCTCTCTGCCTGCCTCTCTGCCTACTTGTCATTGGTCTGTCAAATAAATAAAATCTTTAAAAAAAAAAAAGAAAGAAAATTAGTAACAGAAAGCCTCACTCTAATGTAGCCGGGAGGCTCAGGGCAGAGGGCGCCCTCCGGCCCCACCACTCATCAACTGCTGACCCAACCAGAAGAGGGACTCTGCAAGTGGGTGTTAGTTACTTCCACTACCCCCAGCAGGAGGAGGAGAGGCTTTCCTCGTCTGCCCAGCAACAGCCCAGCCAATGAGAGACTGTCGCAACCTAGACCATGAGAGACAGCCATAATTTAGCCAGTGAGAGACTTTCACAGCCCAGCCAAAGAGAGGGACACCTGGGTGGTTCAGTCGGTGAAGCCTCTGCCTTGGGCTCAGGTCATGATCCCAGGGTCCTGGGATGGAGCTCCACATCCGAGTCCCTGCTCAGTGGGAAGCCTACTTGTCCCCCTAACCGCCCCCACCCCCGCTGTGACCTCTCTCTCAAATAAATAAAAAATCTTTAATAAAAGAGACAGCTACGATTTTAGCCACTGTATTTCAAACTCTTAGTGTACTCAAGTGGACTTTTTTTTTTTTTAAAGATTTTATTTATTTATTTGACAGACAGAGATTACAAGTAGGCAGAGAGGCAGGCAGAGAGAGAGAGGAGGAAGCAGGCTCCCCGCTGAGCAGAGAGCCCGATGTGGGGAAAGCTAGAAGAGAAAGCTCTTCTTCAGGTAGAATGCCAGGAAGTATGGGAAGAATGATGAGGTTAGAAAATCAATGAATGAATGCAGATTTGCCAAGTAATAGGATATGTATGTGGTCTCAAAGTGTGGTGGCCCTGGAGGGGTGCTGCTCACCCGTTCCAGACTGCGCTCCTCATTTGGGCTCACGTCCACCACAGCACCTTTCAGTGGACTGTATACTTCTCCTGGTGGCCCCTGACACAGGCTGAGCATGCAAAGTTACTGGGGTCTCCCATTTCCGCCCAACACAAGGCATCCCTAATAGCCATGTTTGCTCACAACTACTGTGTGAGTTGACATGTTGCCTGACCTGCATCCTATCTGAGGCCCTCCCTGTCTGATCTGGATTCCTCTCTCTCTCTCTTTTTTTAAAGATTTTATTTACTTGACACTAAGAGCATCTAGACCACAAGCAGGGGGAGGGGCAGAGGAAGAGGGAGAAGCAATCTCCCTGATGAGCTCCATCCCTGGACCCAGAGATCACCACCTGAGCTGAAGGCAGATGCTCAGCAGACTGAGCCACCCTGGTGCTCCTGCTTCCTCCCTCTCAACACGACACCTCTGCACTCCTACCTCCATCTCTGGGTCTGCCTACAGGAAACCCTTAATGAGTTACAAAGTATTTCTCTACAAGATACTTACTACTTACAAGCATAAAAAAGGTGGAGAAGCGTGGTAAACAAAACCTTGAGCCAAGTGGTCAAAGCTGACAGCACCCAAGTTGGGACAGGCTGCCATCCGGCTGGATACTATGCACAGACAAAAACACAGTATAATTTCCGTAGTATTCTGCCAAAAACGTCCGACCAGACTCTAATGAGGAAACATCAGATTCAAATTCAGACATCCTACAAAATAACTCACCTGCACTCTTCAAGAATGCTGGGATCAAGAAAAAAAAAATGAGGATTGGGGGAGCCTGGGTGGCTCAGTGGGTTAAGCCTCTGCCTTTGACTCAGGTCATGACCTGAGGGTCCTGGGATGGAGACCCGCATCGGGCTCTCTGCTCAGCGGAGAGCCTGCTTCTCCCTCTGCCTGCAGCTCCCCCAGCCTGTGCCCTCCTTGTCAAATAAAGAAATATAATCTTTAAAAAACAATGTTTAAAAAATGTAGACCGTTGGTGCTTTTGGGTAAAGCGCATGGGGAGTTCCATGACGTAGTCTTGCAACTTCTCTGTCATTTAAAAGGTTACAAAGAAGTTGCCCCCTCCCATTCGGCCCCCGACTTCGTTATTTTTCATTTTACCGGTAACACAGCGGTAAGGTGGTGAACACAAAACTGACCGTCCGCGGACTCCGCTTTAGGCTAAGTGCTGCGGGCGCGAGCACGCGTCCCGACCATTTCCAGGGTGTTCGGCTTCGCGCGCGCAGGCAGCGTCGGCACCGCCGCAGAGCCTTCCTGCCCGGCCGGGACCCCGCGCGCCCCGCCCGCGGACCCCCCCGCCCGCGGACCCCGCGCCCCCCGCCCGCGGACCCCGCGCCCCGCCCGCGCCCCCCGCCCGCGCCCCCCGCGCGCCCCGCCCAGCGGCCCCCGCCTCCGGCCGGCTTCCGTCGGCGGACCCGCCCACTCTGCGCGTCCCGGACGCGCGGGACCGTGAGCGTCCACCTTCCTCACCGCACCCACCGCTCCGGACCGGCTACTCTCTCCAGACTGGAGCAGCCCGCCGAGCCCCTACTCTCTCTCCCCGCAGGAGCAGCCCGCCGAGCCCCCAAACCTCGGACGAGCGGCGCAAGGAACCCCGCCCCGGAACGCCCTTCACCCCGGAAGTCCCCGCCGGGCCGCTGACCCGGATGCACTCGGGCGTCGCCGCCGCTTCCGCTGGAGGCGGGGCGGCGCGGCGCATGCGCGGCTGGGCAGAGCCGCCGGCCCGCGGGCGCCATGGTGTTCCTCAGCGCGCCGCTGTGGCTGCGGAGCCGGCTCACTGACCGCTACTGGCGGGTCCAGGAGGTGCTGCGGCACGCGCGGGTGAGTGGGCCGCGCACGCCCCGCGTCCCCGCGCGTCTTCCCGCGGCCCGGAGCCCGCAGACGGGGCGCGGAGCCCGCTGACCACCCTCCTTTCCCGTTCTCGACCCAGCACTTCCGCGGAAGGAAGAGCCGGTGCTACCGCCTGGCGGTGCGAGCGGTGACCAGAGCGTTTGTGAAATGCACGAAAGCGCGGAGACTGAGGAAGAGGAGCATGCGGACGGTAGGCGCGGACGGCAGGCGCGGACGGCCGGCGCGGACGGCCGCCCCCGGGTCCCGACCGCTGCGGCCCCCATCTCGGGGCGGCGTCTCCGTCTGCGCCCGCCCTCGGGTCCCGGGTCCTCCCTGTGGCTTCACGTCCGCAGCCGCCGCCAGCTCTGCGGCTCCGCGGACGGAGGCTGGGCTAGCCGGGCTCTCCTGGGCCGCGGGGCAGCTCCTCGCCGGCCCCTGCCTCCACCGCCCTGCCCTCCGCGGGAGGCCCTGGGGCGGCTGCGACCCCAGCCGGACTCGATGCCGAGCGCTCGTCTGTAAGCGCCGGCCTTCGGCAGGGACGCGCCGCAAATGCCGGCTGGCCCCGAGAGGAAGAGGGCAGAATTCTGACCCCGCTTTTCGACGAGAGAGTACGGGGGGGGGGGCGGCAGGGAGAGGGAGGGGGAGGCAGGCTCTCCGCTGAGCAGGGAGCTCGCTGTGGGACTCGATCCCAGGACCCCCGGGGTCACCACCCGCTGAGCCGCCCAGGCGCGTAGTTTTGACCCTTTGAAGTCAGAAATGCCTCAGTACCTGTCGGCCAGGGTCACAGCGTGGGACACCGTCCCTGTGCGCCGTGGCCTCGTGCAGTGACCTCCGCATCCCAGCTCTGTTCTTCACTCAGGAGGTCAGCCTGGTGCGGCTTCCTGCGTCCACCACGAGTCAGGGGTCAGTGCACGAGTGCGTGGGGCGACCTGTGGGCCGTGGCCAACTGCACACATGCGTCTGCTGCTGTTGGGAGCAGAGGACCTCAGGGTGGGCTGGGGTCCCAGTACAGCTGCGGCCTCATGGGAGAGCCCATTTCTCAGGCCCACTACTGAGTCAGAAACTCGGGGAGGGGGTGGGCGGCGGCTAGAAATCTGTTTTAACAAACTTCTACCGAATTCTCCCGCGTGCTCAAAGTCTAGAACCACTGAAGGGAGAAAATGGACTGGAGTACTGCCTTGAGATTGAGAAGATAATGACAAGAATCCAACGCCTTATTTGTGTTTTTTAAAGTGGTCTGTACGGTGCGAGGTGGGAAAGCACAACCTCCAGAGCTGCAGGCTCTAGCCGCTGAGCCAGTCAGGCGTCCCATCATGCACCCCCTTGTTTAACAGACCAGATCTATTCAGAAGCCTCCGTGTCACTCTGACTTCCCCTCCCAGGTTATTCTTGATTTCTGTGCAGTTTCCGGGCCTGTTGCTGTGCCTGGAACCGAGCCTCCTCCTCCTTGCCAGGAAGGTTCTCATGATGCTGCCCTGCCCTCCTCCAGTCCTGCTCTTCCCTCCAGACCGTGTTCACCTCCATCTCTGCAAAGCTTCCACCTCCAGTTTTCATCCTCACCTGGTCGCACTGATCTCAGTGGCCTTTGTAGTTCATCCACACGGATCCTTTCTGCACTGAACTCTGACTGTCAGAGTCTTTTGCCCACTTTTGTATTCTCAGGGTCTAAGAAATGCTTTAGGGCATGTGATTTTCCTACTTATTGAGAGGGAAGTGGGCATTTGAATGAAGGGCATCAACTTTTGCCAACTGTACTGCAGGCTAGTGTGTGGGAAGAGAAATCACGGACTGTTCTATTTACTTTTGCCAAAAGCGTTTGACTTTTACGTGACTCAGAACCTTTGCTGGGAGATGTGGACATAATGCACAATTAGTTCTTAAGCATCTCGATGTTTTCTTATTTCAGCTCTGGATTAATCGAATTACAGCTGCCTCCCAGGAACATGGCCTGAAGTACCCAGCATTCATTGTCAATTTAATTAAGGTACGGTTGAGGATGTGGTCCCGTTGAGATGTTGGAATCTACAGAAAGTGATCCAGCTGACAAGGTCCAGTACAACAGGCTGTGGAGTGTGGGCTCCTTGGCACGTTCTCAAGGTGGAGCTGTGGCAGGGTCAGGGACCCATTGGGATTGCTTTGCCTTTGCCTCACTGGTAGCAGAATTGGAAATAGGGCAGCGATACCAGGACTTGAGCCCTTGTGTTTCCCCATCAAGAGAAAAGTGGCAGAAAACTTGGCTGGACCTTTAAAGTGTAATTTCAAAGTTTTGCAATGAAATTTGATTTCTGAGGAGGTAGCATATGAAGTTGAAACTCAGTCAGACAGCAGGGGGAGTGTCTTGGAGAGGAGAGATGAAGCATGTGTCACAACATTTTGGTCAGTTGTTGAATCGTGTTTACCCTAATCCCTCTGACATTTAAATTTTGTCTTAAAAAGGGGAGTGGGTTGTGTTGTGCTTCTGGCCTGTGCCACATCCTGTCTTCGGTACTTTGCAAGTATCCTCATGCATGACTTCATCATTGTACCGATGAGCTCGAGGCTCAAGGGAGTGGACCTTGCCCCAGGTGGTAGAGCAGGAACCCGCCCTGCACAGTTACGGTTCACACGCAGGATCATCCTACCTTTTGCTTTTCACATTTGTCTGTTTTTGGAAGTCCCATATGTTTTACTCGACAGATGACCTGGTGCCGCTCCCTTGTGGGAATGGAGAATACCCGCTTTTGTTCTTCACTTCTCTGCCGGCATCTCACCTACTCTTGTGTCTCATTTTGTTGTTTCTACAAGGGGGGTTGTGATTTCCTCTTTGAAGCTGCCTTAAAGGTTTCCCCAGGCCAGCAGTCCTAGTTCTGTTGGGGTGACTGATGAGATCGATCGTTGACCCTACCAAGGTTCTTAGGGTCCATCAGGACCAGATGCCGGCATCCTTGCTCATGGGACATCACCTCCTGCAGGATGCCTTCCCCTTGTCCACATTTACCTTCAGCATCCTGCTTGGATACGTTTGCCACAGGCTCTCCACCTCCCCTGAGAGCCCATGTGTCCCAGGAGGGCAGAGACTGCCCTGGAGTGGGTGCTCAGCAGAGGAGATGCTTCTGGCTGACTCAAACCATAGGATTCTTGGCTGCATTCAGTCTGGCTGCTTTTCTTTCTTTTCTTTTTTAAGATTTATTTATTTATTTGACAGACAGAGATCACAAGTAGGCAGAGAGGCAGGCAGAGAGAGGAGGAAGCAGGCTCCCTGCTGAGCAGCGAGCCGGATGCGGGGGCTCGATCCCAGGACCCTGGGATCATGACCTGAGCCGAAGGCAGAGGCTTCACCCACTGAGTCACCCGGGCACCCCAGTCTTGCCGCTTTTCACTGAAAGACATTTCTGATGCTGACACAGGCTCTGATTTTCTTCCCAGTGCCAGGTGGAGCTCAACAGGAAAGTACTTGCGGATCTAGCCATCTATGAACCAAAGACTTTTAAATCTTTGGCTGCTTTGGCCAAAACAAGGCGACAAGAAGGATTTGCTGCTGCCCTGGGGGATGGGAAAGAACCGGAAGGCATATTTTCCAGAGTGGTGCAGTATCACTGAGGGGGACTCCAGCACTGTCTACCCTTTGCAGCAAGCGTCTTAGGAAGTCGTCTTTCCCCATCACAGTAATTCAAGTAGGAGCTAAGAATTATTTGTCACCAATGTGTTTTATCACCAGTTACTCATTTACATTTTAACAATAGGGGTAAGAGGCCTCTTTTCCCCTTACTGCGACAGATCTAGAAATCGTACAAATTGTACAAATAAAGTTCGTGTGGTATTCAGAGCCCTGAATTGTGTTCTCTGGCATGCCCTGGGTGCCCTATGGGGGTGGGGGGGGGACTGCCAGGGTGAGGGGTCAGCTGAGCATGATCTACAGCCTGGAGAGCAGGAGCCAGATGGCCGAACTTTGACCTTGGCTCCCCCTTCAGGGTCGTGCTGGTAGCCTGTCCAGAACCCAAGCCTCCCAACCCCACACTGGCCCTGCCTGTGCCTGACTTAAGTCTTTTCTACCCTTCTAGCCCTCCCCCCGTTCTCCACGCTACAGCAGGGACCTGGGTGCTGAGCTCTCGGGCCACTCTGAGTCCCAGTTTCAATTTTCTCCGCCTTCTGCCTCACTGCTGAGGCCAGTAAGAGCAGCAGGCTGGGTGTCTGTGCTGGTTCCAATCCCACCTTTATGCTCACAAGCTGGGTGATCATCACATCCCCCAGGGAGAGATCTGCATGTAAGGGTTTTGGGTCCTTTCTCCTGATACTCTACTTCATTAAGTACAGAGTCCAGCCCAGATTTCCCAACATGCTCTTTCACAGCAGCTCTAACTCTGCCTCCCTTATGTCCGTCCGTCTCTGCCTACTGCCTTGCTGGGGTGTCTGTCCCCTGCTCAGGTCCACGTCCCTTCCACTGGTGAGCTTTCTACCCTCAGCTTCTCTCGCATGTACATTGAGCTCCCTCCAGCTTGGCTCTGTTCCCCTCTTGGCCAGCTGTGGTCTCTTGCTTCCTGCTACCCCTGGGTCTATAGTCGGTCCCAGCATGCCCGGGTACTCTCACCAAAGCCATCTGGAACCAAAATCCAACAGATACAGTCAGCCCTTGGCCTCTAAAGACCATGGACTTCCTCCCCTCTTCCCTCTCACTGCACTATGCCTCTGCTCTGCGCTTCCACACATACCCTCTGCCCCAGGTTGAGGCCCATGGTAGCGGTTGGTGTCTCCAAGTACCCGGCAATGTACACCTGGCTACCCAAAATGAGTGCCCACCTTCCCCCGTCCCTCTCCCAACAGTCCTATGCCAGGTCTCTCATCCTTTGCTAGTAGTCCCTTGGAAGTCATTCTGGGTTCCTGTTGTGGACTCAAGACCCCACCACCAGACCCATGGAGAGCCAATGAAATGCTGACCACCTACCACTTGGTGATCTCTTGAATCTGTCCCCTTCTCTTCATCCTCCTGCAAGCCAACATCTTTCCAGGCTCCAATTACTGTACTGGCCCCCTTACAGTCCCCTCCTCCTGGCTCTTTTCACTGCAGTGATGACCACCAGACCATTTGGAGGTCTTGTTCACTGTCCCTGGCTATACCTAGTTTAGTGCCTGGCTATGGATACAAGGTGCTCAGGGCACCCTGTTTACCAGGGAGTGGGTTCTGCACACGCACCAGCGTGGAGGACACAAGACTCCCTTGTGTGGGAGACTGAGCTCTGTACAATGAGCTGCTGTGCCTCTCCTTTGTCCACCTCAAGGAACACAGCGATGTGACAAACCACCACGGGCTGCTCCCAGCACCCACTCCCCCTTCCAGCAGCAGGGCCAGTTTTCCTTCAGGTAAGCCTGGGTGCATGGCCTGGCTCGAAAGGCTACAGCCATCCCCTTTTCCCTCTTTTCTGGCCACTGCTTAGGGGTTGGTAGAACAACCTAGGCGGGGCCAGTGAGAAGTAAGCTGCTGGCTGACAAGCGAGTGTTCCTCCTTTCCTGAACCGGGTGCTGTTCAACGCGCAGAGCGGGACATCTGGATCGGAGAGCCTGGGGGAGGGAGAGGGGACACTGTAGCCCCTGGGGAGGAAGCGAGGCCGGGTCTTGGTTGGCCCTCTATGAACTAAGGGCAGATTTCACCGGGGGTGAAACCGGTCATAGGAGCGGAGCGCCGTCAGGAACCTCTCCAAGTGTCCGGACCTGCCCCGCCCAGGCTCCTACCCGGAATCTCCTCTCCAGCCTAGCCCACCCCCAGCCGCCCCCCGCCCAGGCTCTCCCCCGACCCGCACGCGGGTTCCTGCGCGAGTCCTGGTCAAAGCTGGGGCTCAGCGCACGGCCGCAGCGGACGACTCCGCGGCTCGGGCTCCGGTACGGATGCGAGGGCAGCACGGCCGTGGGTTCCGCGAGGAACCCCCGAGCCTTCCTGCTGAACTGCTGAGGGATCGCGAGGGCTTCCCCTCCCCGCCCCTCCGTCCCGGGAGCCACCGCTGCCTTCCCCAGGCTTTGCCGAAACCCCACATGCAGCTCCTCCTCCTCTTCCCCTGCGGACTCGGTTCTCAAGGCAAGAACTTCAGGAGCCCCGCGCGAGCACCCGCCCGAAGCGCGGGCTCAGTGAGGCCCGGAGACGAGTGGCCACGCCCGCAGCCGCGGGCGGACGCAGGCGACCGGCCCGTCGTTGACGCGGGCTGGCGACGACTCACCGGCGCTCGTAGCCACCCCCGGGAACGCCTGCGACCTCCGCCAGCCCCCGCGCGCGCCCTCGCGGATCCGGACCCCACCGTGCGCGGGCCCCCTCAGGGCAGGCCGGGGCTGCGGGCCGGGAGCTCCGCGAGCGGCCGCGTCTCCGTGCTAAGAGTACGGCCGCACCGGGGAGGCCAGGGTCTTAGGGCGCCCGGGGCCGGCACCCGCGGGAGTGCTTCCGGGTCGGGCTGTGGCCCTCGGGACCATCCGGGCGCCGCGGGGCCCTCTGGGTAACGAGCCCGCCCCCGCCCGCTCTGAGCTACGGCGTCGACGTCAGCCGCGACGCTGACGGGTAGGTCGCCCAGCCAATCGCGGCAAGGCGGCGCCGGGCCGCCCGCAGAGCGAACCAATGACACGCGGGGGGGCGGGGCGGTCGCGGCCGTAGTGCGTCGCGAGGAGCCGCCCTGCCGGGAAGGAGCCCGAAGGGGAGTCGGCGGCACAAAATGGCGGCGGCGGCGGCGACGATCGCTGCCGGGGCTCCGGGCCCGGCGGCCCCCGCCGCGGCGGCCTGCACTCCGGGCTCGGGGAGCGCAGCCCCCGGGTCGCAGGGGATGCTGATCGGGGACCGGCTGTACTCCGGGGTGCTCATCACCTTGGAGAACTGCCTCCTGCCGGACGACAAGCTCCGCTTCACGCCGTCCATGTCGAGTGGCCTCGACACCGACACGGAGACCGACCTCCGCGTGGTGGGCTGCGAGCTCATCCAGGCGGCCGGCATCCTGCTCCGCCTGCCGCAGGTGAGGGCGCGGCCGCGAGCCTCGGGTCGAGGGAACCGCCGCGCCGGCGCCGGGGGAGGCGACCGGGCCCTTTGTTGGCGGCGGGGTCCGGGCCAGCGCCGCCCCCGGCCCCGGGCTTCGCCGCTGCTGTCCCTGGGGGCGAGGCGGGGCGCGAAGACCCCGTGAGGGCCCGCCGCCCGTCCTGGCGTCCGGCTCTGTGTCCGTCGCCGGAGGAGCGGCTTCCCCGCGAGGCCCTGGGTCGCGCTCCGGGCAGTGACGGCGGCGCTGCTCTCGTGCAGGTGGCGATGGCCACCGGGCAGGTGCTGTTCCAGCGGTTTTTCTACACCAAGTCCTTCGTGAAGCACTCCATGGAGGTAAGGGCCTCCTCGGCCTCCCGCGGGAGCGACGGCCCGGCGGGGGGGTCCCCGCGCCGCGCACCGGGCTCGGGCCGTCCGCGCTCGGCCGAGGACCCACGCGCCGCGGTGCTTGCGTTCCAGCACGTGTCCATGGCGTGCGTGCACCTGGCCTCCAAGATCGAGGAGGCCCCGCGGCGGATCCGGGACGTCATCAACGTGTTCCACCGCCTGCGGCATCTGCGGGAGAAGAAGTGAGTGTCCGTCGCGCCCGGCGTCCGGGCCCCGCCGTGGCGGCTGCGCCGGCAGACGCTTCGGAGCGGAGCCCGGGTGGGGGCCGCAGCGGAGAGGGCGGGCCGGGCCTGCGGTGTCGTCCCGGCGCGTCCCGCCCGCCCGGGCCTGCCGCCGACCTGCGGCGGGGCTCGCGGTTCCGCACCGTTTGGGGCCGGCCGGTGCTTCGCCGCGAGGACGGTCGCGGGCGCGGAGGACGCGGAGCCGCGCCCCGGCTTCGGGACACCAGGCGCTAGCGGGCCACGTCGCAGTCGCGGCGGCCGGCAGCGACTCCGGCCCAGCTGCCCCTGCTGCCCCGCCGCTGCCCCGACGGCCTTCGGGGAGGAGCGCCTCGGGCTGCTGGAACCTTCCGCTCGGAGCGCATGCGCGTGGGTCGTGAGCCGGGGTGGAGCCCGCGGTTCTCGTGCGGGGAGACGCGCTCAGCCGAGAGCCGCCAGCCCGCGCCGTGCCGGTGCGCCCCGACCCGCGGCGGGGCAGGGAGAAGCCCGTCGGCGCGGGCCTTTGTCCGGTTTCGTTACAGCCCGCCGAGGGTTGCAGCGCGTGGCGGGAGCTGGGATCGGAGCGACGTTGTGGATCGCACTGACGGCCGTGTGCTCTGTCTGCGTAGGAAACCCGTGCCGCTGCTGCTGGATCAGGATTACGTTAACTTGAAGAATCAGATTATAAAGGCAGAGAGACGAGTTCTCAAGGAGCTGGGCTTCTGCGTCCACGTGAAGCACCCTCACAAGGTGAGGACGCGCCCGGCCGCCCCGGAGCCCCCCGGCCGCCCCTCACCCAGATTGACAGCTCTGGAGAGCAGTGAATGTGCTCCTGGCGTGCGTGCCCGCTGTGTGTCCAAAGTCTGAAGCCGGCTGCTTGGTCGTTAGTGGTCTTGGAGCGCCCTGTTAACTTGAACTGCGTGTTTTCCAGGGTTTGGAAATGGTGTCTTTTAAGTTTGCGCTTTCAGAAAAAATAGTGGTGAATTTGTAAAAGTGGAATCTGTCCGTTTATGTCTTTCTTTCTCAGCACTTCGTTTTCTAAAGTTGCTTTAGCGGTAGCCGTATTTTCTTTTTTGGGGGAGTGGGAAGGCTTCGGAACCCTTTATTTGGAAATACACTGAAGCAGCTTTGCAGCACGTGACAGTTGAGGAGCATGGCTGCTGTCCATGCCGTGGGACCCTCCTACGCGACACATAAATCTCTCTTTTTTTTTTTTTTCTTTAAGATTTTATTTATTTATTTGACAGACGGAGATCACAAACAGACACAGAGACAGGCAGGGGGAGGGGGAAGCAGAATCCCCGCCCAGCAGAGAGCCCGAAGTGGAGCTCGATCCCAAGACCCTGAGATCATGACCTGAGCCGAAGGCAGAGGCTTTAACCCACTGAGCCACCCAGGCGCCCTATAACCTCTTTAAAAAAAAAAGAAAGAAGAGGAAAAAAAGGATTGGAATTTGCACTTTTGCTTTTATTCCCTTTTTATTGCTGGATTTCTTCCTAACTTTTGTCTCTCGCTTGTTTGACTTTCTGGCAGTAATTTAAGTTCTTGATAAGTTACTGTAGACTTAAAGCTTTTTTTTCTTTGCCGGAAGTACTTCTATAACATGTTTTGTGTAAGGTGGTGACTAGGGTACAGAAATGATTAGGACAAGCTGATCTCAGTGGTGGAGACTATGTTGAAGATGAGAGTGAGAATCAGCCTTGGGACGGCCATGAAAAGTCCAGCCGCCTTTGCTGTGGGTGCCCTGGGTTCGGAGGAAGGTAGCAGGGTCTGTCAGCAAAATCTCCTGTCCAGCTGAGCTGTGCACAGGGCGAATGACCAGGAGCCACCACCCCCACTGGGGATCTAGCCTGCGGCTCATATTTACTGCATGGACGCTCTCAAGATCTGGGTTTTGGGTTCTCAAGGTTCTTGGTAATAACTGCCTGACCTGTATCTTCCAGATAATCGTTATGTACCTTCAGGTGTTAGAGTGTGAGCGTAACCAGCACCTGGTCCAGACCTCATGGTGAGTTGACCTTCCTTGTTTTATGAGACCCTCAAGGGCGGTGCAGGAATATGTTGATTTGAGGCACTTGGGCAGTGGGTAGTCGGTCCCATGACTCGGTTGTGGGCTGGAGTTGTCTGAGTGCCCAGTGTTCCTGCTGTGTAAATTCTAACCAGCCTCCCAAAATATCAGGCACTAGTCTGACGGTAAGGTGCCCCCCACCCCCCAGCCTTCCAGGAGAGCTTTCACTGGGCTTCCCTTTGAGGGCTGTTGACTTGGCACACTGGGATCTTTCCCGCAGGTGCTAGTGTCCATGTAGTGGTCTTGTGTCTCCTTGGAAGTTGCTTCTAACTGCCTCTTGTTAGAAGGATCCCATGGGAGAAAGGGTCAGGATAAAGTTTATCTGGGGACTGGTTTTAACAATGCATATTTTAGAAATGAAGCCTGAAGTAATAGTGCTGGGTGTTTGTGAATTTTCTCCCACGGAGTTAAGTCTGTAAGGGTCATATTTTTGCTGCCTGAATTGTCTGGTGCTATGCCATATCTAATAGAGAACCCATTTTGACTTTTCTTTTCTGTACTCTTTCAATCGAAGGGTAGCCTCTGAGGGTAAGTGACTAAGACTTCTCCTCTACTGTCCAAGCGCTTTGGTGCAGGGACAGCGGCCGTCCTCAGCCAATCCCGTGCAGGCTCTCCACCGAAGGCTGGCTCTAGATGGTGGTATGCGCACGATAGTATAGTGCTGGCCGACTGCTGCTGTGGTTCTCTGACGGTTGTGCTTCTTGTTAATCCTCTGTCGTGCTTTGGTAATTGTATTGATTAGAGTTAACTGTCTTGACTTGAATTTTGTCCCTTTAAAACTGCTGTACCTGTGCAATAAAGATGCAGTACCTTTCTCTAAAAAAAAAAAAAAAAAAAAAAAATGCTATGGAAAGCTACAAGAATTGGCTGATGGGAATTCAGACTGAATGACATGTCCTGGCTAAGTTTTATCTTCAGTATGGGATCATGTCATTATTCCTGGAAGTCCTAAAGTTGCTCTTCTCAACAGCTACGTGTTGACACATTCTAGTAAAAGGTGTGCATCTTTAAATTATTTCATGGACACTTCATATTGTAACTTAGATAAGCAGTAAGTTTAAATACACATATCAAGGACTTTGTTTTGTTTTTAGGATTTAAAAGTTAATGTTATCAGTACTTGAGTACTGAAAATTTATTAGAGCCAAAGAAGTTACTGATGCTTCTGTTTATGAAGTGTTTCAACTGTTCACTTTGCCGTGATCTGAGACCTACGGCCTTGGTGCCGTTGTGTAGGTCTTTTCCTTGATTATCTCTTGATGCCTGGAGCAAGAGCTTCCAGAGCCAGGTGCCACGAGTTGGCATATGTCGAATATATCACTGAGAAGTCTGAGTGGGTTTGGGTGTCACCTTCTCCAGGGCTTAGGGCAGAGTTACCAGGGCGGGGGGGTGGGGGTGGATCGAGTCAGATCACACAGTGGGACTTGGCTACCCTGTGGGTGTGGCCTGATGCTAATGGTTGCAGTAGTGGGGTATGTTAGGAGCAGCAAATGTATCATTTGTTCGACTGTTTTCTCATGGAATTGATTGTTGTTTTTGTAATATTGATGAAATTAATATGAGATCCTGATTTGGGGCTATTAAATCCTAGACAGATAATATCTAAAGGAAAATGTTGACAATGTAGTCAATTTTAAAACCCTTATACTTAAAAAATGTAAATGTTTTGTATTTTTATATTTTCTAAAGTACCATAATGTTTTTTTAATGTATTGATTATGATGAAACTTCTCGTGTTTTGTTGCTTTTGTCTGATTTTATGAATGTTCATTTTAAGACTCGTTATTGAAATGGGACAATTTGGAAACGGTTCTTTGATAAGCCTGAGAAGAGGACTTCCCTTTGGGCATTGAGCCTTCCTCTGCCTGATGTTCCCATGCGCCCAGGGGTGTTTTCCCTTTCCAAGTGGACTCCCGCATGGAAGGAGAAGGGCCAGGCCCCGAGCGCCTCTTCAAGGAAAAGGGATGCAAGAGGACGGCTTGTCACAGAAGAGCCCTCGCAGGCTGCCTGCTCAGCTCATTCATTTGAGTTTGCATGTTTCTCTGCACTATGGATTTTGAGCATTTAGATTTCTTTCATCAAGTACATTTCAGCCACTACAGTAGACATTTTCTCTCTGAGGCATTGTGCTTTGCACGAGAACAGCCAGAAGTTGAGGGAAAAGTAAAGTTAAAGTCGGTTCTCTTTCATAGCAACATGTGTTATCTGACATTCAGCCAGCTTTTTAGTTTTTTTTTTTTTCCCCAGTAATTTCCCTGTTTTCCTGTCCTATAGTCACAAAAAGCAGCTAGAATGTCTCTCCAGGAATCCTGAGCCTCACAGGACCGTGTAGCTCTAAGCCTAGGAGTAGACCGCGTAGAGTAGTGATTGTTATCTAGGTGACGCACACGGGTATTCTGGGGGTGCCCGGGCCGTTGCAGTCCTCCTACATTTGGTTTTCAGGAACTACATGAATGACAGCCTCCGCACAGATGTCTTCGTGAGGTTCCAGCCCGAGAGCATCGCCTGTGCCTGCATTTATCTTGCTGCCCGGACGCTGGAGGTCAGTGTTGTGCTCCTGCAGGGGGTCCTGGTCTGCTGCTTTCTCCAGCCTCCAGACAACTTCTGCATAGTGTTTTTCAGATTATGCTCACGTATGCCAAGAAAAGCCTCTCTCTTGGTGACCTGCAGGTGTATTTTTCTTGCTGTCTTGTCGGCCGCACAGGACAGTGCTCACAAGGTGTTTGTGTTCACAGATCCCGCTGCCCAACCGTCCCCACTGGTTCCTTCTGTTTGGAGCAACTGAAGAAGAAATTCAAGAGATCTGCCTGAAAATCCTGCAGCTTTACACTCGGAAAAAGGTTCTGTGTTGTTTTCGTGTAACATACCCATTTGTATTTCGTTAGTAGCAGCCGGCTCTGAATTGTTTCGGATTTTGACTCCGTAGGTGGATCTGACACACCTGGAAAGTGAGGTTGAAAAGAGAAGACGCGCCATGGAGGAGGCCAAGGCCCAAGCCAAGGGCCTGCTGCCTGCCGGCCCCCGGGTTCTGGACAGCACTTCGGGGTTCTCACCTGCCCCCAAGCTGGGTGAGTGCGACGGGGTGTGGGCCTCGTGTCTGCTGCTGGCCTGAGCAGTCTGCAGACACCAGGGTCCCCAGCAGACATCATCAGTTGATTTTTGAAGTGAGAGGAGTCCTCCTAAAGGAGTTTGGATCGTTTTTATATTGCTTTTTTCTTTTTGTTTCTTTTTTAAAGGTTTCTTTAAGATTTTTATTTATTCATTTGAGAAAGAGAGGATGACTGTGTGTATATGCGTGAGGGGGAGAGGCAGACTACCCACTGAGCAGGGAGCCCAATGTGGGGCTTGATACCAGGACCCCTGAGATCATGACCCTAGCTGAAGGTAGACGCTTAACCATCTGAGCTACCCAGGTGCCCCAAGATTTTATTTTTTAGTAATCTCTACTACCAGAGTGGAGCTCAAACTTAAAACCCTGAGAAATCAAGAATTGCATGCTCCACCAGGTGAGCCAGCCAGGCTCCTCTTGTTTTAACATTTTCATTAACAAGGGATGTGGACAGGCTTTCCAAAATGCCTTTTTTTTTTTTTTTAAACCCAGCCCACCTGATGAACTTGTCTTCTGATGAAAATTTTATAAATCCGGGGTGGTAGATTGTGTCTTCGGGTCATATTAGAGTTAAGCATGATGTACATCTCCAGTTGCTGAGGGAAAGTGAGACAGGTGGCTTTTTCAGTGTCTTTTGGGGGCATATTTAGCTTCTGAGTCCCAGGCTGGGAACGGGGAGTCTCCGTAAGTCCCATAGACCTAGTATTACCTCGTTCTGCTAATGTGCTTTCTTTCTTTCTTTCTTTTTTTAAGATTTATTTGATAGGCAGAGATCACAAGTAGGCAGAGAGGCAGGCAGAGAGAGAGGAGGAAGCAGGCTCCCCGCGGAGCAGAGAGCCCGATGTGGGGCTCGATCCCAGGACCCTGGGATCATGACCTGAGCCGAAGGCAGAGGCTTTAACCCACTGAGCCACCCAGGTGCCCTGCCAATGTGTTTTCTCTCAGAACATTTTCTTGGTGGTTAGGTTTTAACTTGTATTTGATTCTAGCAGAATCCCCCAAAGAAAGTAAAGGAAACAAGCCTTCCCCACTCTCTGCGAAGAATGCCAAAAGGAAAATGGAGGGTGTGAAGAAAGTCAAGGCTGACAGCCCAGTGAATGGGTGAGTACCCACGCACCCCAGTAGGCCTTTGGGGTTGGCTGGAGAGACTTGAAGCCTGTAACTGCTCCCATCATTTGTTTGTAGCTTGCCAAAGGGGCGAGGGAGCCGAAGTCGGAGCGGGAGTCGAGAGCAGAGCTACTCCAGGTCCCCATCACGATCTGCTTCTCCTAAGAGGAGGTACGTGCTACTCAGGGGTTGGGGGGTGGGGGCGCCTGCCCCTGACAAGGGATGTTTTCCCCAGGGTGGCTGCCCCTCACGGGAAAGTCACTCCTGACTCCAGGGTGGTTGGAGTGAGTGGCCACCTGTTTGGTGGTGCTGTCCTTCCTCACAGAAAAAGTGACAGTGGCTCCACGTCTGGCGGGTCCAAGTCGCAGAGCCGTTCACGGAGCAGAAGTGACTCCCCACCAAGACAGGCGCACAGAGGCGCTCCCTACAAAGGCTCCAAGGTAAGGAGCTACCGGAAGTCTAAGGACTGCAAGTATCCTACCCAGAAGCCACACAAGTCCCGGAGTCGGAGCTCCTCTCGCTCTCGAAGCCGCTCCCGGGAGCGGGCAGATAATTCCGGGAAATATAAGAAGAAAAGTCATTACTACAGAGATCAGCGCAGGGAGCGTTCCCGGTCTTACGAGCGAACGAGCCATCGCTACGAGCGGGATCACCCTGGGCACAGCAGGCATCGGAGGTGAAGCAATGGGCTCCCAGAGCGCTGCCCTTTGACCCTTGGTGTGCGCACTGTGGCATGACCGGCCCTGTGGTGCAGCTCTTTGGAAGTGGATGTTGGCTCTGGACCTTGTGTTGAATTTGGAGATGGAATCAAGAGGCCGGCGAGGTGCCCTTTAGGCCGGCCTGGGCACAGCACGCCCTCGTCGCGCCAGCACAGGGCCCACCTCAGCAGCAGCCCTGTGGAAGCAGATGTGTACATCCTGGTGGTGTGGCTTGGTGCTAACGACAGGCTGTGTCTTCACTCCCATACCAATACTCAATTACGTTAAACCAAGAAAATGACTTTTAGAACCTTTGCCTATATTAGGTTGTACTTATGTACATATTTTGCAGTGTTTCACAGTGAGAAAATGGCCTTAAACGCCCCTTATTCTCCATTCACCCTGTAAATAAACATGTGTTTACTACAAGTTAAAGCTATACATGAGAACTCAGAACTTGAATTGTTAGCTTAAAACTTGTGTAGAGAATTCTGATTTTTAAAATGTGAAGGTATTTAGATCTGTGTTGAAAGTCGTCTATTTTTATCTGTGCGATGCTGAGTGCAGGCCACCAGCTCCCAAATAGAGAAGTTTCCTATATATGCATTTTACGTGGTTAAATAAACAATTCTCTCTACTCAGGACATTTGGACGTTCCAGAGTGCGGTTTGTTGTCCTGCTTGTTCTGTGCACGGCCTGCAGCCCCCGTCGTAGTGGCCGGTCTGCACCGCGGCCTCTGATCTCTCGTATGAACCTGTTGGGGTCCGCACCGAGCTGTGCGGCTGCTCTTCCGGAAGGCTTGCTCTGAGCCTGAGCTGGGACCCAGGCTGCTTCCTCGGGGGCAGGGAGGGAGGGTTGGGAGAGGCCAGGGCGGCTGGGGGGGGGGGGGGCAGTGGCGAGCAGCCCTGGGCGGTGGGCGCCCCTGGGTGGGTGCTGGGGGTGGGGGCGGGTCAGCGCGGCCCAGCACCTGCCGTCCAGGGGGCTCTTGGCCGCCTTAGCCGACCTCTACTTCGGAGCCAGGGCGGCAGCTCCCGAAAGGCCCCGGGGCAGAAGCGTCCACTGTCCCCGCAAACTCAGACCGAGGGCGGACTGCCTGCGGTTTCCGGGTCTGCACGCCCCACCCCCACGGCACAGGACGGGGCTCGTCGGCCTCCGCACGGCCCGTGTTCTCCGCGCACCACCGGCGCCTCCGGAGGGACTCCTCCCCTGGCCCGGTGCGGCACCGGCCCCAGCCGCTTCGATGCCCCTCTACTTCCGCCGCGGGCGCCAACGCCACTTCCGCTCGCTCTGGGCGACTGGCCACTGGCCGTTCGGGACGCACGGCGAGGTCGGGCCGCGCAGGCGCACGGGGTACCCCTTAGGATTGTGGGAATTGTAGTTCTCTGGCCGCCTCGCGGGAGAGGCCGAGCCTAGGGCTGTGGGCGGGGCGGGCCGCTCCTCCGGCCGGAAACGGCTGCTTTCCGGGGCCGGCGGCCCCAGCGCCGACACGCAGTCGGACACCGGGAGGGCGCCAGGGGGCGCCGGGAGTGGGTCGCGCCGGGCGGCCGCACGCGGAACCGGGGGCCGGTTTGGGGACGGGCCGGAAGTGCCTGCACTGGGCGGCGGAGCGGTCAGTTTCAGGCCCCGGGTTCAGGTCTGGGGAGGGTCGGCGGGGCCGCGGCTGCGGGGGCACGGCGGCCGGGGGAGGCTGGGGCCCGACGGGAACCGCCCCCTGCGGCCTGCCGGGGTGGGACGAGGGGGACGAGGAGGGTGGGCTGCGGGAGTCCTGGGCTCCCGGGGCTGCTGCACGCGACCCCGGCCACTCCCGCGTGACCCCCGCGCGCCTGTGTTCCAGCCACGCGGACCACCGGGGCCGCCACCACGCACGGACCATGCTCCTGGTGCGCCTGACTTCTCGGCTGCTGAGGGCTGCTCCTCGGGCAGGTAAGAGGCCCCGTGGGGGCAAGGCGGCCGGGCAGACTGTGGGGTGAGTCCCAGCGGCCCGCTGCTGGCCGGGCCTCACCGGCTGGAGGCAGCGGCCTGGCCGCGCAAACTCCTCGCGAACGTCCAAGGAGCACAAAGGGAAAGTCCGGGCCTGAGAACATCAGCCTGAATTCCGGCGGGGACACGGCTCTGCTGCCCAGTCCCCGAGGCAGGACTGGCCGCGCTCGAGCCTCCTTGCGTGGCTGCTGCCTGTGCCGTCTTGCTTCCTGCAGGTTGCGGTGGGCCCTGGCCTGTGTCGGGGGTGCCAGGCGGGCGCGCCTGCAGGCCTTGCTACAGCACCCAGCCCCCAGCGCCAAGAGGAGTTGCCTCCGTCCCCGGCAAGGGGCTCCGGCTGGAGCTTGAGGAGATGCTGGTCCCCAGGAAGATGTCTGTCAGTCCTCTGGAGAGCTGGCTGACCGCGCACTACCTCCTGCCCACACTAGCGGCCAGGGCCCCAGGGCCGGTGGCTCCATCCCTGCTCTATGAGTGTCCACCCAGCCCAGTGGGGGAAGGGGCCGAGCAGGGGATGGAGGAGGTCTCCGATGCCCCCGGGATGCAGTGCAAGAACGTGCTGAAGATTCGCAGGCGGAAGATGAATCATCACAAGTACCGCAAGCTGGTCAAGAGGACCCGGTTCCTGCGGCGGAAGGTGCGGGAAGGACGCCTGAAACGGAAGCAGGTCAGTGTGGGGTGCGGGTCTCTCAGCCCAGGGTGGGGGAGGCGGCAGAGTGCGCCTGACCCTGCCTCAGACCCAGCGCTGGTCCCTCCCTTGCAGATCAAGTTCGAGAGAGACCTGAGGCGCATCTGGCTGAAGGCAGGCCTGAAGGAGGCCCCTGCAGGCTGGCAGACCCCCAAGATCTACCTGAAGAGCAAATGAGTCTGGTGCTGCTCTGTCCCACCTTGTTGCTGCTGATGACCCACTAATAAATGTTCAGGAACTTAGCTGTTCCCTGGGGGACCTGGTCCCTCTGCTGCCTAGCGGGAGCGATCTTGGGATTGATGCGGGTGCCAGCCTCTGGTTTTCTCGGAGGCACAAGAGTCCCAGGGTGCAGATTGGGGTCTCTTCCCCAAGAGGGCCCTTGTCCTGGTGCCAAGGAGCAGGAGTGACAGTCTCCCTATTTAGCTGCAGACAAAGGCCCAGTCCTGCTCTCTACGCACTTGTATTCTACTGCGGGAGGCAGACTCTTAACACGCTGGGGGCAGAAGTACCAAAGGCCAGTGCTGGGGGGTTAGGGGGTGCCCAGACGGAGTTGGGAGTGTGATTAAGTTGGGAGGGGAGAGGGAGGGCCTCATGGGGAAGACTGGGGGGCAGGCTCTGCCCCCAGAGATGATGGATGGGACCCTGCAGTCCCCCCAGACCTCCAGTGGCTCTCCGAGCTGTCCTGCTCCACTAGGGCTGGGGACCCCTGGTCTCCCTTGGCCTCTGCTGCCTCATGAGACCCTGAATGGGGGCTGATTGGGAAGGGATGTCTGGGAGGGTGTGCTCTGGCGGGGTTGGGGGCGGCTGAGAAAGTGGTGCTGTTGGTGGAGCTGGAGACAGCGTGAGCCCGTGGACCACCGCATCCAGGCTGGGCGAGGGCTGGACTGCCGGCAGGGGAGCTAGGCCAGAGGCCCTGCATGAGGCTCTTCTCAGGCTCTGCCTGGCTCCCTGAGGGCGCACTTAGAGGCCAGGAGAAGCGGTGCGTCTCTCCTGGGCCGGCCGCTAGAGGCTCTTCGGATGCTGCTGTTCTCGCTTGATCCCCTACAACCCCTTTAGGGCTGCACCACTTCTCACGGGGCTGTGGGCAGTCTCGCCTCGTCATAGAGAGGTGTCTGGGAGTGGGGGTTGGGTTCTGTGCACATCAGGCAGATCGTGGGGAGGAGCAGGGGTTTCCCTGCAGTTTCTTAGTTGTGCTGCTCACCCCACATTCTTTTAGGGTGCTGGGCAGGCCCCTGCCCCGTGCATGGCAGCCAGCCATTTAGGTTAGCAGGCTTCTTTTTTTTTTTCTTTTTTAAGATCTTATTTATTTATTTGGCAGAGACAGAGAGAGGAAAGCAGGCTCCCTGCTGAGCAGAGAGCCCGAGGCGGGGCTCGATTCCAGAACCCTGAGATCATGACCTGAGCCGAAGGCAGAGGCTTAACCCTCTGAGCCACCCAGATGCCCTGGTTACCAGGCTTCTAACTGCTGGGTGGGTCTGAGTCCTTGTTGGTCAGGGGACACAGCCCGTGCACGTGCTGGGTGTGGCGGAGGAGGGTGATGTGACCTGACGGCCGTTGAGGGAGCAGGCCGCCTCCTTCATGCGGCTGCCAGGGGTCAGCAGTTGGGCTCCCAGCAGCCCCTGGGGTCAGCATCCTGCCAGCCCAGGCACCCTTCCTGGGTCTCGGTTTCCCTATCTGGGGGGTTGCAGGGCGGGGGCAGAGGTGTCAGGGCCCAGTGATGGAGCCTTCTGGGGTGGAGAGGACCGTGACCTGTTAGGACCAAGTGTGGCCTCACCCCGCCTGGCTTCTCAGCAGGGCCTCCGTCTGCCGGTGGCGCCCTTGGCCAGTGCCCACGGCTGCGGGGTACCCGTGACTGCTCCCAGCCCTGTCGCAGTGGCCGCCCTGTGGCACCCTCCGCCCTTCCCCCCGTGGGTGAGAGGAGCGTCCGGATGCTAAGTTGATCTTCCATCTGGAGACGAGGCTCTGCCCCGAGCTGAGCGTGGCTGGCTGGGGACTCCAGGAGGTGAGAGCGGCCGGCTTGTGCGGGAAGCCACAGAGCCACGCTCCTGGAGTTGTCTGCCCACAGGGCACCACACAGCCCTTGCTCCAACTTCTGCCACCTGGTGGGGGGGTCCCCTGAGGTACGGCACCTGGCCACGTCTGGAGAGATTTCTGGTTGTCTCAGCTGGGGTCCTGCTGACAACAGTGGGAAGAGTGTGGCAGGACGGCTGCAAATGCCCTGTAATGCACAGGGCAGCCGACCCTGAAAGTCTGACGTCTCTCAGACATCAGTGGTGCCACGGCTGAGACCTCTGCTCCAGACGTCACTGCTCCCATGGGGTCAGGTCCTGATCCTGCCCAACGCCCCCGCCCCTGCCACTGCCTGGGCTGCCCTTGTGCAGATCTTGTCCTGCCTGTGGCTTGGGTGTATTCGTGCCCCAACCACGACTTCAGGAGGCAATTTTGGTGCTTTATTTTTATCTCTGCAGTCCCTCCCAGGCTATAAGAAACTTCCTCTTCCATATGAGGCCTGCCCTGCCCCCCAGCCTGTGGGATGTGCAGCCTCTTCCTGCGGGCCCCACACCCGCCACGGGGGAAACGGCAGGGGCAGGAGGGGTGTGGCAGAGGCTCCCCCTGGCATTGTGTAGGGCTGGGGTGCCGGCCAGAGGAGACCCCAGCCGGGACCAGAGCTATTGGGGGTGTTCTTGGGCACTTGCTGAGGGCTTTGATTCCTGGGCCTGGTGTGGAGGCATCTCTGAACTCAACCCCCATGCCTGTTCCTCTGCCGCTCCGTGCCAGCCAGTATCTTCCGGGTGTTCCTGACTACACAGTGGGGCCATGAAGGGGCCAGGCAGGGGAGGGTGCTGAGGCTGGGCGCTGGGCCCTGAGAGGGGCTGACTGTGGCCTACTTAAGGCGGATCACCTGCAGGGGCCCTGGGCCATGAACGGCCGCGCGCTCCCTGCCGTCCAAGCAGTATGCAGGCTGGGGTGGGTGACAGCCTGAGTGGGACAGAGGCTGCAGAAGGAGGCCTGCTTGCCGGGCCTGGCCGTGGCCAGCTGAGCTCACAGAGAAAGGTTGCTGGAACCTGGGTGGGCAGGGGCGGGAGGGAACCATCCTGTCTAGGGCTGAGTTGTGGGAAAAACCCCTGAAGGGCTCTTGAGCTATGGCCTCTGGGATAGGGCTGAGGAGTCCAGAGCTGGGTCTGGAGTTAGCCTCACGGTGGGGGCCGGCAGGTGACAACCCCTGCCACCTGGCGGGGCACCTAGAGGCCGGCCCATGTACCTGTCGGATGCTGTCCCCTGCTGACCTCAGCCTCACAGGGCCATTTGGTGGAGGAAACCGATCCAGGACGTTGGGTCACACGACAGCTGAGTTAAGGCAGGGACTAGAATCCAGGCCCAGACTTGGATGCTTTCAGGGGGTCGGGGAGCCGTCTGAACAGCGTCTGAAGGCTGGGGATTCTCTGTAGGATGTGGGATGGCCTGTGTGTGTCTGCGTGTGCTGACAAACACTCCTGGTTGCACGGGGGTGGGAAGCACTGAACATTCCCAGGTGACCCGTGGGGAGTGGGGGGCGTGGTGGGCAACAGCAGCGCTGGCAGGACTCCCTGAGGCCAAGGTGCAGGGAGACCTCAGGCCAGGCACAAGCTTGGGCCAACTCCTGGAGAACCTCCAAAACGTGCCTGACGCCAGGGTTGAGCTGGGTGACCAGGTGGCATTAATGACATCTTGTAGAGTGTAAAATTGTGGAGCACACTTGTCCCAGGCAATTCGGGAACGCAGGGTTCAGCTCCGACTGCACGTGGGAGGAGTGCCCTCTGTGCCCAACATTGCCTGCCCTGAGTTGGCCTCACGCTGGTGTGGACAGTCTGGTCCAGGAGGAGACTGATCCTGCCCAGCGTCCTCCTGCTGAGCAGAGCTGGGGTTTCCTGTCCCTCTCACGCCTGTTCTCCCGGAGGTGGGTCAGGTAAGCACAGGGTCCTCTGGGCTCAGACTGTTGTGGGGGGTGGTGCTGGGTGCTCCGGGCCCCTCCTGGCCACCAAGAGGAGCCCATTCATTTTGGTCCAATCGTTTCATTACTTTGTATTTATTTTATTTTATTTTATTATTATTATTTTTTTTAACGTGCTAGCCAGGTAAGATTGTAGCTCCACATGAAGTTCTGCAAAGCTTGGGGTCTGTCACGGGGGGGCTTCCGTGGCCGTCCTTTCTCAGACAACTGTTGGTTTTCCTGTTTTCGTCTGCATGTTTGTTTATTGATGTATCAAAATCCAGCCCCAGACTTGCTGACAGAATTTAAAAAGTCACAGTTTGGTCCAATTTCTCAAATGATTCTCCCGGTGGCCCCTATCTGGGCTGCCCCAGGCCGCACCCGCTGGGTCCGGTTTCTGGGTCACCACGGTCCGCTCTTGCGCAGTCTTTTCCCTTCTTTCCATGGAGGATAGTTTCTTTTTAGGGGGAAAAAAAAGAAGAAAAACTATATTTATTTATTGCAATAAATATTGCTACATTTATTTATTCATTATTTATTTATTTGTTTATTTATAAATAAACTATATCTGTTTGTTTATTGCTGAGCCAGGGGCAGAAGGAAAGCATCTCAAGGAGACCGATCCCACGATCCGGAGGAAGGACCCAAGCCGAAGCCGAGAGTCAGATGCTCCACTGCCTGAGCCATCCAGCGGCCCTCGGGGAATACGTTTTCCCGAGGAGGGACGCCCCGGGTCGAGAGGGCCACACGAGGGCTGGCCACCACAAGTGAGTGGATTCCAGGCACGAAAGGTGTGCTGGGCTCCTGCAGGAGCAGTGTCATTGCCCAGCCCGTCTGTGGTCAGCCCGCAGAGGGGACGTTGCCTGCCGTCACATGCCCAAGAGGCATTCATGATTCAGCTACAAGTCTGGCTGGCTTCAGAACTTGATTTAAAAAATTATTTTAATAGAAGTTATGCCTGTGTGTGCCTAACTAGGTCAGTAGTTCAGTGGTGCTTGGGTAAGAGAACCACCCCACTTTTCCCAGAGGCAGTTTAAGCTCTCTTAGACGATTCTTCTGGTATGTATGTATGTATGTATGTATTTATTTATTTATTTTTAAGATTTTATTTATTTGACAGAGATCACAAGTAGACAGAGAGGGAGGGGGAAGCAGGCTCCGCGCTGAGCAGAGAGCCCGATGTGGCGCTTGATCCTGGGACCCTGAGATCACGACCTGAGCCGATGGGAGAGGCTTAACCCACTGAGCCACCCAGGCGCCCCATTTAATGAAGTTAAAAAAAAAAATCTGCTCTGCCGTTTTTAATTCCTAAGAGACTTTTTGTTTGGGGGTATGTGGGGTATTTTTAACAGCACTTGCCCTGTGTCCCCAACTGGTGCCCTCCACTGTGAGGATGTTAATGATGCTCTCGCAGGCTCGCTGCCTCCTTGGCTCCGTCTAGTGTCTGCTTCTGAGGTGGTTCTTCCTGCTTGTTGACTCTGGTCTCTGGTCTCCATGTTACTGGCTTTGCCATGATAGAACGTGGTTGTCTACTTACGAGGACTGGCCGAGGCCCAGAAGGGGTCTCGAAGCTCCTTTCCACTTCTCATGGGACCCAGGACGCTTCAGAGACATGGCTGGTTCCAGGCACAGCTAGCAGCTTCAGGAATAAAAATACAGGCCCCCTCATTCAGCTGGAATTTCGGATATGCAATAAGTAATTTTCATTATAAGTACGTCCTGTGCTCTATTTAATCTGGAGCCGCAAGGCCGGGTCTGTGGCAGGAGGCGCCAGGGGCCAGTGTATCCTTCGGCACCAGACGGCATGGGAGGCTGCTGTGCATGGGTCCGGGGGCCAGGGCCCCGCGGAAAAGACTCTCCGCGGCGGATCGAGAGGTGTCAAGGCACCTAGCACTCCTAACACCGATTAGATTCTTGATTGTATGACCAGAAACATTTTATGAGCATACTAGTATAATTTTCCATCTTAGTGGGAACCCAAAATGTATACGATTATAAAGTCTCTGAAGTTTGATGCTTAAGTAGGCTAATACATGCTTGCAGATTTAATATAGAGGACATGACAGTTCCAAAGTGGGTGGGGGAGAAAGAAATTGAGTTTCTAATCCCTTAAGAAAGTTCACCCTTTAAGAAAGGTCATTTTCTTGCGGAATCCACAGCTTAAAAATAAAAACCAAGAACACAACCGCATCCCCCTCACCAAAAAAATGGGAGATAACGGTTGATTGTTGCATAAGAAGCAAAGAGCTGTGAATCCATACGGGGAGCGAAGGACACCAAGAAGACTTGCCTTCATGGGAACATTAATTCAACTTTGTTTTAATGTGAGGCTGGAAAATGTGGGTTTAACAATTTCTATTGGGAAAAAGTTCAGATCATACTTTTTTTTTTTTTAAGATTTTGTCAGAGAGCATAAGCAGGGGAGCAGCAGGGGGAGGGAGGAGCAGACCCCCACTGAGCAGGTGTCCCTCAGGTCATTTTTTTAATCAAGGTCAACCCTTGGACAAATTAGACTGGTTTTATAATTTTGATTTAAAACAACTATGTGGACGGGTGCCTGGGTGGCTCAGTGGGTGAAGCCTCTGCCTTCGGCTCAGGTCGTGATCTCAGGGTCCTGGGATCGAGCCCCACATCGGGCTCTCTGCTCAGCAGGGAGTCTGCTTCCCCCTCCACCTCTGCCTGCCTTTCTGCCTCCTTGTGATCTCTGTCTGTCCAATAAATAAATAAAATCCTTAAAAAAAATTATGTGGGTATAAGATAATAGGAAGTTATAACTTCTGGAAAAATTGAGTTATTTACTGATGATGCAAAGTTCATTTAAACTTTACTAGATTTCCTGGTCTGGTTTTGCAGATCAGGTAAGTTATTTTTCTTGCTCTCTCTCTCTTTTATTTATTTATTTATTTTTAAAGATTTTAGTTATTTATTTGACAGACAGAGATCACAAGTAGGCAGAGAGGCAGGCAGAGACAGAGGGGGAAGCAGGCTCCCTGCTGAGCAGAGAGCCCGATGCGGGGCTCGATCCCAGGACCCTGAGATCATGACCTGAGCCGAAGGCAGAGGCTTTAACCCACTGAGCCACCCAGATGCCCCTCTTTTTTTTTTTTTAAGTTGTCTGTGTATCCAGCATGAGGACTGACATGGGGCTTGAACTCACGATCCTGGGATCGTGACCTGAGCTGAAATCAAGAGTCAGAGGCTTAACTGAATGAACCACCCAGGTGCCCCAGGCAAGTTATTTTTCAAAAAAATAGTTAAGGTCGTGTAAACGCACACACGTATGTTTAACTCTATCAAGTATCGGCTCTCTCTTCCTGTAAACCCCAGTGCTCTGAGTTACTCGCATTTCATCCTGTCACTTACCTGTCAGCTCCCGCGGCACGTGCTCTCTGAAGGCACCGTCATTACCTCCCCTTCCCGGGCACACGCTGCTTGGCAGTGTGACTTCGCTGCTGCTCCTGTTGAACGCTGGGGTCGACCTCCCCTCCGCTTGAAGGCTGGGTCTGCTCTGACCCACTGAGTGTAGTGGAAGGCTGCCAAGCCTCGGTGTGAGGGGCCTGGCAGCTTCCACCAGTGGAAGGGAGCTTGGGCTAGACTCCTGAATACCAGCAGGTTGTGCAGAGGGAAGAGGCCTGTGGACAGAGAGGGAGTGGGTCACGTGGACAGAGGGTGCCAGTGGGGAGAGGAAGGGCCATGTGGATTGGGGGGGGCAGCGGACAGAGAGGGAGGGCCCCGGGGAGACAGGACCCACCTGATAGCCACTCTGAGGCCCAGGCGCCAAAGTGAAGCCGGCTGGATCCCAGCCCCCGCTGAGCCGTCCTAGCTGCCACCACCGCCGTGTGGGACACAGACGAGCTGTCCTGGCAGAATTCGTGACCCACGGAGTCCCGAGCGGTGAAAGGTCACGGACACAGGTGCGATCTGCCCTGCAGTGGGTTGGGGCGCTGCCCTCCGCGATTCTGCTCTCTCTGACCATGATCGGTGACTCTCCTGCTTCATTTAATCGGTATGGAACCGTGATGCTTACTTCTGTTGGGTCACGATCCACAGCACCTGTGCTGACTGTCCCTGGAGGCCGCTGCTTGGCCCCGTGGCTCTTCGGCCCGTCACATCACTCTCCCGTCAGTTTCCAGCACTGCCTCCCCCTGGCACCACGGGTTCTTCAGACGGTGGTGCCGGTCTCTTCTGCCAGTCCTAAGACCAGCCGCTTCTCCAAGGCGCCCTGGTTCCTTTTGTCGGACGCCGGTCTCAGAAACGAGGGTCTGGGTGCCGGTGAGCCTGTGGCTTCCCGGACGACAGAGCTAGAAGATGCTGGTGCGCGTGCTCTCCCGCGCTGGTGTGCGCCGGCATCTACACCATCCTGAACACAAGCTGCTGCTGGTGTCCCCAGCTGCCACCCGTGACCACACAGGTCATTCTAGCTGCCTCTCCTTGCTTCACTCCGAGTAGTGAGACACGCGGCCGCCCACCTGCGGGAGCTGGTTGATGCTGGCGCACGCCGGAGTCGGTAGACCAGAGCCTGCGGCCCGCGAGCCAGCGAGGAGGCCGCGCACAATTCCGCGTCCTTGCAAACTGTTCTCATCCCTGAAGCGACCTGGGTCAGCATTTCGCCACCCTCTACACAAGGTCATTTCTTCGAATTCTGATTCACTCCGATTCTCCCAACTTCCTAAACTAGCTTTTTTACGACTCTGTGTGCATTGAGGCTCACACCGAGCTGTGCTCTTCCTTGAATCTTGGTAAGCACACGGGGCCACTCACCCACCAGGACGATCCGGTACAGAATGGCTTCCGTGCTCACGCCTCACCCCAGCTTGTCGTTGTACAGCCAGTTCCTTTCGAGGTGGTTTGTTCTGGAGCAAAGGCTACAGGAAATAGTGGGTAATTTTTAGAGATACTGAAATTCCCAAAGACAGACGACAGAGCTAGTGCTCACTATATAAAAACGTTGGTTTTTTTCAGATCCTGTCTCATTTGGCGGGTAAAGGTGCGGTGACATGCATGTTGGGCATGTAGATGAACTAAAGTACCCGGAGCCCGGACGCCGGTTCGCGGAGAGGTGGACGCTGCGGTTAAACTGAGCCGGAGTGTCAGCAATGATAGAGGGAGACCAGTTGCTTCCTGCTTGAGTCAGGAAGAGCCTCTCCCTCACCCAGGCTCAGCCTCCGTGGGGTCTCCCTGTGGGTCTCGGGCGGACCCCACCCATCTCCAAGCAGGTGGCCTGGGAGCATTCAGCTTAGCCCAAGATCCACATGATGAGGTAGAGTGAGTGAGGGTCCCAGTAGGAGTGCTGGGCACGTGAGGTGATGGGGACACTCCAGGCTGCACGGGCCGGGGCTCACTATAGGGGGGCAGGGTGCTGGTTTCCCTGTTGAGAGCCCTGGGGGAAGGTTACAGTGGCCGGGTCAACCCTTTGAGGCGGGCGAGGGACAGTGTGTTGTGGCACTGCTGACCCAGCTGGCCCAGCCCATCTCACGGGAGCACCCGGTCCTCGTGCAGCCTCCCTCCCGGGAGAGCTCAACTCCATGCCCACTGTAAAGCCGAGATGCTCGAAGGAATCACACGCACAGGGCGGGTCAGGCGCAGAAGCCTCAGGCTTCGTCTCAGGCCATGATCCTGGGGCCCTGGGATCAAGCCCCACATCAGGCTCCCTGCTCCGCGGGGAGGCTGCTTCTCCCTCTCCCACTGCTGCTCCCCCTGCTTATGCTCTCTCACTCTCTCTGTCAAACAAATAAAATCTTTTAAAAGTGGGGGGGGCGCCTGGGTGGCTCAGTGGGTTAAAGCCTCTGCCTTCAGTTCAGGTCATGGCCTCAGGGTCCTGGGATCGAGCCCCGGCTCTCTGCTCCGCAGGAAGCCTGCTTCCTCCTCTCTCTGCCAACTTGTGATCTCTGTCTGTCAAATTAATGAAATCTAAAAATTAAAAAAAATTTAAAATAAAGGAAAGATTGGCTGGTTCATGATACAATGTCTCTATTATTTTCATATTCTTCTCTCTCTCTTTTTTTTAAAGATTTATTTATTTATTTATCTGACAGACAGAGATCACAAGTAGGCAGAGAGGCAGGCAGAGAGAGAGGAGGAAGCAGGCTCCCTGCTGAGCAGAGAGCCCGATGCAGGACTCGATCCCAGGACCCTGAGATCATGATCTGAGCCGAAGGCAGAGGCTTTAACCCACTGAGCCACCCAGGCGCCCCTCTTCTTTTTTTTTTTAAGGTTGTATTTATTTATTTACTTGTCAGAGAGAGGGAGAGTGTGTGTGCACAAGCATGAGCGGGGGAGGGGCAGGCTCCCCGCTGAGCAAGGAGCCCAATCAGGGACTCGGTTTCAGCATCCGGGGATCAGGACCCAAGCCGAAGGCAGACACTTAACTGACTGAGCCCCCAGGTATCCCTTTCGTTCATCTTTTTAAGATTCTTTTTTAGAGAGATCAAGGACACGAGGTTGTGGGGGGGCAGAGGGAGAGAGAATCTCAGGCAGACTCGCCACTGAGCAGGGAGCCCTCCACCCTGAGACCATGACCTGAGCCGAAATCTAGTTGGACACTTAACCGACTGAGCCACCCAGATGCCGTTTTTTTTGTTTTGTTGTTGTTGTTGTTTTAAGCGCCAGGGCTCTTCCGGCATTGTTTTGGCTCCTGAGGGGAGGACTGAAGGGGAGCACACGGGGTGTGCCCCCCCGTGTGCCCGGAGGACTGTGTTCCCGTTTGTTCGCGGAAACCCTTGGCGCACTAAGCCACCGCACGTCCCCACATCCCCAGATCACATCCTCCTCACTGAGACCCTCTGAGCCTGACTCGCTCACTCAGCGCACGGGCCAGATGGCCGCCGCCCGGCGCTCCCCCCGCACCGGCCTGGACAGTCACCTGGAGGCCGTCCCAGCCCGTCCCGTGGAGGGACAGCTGCCCTGTTTTCGTCTCCTGATGGCACTTCTCCCACGCATGAAAACCATCTTAGCCGTCTGTCTGCCTCCCTCCAACAGCTGCTGGCTCCCTGGCACACAGTAGGCGCTCAGCTGTCTGCCTCCCTCCAACAGCTGCTGGCTCCCTGGCACACAGTAGGCGCTCAGCACATATTTGCCGAGTGACAGGACAGTGGGTGTGAGCACGTGTCTCCGTCTGGCTGTGTCGTGGCGGCTCGGAATGCCTGTGGTTTCTCCTCCCAGCGAGCCTGGCTGCCTGGAATGTCCGAGTCCCCGGCAGCGGGAGCCAGTACCTGATTCTCAGTAGGGCTGGCTGACCCCTGCCTCGGCCAGTCACACCTCCTTAGAAGAGGGGAGGTGGGTACAGGGTTCTGGTCTGGCAGGGGCCTTGGCTAGAGCTCCGGGTGCAACTGTTGACGTCAGTAGCTTTGTCCTGGTGCGTGCCCCTCTCGAGGAGGGGAGGTGCCAGGCGAGACGGGGAAATGAGCCACCCACGGGCACCTGGACAGGGGCAGGAGGCCCGCCGGGCGCCACTCTCACCCGTGGCTAATAACTGTGGCGAGTGGGGGTTTTGCTGGCCTCGGGCAGAGCCGGCGAGGGAAGCGGGGGTCGGAGCTCTGCACTGCCTCTGTCCTTTCTCTCCCAGAGGTGCCTGGGGGTCCGCTTCTCCACAGTGGTGGTCCCCTCAGACTTACACATTGGGGCCCAGGTGAGGGCTCAGTTTCTGCTGGGAATGCCCCACAGGGCTCGAGGCCAGGGACCCTGCTGGGAGAGGGAGGACCCCCCCAGGCGCCGGGCTCCGGGCTGGGAGCTGACCGGGGGCCCCTTGCAGACAGAGGGGCCGGCGCTGGGCCATTTCTGCCTCCCTCCAGCATGGCCTGGTCATATGCCCTCCATGGGGAGCCACTGCCCAGCAGACAGAGGCAGGAACAGAGGACAGAGATGGAGAGACAGGGCGGGCGCAGAGAAGGAAGGTCACGGGCTAATAGAAACCAGTTAAACAAACAGGAGGAGAGGCCAGGCCTCAAGGCCAGGCGGGGCTTGTTTTTCCAGAATGAAAGGCCCAGGGAAGTGCTGGGACCAGGACCAGCTCTGATTCCAGTTTGAAGAAGGGCTCCAACCTCCAGGGCCTGAGTCTTGCTGAGGAAATAGGTCTATTGTCGAGGGGCTCCTCACATCCTCAGAATTTCATTCCCTCTGCTGTAGCACTGAGTCCCCCCACCTTGGTGAAGCTGGACAGTCCAGCTGAACTGGAGTCGCTGCTTGTCTGAGGAAGTGGGGACCAGAACAAGGTTCCAGGGTGACACCCCTGCCCACCAGGGACTGGGGCCTGTGACCACAATTCTGTGCAAATGGATAGTCTAAAACATGCACTGTGGGTTTTAGTGGTTGTTTGGATTTTTTTCTTTTTCTTTTTTTTCTTTTTGAGGTTTGCTTAACTAGAAAGAGTGGGTTTGGAACAGTGTGTGATCTGCTATTTTGCATTTGTTTATGTGACTCTGTAAGTTTTCCCAGAACTCAAATTTGTACCTTCTGTGGGGGAGGCTCCCATACCCGCCTTTCCCACTCCACCCTGGACCGGGAGCTTCCTAGCCAGGGTTTGGTTTCAGGGACCCCAAGCCCCCTCCTTAATGGTGGGCAGATGGAGGTCCAGGCGGGGGGCAGGGCCTGGTCAACGCTGCCCCTCCGTGCTCAGCGTCACCACCGTCCGGGCGGTAAAAGTGCCGCTGGGCCGCAGAGTCCATCATCCTGTCCTAGGGGAGCCTCCAGCCTGCTCCGCACCCAGGGTGGGTGTGACTTTTCATTTCCTTTTACAAATGAAGAAATGCGGCCGGAGGAGGCTGAGGGGAAGAGGGAAAGAGGGTAGGTCTGGCACCCTGGGCTCCTTGGGGGTACCAGTCCCCAGATGCCTTTTTGCTAGGAGGGACATCTCGGGCTCCACAAGGTGCACAGAAGGGAGGACCTGCCCATGCTGTCCACACAGGGGAGCACCCTGGGCCGGTTCCCCTGACAGAGGTGCACGGGAGAGGATGTGCGCCTCAGAGCCCCACCCTGCAGCAGCCCCAATTGGCCTCATATGTCACCGCCACCCCCACAGCATCTGGGACCAAGCACTCAACCCTCCTGCCTCTTCCAGGGCTGGGCAACTGTCCCCTTCTCCTTCTCCGGTACCTGGGCCAGAGGAGGGACAGGGTCTCCACTCTGATTTGCCCTCACTTCGTTGGACGCAGGGCCCTGTGTTCCCACCCCTCCTCACGAGGCCAGCCAAAGGTTCGGGGAGGACTAGGGACCAGCAGGAGCCAGAGGGGGCGGTCTGCAGACTGTTGACCCCGCCCAGGGCTCCGTGATGTCATGGTGGGGGCTAAGGAGGGGGAGGGGGCCGGGCTGTTTTTCTGGAGAGTTGGAACAGAAAAGTGAGACAAAGCGAGGCAGTCCGGCCAGGCGGGCGCCATGGAGCTGCGGCCTCAGGTTATGATCTGGGAACTTGTGCTTCTGCAGAGTGAGTGCGGGATGGGTGGGGGTCCGGAGTCTTCGGGAGTCTGTGTTCTGGGCAAAGCTGCCAGTCTGAGCTTGAGTGCAGAGGAGTGGGGCGCTCCCACTGCCGGGAAGGGGCTGGGTCTGGGGTGGGGGTGCTCAGGGTGGCAGCTCACCAGGATAAGGGGCCCCCAGGACCCAGGAGGGGCGAGGTTTTATGTGAAATCTCCACCAGAACTTCCTCTCAAACGGATTGCACTTCCACGGGAGCCAGAGGGCCAAGAAGGGCAGGGAGGTGCCTCTCACTGGGGTCCCTCCCCCACCCCACTCTTCCAGAAAACCCCTCAGGTCTGCACTTGTTCCTGTGGTCAGAAGAGGAGTGGGTTGGGGGATATAGGGGGCCTGGGAATGGTGGGGCTCGCGGGGTCTGTTCTAGTCACCCCCTTGGCTCCTGAGCCCGCCTCCTGGGCTGGCCTGCTGACCCGGCACATTCCTCCTGGTCCTGGGCGCTCAGCCCATCTCTGGAGCAGGAACTTGCCTGTGGGGTGTGGACAGTCCAGCACTCCTGCTTTAGACCTCTGTCCTTCAGGACGGCTGGGGGGCTCCGGCCCTGAGAACTGGATGTGGGGCAGGCTGCCCAGCTGTCTGAGGAGTCTTGAGGGCGGGGTGGCAGGGTCCTTGGCAGGTGCATGTACCTCATTGGACACGAATGTGCAGAAGCCCCCGAAACAGCCTTGAGCATCATGCTTTGGTGCTCTGGTGGCCTCGCTGCTGCGATGGTGACAGGCACACTCCAGAGCTGGCTCTACCACTCACCCCCAAAAGGGCAAGAGCTGTCCCACAGTCTAGGCGGGTGGCTGTGAGGGTTAGGTGGGGCTGTGGGGACTGTGCCCATGCCATGGGAGGTTAAAGGAACCCCCTCCCC
The DNA here is from genome assembly GCF_011764305.1 of Mustela putorius furo. NCBI lineage: Eukaryota > Metazoa > Chordata > Mammalia > Carnivora > Mustelidae > Mustela > Mustela putorius. The sequence goes on along the minus strand of NW_025422005.1, from coordinate 433,728 downwards.
CATCTTGTCTGCCTGGCTTCTCTGACTTTGTCCCCACCTGTTAAAACGGTGTCATCCTGGGGGACTCAGCTGGTTAAGCCTCTGCGTTTGGCTCAGGTCACGATCTCAGGGTCCTGGGATCAAACCCTGCCTTGGGCTCCCTGCTCAAGGGGAAGACTGCTTCTCCCTCTCCCTCCCCCCTTCCCCCTATGTGCTCACGCACACTTGTACGCTCTCTAATAAATAAAACCTACTTAAAAAAAAAAAAAAAGGGTATCATTAACACCCACCTCAGCAAGGTCTGCCCAGGCTGAACCTGGGCAGCCAAGTGGGGGGTCTGGGGCTGGGTGGGTGACCTGGGTGCAAAGGGTCAGGTCATCCCCTCCCCAGTGCGATTCTCTGCTTTTTCCAGGCTCTGCTGTCCTTCTGTCCTCAGGTTAGTGACTGCCCTCCCCTGGAAACCACAACACTAACCCTCCTGTCTTGCCAGACCCATCCTACCCCTTCCCCTCGGGTCCTACCCTCCCCCAGTGACCCCTCCTCCCCACCAGTGCCCTCAGGGCCCGCGCCAGGCGCCAGCTCCGTGGTGTCCGAGTCCACAGTGAGCTGGGCAGCGGGCGCCCTGGCCGTGCTGCGCTGCCAGAGCCCGAGAATGGTGTGGACCCAGGACCGGCTGCACGACCGCCAGCGCGTGGTCCACTGGGACCTCAGCGGCCGCCCGGACGGCGGCCCGGCCCGCAGGCTCGTGGACATGTACTCGGCGGGCGAGCAGCGCGTGTACGAGCCGCGCGACCGCGGCCGCCTCCTGCTGCCGCTCTCCGCCTTTCACGACGGCAACTTCTCGCTGCTCATCCGCGGTAAGGGGCCTGGGCGCCGCGGCGGGGGCCCGCGGGGGCCGCGGGGGCGCGGGCCGGCCGCGCCCTTCACCGCGGGGCTTTCTGCCGACCCGTAGCGGTGGACGAGGCCGACGCGGGGTTGTACACCTGTAACCTGCACCACCATTACTGCCACCTGTACGAGAGCCTGGCCGTCCGCCTCGAGGTCACGGACAACCGTGAGTGTGCTCCCCACTGCGCCCCGCCCCGGGACGCGCCCCTGCGGGCTCCCTCCCCGCCCGCCCGCGCTGACCCGCCCGCACCCGCAGCCCGGGAGGCCGGCGCGCACTGGGACGGCGAGAAGGAGGTGCTGGTGGTGGAGCGCGGCGCGCCCGCGCTGCTCACCTGCGTGAACCGCGCGCACGTGTGGACCGACCGGCACCTGGAGGAGGCGCAGCAGGTGGTGCACTGGGACCGCCAGCCGCCCGGGGTGCCGCACGACCGCGCCGACCGCCTGCTGGACCTCTACGCGTCGGGGGAGCGCCGCGCCTACGGGCCGCCCTTCCTGCGCGACCGCGTGGCGGTGGGGGCGGACGCCTTCGCGCGCGGCGACTTCTCGCTGCGCATCGACCCGCTGGAGCCCGCCGACGAGGGCACTTACTCCTGCCACCTGCACCATCACTACTGCGGCCTGCACGAGCGTCGCACCTTCCACCTGAGAGTCACCGAGCCCGTCGCCGGGCCGCCCCCGCGGGACTCGCCGGGCAACGGCTCCAGCCACAGCGGCGCCCCTGGCCCAGGTGCCGCGGTCCCCTCCCCCCCGCCCCGCCACGGGGCCCTGGGTGTTGGCCGAGGGGAGGGCCCCTGGGGCCCCGGCCCTGCATCCCTTCCCGAGTCCCCTGCAGCAGCGGGGGCGGCTGGGTGCATGCTCGGTGGGTCTGCGGCGCACTCCCTGACACCGCCCCGCACGACCCGTGCAGATCCCACCCTGGCGCGCGGCCGCAGTGTCATCAACGTCATAGTCCCCGAGGGCCGGGCGCACTTCTTCCAGCAGCTGGGCTACGTGCTGGCCACCCTGCTTCTGTTCATCCTGCTGCTTATCACCGTCGTCCTGGCCGCCCGCCAGCGCCGCCGCGGGGGTGAGCTGGGGCGCCGATCCGCAGGGTGGGGGCCCCCCCCGCAGTTGGGGGTGGGGCCTGGGGCGAGTGCTCTGGGATGGGAGGGTTCCTCCGGGCTGAGGGAGCTGGGGAGGGGGTGACACTGCCCCCAACATGAGTCTTCCTCCCCAGGGTACGAATACACGGACAAGAAATCTGGGAAGTCAAAGGGGTGAGTGTCCCCTCCAGGCTCTCCTGGGGACCAGGACCCCCCCCCCCATCCTGCCCTGATCTAACTGCCTACCACCCTCTCCGCCTCCAGGAAGGATGTGAACATGGCAGAGTTGGCTGTGGCCACCAGAGACCAGGCTCTTTACAGGAGTGAGGACACCCAGCTAGGTGAGGGAGGGCCCCAGAACCCAGGTGCAGACGGCAGCTCCCAGGCCTGAGCTAGGTAGGGAAGGCACATCTCTGGGGACCAGGGGCCTCACCCTGCCCTCTTCCTGCACCAGATTACAAAAACAACATCCTGAAGGAGAGGGCTGAGCTGGGCCGCAGCGCACTTCCCACAAAGAACATTGACTTGGACAGAGGTGAGCGACTAGGAGGGCTGGGCTCATGCCTCACCGGGTCCACACTCACTAGCTCCAGGAGGAGGAGTCCCTGGGCAGTCCTGCTAGATGTCTGCCTTGTGTTTACCCCTGTGACAGAGGGGCAGAGGGCAGACACCCACGTGTTCCCTTGGCTTCCAGACTTCAGAAAGGAGTACTGCAAGTAAGGTGATCCCGGGCTCCTGGCTGGGCCAGCAGCCCCGCCAGCTCCTGTCCGTCCATCTTGGAGGATGACCTCCTGACCCTCATGCGGCTCACTCGACCCCCTTCCAGCGGCTGGTCCCGCTGTCCTGGAACTTGGCCTGGACTGGTACAGAGCAAGCCGGCCTCCAGCCCCTCTCCTGGGAGCCGTCCTAATCGTCACCGGCAGCAGCGGGCTCTCTGGGATTCTGCTGAGCTGCGGTGGCCTCTTCGCCAGCCCTCAGCAGGTGCCTGCTGGCTCCCACACTCCCTGGTGGTCCTGCCCCACCCCCCACCCCAGGCACAGCCCCGACCCCACTGATGTTCACCAATCCTTCAGGCTCTCCTGGCTCCTGCCGCTATGGGCTGGAGCTCAGGTCAACCTCAGGGCTAGCACCCTGGCCCCTTTCTAGGGGGATCCTACAGCTGGGACCTGAGGATTGCACACTCCAGGCCCCAGGCTAATTCCCCTCTGCTCTGTGTTGGGCTACCTGGGCCTGCCCTGGAGCTTCTCTGCCTCCCACCCTATTCCAGCTTTGTTTCCAGCAAGTGCCTTGACAGTCACTGGGCTCCACATGACTTTTGACTCTGACTCCCTCCCCCACCCCAGCAGCCCCTCCTTGGGCTGGCATCTGGGGCTGGGACCTCATTTGGGTTCTGTTTTGGCTGAGGACAGGGGAGGAGTAAAGACGGTTCTAGAGCGGTTTGTGCTGCCACACCCAACACCCCACATTTGCTCCTCCTGGGAAATGGCCACCATCACAATAAAGACCACGTGATTTTTAGACTTGGCCCCAGGTATGCCTCTGTGGCTCCCACTTCATGAACTGGGGGGCGGAGTCTGGGCCTTGGGAACCTCAAGATGCTTTCCTTCCCCACCCATTTCTTTGAGTGGGAGGTCTGAGTCCAGGTATCCTGGGAAGAGCGACATTGGGTCCAATCCCCCGTCACTGTTCCTGGTTGGGTTGTAAAGGAGTTCCAGATTCTCTTCTGAGGGCTTATTTGGACGAGGAGAAGGGGGGGCCTGGACATGCTCAGAGGACAGCCCTCTGAGCAGCAGAATGGGCTTGGATATATAAGGACAAAAGGAAGCAGGACTCTGGTGAAGGCCGGGAGGGGGCTGCGGGAGGAGGCAGCCAGTCGTGTTTCCCCAGCCCTGACCTCAACCCCCCAAAACTCTCCCAGGGCAGCAGGAAGTGGGAAAGGATGTCTGTCACCCCATGCTAGAACCTGGAGGTGGTGTGTTGAGACTGCAGGTAATGTCTGGCTGAATTGTCTGGCAGAATTAGGGGGCACAAGCCAGCCACACAGGGTCAGCAGGTAACCTGGCATCTAAGCTCCCACTCTGGGGAAGTGAAAACCCCAGGGCCGCTGTCAGGAAGGCAGAGTTTCAGGACATGAAGGAAGGAAAGTCACAAGATTAGTCACAGAGGGGCGCCTGGGTGGCTCAGTGGGTTAAAGCCTCTACATTCAGCTCAGGTCATGGTCTCAGGGTCCTGGGATCGAGCCCCGCATCAGGCTCTCTGCTCAAAAGGGAGCCTGCTTCCCACCTCTCTCTCTGCCTCTCCCTCTGTCAGCCTCTCTGCCTGCCGCTCTGCCTACTCGTGACCTTTCTCTCTGTCAAATACATAAATAAATAAAATCTTAAAAAAAAAAAAAAAGAGTAGTCACAGATCCCAGAACGGGGCTGTGCTGAGCAAGGCTTCAGAAGGGCAGTCCTGCATCCTGGATCAGGAGAGACAGCAAGATGGCACACACCTACTACTTATAAGGTGATCACTGATTTTTTTTGTAGGCTCAGTTCTGAGTGGTCATTTTTAAAAGGTACCGAGGGAGGGGCACCTGGGTGGCTCAGTGGGTTGAGCCTCTGCCTTTTGCTCAGGTCATGATCCCGGGGTCCTGGGATCGAGCCCCGCATCGGGCTCTCTGCTCAGTGGGGAGCCATCTTCCTCCTCTCTCTCTGCCTGCTTGTGATCTCTGTCAAATAAATTAATTAATTAAAAAAAAAAAAGGTACCGAGGGAGACACAAGGCAGGAGTGTGCAGCCCGCACCCTAGGATCAGGCTCTTGCCTGAGTGTGCGGACTCTGGATGTGAGCAGGGTCGTCAGCTGTGCAATGCGCGGACAGCACCTTGGAGTGGCTGTCCTCTCACCACACACCTGCGAGGATCCCACAGTGGCAAAGGCCAGCGGGGGTGGGGGTGGAGGCTAGTCCAGCGAGCTGTGGCTTGCTTGCCTGCCTGCCTCCCAGCCTGGTGACCCCTGGCCTCATAGTGCCTGCATTGCTCTGACCACAGACTCACTCCTCCTTAACCAGCTGAGCCACCCAGGCGCCCCAGACTCACTCCTCCTTGCACTGGACCAGCCTGACCACATCAGAGACTGCTGGTACTGGTCTCTAGCCTCTGGCTACCAGCCTCTCTCATACGACTTGTGCAGCAATGCGAGAAAGAGAGGTTTGGGGGGCGGGCAGCAGAGTGCAGAGGGGGCATCAGACCTGCATCTGTGAGACCAGCAGTCACTGGTGTCTGGCCTGGGGGATGCTGGTCTCCTGGGAGCTCTCAGAGTGGGGGCTGTCTCCCTCCCCTAAACCCCCAGCAGAAGGCCCCGGCAGACCCTTCCTCCAAGGCCATGCTACCTGGCTTCCTCAGATTACCTCTGTGGAAACCAAGACCCGAGGGGAGACGCTGCATGCTTTGCTGATTGAGTGTCCATCTCACAGAGCCCTGTCCTATCTCCCCACCAGAGCCTAGGGGGATGGAGGTCAGTGCCCTTGGCCTAGGCTGACCTGGGGGCAGTCTCTAGCCCAAGCTCAGGGACTCTCCTTCAAAGTCTGGCTCCCGCAGTCAGTGGTGGACTGATGCGCTTTTTCCTGTGCTGATCCACTGCCCAGGGACGGTCATGACTAGGCATCTGGGACAGCTCCAGGCTCCAGCCAGCTTCAGGGGGAGTGTCGGCCGGGACAGGCTGCAAGGGGCATCAGTCATCCTCCACCATGATCACTCTCGGGTCCTAACGGCCTTCACTCTCACCATGTGGGACTCCCTCTACAAGCCTCAAGTCTTCCTCGTGGGGGTTGGGGAGACCCTCTACCTCCAGCGGGGTCAGCGTGTGGTTGGAGCCTCCACAGCCTCAGGGCTGCTGCTCTGGGTCTCCCTTGGTCCCCAGAGGACCCCAGCCTGGTTGGATCGGCAGAGGCGGTGATGGGGGGGAATCTTCGCCCGCAGCCAGAAGCGCCTGGCCCGGGGCACTCTGGGCACACGTGCGTGCGCACTTGGCCGCCGCCTTCAGCCGCACACGCACTCCCGCCTCCGCGCGAACACCCGCATGCGCTCGGCGCGCGTTCCGCGGAGCCTCTGTGGCGCGGGCAGAGGACGCGCGGGCACGCAGCGGGCGTCCGGGCACGGGACCGAGCTGTCTCTGGCTCCCGCCCGCACGCAGGGACCTCAGCTTCCCGTGCTGCCCCCCAGCTGCCCGCCGATGTAACCGGGACGCCCCCCGACTCTGAGCACCCACGGGCCCCGGAGCGCTCGCGAAGGGGGTGGAGAAGCGGAACCCTACTCCTGGGAGGTGCGGTCGACCCCTGGGGGCCCCGGCGGGGGACCTGGCGTCGCCTGGGGCGGGGTCTCCCTTCGGACCGCAGGGCTGCTTCCGGGGGGGCTCCCCAGCCCTCTCCCTCCGGGGGACGCGCGCCTGTTCGCCCACGGGCCGACACCGCAGGCCGAGCAGGGGTTACGGCCCGAACACATTGCGGGCGTCCCGCGTGCCGGACCCGGGACCCCGGGCGGGAGAAGGGGGGCGGGGCGGGGCACGGGAGAGCGGCGGGAGCTCAGCGCCGCCGCCGCCGCCGCCGCTGCCTACGCGCCCCCCCACCCCGGCCCTTCCGCGCGTGCGCAGCCCCGCCCCGCGCCGCGCCGCCAGCGGCCCGGTGACGTCAGGCCCCGCCCGCTCTCGGGCGCCCCCCGGCGGGCGCGCTTAGGCCCGGGGCCGGCGGTCCCTTTAACTGCGCGGCCCGAGGGGGCGGCGGCGGCGGCGGCGGCGGCGGGGCGCGCGGACGCGGCCGGGCCTCGCGCGCCCTCCCTGCCTGCGTCCCCGGGCCGGGGCGGATGGGCGGCCGCGGGCCGCGGGGCAGCAGCCGGGGCGCGCGCGGAGTCGGGGCCGGCGGGGCGGGTGGGGCCGGGGCGGCCGGGCGGGGCGCCGGGGGCCTGGGAGCGGCCGGGCCGGGAGCGGCGGGCGGGCGGGCGGGCGGGGCGCAGGCCGGCAGCGGGGAGGCGCCGGCGTCCGAGCCCCGGGCCGGGCCGGGAGCGCCGCGCGGGCCCCGCGCCGCCGCCGCGCCATGGCGGAGACCAAGATCATCTATCACATGGACGAGGAGGAGACGCCGTACCTGGTCAAGCTGCCCGTGGCGCCCGAGCGCGTCACGCTGGCCGACTTCAAGAACGTGCTCAGCAACCGGCCCGTGCACGCTTACAAATTCTTCTTCAAGTCCATGGACCAGGACTTCGGGTCAGTGGGCCGTGGGGGCCTGTGCGCGGGGACGGGTGTCCGCACCTGTCCGCGCCGGGGCAGGGCCTCGGGGAGTCTTGGGACTGTGACCGGGCGCCGTGCCTCCGCTCCCCGGGGGTGCCGTGCGTCCAGCCTGGCTGTGCCCTGAGCTGGGGACGCCTGGGGCCCTGGCTGCCTGCCCAGGAGCCTGGGAGCGCTGGGCGGTGGGGAGACGGGGGTCCTCGTTTCTCCACGCGCTCTGGGCCGGGGCCTGCGTGGCTGAGTGTGTTGACTTGCCGGTGGTCAAGGTCCGTGCCCCAGGGTGAGCTCGGCACTTGTCAGACTCAGGGTCCCCCTGCCCCCTTCTGTGGAGGGCAGGTGCTTATAGGGCTGACCTGAAGGGCTTGTGATTCCTGGGGCCTGGGGTCAGAGGAATGTCAGCAGGGGATGGAAGGGATGAGGGCAGGGTCCTAGCTGCCCAGTGGGTCCCCTGTAATTAGCACGGGAAAAGAGGTGATCTCTCGTGAGCACAGATTTGTCTGTAGAAGCCTGCGGAAGTTTCCAGAGGCTCAAGAGAGCCTCCCCCTGGATCCCTCCTCCAGGGTCCTGAGGGTAAAGCAGAGGTTGAGGATCACTAGGGGCCAAGGGTTGTCACCCCCCACCCCCCCACCCCCCACCTGAAGGGCGCTTTCTGTTGGGCTTCTGTGCTTCTTGAGCCACATAGTACTTGGGTTCCTGGGAGCAGCCTGGATCATCTGCTGACACCAGAAGCCTCTGGGTCAATGTCCCCATGTCCAGCCCTAGTGGTGGCTGTCTTAGCTGAGGGGACTTCCCGCTTGCACTAGGCAGGGCCTCTGGGACGGTGAGCAGGAGGCCGGCTGTACTCTTGAAGCTCTGTCTGAGGCCTGACCCAGCACAGCCGTGGTAACTTGAGTCCCCAGCTCAGCAATGCTGGGGGAGGGTGGGGTACTTAGAGGCCTCATGGGCTGAGCAGGTGTGCCTGGCCGCCCTCAGGCAGCCTGTGTCCTTGTGTGTGAGTGTGTCTCGGGACTTTGACATTGAGGCCATTTCCTGGATTTTCTGGTTTGCATGGACCCTGGGCAGCCCCAGGTCAGGTCAAGCGGGGGCCATTCAGCAGTTCTCTGGGAGGCCTGAGGGAAGTTTGGACAATTAGACTTTCTTGCTAACCACTGCTACTGGGGAAGGGCAGAGAGGGAGCGTGCATTCTCGGCCACTCTGGGTGGGCTGGGCAGTGGCCCCACCATGAGAGGGGTAGTCTCAGATCAGGGGCTGTGAGGACCACCCTGGTGAGCCTGGGCCTCCTGCCCCAGCCTACCATCCCACTGTAGGCCAGGCCTTGAGTTCCCTGAGCCTCTGTTCCCAGCCATGGTTGGCCACTTAGTAAGGGAAAGGGGAGTCTGAGGTGTGGCCCTGGCCACCTGCTCTGCGCTGGGTCCCACTCCCATCTTTGGCTGAGTGAGTGGGGGGTCCTGTGCCTACCTCTCATTTTTCCCATGCAGGTCACAGCAAAGCTGGGGAAGGTCCCTGGGGCTATGGTGGGCTGACCCAGAGGTGCCAAGCTTTGGCTCTGGCGGGCGGTGGCACAGGGAGGAGTCTGGGGCTTTTTGATGTGAGGCAGAGGTTGGAGTTCCTTGCTACCAGGGCTGCCTTGCTGATTCCAGGCCTGGATAGACTTGGCACCTAGCTTATCTGCCTGGCAGCCGCCCGGGTACTTCCATCTCTGGGCCAGGAGCTCTGGTCTCTGAAGCCCTCTGTCTGTGGGTGGCGGGGCAAGGGGTGGGGACTGGGCCTGACCCAGCCTCCCTGGCGAGGGCCCACTCTGCCCTCTGCAGCCGGTCCATCTGGGCTCAGCGCCCCCAGTGGTGTTGGGAGGTCCAGAGAGGCACCCTTGGCACGTATGGCAGGGTGTAGAGGACCGTGACCCCCTTGTCCTGGAGCTTGCAGGGCCACGGCCTGGGGGAGCTCTAGGGTCAGGAGGCGGGGGGTTTGGGGGGAAAGGGGCAGCCAGAGGCACAGTGGGAGCTGAGGATCCCTGACTTGTGGGGGCATGGGGGGGGCTCTCTTTGAGATCTCCTCTGTCGCGTATGAGCTTGCTCTGCCATCTTCCTGCTCCGTGGCAGGAGTTTCGTGGGGGGACCTTGTGCCTCTGAAGATAGGCAAGGGTTGGCCTATGGCATGCTGTGGCCTCTGGGAGCCCTGGGGGTCCCCCTGTGGCTGTGCTTGGCTCTAAGGGCCCTGCTCTGGGCAGATTCCTTGCCAGGGCGAGTCTGCGGGGGTGGCGGGCGGGGCCGGACAGCCACAAGTTTGAGGCTAACTGGGATCTCGCCAGGAATTTTGAGGTTGGGGGCGTGGTGCCGGCGGGGGTGTGTGTGCCCCTGGGCGGGCGCCCCAAGGGTCAGCAGAGACTGTTTCCGAGGTCTCCTTTTCCCCCTGGTGAGGCCTGGCCAGGGAGGGAGCCCCAGAGCTGTTGGGAGGCATTTCCCCTAGGCTCCACTGAGGCCTCCCCTGCCCTTGGCTCTGCCTGGAGCTCCCAGAGATTATGCTGGGCAGTGGTGGGCAGCATCGTGCATCCTGAGGAAGGCACCTGTGCCCTTGTCCTGGAGGCTCTGGCACCACCCCCACCTGCTGGCTGTTTTGGCCTAACTGGGTGGGGTCTTGGTGCCCCCGCACCCCGGCTGCTCCAGGTGGAAGACGGGATGACCTGTCGCGCTGGGCTGGGGGACTTGGGTTCCTCCGGCAGGGGAGCAGGGACTCTGGGCTCTGGGGGCTCATTTATGCAGGGGTGGGGGGCACAGAGGCTCGGGCAGCCCTGGGTGATTGGTCACCTGGAGGCCCTGGCCAGGTGGGCCATCGGCCGCTGGGGGAGCCAGGCAGGCTCTGTGCAGTGAGGGCTGGGAGCTCATCTGCTGGCCCTGGGGTGAATCAGAAAGGGCAGGGGCTTGGCAGTGGCAGGGGAAGTTGGGCCACCTGGGCCGTGGAACAGGAGCCACATCTTTCCAGAGTCTTGGCTGCTGCTTTCACTCTCAGCCCGTGCTCTCAGCCTGCTGGGCCCCAGGAGGGCTGGCTGCACGGCTGTCTGTTGGCTGCAGCTGGCAGAGCCCCAGCTGGGCCCCTTTAGGTCTTCTTCTGGCGGCCCCCTCTTGGGGGACCTCAGCTGAGTCCCGGGCTGGGTCCCAGGCTCCCTGGGGGGCTTGTTCTGTTCAGCTGTCGGTGCCTGCGTTGGTTGGAGCAGCAGATGCAGGGTCTTCTCGCCCTGCCACCCGCCCGCCTCTCTGCTCCCTGCATGGCTGGCATGCAGAGGGGTGTGTCAGGGTTGCTGCGGGATACTGGCAGGGTGCCCCCTCCGGCCCTGGCTGGCCCTGTCTCTCCTGTCTCCTGGGGCCTGAGTGGTGGGTGGTGGACCTAGGCCTCGCTCCCTTGGAGGAGTGTGGCGTGCCCACCCCGTGGAGGCCTCCCGCCACCTGTTGTTGCCCAGGACTGGCAGAGTCCCGGTGTCCAGGCTCAACCGGTCACAAGGCTGCTTCCTGCCTGTTCTCCTGGCTCCTGTTTTTCTACTGGGCCCGAGTCCCCGATGTGGAAATCCTACTGTGTTGGGCAGGGCTGGGCTCGAGGAGGGTAGGGCGTTGGGGTGCCTCCTGCTGCCGGCCTGGCCCTGCCTGCCCTGATCCCTGGGGCTCAAGGAGGCCACAGTGTGGGGTGCATCTGGGCCATAACCCTTGCCTGCCCCACCGCACGGCCCTTGTGAACCATGCTGGCTGCTGCTTTCCTCAGCCCTGTGGATCTGACAGCTGACCCTATGCCCCACCTGTGTCTGACCACAGTGTCGTTGGCTTACCACCCTGTTAGCATTGCTTTGGCTTTCTGTGTCCTGCCTGGGTACCGTCCCCACCCCCACACCACCAGGCCAGGGGCTGGTTGCTGGCCTCTGAGGCTGGGACTTCTCAGTGGGCCCAGCGGCCTGTGCCTGGCTGTCCTTGCAGGACTTGAGTTGGGCTGTTGCAGAGAGTGGGGTCTGCTTCTGTCTCCACGGCCAGGGGGACGGGCCGGGCGGGCGGTGGCCTGCCCTCCGTGTGCACGTTCAGGTCTGCGTGCCCTCCTCTCGCGGCCTGCCTGTGCTCATGTGGTCTGCTTATCCTCACGTCTGTATTGAGGCCTGTTGTGAATCAGGCCCTGTTCTGGGGTGGGGCTGGGTCTGGGGGGTGAGGAGGTGACCAGAAGCCAGAAGAAGCCAGATAGAGCCCCGCTGTCGTGCAGCCACATTCCCTGGGCACAGAAACACAGAGCAGGGCAGACGCTCGCATTATAGGGGTGACGAGGTGACCCTCTGCCACTCGAGGGGCGGGAGTTTGGACCTCCTTCTGACCTGGGCCATGGGAGGTGTCCACAGAAGGGTGACAAGGGTCCCCAGATCGGATTGCTGCAGCAGGGGCATCCACACAGACTGACGTCTGGGCATGTGGCCGGACAGCCTGGGCTGGCACGCGCCCTGGCTGAGAGTGTGGGGGCGCCTTCCCTCCGGAGCCCGCTGGTGGGAGCCAGCCCTCCTGCGCGTGGTCTCACAGCACTGTCTGCCCACAGGGTCGTGAAGGAGGAGATCTCCGATGATAACGCCAAGCTGCCCTGCTTCAACGGCCGTGTGGTCTCCTGGGTGAGTCCATGGGATGTCGGCTAGGGAGGGGGCTGGGCGGGGCTGGACCGTGTGGGCGGGGGGCAGGCTGGCGGCTACCCCTGAGCCCTTGCTGTCCTCCGCAGCTGGTCCTGGCCGAGGGCGCACACTCGGATGCCGGGTCTCAGAGCACGGATGGCCACACAGACCGGCCCCCACCTCTTGAGAGAACAGGCGGCATCGGGGACTCCCGGCCACCCTCTTTCCAGTAAGGACGGGGCGGGGCGGGGGGTCTGAGCCTGGTGGTCCTGAGGGGCCTGCTGCCTACCAGGCCTGTCAGGGGAAGAGGCGACCAGCCAGGGACCCGTGGTCGGTGGAGGAGGGGCGGGCAGGAAGGCCCAGTCTGGGCAGGTGTGTGGGTGGGAGAGGAGGGAGGGAACCAGGAGGGTGTCGCAGCGCGGACTGCCCCAGCCCACCCTCTCTGGTGGGCACAGCCCCAACGTAGCCAGCAGCCGTGACGGGATGGACAATGAGACCGGCACGGAGTCTCTGGTCAGCCACCGGCGGGAGCGAGCCCGACGGCGGAACCGTGAGGAAGGTAACGAAGCCGCACCCGAGATATGACCAGGACCCCGTGGTGCACCCTACGACCCTGCCTCCTCCAAGTAGTGCCCCCAAACCAATGGGGGTCCAAGAGTGGAGGTCCTAGGCCTGTCTGCCCAGGACCCCAGGGATACTCCCCCCGCCAGCAGCCCCACTGTCACCTGGCGGGCTCCCAGGTCAGTTGGTGCTTAAGGCCACATAGGGAACTCCATGGCCAGCTCCCCTACTTGCTGTCCCCACAGTTGCCCGGACCAATGGGCACCCAAGGGGGGACCGGCGGCGAGACCTGGGGCTGCCCCCCGACAGTGCCTCTGCGGTGCTGAGCAGCGAACTCGAGTCCAGCAGCTTCATCGACTCTGATGAGGATGACAACACAAGCCGGTGCGTGGGTGTGTGCATGCGGGTGTGTGTAGGTGCTGTAGGTGCGCGTGGGTATGTGTGCACGCAGATATACGTGTGTAGGTGTTACAGGTGTGTGTGCACATGGATGTACATGTGCGGGTGTTACAGGTGTCCGTGGGTGTGTGCATGCGGGTGTGTGTGCAGGTGCTGTAGGTGTGCGTGGGTGTGTGTGCACGCAGATATACGTGTGTGGGTGTTACAGGTGTGTGTGCACATGGATGTGTGTGTGCGGGTGTTACAGGTGTGCGTGGGTGTGCGTGCACGGGCGTTACAGGTGGGTGTGTGCATGTGGGTGTGTATGCATGCAGATGTGTGCATGGGTGTTACAGGTGTGCGTGGGTGGGTGCATCCAGATGTGTGTGCAAGCATATTCCAGGTGTGCACAAGCATGCCTGTGTGTGTGTAATGCGTGTGCCTGCATGGGTGTGTGAGCAGGCACGTGCACAGTCCTGTCGCATGTGGGTGTGCAGATATGTAATGGCATGTGTGCACATGCGTGGGGGTGTGCGATTCCAGGCGTGTATCTATACATGGACATGTGTGTGCTCATGTGCACTGGCTTCCCCAGCGTTTGTGTGTTCGTCTTGCCTGGGTGGTGCTGCACGGAGGTGCGGAGCCCATACGGGTCACGTGGGTGGGGCCGTGTCCACACCGGAGCGGAGCCTAATCCTGGGCAGACTCTACCCCAGCTTGTCCTAGGCCGACCCGGCTGGGGGCGTCCTGTCTCCCACCCCACCCCTGCCTTGCAGTCCTGGGCCAGGCCCTTAACCTCCCCGCCCCTCCCCTGCCCCAGCCTGAGCAGCTCCACGGAGCAGAGCACGTCCTCACGGCTCATCCGGAAGCACAAGCGGAGGCGGCGGAAGCAGCGCCTGCGGCAGGCGGACCGGGTAGGTGGTGGCCGGGCCGGGGTGGGGCGGGGGGCATCCCATGAAGCCTCTGCCCCCCGGCCCTCACTTGGGTCGCCCTGCAGGCTTCTTCCTTCAGCAGCATCACAGACTCCACCATGTCCCTGAACATCATCACCGTCACTCTCAACATGGGTGAGGCCTTCTTGGGGTCCCCCGCGGGGTGCTGGGTCCCCTGGCGGGGCTGCCCCCCTCAGGGGGCGCCTGCTCACCCCTCGCCCCTGCAGAGAGGCACCACTTCCTGGGTATCAGCATCGTGGGCCAGAGCAACGAGCGGGGTGACGGCGGCATCTACATCGGCTCCATCATGAAGGGCGGGGCCGTGGCGGCCGACGGGCGCATCGAGCCGGGGGACATGCTGCTGCAGGTATGGGGCGGCGGGGAGGGGCTGGGGGTGCCGCGAGGCCAGCTCGCCGAGCCACCGCGCTGAACCCGTCACCCCCCAGGTCAACGACATCAACTTCGAGAACATGAGCAACGACGACGCCGTGCGGGTGCTGCGGGAGATCGTGTCCCAGACGGGGTGAGGTGGAGGGTGGGCGGGGCATGACTGGGGCCCCTGCAGCTTCGCCTGTGTGACCCGCTGCACCCCACAGGCCCATCAGCCTCACGGTGGCCAAGTGCTGGGACCCGACCCCCCGGAGCTACTTCACCATCCCGAGGGGTGAGTGATCCTGCAGGGCTGCTACGGGAGGGGGGGTGAGGGCGCCTGCCCAGCCTGAAGGTCCTCTCCTCTGTGCCTCTGTGCTCCATCGTGCGCTGCCATCCATCCGTCTGTCTGTCCGTCCATCCATTACCACACGGCGGCCACCCAGCTGACCCGGTACGGCCCATCGACCCCGCCGCCTGGCTGTCCCACACGGCGGCGCTGACCGGAGCCCTGCCACGCTATGGTACGAGCCCCTGCTCCAGTGCCGTCACACGCACCAGCTCCTCCTCACTAACCAGCTCTGTGCCCGGCGCTCCACGTAAGTGGCAGCTCAGGGGAGCAGGGACCTGAGGCCCCAGGGCGCCCACCCAGCACTGTTGCAGTGGAGGGCCTGTGCGTGGGCGGTTGCGGCTGACACGTGTCTGTCTGCCCTCCCGCGTGCCCTCCTTCCAGCTGGGTGGCCATGTGGTGGGGTTGAAAGATGCCTGGAGGGGTCAGGCCAGCCCTGGGGACCCCCGGAGAGCAGAGGCAGGGCTTGCGCCTGGCTTTCCTGCAGCTAACACGACTAACAGCCCTGCGAGCGGAGTGGGGGGGGAGGAGGCCTCTCCCTGTGGGGCTCTGGTCTGCGGGGGGCAGGGGTGGAGTGGGGGCGTGGCCTCACCTGGGTTTAGGCCCAAGATCCTGACGAAGCATCTGCAGGGGTAGGGGACAAAGACCTGACCCCCCTTGCTCCCCGCCCCTGTGAGGGTCTGTGCTGTGGTGGGATTGGAGCCCACAGTCGCTGGATAGCCTCACGGCCCGGGTTCTGTGACCACAGACCCGACCCAGAGCGCGGTCCCCACAGCTGGCCCCACGGCCCATCCCAGCCCTCCCTGCCATTGGCTGCTCAGGGCTGAGGGCAGGGGCTGTGCCTTGCAGAACTGGAGGAGACGCCTCTGACGGTGAAGAGTGACATGGGCGCCGTGGTGCGTGTCATGCAGCTGCCAGACTCGGGCCTGGAGATCCGAGACCGCATGTGGCTCAAGATCACCATCGCCAACGCCGTCATCGGTGAGGGCTGCCACGGGGCTGGCTCTAGGCGGGTGGGCCGGGGCCCCAGGCTCTGGGCCCTGACGTGCGCTCCGGGTCAGGGGCGGACGTGGTGGACTGGCTGTACACGCACGTGGAGGGCTTCAAGGAGCGGCGCGAGGCTCGCAAGTACGCCAGCAGCATGCTGAAGCGGGGCTTCCTGCGGCACACGGTCAACAAGATCACCTTCTCGGAGCAGTGCTACTACGTCTTCGGGGACTTGTGCAGCAGTGAGTGGGGGGCTGCGGGCCGGGGGTCCCCCGAGGGCCCACCCACACTGCCCTCACCCACCCACCCCTCCCGCCAGATCTCGCAGCCCTGAACCTCAACAGCGGCTCCAGCGGGGCCTCGGATCAGGACACGCTGGCCCCCCTGCCCCATTCGGCCGCCCCGTGGCCCCTGGGTCAGGGCTACCCCTACCAGTACCCGGGCCCCCCGCCCTGCTTCCCACCTGCGTACCAGGACCCTGGCTTCAGCTATGGTAGCGGCAGCGCAGGAAGTCAGCAGAGCGAAGGTGAGAGCCAGCATGCTGGGTGCCAGCTCCCCACTGTCCCTGCCGCCTGGCTCTGCCGTGTGTGCCCGCCCCCCTGCCCCGTGCGCTCCTCCCTGCTCTGTGCTGAGGCCCTGGGTGAGCTACTTCTGGAAGGGGTGAGTGGTTCAGGATGGGGAGAACTCTGCAGACTTGGGGGCTGTGTGTTGTGGAGGTGCTGATGTTCCAGGTGCAGCAGAAGCAAAAGGCCAGGAGATGGGCTGGGGAAGGACGGCAGAGAGGTCCCAGGACGTGATGGAGAACAGACACCTGCCCCCAGCACCTGCAACCTGGCCTGGAGCCAGAGGTGGACAGTCCCACAGACAACTGGGGACCCACCCTAGGATGTATGGAGAGCTGAGCAGGAAGCTCAGGGGCGTCCCTGAGGAGGGGGCTTGTTAGAGGAGTGGCCTGAGGCTGTTGGTGTCACTGGAGCCAGGGGACAGAGGTCAGGCAGTCAGCCTGGTAGAGGCAGACAGGGAGGGGGAGAGGAGAGCAGGTCAGAGGGCAGCGGTGGCCCAGAGGAGGCCGGTGCCGGGTGCCTGCAGATCCTGCTCAGGCCCGGCTGGTGGTGGCACACGCCGCAGGCGGGAACGGGTGTCCGGGCTGGGCCCACTGTGTAACTCGTGCTATCCCTTGCTTTGTGCTGAGCAAGCCTTAGACTGAAGGACTAGCGGAGTGGACCCTCCGGGCCGGTAAGCCAGGGTCCCGCCCGGCGTCCCTCTCGGCATGTTCCCGGCCAGTTGGCCTTCTCAGGGTCCCCGCTCTTCCTGGGAGCCCAGGACGGGGGCTGAGCTGAGTAACTGGCCAGGGCCTTGGGGCTGGACGGAAGGTGGGTCTTGGGGGTGGGGGGCCCAGGATGGCCAACGGGAGCACCGGGCACACGGGGCCTCACTTGGGCCTCAGGCTCTCAGCTGCAAGATCAGGCATTGGGGTGAGATGGGGGGCACTGAGCTGGCCCCAGAGTGTCCCTGCCTGCCTGCGTCTGCTCGCCCTGCCTCCCCCCTCCCCCCGGCCTGCTGCTGCTGCTGCTCTTGCTTCTCTGAGTGGGGCCAGCCCTGCTCTCCTGTCTGCATGGCTGCCCCCTCCCACACCCACCCTGCTTGAGACCATCAGGTTCTGTCCCTGGTCTCCCTGGCAATGGCCGGTCACCCTGGCAGTGATGTGGCGTGACACTGAGCATCTCACTCCTGTCCCCTGTCCTTGACTCCAGGAAGCAAAAGCAGCGGGTCCACCCGGAGCGCCGGCGGGAGCAGCCGGCGGGCACTGGGCCGTGAGAAGGAGCGCCGGGCGGCTGGAGCCGGGGGCAGTGGCAGCGAGTCAGACCACACGGCGCCGAGTGGGGTTGGTGGTGGCAGCTGGCGGGAGCGTCCGGCTAGCCAGCTCAGCCGGGGCAGCAGCCCACACAGCCAGGCCTCGGCTGCTGCCCCGGGGCTACCCCCACTGTATCCCTTAACAAAGGCTTACTCAGTGGTGGGGGGGCCACCAGGGGGGCCGCCTGTCCGGGAGCTGGCTGCTGTTCCCCCAGAGCTGACAGGTAGCCGCCAGTCCTTCCAGAAGGCCATGGGAAACCCCTGTGAATTTTTTGTTGACATCATGTGACTGAGAGAGTGCCTTCAGCTCGGCCCCGAGGTGGGGGAGCCGGTGGTCCTGCAGGAGGGCATTGTCTCTGGGGCTCGTGTGAGCTTGCCTTATTGGTGGCTGTCCTGGGTCAGGCCAGCCTGTGCTTCCATGCACGCAAGGGGCCATGTCAGGGGCCCAGGCCTGGACAGAGTGGGAGCAGGCTGGGCGAGGGGCTGACGGCAGCCCAGACCACCATGATCTGAGTTTAGCAGTCCGTCCATTCCTATTTGGAGCAGCTTGTGTCCGTACAGACCCTGTGCCCTTGGGGTGTGCCTCAGAGACCCCCCCACTTGCCTAAAGAGCGGTGCACAGAGCCCCAGACTAAGCTGAGGAGTGGCTAGTGGGCCTGCACCCCCTCTTTGCTCAAATCACAGGCCCCACCACTCTTGCCTGGGCTGGGTTGGCCTTTCTTGAAGGTGGAATCAGAGCCCCCAGGCTCCTCTGTGGATGCCCAGGGTAGGGATCTAATTTATTTATTTATTGCCTGGCCTGTGTGCTCTGGGGGAGGTGGTGGCCAGCACCCCGCCCCCACCGGGTCTCAGACTGAATGCAGGGACGCAGGTCCCATCTGAAAGTGGGAGGGTTGGCGAGGGGGTAGATGGGAGGGGGACGTGTTTTGGCTGGTGGTGGTGGGGATGTGACCCTGAGGGGCAAGGGGCCCAGATGCACACAGCTGCTGCAGGGGCAGGGTGTGGGGAAGAGGGGGTAGCCAGCCCGCTCCTACTTGCTGCCCTCGGGTGGCTGCCCACCCTCTCACGCCGCTTCCTTCCTGGCGTTTCTGGCCTGCACACATCTGCGCTGTAGATACTGTATCAAGTCGGAGTGTCCGTCCAGATAGTTAATAGAGCTGCTTCTGTGTAAATGCTATTTTAAAGACTAAAAAGCATTTAATTTTATGGGACGGATGTGTGGTCTGTGTCTCTTCTCTTATCCGGGGTACCTTAGAAGGCTGGAGTGTGGTGGCTTGTCCAGCCTCCCCAGGGCCTGGCTGAGAGCTGACGGACTGGCCGGGTGCTGTCCTCTGGGTCTCTGGTCCGCACCGGGGCTCTGTCCCTGGTCCTGGCTTCTGGCAGGGTCCTAGTGGCTGGTCTTCTGTCCGTGGTGCTAACTCCTGGCTCCAGGGGTCTTGGCTATGGGTGCTGGCCTTGGTGCTGACCCCAGGCTCTGTCCACGGTGCTGCTGGCCATCTGACCCCATTTTACCAGCTCAGGCCGGGCCACGGAGAGAAGAGGAGGTGGGGTGTGCTCCCCATCCTCCCCCAAGTGGGACCCCACCCTACTTACCATTCCTGTCCCACTCTAAGGGCCCACGGTCGATGGAATGCCCCTGCAGAGGGGTCAGAGCAGCTCCAGCCCACCCACTAACCTCCCATTCCTATGATGCTTGGATGGGGTGCTGACTGGAGGCTCCAGGCTGGGCCTGGCCAGGCAAGTAATGCCCAGCTTGGCGAGCTTCAGGTGATCTGGTTGCGGGCTCTCCTGAGCTCTTGGCATGAGCTACAGGAGCCCTGAGGAATCTTTCTATGGGCCTCTTTTTTGGACCACTGGGACTGGGTCACACGGGTAGGCCCTGGCCAGGGCTTGTCTAAGACCTGCAGAGCTGCTCTGGGGCCCCAAATGGGTGCTTCAGGTCCAAGGATCGCTGTGGCGTCAAGATCAGCAGTCAGCCTGCAGTCAGGATCGAGGGCTGGGGGTGGTCTCAGCAGCTGGGGTACAGTCTGGGGTTGCTTCATAGGAACTTGGTTTGGGGACATCGCAGCTAAGTCTGGGTTCACTGGGGTGAGGTCCCTGGGTCGGGGGTCACTTGTTTTTGCCCTGAGTCTCCTGCCCCCCAGTACTACTGCTGCACTGTACTCTGGCATCATCTCCCAGGAAGAATGCAGGGGTGTTGAGCTCCGGCCGCCACAGCAGCAGGTAGCACTTGGGCAGGTGGAAGGTGGCCAGGATGCCCAGGGCACAGAGGAGGATGGCACCCATCTGCACCGTGGGCTGGTGGGCCACGTGCACATTAGCAAAGAGAGGCACAAAGGAGATCCAGGTGATAAAGTAGGTCAGCATGGCAAAAGTGAGGCCACGGGCGCCATTGTAGTGGCCCGGCTGGCTCTGCACCAGGAAGGTGCCCAGGAAGCAGAGGAAGGCCAGCACAGCATTGGTGGCGTGCACCAGGCCGAAGCTGACCCAGGAGCGCACACGGCAGTGCACCAGCGCCTCTGTGGGCAGCACCCACCAGTCCGTCACCACCTCTGGCGGGAAAACTACCAGGTACCAGGCACACAGTGCCGCTTCTGCCAGCAGAGCCAGTAGCACCACCAGCCAGGCCCAGGGCCCCTGCAGGCGGCCACGCAGCTGCTCTGCCCAGCTGGGTGGCAACTCCGAGCGCACAAATATCTGGGCCGCTTGCAAGAAAAGTGTGCTCAGGCAGCCAGTAAGTGGAATGTGGAGCAGTGGCTGCTGGGCCAGGCAGCTGGCAGGGCCTGGCCGACCAGGGAACAGGAGGACGCTGAGGCAGACCAGGCCCAGGCAGGCCAGGCCAAAGCAGGCCCATGGCCCACCTGAGGCCTGAACCAGTGGGCTGTGCCAGTGCCAGATGAAGAGCCCCAGGGCTGCCAGCACCAGGCCCAGCGCCAGGCCCAGCAGTATAAGCAAAACCAGCACGGCTGGCTCCCCCCATGCCAGGAACGTGGGCCTGCGGGGGAAGCAGCGTGTGCTCCGGTCTGGGGACCACTGGTCCTGCTCACACTGGGTGCAGAGGAGGTCATCTGTGGTGTGGGAGGAAAGAAGGGGCACTGGGGGGGGGCACCGGCCCCTCGGCCTCACTCCCACCCACTTGCTCTGGCCTCAGAGTCGGCCGTGGAGCCAGGACACAGACCGCACGTGTCCTGGGTCCCCACTCGTCCTCAGCTCAGGCAGGCCTGGGAGAGCTGCTCACCTGGGCTGCGCTGGTAGCTGCCGGCCTTGCAGTCCACGCAGTCGTAACAGCAGGAGTGGAAGCCTTTCACTCGGCGCACCTGGCCCTCCCTGCACTGCCGGGAGCACTGCGACACAGGCAGCTGGCACAGGGCCTCGGGGCTCAGGTTGTGCTTGGCTGGGCGTGCCCCCAGACTAGGGATGGTCCCCCCAACCCGTCCTACCGACCCCACCCATCCCCCCCGACAGAGCTAGAGCTTGTTCCTGGGTGAGGGGGGCTCACCTGGTTCCCTGGTGTGTGCCAGGACAGCTGGGAGTGCCAGAGCTTCAGGCGGCCGTTAAAGACTCCGACAGTGCGCAACTCGGGTGTCGGGTCCCGCCACACCCACAGTTTTAGGTCATAATCCATGTTCACGTTCCCGCTGGCATCGAACTGCAGTGCCAGGCCACGTGCGTGGAAGGTCATGTTGTACATGTTCTCGAGGAGCTGGGGGGTGGGTGGGAGCAGGTGGGGAGTGCTGGGCCAGCAGCTGCCTCCGGCCCTAACTCCCCCAACTCCGCACGGAAACTCCTCCTCCAGAGCATGGGCGGTGGGCGTGGGGGCTCCCTGCCCTTACCTGCCAGGGCTGCACAGGCTCCCGCGGGGGGCAGCCTGAGGCAGTGCAGAGCAGTGTGTTGTGAAGGGCCTGGGCCACGCCGTACACGGCCGCATAGGCGGCGAAGGTCTGGTGGTGCAGCAACCCCGCAGATACATCCTCCAGCATGATGTGGTCACACTGAGGGCAGCGCGGCCCCACCACGTGCTCCTCTAGGCCTGGCTGTTCAGCGTCCAGCGAGGCACAGAAGGCGGGGTCGGCTGCCAGGGCCAGGCGGCTGCGCACGTAGGACGGAAACTCGGGCATGGGGGCGCCCTGCTGGAGGAAGCCAAGCACGGTGCCCACCGTGGCCAAGCCGGGCAGCGTCATGACCAGGTCTGAGGTCAGCCAGGCCTCGCTGGCCACCCACACCTTGGGTGAGAGCCTGTGGCGGATGCTGTCGCCGAGGAGGGCGCGGGCCGCGCGGGCGGAGGAGAAGAGCACCAGCACCTGCGCACGGCTCTGGTTCACCTGGCGCAGCAGGTCCTGCACAGAGCCCGGCCGCAGGCTGCCCGCGGGCGGCAGCGGCACCAGGCCCTCGTGTGCGATGCAGATGCCCCTGGCGTTGGCCAAGCTGGAGAAGAGGCTCAGGCCCTGCCGGCCGTACTCGTCGTCACTGCCCGCCGCAGCCACCCAGCTCCAGCCGAGCTCCAGCAGCAGCTCCACCATAGCCTCGGCCTGCGAGCGGTCGCTGGGCACCGTGCGGAAGAAGGACGGGAAGGTTTGCCGGTCGCTCAGCCGGTCGGTGCTGGCCCCGTAGCTGATCTGCAGGGACAGCGACCAGCTCCTGAGGTGGGGCCTCCTGCGGGTGGGGCCGGCGGGGGCCGGGGGCCCCGGGGGGTCGGGGGCACACCTGAGGCATGAGGAAGAAGCTGAAGAACTTGCCGGTGACGAGGGCGAGCTCGGACGAGTGGGGTCCAATGACAGCCAGCACGCGGGGCTGGTACTGCGTGTAATTGCAGTAGGCGGCAATGTCGCAGCTGCCCGCCTTGGCCATGAACATGAGGCTGGGCTTCATGGCCACCACGGGCTCTGAACACGTGTCGAAGAGGTCGCAGCCCAGACGCAGCCCCGGCAGCAGGGCGGACCCATTGTTGATCTCCTCCACGGCCATCTTCACGGCCAGCGCCCAGAGCAGGCCGAGGGCCGAGAACCTGGGGCCACACAGGGCTGTGGGCGGCCACACCCTGTCCCCACTCGGGAGCCCCCCAGACCCGAGCCCCCCCCCCGTCTCCCTTGCTCCCCCCCCCACCTCCCTACCTAGTGCACACAGTGGCGTTGGGTTGTATCCTGCCGCCCAGACCAGCATCGTCAGCTGTGCCCAGAGGGAAGAGCCCGCCCAGCATGTAGTCCCCTTGCATCCTGAGCTGCTGGGATAAGCACAGTGGGGCGCCTGCCCCGAGGCCTAAGAGAGCCGTGAGGCCCAGGAGAGTCCAGCCTAGCATAGCAGGTGCCAGCTTCCAGCGGGGCCGGTGAATGAGAGAATGGGGCCCCGATACGATGACTTGGGGCAGGGGAGAGCAGAGGATTTGCTTAGCAAAATCGTCACATGTCCTCACCTGCCAAGCCCAGAGGCCCCGGGGACACCCTTGCTTTCCTGGGCCCGGTGGGTGGGTTTGTGCTCCTTGCGCTCTTTGGTCCTGATGCCACCCACCAGGCTCTCTGGCTGACAGTGACCTGGGCAGTCAGGCTCTGAGCAACCACGGACCATGACCTTGTTAGCTGGCTGTGCCCAAGCCCCTCTGCACCCTCCCCTTTCCTGGAAAAGAGAAAGGACACTCAGGACTTCTCTGCTAGAGGGTCCTGGGGTCTCCAGCTGCCTGGAGGTGGTACTGGTGTCCCTAGGAGTAGGGACAGAAACACATCTTCCAGCCCTGGGCAGGACTGTTAGTAGTGGGGGAGGGGGTGCGGGCATGACTACCCCTGCAGGCTCAGGGTGACCAGCCAGGAGGGCAGCAGCCGGCTCTCCATCCTGGGGCTGGGCTGGGGCGGGGGTGGGTGGGTGGTTCCCAGGATGGGGACTGCGGGAAGACAGTGCAACTTGAAGGTCTGGGCTGTCGCTCTGCTCGGGGTCTGAGGACAGAAACTTCAGGGACCCTGAGCCTGGATCTGCCCACACCCTGCCTGGGCTCTTAACACAGCAGGTGCCTCCCTCGGGGGACAGAGGGCACAGCGGGGATTGCAGGGCTGAGCATGCAAACAAGGGAGGAAAGGCTGTAACCAAATGGGCCTCTGAGGCTGGGTCAGCACCAGGTGTGTGCAGGTGAGCCCGACCGACGTGCCAGCTGCAGTTCCTCCCTAGGCTCTGGGTGCCCCAGGGATGTGACACGACGCTCAGGTGTGGGGGTGCCCATGAGGCACCCAGAGGAACGAGGGAGGCTACCGACACCCCTGCAGTGGAGTGGGAGCTCTGGATGGTCTCAACCCTGGCGAATGTTTACTGGAGATGGTCTGGGATCTGATCTTTGCTGCCCGTGGGGAGGGACCAAGCTGCACGGCGTGCTCAGGCATGCACATGTGTGTGCAGAATACACACTCGACGTACAGTTCACACTTGCCGTGTGTGGCTCCCACATGCCCGTATGCACAGGGGTGCACACAGCAGCCTTCACGGTCACCTGCCTTTGTGGGCACCACACAGTGCTGTAGTCCGTGCAGGACAGGCCCAAGCAGCAGGCCTGGAGGTGGCGGAGGGGACCCAGCACTGGACACTGTTTGGGTCTGACGCTGGGGTGTCCAAGAGCATGCTGCCCAACACGGATCCTCTTTCTGTCCCAACCACTGCTGAGGCTCAGAACAGCTCCCTGCACAGGCCGCAGGCCGGGAAGGTCTGTCTTCTCCCTACAGCCTGTCCAGCTGGCCTCACACCTGCCCTTCCAACCCAGCCCCAAAATGTCCAAATGTGGGCATATCCCAAAATGTGGAAAATGACAAGGACCTTGGTGGGGGCTCGGGGGACACAAGCACAGACAGGTAGCATTCCCCTGCCCCATGGTGGCCAGGATAGGCCTCACGTCCCTGTGGCTGAAGAGTGGGGTCACATCCCTCCTCCCTTCGGGAAGCAGCTGCCGCCGCACGATTACCTCCACCTAGAGGACACTGCCTGCTCTGTGAGTGGCATTTATTGAAGTTGGAAAAACCATCACCCGATTGATTACTCTCCCAGGGTCTCTGCCGGCTGACACGTGTGCACGTCTGCTGCGTGGTGGGTATGGTCCCCTCGGCTCCGAGGGCCTGAGCTCACAGTGAAGAGCCAGTAGAAGAGGCCAGGCCCCCAAGTGCTGGGTGATGGCTGGCCTGTCGGCTGGGCTTCTAGTCCAGGCTCCCTCCGTGAGCCATCTCTTTCTGGCTCTCCTGAGCTCTGTGGGGCAGGGAGGAGGGAACATAGCCTCTTGCCGGTTGACGGGGAGGGAGAGGCTAGCCCTGGACCAGCAGAGCTGTGGGCTGTGCTGTGCAGACTCACAGGCAGCTGCCTGGGGGAGCACCTGATGGACGGCGTGGCCGCTGATTAGAGTGCAGAGAGGCGGGGCAGGCCTCCACTCAGGGCTTCAGCTCCTGGCTCTTGCTGCCAAGGACATGTGGGTCCCTGGCTAATAAGGAGATGAGTGATGGGGAGAGAGCCTGCGTTGCCAACGGCTGCCCAGGGGTTCTATCCCTGTCCTGGGGACGGCCAGCCCCTCATGGAGGGGCCCAGCGGTACCTGGGTGCGGACACTGAGGTGGGCCAGGGATGGACAGGCACCTGCTGAATGTGTTTGCCGGCAAGCAGGATGAGGTCTCTGTGCCACAGGGCCTTGGGACTTGGCCCCATTTCCCGACTTGGCTCACGGGCAGGGGCAGCTTCTCTGGGTCTCCCATGAATGCTGACCCTGCCCCTTACCTGCCCTGCCTTCTGCACCTCACCATCTGGGTGAGGCCCGACTGGACACATGTATATCTCAGCTGAGGGTAAAGCAGAGATGCTCCTGGCAGAGCGAGGTGACAGGGGAGGAGCAGACTGCAGGGCCCGCGTCCTCTGCCGTGGCCTGTGCACCGCAGGCTTGAAGCATGGCCTGGGTGGGCCACGCTGGGCCCGGGGCTCCAATCAAGCTCAGCGAGCGGAGGACAGTGTTCTTCCCATTCCTGGGGCACCCACAGAACTCTGTGGGGGGACTGATGGGTGCTGGCTGCCCCCTCCCCCACCCTGGCCCCGGCCTGCTGGCCCTCAGGGCAGATCCAGCAGGGAATGCTTGGCATAAAGCTCCTGGGAGACACTGTAGACTCGCTCAATGAAGGGCAGGGCCTCGCCCAGCATCTCCACAGCCTGCTGTGGGGACCCCACGTTCATTGCCTCCAGGAAGACCTTGCGTGTGGGCAACGTACAGAAGGCCACAGACACAGCCCGGCGGATAATCCAGGGGTGGTAGGCCGCCAGCGAGGCGTTGTAGGAGTCGGTGCAGAGCACAGCCGTGCGGGCGTCCTCGGGGCTGGTGCGCAGGCCTTCCAGGAAGAGCTGTAGCCAGCGCAGGGCACGGTGCAGCCGAAGCACCGTCCGGCAGCCCGAGTCCGGGTGGCGGGAGCGCCGCGTCAGGTCCACCAGCTGGTTGCCTACCTCATAGGCCACCATGGCCTGCAGGCTGCTGTAGTGCTCCCGCTGGGGGCCACTGCGCAGACGCTCCATGACCTGCAGCTTCGCTGTGACATCCTTCGAGATGAAGGAGAAGATGGCACCCAGACTGTTCAGGAACCTGCTCAAGGGGAAGCAGGATTTCAGTCCAGGTGCAGGGGAGACCGCCCCCCACCCCGCCTCCTGGAGCACACGCGCCCCTGCAGGAGCTGCCGGCCAAGGGGTGAGTGAGAGCGGCTGACCAGCCCCAGGCAGGCGGGAGTCGGCTGTGCCCAGCACAACACACGGAGGGGGGGGTACGAGGCGGTGCCCCTCCAAGCACCTGACTAGACCCCTCCATCCGGCGAGGTAGTGATCCAGCAGCACCTCCTCCTTCTCGTTGAGACACTGCTTGAAACTGACCAAGACGACCCTCAGGTTGAAGTCCGACTCCAAGCCATCCATTTCTCACTATGCGCCGGAACACGTGGGAGGTCAGGCTGCTGGGTTGTCTCCCTACAAGTCAGCTTACTCCTTGGGTCACTGTCTTGGGGGGGGAGGCAAGAGCAGTCAGAAAACAACTGCTGGGATCCAGCTGCCCCCCACTAAAAGCCCACATTGGGCCCCGTGCCTGCGTCAGTGCCCTTCTCCCCAGAAGCCTACTTCCCTCTGCCTGGGCCACAAGACCGGACACAAAGACCAATGCTGCCCTGGGCCTGGAACACGTGCCCCACAGACCTTAGCACGGCCCCTGCTTGTCACTCAGCCTTGTCAAACCACTCTGCTACATCTTATCAATGGCAAACATCTTCACTCACGTTTTTTGGCTCGTTTATTGTTTGTTTCTCTCACCAGAGTCAAACACCAGAGCCACGTCTCTGCCTGGAGCCAAGCATCCTTCCAGGGTGGGTGGCCCATGAGACAAACAGCCAGCCCTGCCTGTCAGGGCGACATTCTTGGAGAAAGTCGGGAAAGTCCAACACGGTAGGTAAAAACAAAGTAAGTACTATGGAAGGCAGAGGGCCGGGAAGGGTGGCCAGGTGGGCTGGGCGCTTCCTGGCTTTTCTGCTGCATCCTGGGCCAGAGCAGAGGCTCCAAGGTCAGCATGGCCTGACAGACACGGATCGTTTCCCTCCTGCTGGAGCGGTTCAGGTGCCACACAGAAGGGCAGCTGGGCCAAAGGTCTGAAGACAGCCACAAGGCCCTCCCTCAGCCCCAAGGAACCTTCCGGAAGTGCCTGAGGCCAGAGTCCCACCCTGGATTCTGCTCACATTCATACACTCACTCCATAGACATGCAAGTGCCCACACACTGAATGGGTGCCACTGGGTAACCCAGCCTCTGTCCTCTTGGGCACCCAGGGCTGGCACTGGGGTGGGCTCTGACAGTCCCTGGGGACTCAGCTGCAACTCGCCACCCAGGATGCCAGGGGCATCTGATGGGGCCTAGTGGCTGCTGAGGCCCTGGAGGCTCCTGGCATTGGGCGGAGCCCCCAGAGGTGAGCTCATCCTGTCTTCAGGTGTGGGGGACAGTGGTGCCTGGCCTCAGGAAGACCGGGAGCTCCAGAGACTTCCGGCACGCCCCTCCCCTCTCTCAGGGCCTGTCTTCCGTCCCTGAGGCCTTCAGGGCTACCTTCCTGGACACCAGACATCCTGTGCGTCTGGCCTTCCTGTCTAGAACCTGAGCCAGCAGCGCAGAGGAGCTGCTGGGAGCTTTTCAGAACTTGCAAACAACAGGAAGGACACGGGCTGTGCAGCCCGGGCCAGGCAGCCTGCCAACTCTGGGGAGGTGATGCAGGGCACCACCAAGGCTCCCCCAGGGTCAGCCCACAACCCCAAGGTCAAGTCTCGGCAGGAGGGCTGCCTGAGCGCCGCACCTCTGTGGCTGACAGCAGGCTGAAGGCCCTCGGGAGAAGAGGGCACCCACCCCAGCCCCACACCCCCCAGGCCCAGCGGGTAGGACTGAGGCCCTCCAGGAAGCCCTGCAAGTCCTGCTCGGGAAGGGAGCTCCGGGTGGCGCCGGGCTCGGACCCCGCGCTCGGGTAGAGCCTAGTCCCGGGCAGGTCCCGCTCCAGCCGAGGCCCAGGGATTAAGCAGGGGCCCGGGACCCGGGCGGCGTGGAAGCCAGGCCTTCGGTCGCCCCCTCCCCCGCCTGGCCCCTTGGCGACGCCCAGGCCCACCTGGCGAGTTCGGTTGAGCTCTGCTCCCCGCCCGGGGCCCGAGCCTGTGGCCCTCCGGCTCACCTGCGCCGCCGCCGCCGCCGCCCCCCGCCGCGGCTGCCGCTGGACCCGCGGCCCCGCCCCCGGCCGCCTCCCTGGCGCCCGGGATTGGTTACCGGCTGCCCAATCCGGAGGCTCGACGCGTGGGCAGGCGTTTCCGGCGGGCGCACCGGAAGCTGGCGCCGTTGGGGCTGCGCCTGCGCGATACGTCGCCGCGGGTCGGGGTTCGGCGCGCCGGAGTCCCGGTTCTGGGTGTCGTGCGGCCGCGGTGGTTCTGCCGGCTCGGTGCGGGCAGAGGCTGCGGGCGTGGGAGCGCGCCCCGCAGCATGCCCGAGATCAGGGTCACTCCCCTGGGTGAGTGAGGCGCGCTCGGCCGGCCTCGCGGGCGCGGGGGGGCGGTGGTCCGGGGACGAGCTCGGGGGCTCCGAGGCCTGGCCGGGGTCGCCGGCCCGCGGCTGCCGTCCGCGGAGGTCTCGGGCCGGCTCCGCCTCCCGAGGGTCGGCCGCTGCTGTGCCGCAGCGTCCCCCGCTCTTCTCGCCGTGAGAGGAGGGTGGGTCCGCCCTCCGGACGCCGACCCCGAGGGCCCCGGCCTGCGTCCTCGCCGCGCCGGCCTCTGTGCACGTGCCCTGGTGCCTGTCGTGGCCCTCGCTGCTCCCTGCATCGGTCTCGCACCCGCTACCTGCGGCTTCCCGTTCGCCCAGTCCAGCCGTCCACGCGCCTCAGCCTTGGCTCACCGGGCTCTGCGGCGGTTTGGTTTGGTTTTGCTTCTAAGGAAGGTTTGCGTTCTGTAGACGGTATAAAAGCCCAAAGAGTGCAGAGCACCGAGTGGGGAAGGTCGCCGAGAGCCCGGGCCCCAGGAACAAGGGGGGTATCAGGTCGCGTT
Source organism: Mustela putorius furo (assembly GCF_011764305.1). Lineage (NCBI taxonomy): Eukaryota > Metazoa > Chordata > Mammalia > Carnivora > Mustelidae > Mustela > Mustela putorius. Next base: position 404,929 of record NW_025422005.1, on the reverse strand, counting down.
CTGGAGGCCAGCCCTCTAGCGCTCTCTGGGCACTCTTCCTGCGCTGTGCTCTGGGCTGCCCTGGACCCTGCCTCCCACACGGGGCCATGCGTGGGGAGCGTGTGCCTGTGCAGATGCTCCGCACAGCTCTGCATGCGTCCTCACGCTGAGTTCGCCATCATGCAGCACCCCCGGCGCCGCGCGGGGACACTGAGCTGTTGAACATCCTTGCTCCAGGGGTCCGGTGCGGGACAGATCCCTCCCTCAACAGCCTCTCATAGCTTTTGGCACGGGTGCCCCTCTGGCTGCTGTGACCCCACACTCCCCTGCCTCCTCGGATCGTGCCCCTTCACGATTTGGCCCTCTCACCACCCACTCTCTTCCAGCAGGTCTTTCTGCTGCTTCTCTTACCCCAGTCTGCACCTGGGTGTGCTCCCAAGGCCACAGCACGGTCAAAGCAGAACTCCTCTTTTGTCTTCCTCTGCCAGCTTCTGCCTCCTGGCTCGCTGGTCTTGTGGGCCAGGTGCAGAGAGGCCTGGGTCACTCCTGCCCCACGGGCTTTGCACGGCCGCCCCACAGGCTTTGCACGGCCGCCCCTCCCATCTCCTGGCTGTCCCTCTCCACCCTGCTCCGAAGTCATTTTAAGGAGGACTTCCCCCTGGCGTGGATCTGGGAGTTTCTGTGTCCCCTCCCCTGCCTTAATCTTCTCCAGGGCCTAAACTCTACCTGATGGACTCAGTGTGTGTCTTATCCACATGGTCATTGTCTCCTTTCCCCCAAACACAAACTTCGCAGACGTGAAGTCATCTTTGTTTTCTTCTGAGTCCTGTCTCTTTGTGTGTGCTCTAGACTCTGTTCCCCCACATCTGCAGCCCTGTTGGGGCCACTCTCCTTGCTCCCTGGGGTGGTTGTGATTCTCGTTGGGAGTGGAGGTCAGTGCGTAAGAACCGAGCTCTGGAGTCTGGAAAACCATTCCTGGCCCCATGCTTAGGATCCATGTGTCCATGGGGTGATCCCATGACTTCTGTGCCTTCACATCCTCTGTAAAGAGGGGCAGTCCTCCCTTTACCCCATCACAAATGTCTGGAGGGCCTCTGCGCTGGGTGCAGCTCGAGGGCTAGAGGTGCAGCAGGGAGCAGACAGCTGAGACCCTGACGTTGTTCTGCTGGGGCAGGAGCAGGCTTATGAGAGAGCTCCAGGCCTTTGGCTAGGTGGCTTGAAGCATGCAGACGAAGCTCTTGGCTGGGGTCACCTACTGTTCACGGGTCACGGAAGCTTCTCAAGGACCAGTCTGGGTCCTGCTCTGGGCCACCTTGATGTGCATGGCGCTAACAGAAGGCGCTGACTCTGGCTGGCAGATGGAAGATTGTAGGATCAAGATGGAAAACGGGTCGTTTGCTATAATCAGGCCCTGCAAGGTTGTGGCCTGCTGGGGCTGGAACAGATGGGTAGGGCTTGAAGTCAGGAACGTGGGTAGGACTCAGGTTAAGTTCTGGGCTCTGGGTGCCCTGCGGGGATGTGGTAGTGAGCCATCTGCATTTGTGGCCACTGTAACTGGTCATTGCTGGACAGCTCGGGTCAGGTCTCCCCATGGCTAGGCTAAAGCCACACAGGTGTCCCTCTGCAGGGGCACCACCTGGAGATGCTTGATGCCTTCTGGGAGTAGGTCCTGGGGAGAGGGGCTCCATAGCCCACGTGTGCCCCCAGTGGAGTTTCCAAGAGGGACAGTGATGCCCTGTGGGGTGCCGGCTTGGCCCTGTTAAGTGCCAGGACCACAGTCCAGCAGCACCTGCTACACAGCCCCGGCCTTTGAAGGTTCCTGTCAGCCACAGCAGGTGGGCTGTCCCCTCAAGAAGTGGGGGTCTTGTTCCATCTGGCCTGAGGCTGGCGGTGTGGTGGGGGAGGGCATGTGCTGTGGAGCTCCCTTGGCAGCCTTGGCACTTGGCCCCGACCTGCATGTTTCACCGGCCTGAGTGTAGAGACGGGGGTGCTGCTGCTCGCCTCACACGTCATCAGCACAGCAGCCGTGGGGCTTTCCTAGACCACCGAGGGTTCTGCAGGGTCAGGGACCCAGAGTTCCCAGTGGGCTTGTGAGGCAGGCGGCTGGACCTTGTTCTCAGGGCGGGGCCGTTGCTTGCAGCGGCGGGGAGAGGGCTGTGGCGTGGCATCTGGTCTCATCCTGCTTTTCAGGGGCCGGCCAGGATGTGGGCCGGAGCTGCATCCTGGTCTCCATCGCAGGCAAGAACGTCATGCTGGACTGCGGGATGCACATGGGCTTCAGTGACGACGTGAGTCCTGAGCGGAGGCGGCCTGGAGGCACCTCATTCAGCGGCTCCTCGGTGCTGCTCTCAGCAGGGCCCCAGGCTTCAGAGCCTCGGAGTACGGGCTCTGGGAAAGTGGGCAGTGGCGGGAGGCAGGTGGGCCTGGGGTCACTGCGTTCCCTGGCAGGCTCCCCACCATCACCTGACAGATGGAGTACCCCGTGTGGGAGGCTTGGTTTGTGCCAGAGCAGGGTCTCGGGCTCCCGTGGAGTTATGGGGCAGCCCAGTGGTCCCCAGGCAGGCCTTCAGGCTGGGTGATGGGTTCTGGCAGTTTGTTCCCTCCGTGTGGTCTTGGAGGCTGTGAGCAGTCAGTGGCCATGCTCATTCCCCACTCCTGGGAGCCACTCTCCGGAGTGCTGGCAGACCCAGGGCAACTGTGTTCTGACCCTTTCTCTTGGCTTGCCAGAGGCGCTTCCCTGACTTCTCCTACATCACCCGCAATGGCCGGCTGACCGACTTCCTGGACTGTGTGATCATCAGGTGGGCACCAGTCGGCTGTTAGTGTTGTGTGGGTTTGCATCTGGCCCCACCTTGAGGACTTGGGAGCCCAGGAGAGCCACTCAGGGTCTGGGAAGGCTGCAGGCTGTGGGGTGTCCCAGGCCCAGGTTCTGCTCTAGGTTGTCTGTGTGGCAAGCCCCTGGAGCTGCCCTTTCCTGACTCTGGATGGTTTGCCTGAGACCTAAGTGTCCTCGGTTGCTCCTTGGTGGGCTTTGGTCGGCACGGTGGAGCAAGGGGGCACACTGTGCCGTGTGTGCCTACTGGCTCTGCCCCGAGTGTCACGGATGAGAGCCCTGAGCCCCAGCTGCCCCAGGACAATGGGGCTGAGCTTGGGCAACTGGCTCACGGCAGGGAGGCCATCCCCACCCTGGTCTGCTCCATTTGTGGACACGCAGCACTCCCGTCCCTCTGTCCCGGTGCCTTCTTGCTGTGCTTCCCATGCCATGGGGTCTTCCTGCCCATCCGCCAGAGATGCTGACTGTCTGATGCTCTGTCCCCTTCTTAGCTTCTTGTCACTACTCTATAGAACATGTGTCTGTCTGACGTGAGCATTATCTCGTCAATGCCCACTGATTTATTGGACATTTAGATTCCAAGTTCCAGGACGGTAGTAGTTTTTGTCACTCTGGGGTACTGAGGTGGGCATCTGATGCGCACGAGGGAGTCCGTGTACAAATGAATGACTGGGTGGAAGGACCCCGAGGCTCTGCTGGTGTGGAGGCCGGTGGAGGGGGCAGGCTTGGTTGGGGAGCAGCGGCCCTGGGCTGACCTGTGTTGCCTCCGCAGTCATTTCCACCTGGACCACTGTGGGGCCCTCCCCTACTTCAGCGAGATGGTGGGCTATGACGGGCCCATCTACATGACCCACCCCACCCAGGCCATCTGCCCCATCCTGCTGGAGGACTACCGCAAGATCGCCGTGGACAAGAAGGGCGAGGCCAACTTCTTCACGTCGCAGATGATCAAAGACTGTATGAAGAAGGTGGTAGCTGTCCACCTCCACCAGACAGTCCAGGTCAGGGGCCTCGCAGACCCCGTCTCAGCCTGTGTCGGGTGCTGTCCACCAGGAGGCAGCAGGGGGCAAGCGCATGCGGTGGGTCCCGGCCCAGATTCGGGTACACAAGGCAGCGTGCCAAGCGCCCATCCAGCTTGTGGGACCCCCGCTGCTCTCCCGGCTCTGTGCCTGGCTGCGCCCGAGAGGGGGCGCTGGCCGGGGCGGTGGCGGGCAGAGACTGGACACTGAGTGGACAAGCCCTGAAGGGCAGCCGGTACTGGCCTGTGGGTTAGGGCTCTGCCTCAGTAACTGTTGTGTGCGGGTCAGCATGGAAGTGAAGGGGTTTCAGCGGGCAAACGCGCTCACATGGGGTGACGCGCGTCACAGAGATCGTGCGCTTGTCTCTTTCTCCTTAGAGTCAGTAGGTTTTGCTTGTTCGTAGGCATCTGTGTATTTTCAGGTATTTCTGCTTGGACTTAGTGTCAGCATGACGTGTGTTTATTTTTAATAGCACTTTCCACCTCCAAGTCTGTTCTCGCCAGCCTCACCTTCCCCTTCCCCGTCTGGACTATTGCCACAGTGTGTCTTTTTCCGTGGTTTTACTTTCAGCTTGACTGCATGGTCTGTGTGTGTGTGTTTTTAAAGATTTTATTTATTTATTTGACAGAGATCACAAGCAGGCAGAGAGGCGGGCAGAGAGGGGGAAGCAGGCTCCCCGCTGAGCAGAGAGCCCGATGTGGGGCTCGATCCCAGGACCCTGGGATCATGACCTGAGCCGAAGGCAGAGGCTTTAACCCACTGAGCCACCCAGGTGCCCCAGAGGCAGATGTTTAACCAACGGAGTCACCCAGGCACCCCTCTGTTTCTCCCTTTTATTTGGCTAGTAATTTTATACTTTTGTAATTCTCATAGTGGTAGAGTTTACAAAATGCATCCATGACAACAAAAATCTAAGGTATTTGGAGGTTTTGCCTGTAGATAATGCAAAGGTCTTAGAACATTTTTTTTTTTTTAAAGATTTTATTTATTGGGCGCCTGGGTGGCTCAGTGGTTAAGCCGCTGCCTTCGGCACGGGTCATGATCTCAGGGTCCTGGGATCGAGTCCCGCATTGGGCTCTCTGCTCAGCGGGGAGCCTGCTTCCTCCTCTCTCTCTCTCTCTGCCTGCCTCTCTGCCTACTTGTGATCTCTGTCTGTCAATAAATAAATAAATATAAATATTTAAAAAATAATAATAATTTCTAGTTTTCTGGTCAACATTCTTAATTTTATCTTTCATTTTCCTAAATATGTTAATCATAGCCCTTAAACTCTGAGTCTGAAAACTCTGGGAGTCCTGAGTCTGCTTCTCTAGACGGTCGTTTCTCTTTTCTGTGGCGTCATCTCCTCCCTTGTGTCCTGTTCCTGTTGGTTGAGAACTGGACCCGGTGAGAGCAGGACATGATGAAGGCTTGGAGCCGTGTCCCCCTTCCGCCCTCCCCGGTGTCCGCCCCCTTGGTCCCTCTGCTACCCTTGTCAACTGACCACCTGCCCAGCCTACCCTGAAGACCTGACGGAGTCCTCTCCTCTGTAGGTGGATGACGAGCTTGAAATCAAGGCCTACTATGCAGGCCACGTGCTGGGGGCAGCCATGTTCCAGATCAAAGTGGGCTCAGAGTCGGTGGTCTACACGGTCAGTGGAAGCCCGTGGGGGACAGGGGCTACCGCTTGGCTGGGGAGGAGGGGCACCCGTTTCACTGCCACATTCTTTGCCAGGGCGATTATAATATGACCCCGGACCGGCATTTGGGGTGAGTAAGCTGGTGTGTTTGTTCCGTCCTGCGGGGACCCTCAGGAGTACAGTGAGGCTTGTGGATGTGCTGGGGGCTTGGGCAGTCCGTGTGTTGGTTTCTGCCACATGTCCTCTGTGCCCGGCAGAGTCTCTTCCTCCTGTCTCCTTCAGAGCGGTGCTTGCCCGTGGGTCCAGGGAAGCCGTGGCTGGGGTCCATTGTGTCGCTCCTAGCCACGTTGGGTTGTCCACCTCCGGCCACGCCCACCTCCGGCCACGTCCACCTCTGTTGCAGCGCTGCCTGGATTGACAAGTGCCGTCCCAACCTGCTCATCACAGAATCGACCTACGCCACGACCATCCGGGACTCCAAACGCTGCCGGGAGCGAGACTTTCTGAAGAAAGTCCACGAAGCTGTGGAACGTGGCGGGAAGGTAGCTGGTGCAGGCAGGGGCCGGGCAGGTCTCTGGGCCGTGTGCCCACCCTGACCATGCTGCACAGTCCTCAGGCCACGGCTGGCCTGTCAGGAGACGAGTGCCATGCATTCTGGGCGTGCGGGGAGGGAGACTTGCTCAGCATTAAGAAGAAAAACTTCTCTGAAGACTAGTGGGGTGTTTATTCACCTGTCACCTCAGACCCCAGACCGGGACTGGCCAGGACTCTCTGGCGAGTATGGGGGCCTTGCCTGTAGTTCACAAAGAGCCTCTGGCTCTCAGGGGTGCCTGGCTATGAGCTCTCGGTGGACGCAGCCTCTGACCATCTGGGCTCCCAGCGAGGCCGGTCTGTCGAGCAGCTGCTCCCTGAGAAGGCAGCCATGGGGCACGGCTGCCTGCCGACTATGGTCAGATGTGGGCTTAACTTGGGTGGGCAGCGCTGCCAGGGACTCCTGTCTGAGCCTGCCTCGCCCTCCCCCTGCAGGTGCTGATCCCTGTGTTTGCCCTGGGCCGCGCTCAGGAGCTGTGCATCCTGCTGGAGACCTTCTGGTAGGTGCGGCCAGACTGGGTTCTGGGAACCCTGGCCTAAGTGGGCATCTGTGGGATGCCTGTGTCCAGCCTGGGAGGGTCCTCAGTCTGGCTCTAGGCAGAACACAGCCTGTATCTCTGGCAGCTATCAGGTCGGGGTGTCTGATACCTGTGGGGGTGCCCGCCCAAGCCAGGAGGCCTGTGTTGTGCTTTCCCACACCGGGCACCCCCACTGAACCATGTGCTCTGGGTCCCCTCCATCAGAACCAGCGTTTTATAGAAGGAAGTGGGCCGAGGTGGGGCATCAGGGACTTGTTCTTCGCCAGACACGACCCAGGCTGCAGGTGTGAAGGGTGACGTGGACTGGTCCTTCCCCGGCAGCGTCCTCCACGTGGCCCCGCACTGTCCGCAGGGAGCGCATGAACCTGAAGGCGCCCATTTACTTCTCGACGGGCCTGACGGAGAAGGCCAACCACTACTACAAGCTCTTCATAACCTGGACCAACCAGAAGATCCGGAAGACTTTTGTCCAGAGGAACATGTTTGAATTTAAGCACATCAAAGCCTTCGACCGAGCATTTGCTGACAACCCGGGTCCGATGGTGAGGCCCTGGCCAGGAGGGGCTGGGGATGTCTAGCTGGTGCCTGTTGTAGCTGAGTCATGTTTGCCCCGGGCTGGGGCGTGTGCTGACTGTCCACACACGGCACCTCCTCCGGGTCTGGGACAGGGGAGGGGACTTTGCCTGCAGTTCTCCCTCAGGAAGTGGGGTGCGCTGTGCTGGGGGAAAGAGGTGGGGGTCAGAAGGTAGGGCCTGTGGCAGGTGCAGGGCCAGAAGGCTCAGGGCAGAGGAGCTGGGCCCATGGCCGGTGCTGGTTCTTTGACAGGCGGGCTACTGCCCTACCCATCCCCCCGTCCCCCAGGTGGTGTTCGCCACACCAGGCATGCTGCACGCTGGCCAGTCATTGCAGATCTTCCGGAAGTGGGCAGGGAATGAGAAGAACATGGTAAGAGGTCCACCTCCCAGGAGGGCCGGCCGGTGAGGTTGGGCAGAGAGGTGCGGGAACAGGGGTTTGTGTTTGGCTTGGGGACACTTGGTTGTCAGGACAGGGCTCAGTAACCTGGGGGGCCCAGTGTCTCACGCGGCGGCTCAGACTCTTGCTTTGGGTCGGCCTGTTGCAGCAGGCAGTGATGCGTCCTGAGCTGATGTGGTGCTCAGGCCTGGGTGGGCTTGTGCTGAGACCCCTGAGCACCCCCGGGTGCAGTGGGGTCTGGGATAGGGAGCTACTGGCAAAGGAAAGGGGCCGTTAAGGGTACAGGTTCAGATGGGCAGGGTGGAAGCCCGAGGCAGGACTTGGCTGCCCTCCCCGCAGGTCATCATGCCTGGCTACTGCGTGCAAGGCACCGTGGGCCATAAGATCCTCAGCGGGCAGCGCAAGCTGGAGATGGAGGGGCGGCAGGTGGTGAGTCCCCACTTCCCCGGCAGCTCCACGGACCCCTCCGGGGTTGGCGGGGAGCCGCTGGTGCTCATTGCTTATGCTAATGGCCTGTGTGTCCGGGACGCCACAGCTGGAGGTCAAGATGCAGGTGGAGTACATGTCCTTCAGCGCCCACGCGGATGCCAAGGGCATCATGCAGCTGGTGGGCCAGGCAGAGCCCGAGAGCGTGCTGCTGGTGCACGGGGAGGCCAAGAAGATGGAGTTCCTGAAGCAGAAGATCGAGCAGGAACTCCGTAGGCAGCCTGAGCCCAGGCACGGGGCGGGGAGGGGGGGCTTGGGACGATACGGGGGATGGGGGCAGGGTCCACCCCCAGGGTCGGAACAGGCAGGGCCGGACGGCCTAGACTGAGGCTCTCTGCTGCTCCCCCTCTTGCCCAGGGGTCAGCTGCTACATGCCGGCCAACGGTGAGACGGTGACGCTGCCCACAAGCCCCAGCATCCCCGTGGGCGTCTCGCTGGGGCTGCTGAAGCGGGAGATGGCGCAGGGTATGCAAGGCAGGGCACACCGGGTTGGGGCTGGGCCGAGGCACGGCGGGCGGCCGGCTCCTATCCCTGCCCTTTCTCTGCAGGGCTGCTTCCTGACGCCAAAAAGCCCCGGCTCCTGCATGGCACCCTGATCATGAAGGACAGCGTGAGTGGCCTGTGCTGGGGAGGGGCTGAGGGGTGCCCCCGTCCCCCCTGACCTGCTCTTGCCTCGCAGAACTTCCGGCTCGTGTCCTCGGAGCAGGCCCTCAAGGAGCTGGGCCTGGCTGAGCACCAGCTGCGCTTCACCTGCCGCGTGCACCTGCACGACCCTCGGAAGGAGCAGGAGACAGCCCTGCGGGTCTACAGCCACCTGAAGAGGTAGGCACCCCACTCCTTGTGGCTCGGGTTGGGAAGAAGCAGGGCACGAGCTGGGGGTCTCACTGTGCTTCCCGGCAGCGTCCTCAAGGACCACTGCGTGCAGCACCTTCCCGATGGGTCCGTGACTGTGGAGTCCATCCTCATCCAGGCTGCTGCCCACTCAGAGGACCCAGGCACCAAGGTGCTGCTGGTGTCCTGGACCTACCAGGTGAGGGCTGCGCCCCAGGGAGCCCCACTTCCAGTCCCAGGTGCGTTCAGGGAGGATGTGCTGACGGTTTCCTCTTGCATCTGGCTCTAGGATGAAGAGCTGGGCAGTTACCTCACATCACTGCTCAAGAAGGGCCTCCCCCAGGCCTCCAGCTGAGGTCAGCAGGTCACCAAAGGGACCTAGGCTTTCGTTCTAGGGCTGTGTCTGTGCCTCAGCTCTTCCCTTTGTCCCTGGACATGGAGCCCCCAGCTGCTCGCGGCTTTTGTCTGTGAGGACAAGACCACAGTGTCCTGTGCCTGCCCAACTGACCACACTTGGCTGAGGAAAGAAAACAGGCCTGGGGACTTGATTTCTATTCTTTATTTCTATTCCTGAGCCCCCAGCGGGTGGAGGGACACTCCTGAGGTGTTCATTTCCAGTAAAAATGGAACCAGCGGCTGCGTGGCTGTGCCCTTCTTGATGTGCAAACCTTTTGCCTGCAGTTCACCCATAGCAGCCCAGGGTGCCCAGGAAGGTGGGGGTGCCAGAGGCCCATGTGGCATGCAGAGCGGGGCAAGGGCCGGCGGCAGGGCTGTGTGTCCTGGCCGTCCTGACCTCAGCTGCGAAATCTGCGGGTTATCTGTGGCTTCCGTGCGGCAAGCCCTGCAGGGCACAGGAGGTTTTCTGCAGAGGCTGGGCCTGGCCTTAAGTCCACAGCTTCATCTGGCTGCAAAGCTCCTGCCTTTCGGGCCCCTCCCTCCTCCCTGAGGAAACTTGCTTTTCCTCTACTGGAAACTTGGTCCTATGGCCCGGGTCAGGGCTCCAGGGGAAGGAGGAACCTTACTCCAGGCCTCTTGCTTTTGGGCTTCCGGTCTCCAGGTGGGGATTCTTTGGCCAACCTGGGGCTTCCTCACTTTCCTGCTGAACAGAGGCTGGATTCCCACCTGCCAGCAGGACGGATGAGGGCTGCAGCTGTGCTGTCACCGAGAGCCCCGCCCCCACCAAGCCTTCAGCCTCAGGAGGGGGTCAGTCAGAGGGACGCATGCAGGCACCTTACCAAGGCTCCTGTATAGCACGGACTTGAGGAATAAGCCATGGGCTGGGGCCACACGTGCCTGGTGCCTGCCCAGGGGGTCCCGGCTTTCCAGGATTACCTTCACCTGAGCAGGCATCAAAGTCCCCAGCCCCACAGCCACCAACACAGCTGTCATTCTCCGCACCTGCAACCCAAAGCCAAGACTGCCACAGGCGCCCAGCCCCTCAGGCCACCCCTGCCCCCAGGAGGCCCAGGACAGAGCCCACCTGCTTGTACAGGAAGGACTGGGCCTCAAACTCCAGGTTCCAGAACTGCAACCTAGAAATACAGGCAGCCCAAGTCCACACTGTGGCCCCAGACAAGGAGGTGGCCGGGGGAGGGATCCAGGGGAGATGGGCTCCCACCCTCTTCTACCCCAGGGGCTTCCACTGACCACCCCACCCTCAAGGGAAGCTGTTGAGAGGGACAGTGTGAGTGGGAGGGGCAGCACTGGGGGCCTTGGCAGTGGGGACAGGGCCCTCAGGTGGAGGCGCTGCTGAGGCGCTGGGGTCCTGGGGCAGGCTGGGGCATTGGAGGGGGCCAGCTCATCTAGCCCCGGGCTAGGTGCTCTTCAGCTGACTATACGCAAGTTCCTCCTCCCTTCAGTCTTGGCTCACACTGGGAAGGTTCTGGAAGTCAGTAGCTGACAACTGGACAGAGCCCCAGGGACAGTGCTGGGGGCAGTGGAAACAACCCCCTGCCAGGTAGGGCTGGAACCACTGGCCTGGTGCTGCTGCTTCAGCAAAGCCTTTTCATAGCTGCCAAGATCCATCTACTAGACAATGAACGCTGAGCTGGGCAGGGCAGGGCAGGGCAGGGAGCCCTTGGAAAAAGCATTTTCTGTTCTCTGCCCCCGTGCACCCCGCCCCCATGGACGTGGCAGGAACCCACCCTGGGGGGAGAGCACAGCTGCTCATTCATGGTGGTTGGGGCCGTGCCACTCAGCAGACTAGGATCCCTCCATGAAGACTAGCAGGGGTTCCCCAGCCCCCACCGTGTCCTGCCTCTCTACCACCCTTGCCAGGGGAAGTGCTCAACCCAGCTCCCTCAGCCTCTGACCAGTGTGCGGGGTGTCCTTCCTTACCTGTTCTCCTGGGGGAGGATGAAGGGGCTGCCTGGGTCAGGGGCCACGGAGGCCCGACGCAGCGTGCGCACCGAGCTCGTGGCGGGGCTGCCGGCTGACTGGAAGGCACTGAAGTCATGCGTCCCCAGGAGGTGCTGGGCGGCCTCCTGCATGGCGTCCACATCCAAGCAGCTGCAGGGAGCCAGGGGGGGACTGGTCGGGAGGGAGTAGCCAGCAGGCGGGTCTGACGCCCCCTCCCACCCCCTCCCATCCACACGCACTCTGCCTGCAGTGCCCAGCACCGGTTCCGCTCAAACACGGACAGGTGGTCATGCCGGTGGCAGCCAGTGACCAGACGGTACAGGTAGGTCCGGGATGTGGCCGCATGGCGGGCATGGAAGTCCCCAGGTACTCGGAAAGCTTGCAGTACCCTGTGGGAGCAAGATCACGTACACCAGGAGGATCCTGCCACCCACCCAAGTGACCCCTTGGTATCTCTATCACTCCCAGAGAGTCCTTCCTGACTTCAGGCCTCCACCCACCGTGGACCAGTCTGGAGACCGCAGATGGGTGCTCACCGTATGGCCGGGTGCCTCAGGTGGGCGTTGAGAGCCTCTGCCAGGACCTCTGGGGAGAAGGGGGGTTGGCCTGAGCGGCGCTGGACGTCCAGGTGAGCCGCGTTGCACAGGGCGTGGACCCCGGCATCCGTGCGGCTGGAGATAGTGAACTTGACCGGCACCACCGAATTCAGCCGCTTTGCAGCCTCCTGCGGGGACGGAGCAGCCTGGGGCGGGGTGGGCAGCGCTGGGGGCTCCCATCTGCCTCTCCCTCAAGTCCCCCTCTTTCCACTCCCGGCGGCCGGCCGGCAGAGCTCACCTCCAGGTAGTTCTGGACCCCGACGGCGCGCTGGGAGCCCCTGACGGCCGCGACCCCGCTGCGGGCGGAGGCGGGCCCGGGTCAGCGGCCGGAGTTCGGGCCGTGCCCCGCCCTCTGAGGCCCTCCAAGTCCGTTCCCTCCCCGGGGCGTCCCGCCGGGTGACCGGAGCGGCGGGTCCTAAATTAGCCCCCCCCCCCTCCGCCAACCACCACGTCGGGGCCGCGGGCACGGAGGGGAGGCCCGGAAGACGTACTTAAATTCCGTGCCCAAGTACTGGAAGTACACGAGGTAGCGCGCTGTCCCCGAGCCTGCTGCAGCGCCCATGGCGGGGGTCCGCGGAGCGCGGCCACACTCAGCAGGCCCAGGCTCCGCGGGGTCGCACGTGCGCCCTGCGCTCACGCGTGCGCGCGCGGGCAAGCAGTGTGGCCACGCCCGCGCCCGCGCCTGCGCCTTCGCGCTGGTCCGTCTCGGCGGTCCGGCCCTCAGCCGCCCTCTGGCCTCTAGGGGTGGGAGCGGGGGCGGGGCCGAACTAAGGGAGTGGGTGCAAAGTGCAGAGTCGCGGAAGAGCGCGTGGGCCGGATTCTGACCGCGGCGCCCAGGAGGGGCTCCCGTGGGCGTGCACGCCTTCGTCCGTCCTCTCGCCCGCTCACCCCCGCCCTGCTGCCCCGGAGCGGGTCCGTCCCCACGTTCCGCGGAGGGGTGTTTTGCAAATGCCCCGAGTTGCGCAACGGCCGCACCGCTGGCGCGAGCAGTCCCACCCTCCCCGCGCCCCTCGGACAGTCCGGCTGTCGCTGGGTCCGACTCCCTTCCCAGCCCACGGTGGCCTGGGAACTAAAGGGCGGGACGACGGGGCGTCCCGGCCGGAGCCAGGCGTGGCCGAGCCGCAGGCAGAGGCGTTTGGCGACGCTCCCTGGCCGTGACAGCGGGAGGCGCGAGCGGGCGGTGAACATTGGCGACGCTCCCCGGCCGTGACAGCCGGCGGCGCGCGCGGGCGGCGGACTTTGGCGACATTCCCCGGCGGTGACAGGCGGGGCGGGGCGGCGGCGCGGCGGCCTCAATCCGGGGCGGGCGGGCGCCGAGCGCGGCGCGGGCGGGCCGGCTGCGGGACGAGCGGGCCGGCCGGGGATGCTGCTCGGAGCGCCGCGGTCCTCGTGCCAGTGAGCGCCGCGCGCCGCCGCAGCCATGACGGTGGAGTTCGAGGAGTGCATCAAGGACTCGCCGCGCTTCAGGTGCGCCCCCGGAGGCGGCGCGGCCCTTTGTGGTCGGCGGGGGTCGCCACCCCCTCGGGGCGCCCGGGGCCGCCGTGGGTGGGCGCAGAGAGGGGGGTGTCGTTGCGGCCTTTGTGGCGGGCGCGGGAGCTGGTGATGGGAGCTGGAGGATCCCGCCTCGGACAAAGCCCGCAGCCCGGGGCCCAAAGGCCTTGAACAAAAGATGCCCCTTGTGCTGGTCACCTCGCACGGAGGTTGTTCGCGTGGGGGTGGGGTGTCCGCCGGCATAGACACGTCTCCGTGGGAGTGTCCGCCCCAGCTTTGTGTCTGCACCTTCGTGCCGGCCACCTGCACGGGGCTGAGAGCCCCCTGGCCCTGCAGTCCTGCTCTGGCCGGGGCTGTCTGGGTGCGAGGAGCGTCTGTCCCGGGGAGAAGTGCACGGGGGTCAGGCAAGTGGAGCCACGTTTTCAGCCTGGGAGGGGTGCTTGGCAGGGGTGACCTAGGGGCCTGGAGGGGTGGGCGTTTTGGGTAGGGGTTCTGCCCTGTGCCCAGGACCGGCTTGGTCTCTTTGGTCCTTCCCCGGAGTGCAGGCATGTTCACTCCTGGGCACCCGGAGCCCCTTCAGTGTGGCAGGTGCATGTGTGGGAGCTCCGCTCCTCTGGCCGCCCTGGAGGTGCAGACCCCTGGCGTGAGTGTGTGGGTGGGCTGCCCCCCACCAGCTGATACGCTTGCTGCCTGCATGTGTGCCTGTCCCTCCCTAACGCTCTCGTGGGTGCCTACTGGTGCTATGCGTTTACCCTGCACACATGAGCTTTGGCACACAGCACACGTTAGTCTGTTCCCGTGTATCCCGGCACTAGGCCTACGTGTGCTTGCACCTGTGTGTGTCTTGCTCGTGGGCACACATGTCTGTGTGTACCCTGTGTCACTGCGTCCAGGTACCTTTGCTTGCACATGAGCACATGTGTGTTTGCTCATACGTGTGTGTGCCTGCTGAGTCTTGGGTGTGCCGGCAGACCTGCGTGTGCGTGCACTGGTGAGCCTCAGCATTGGTGCCCTTAGCCCTGTGTCCCTTGCCTTGCACAACCATCACACAGGGGAGAAAAGGCTTGGGGACGCTTGGGATGAGGGGCCAGAGGTTGGCCCAGGGAGGGGCCCCAGCACAGAGGGTTTGGGGGCGATTCTCTGCATTGTCCCATCTGCTGTTGCTGACTGATTGGCGGGGTTGTGAGCAACTCCGGCATCCACAATCCTGGGCTTGCACCACTGCCCACTGTCCTCCAGGATCCAGGCCGGAGGGGTGGGGGTGGACGTGTAGCTGGGGCCTCAGCTGTGGCCTTGGTCCTGACTGACGCACCCTGGTCTCACCTTGACCCGTTGCTCAGATGCCCCGTGGTCCTTCTTCCTGAGTGGTCGGATTGGGACATTGGCACCCCACTCACCTCCAGGCCTTCTCTCCTATACTAGCCTGGTCTGTCTGTGGCCCATGGGGGCGCAGTGCCTGCCTGTGTTTTGCCTTGCTCCCTCGACGGGAGGGGCTACCCCAGAAAAGTGCCCATCTGGGCCCGGGATGGGGGCTGAGGAGATTCATCTGAATGACTCTTGGGCCACAGAAGCCACACTGTGTGGGTTTCGGGGTTGGGCTGAGATTCAACGGGAGTTTGAGGTTCTCCTGGGGTCCCATTGTCTCCTCACCCTGTCACTGCAGGGTAACCTGGGACTTCCTGGGGGCAGGCCTGAGAGAGCCCACAGTGGGGCTGGGGGGCAGGCTGTGCTCAGTGATGTGGGGCCAGGTGGCCCCAGCCCTGGGAAGAGGGACCATGCCCACATGCCTGTGGCCTGGTGAGAGCCCCACAGCCCTGGGGTGCACGGGGGAGAGTCCAGACTCTTCCAGACAGGCCGGGAGGCACCCCCTCCCCTGGGTGGGGCTTCAGGCGCTGAGTCATGGCTTTGGTGGGGAAGCCTGCCTCACCCTCCTCCTGGTCATCCAAGCTGCTGAAGAAATCCTGGAGGGAGGGCGGAAGAGGAGGCCTCGGATCCTTGGAGGCTGGGGCTCCCCCGACGGGGTGCGGGTTCTTGGCTCTCTGCAGAATACCCTCCTTGCCCCCGTGAACACATTCATCAGCATCCGGTGCGGCCCCACCCTCGTCGGGGGGCCCCCTCCTTGCCCGAGTGCAGCAGCTCTCTGCAGCTGCTGGGTTGAGGGGGGCTGGGGTGGCCCGGGGTCCTGCAGCGTCTGCTCCTGGGGGGGTGGTCTGTCCCTTCCCTGGAGCTCAGAGTTCCCTTCGCCCTGCTGGAACGAACCTGTGTCCTGTCGGGGACAGTGGTGGGAACGTCCAGTCCCTGGCTGGAGCTGCCTGCTTCCCTCCCAACAGCTCCGAATTGTGGGCCGGCAAAACGGTACGCCTCCCGGGAGGGACAGTCCCTGACCAGAACCTTGAATGGGTTCCCAGGCCCGGGAACCCCTGGAACGCAGCGCCCCCCTGCGGGCCATGGGGGCAGTGAGGGCCCTGTATCTGGATGGCCTTGCCTCTGCCCTGCCCCCACCCAAGACCTGTCCCTGGAGGCCTGCCTCTCACTCCTGGGCCCCCACTGTCATCCCTGGCCCTCGTGCCCTGTCGTCCTACATCCCCAGGAGGCCAGATGGGCCCAGTTCCCCAGCTGATCGGGTTGGGGGGGGCGGTGGGGTGGGTGGTGCTGGGATCCTGGCCCTCTTTCCCTATTTCCTGTTCCCAGAACAGGGGAGGGGGGTCACGTGCCTGATCCATCTGCCTCGCCTTCCGGGGATTCTCCCCGTCTGTGGCTTCTCTGGTGATGTCATTCGTTAACTCTTTCCTCCCTGCGGCAGCCCCATTGTCAGGCTGCTGCGGTGGGAGGGGGCTCCCCTGAAGCTTGCCCCACTGCTCCCTTTGGGCAGACTGTGCTGGTTGGTGTTCTGAGGTTGGAGGAGCCAGGGGGCACCCGTTCTGCTGCTGCCGGAACTGGCGAGAGCCACTGGCTGCTACGTACGGGCTGTGGGACTGGTCCGCCCCAGGGTGCCCAAGGACACCTGGCGGGCCCACGGTGGGGCTGAGGTGCCCTCGGAGAAAGGCAGTGGCCAGCGAGTGGCAGCCCTCCCTCTGTCCCTGGGGGCTTGTCTGACTTCTCCCTGGGGCCACAGCAGCCAGACCCCGGATGGGGACATTACAACTGGCCAGGCCCCTTCCTGCCTGGGGTGGTGGTGGGCACTGCGTGGCTTTGGAGTCAGCTGGGCCTGGGTCCAGCCTCACCCTCTGCCCAGGGGCGCGTCTGCCTTTCCCAGCTTCCGTTTCCTCCATGTGTGGGGAGCACGGGACCGCGGGCGGGCTGACGGGAGCAGGTAGCCGGAAGCTAAGCAGACCCTTCCTACCGCACGCACATTGTCCCCAGGAGGCGAGGGGCACAGGGCGCAGAAACCCCCGCCTGACCCGAGCCTGGGCCCCTGCTCTGGCGGCCGGGCCTGCAGCCAGCTCGTTCCCCTTGCAGGGCTACCATTGACGAGGTGGAGACGGACGTGGTGGAGATGGAGGGCAAACTGGACAAGGTGAAGGTCCCGGGGTGCCTCTCCGCCCCGCGCCGGGCCCTGACTCGTCCCTGCACAGACACACGTGTGTGCGAGAGTGTGTGTGCGTGTGTGCACAGGGCGTGCCCCCTCTGCGTGCGGTGCACCGGCCTGGGGCTGTCCCTCTTTCTCCCACTGTGGCCTCCCGTACCTGCCCCGTACCTGCCCCAGGGCGCCCATGCTGCTTGCCTGCGTGAGTCTCCCATGAAGTGGGGGTCGGCCTTGGTGTGCCCCTCCCACCATCTGTGGGGCGAGGGGGTGCTGAGGGTGCTCCCCAGGGACGGGCTTGGGGGAGGAGGAGAGGGAGAAAGGAGGGGCAGCATCCCTGAGCCCGCAGCTCCCGCCCTGGGTTCCCCTGCTCTGGCCTTCTGCTCTGGAGCCCCTCACTGTGCTCCCAGCTACAGTGAGTCAGAGAGAGGGCTGGCTCCTCAGGCACAGACGGGCCCTGAGCAGAATTCTGGCCGCCCCTCGGCGGTTCCCACCTCTGTGGCCTGGCTTCTTAGAGGAGGTGAGGGTTGCCCCTGGAGGCAGCGCGAATGTGGCCCCTTCCATCCCCCATAGCTGGTCAAACTGTGCAGCGGCATGATCGAGGCCGGCAAGGCCTACGTCACCACCAACAGGCTCTTCCTGAGTGGCGTTCGGGACCTGTCCCAGCAGTGCCAGGGCGACGCCGTCATCTCGGTGAGGGGGCAGCTGAGCTCTGACCGCTGGATGGGTGGGCACAAGCTAGCAGCTGCTTGACTGGGAGCCCTGGGCATTTGCACTGGGCCACGGGGGCGCGTAGCTCCGAGACCTGGGGGGAGGGTGCCAGCTGCCCCTGGGAACACCGCTGTCTCATCTGAGCTGGGGTCTCCTCTCCCCCGTCGTCCCCAGGAATGCCTGCAGAGGTTTGGAGACAGCCTCCAGGAGATGGTCAACTACCACATGGTAAGCCCTGGCCGCAGTGGGGGGGCCTGCCAAGGGCAGGTCCCTCTGGCTTCCAACGCAGGCAGCCCCCCCACCCGCTCCCCGCAGGCCCCGCCCAGCCTGGAAAGACTCTCTGCTGGCTCACGGGGAGCTGAGCTGGCCACTGCTGGGAAGCCGTGTTCCTGTTCCTCCAGTCTCCGGGGGTGGGGGGTGTCCCTGAGGGGCTCTGCGGTGTCCCAGGTTAGGGCCAGACAAAGGGGAGGTACTTGGATTCTGGGGGTGGGAGCAGGGAGCAACAGAGCCCTGGTCTGAGGCCAGTGGGATCTTCGGGTGGGGGATACTCAGAGGCACATCCAGGACCCCCCAGTTGTTCTGGCCAGGCCATAGAAGTGCCTCCCTGGCTGACCCCAGGGCCCCTGAATGACTGCCAACCTCACTGTGACCCAGGCTGGGGCTGGGTGACCTCGAGCCCCTCAGGGCCCCTAGCAGGGACACACAGAGTAGGGCCTGAGGCCCATGTGGGTGGTCAGACCCTGGCTTGGGAACCAGAACCCCAGACTAAACAAGGAGCCCCACCCCCGCAGGGGAAGTTTAGAAATAAACCAGCTCAGGATAGCTCATTCTCCCCAGTCTGTCTGTCTGTCTGTTCCTAGTTAGGGCCCAGCCCTCCTCCTGTGATGGGGGCATCTGATTCTGGGCCAAATCTGTGCTTAGGGATGCCTTCCAGCTCCTGAAAATCACCCTCCCCTGTTCCCTAGGTCAAGACCCTTGAGAGCTCTGGGCTCTGACCCGATCCTTTCTCCTGTAGGCCTGGCTATGCTTGAGGTGGCCTCCAAGACCGGGGGGGCGGTGGGTGTCACCCAGCGGCCTATGTGTGCTTGCCGTGTCTAAGTCGGCATGGGGTGGTGCCGCTGGAGGGGGACCCGTCCGGGAGAGCTTTGATCTCTAGCCTGGCTGCGAGCCAGTAGCAGAGATGGGCAGGTGGTCACAGCTGTGGCCTTTGGGCACCAACCCAGGCCTGGGGCCACACCCACTCCCCTGGACCCTGGGAGGCTCCATAGGGGCAACCAGCTGGGGCCCAGGCAGGGCTCGGCGGGGCTTTCCCTCGTCCTCACTTGGAGGGACAGGGGCTTGGCCCCTGGAGCTGTGGAGGAGGAGACCCTAACACCACCTCCCTCCCTCCCTCGGCCCCCAGATCCTGTTTGACCAGGCCCAGAGGTCTGTGCGGCAGCAGCTCCACAATTTTGTCAAAGAGTGAGTGGCCCTCAGACCCCCGAGGGAGGCCTGGCCTCTACGGGCCCTGGGAGGGGTTGGTGGTGAGGCCTGTGATGGAGTAGCAAGCAGACACAGCTATGCTTGATTTGGGAGGGTCTTGGGGCCTGCCTAGGCGAGGCCTTGGCCCAGGGCCTCAAGACTCTAGGTGGAGGACTTAGCAGGAACAGAGGCTTGGAGGTGGGACCAGGCTGCGGGCAAGCAAAGTGCCTGGAGCACACAGGGTAGCCAGGGGGCCTCGGGCAAAGGGTGAGGGTTGGGGTGGGCTAGAGACGGAATTAGGGTGGCGGTGGAAGGGGTGGGGGCTGGGTGGACGTCTGAGCGTGGGTGCAGTTGGGGTGTTTGTGGTACCCTGAGTGATGCTGAGTTGAATCTGAGTGTGAGTGCAGGTCCAGGGTGGGGCAGGGGGTCTCCCTAGACCGATGGATCCTGGGAGTGAGGTGGGGAAGGGCAGGGGGAAGGGGGGGCTGGGGGGAGGGGGGAACGGAAGGGGGAGAAGCAGGCAATGGAGGAGGCAGAAAAGTAGGGGGCAGGAAGAGGGGCAGGAAGAGGGGGAGGAAGAGGAAGGGAAAGAGGTGGAAGAGGGAGGGGGAGGAAGAGGGGGGGAGGGGGAGGAAGAGGGGGGGAGGGGAAGAGGAGGAGGGGGGGAGGGGAAAAGAAAAGGGGGTGAGCCAGGGCTGGGGGAGGGGCGGCTGGGACAGAGCCCTAGGGAAGGTGGAGACACAACACGCACCCCTCCCAAGACCCCGACCTGACACCTGCTGGTCCCCAGGGACGTGCGGAAGTTCAAGGAGACCAAGAAGCAGTTTGACAAAGTTCGAGAGGACATGGAACTGTCCCTTGTGAGGAATGCCCAGGCCCCACGGCACCGTCCCCATGAGGTAGAGGAGGCCACAGGTGCCTTGACCCTCACCCGGAAGTGCTTCCGTCACCTGGCCCTGGATTACGTGCTCCAGGTCAGCCACCGGGCAAGGAGTAGTGAGGCCTGGAGTGGGTGGGAAGCTCCTCCCGTGTTTCTGCAGACAGAGCGGGCGTTCAGAGCAGCCCCTCTGGCTCCAGAAAACCTCAGATGCCAGCTCTCGGGAAGGAGCATGGTCATGAGGGGTGCCCAGGCAGAGGCACAGCAGTGGGGGTGGGTGCAGGCCACAGGCGTAGGCGGAGGCCTTGAAGATCTTGCTGACCGGGGCTTGGGCAGCCTAGGAACAGGTGTAAGAACTTCTGTCTTTACTCATGGGAGGAACCGAAGTCCTAACTAGGGGAAGGACGCTGTGACCTTGAAAGGGTGAGGCTGGCCCAAGGGCAGGGAGCTGGAGATGAGCTGCAGGTCTCAGGGGACCACACACAGCCTGAGAGGACACCATGGTAAGGAACAGGTCACAAGCTACGTCAGCTCCGACACCCTTCACCTGTCCACTGACCCCTTGCAGATCAACGTCCTCCAGGCCAAGAAGAAGTTTGAAATCTTGGATTCTGTAAGTGATTGGTGAGGGGGCGGGGAGGAGGGGGCCTTGGCCATAAGGACAGGCCTGTGAGGTGTATGGGATGCGAGTACACCAGGCGGGCCTCTGGTCGTGGTTACTGAGGGCTGCTCCCCCGTGCCCCCCCACCCCAGATGCTGTCCTTCATGCACGCTCAGTACAGCTTCTTCCAGCAAGGCTATAGCCTGCTGCACCAGCTGGACCCCTACATGAAGAAGCTGGCGGCCGAGGTGAGCCTGCAGGCTGTGGTGGGGCCCCGGGGGTCTTGGAGGCAGAGTGCTCACCGGGCCCCCTGGGTCCCCTCCCCCACAGCTAGACCAGCTGGTGATCGACTCAGCCGTGGAAAAGCGGGACATGGAGCGGAAGCACGCGGCCATCCAGCAGCGGGTGAGGCCCTGCAGCCCCTGACCTCCCTGCATGAGCGGGGGGTGGGGGGTGGGCAAGGGACCACTACCCCCTTATTCCCTCTCTAGGCCGCCCACTCTGTGGGGGCTGACACTGCTTCTCTTTGAAATGTGCACCCAGAGGGAGAGGTCTCCATCCTTAGGAGCCTCAACATAGCCTAGCAGAAGGGACAGCCCTGGGACAGTCCCTTAGAGGTCCGCCCTGGGGGACAGAGGGAGACTAGGAGTGGCCTGGAGACCTCAATAGCGGATGGATGCCTACCCAGACAGCCCCAGGGTAGAAGTGGGCTGCAGTTGGGAGTGGCTATGTCCAGATCCCTGGGAGCCTGGCGGCGGGGTGGGAGGGGGCAGTCACTCACGGGCTCTCTCTCCCTCTCCGCACCCCCCTGCTCCCGGCCCTCTCCGCACCCCCCTGCTCCCGGCCCTCTCAGACGCTGCTGCAGGTGAGTGGGCTCCTGCCCAGGGTGGGGAGTGAGGGAAGAGGAGGCCCGGGCAGGGCGGGCCTCTGCCCTCCCCCACCCCTGGGAGCTTCAGCACCAAGGACACCTCCCGGCCTCAGCGTCCCCAGCACCTGCGAGCTCTGCGCTGTCCGCGGTGGCTGGCACGGGCAGGACTTGGGCTGAGCCGGACCGCATCCCCCTGGGGGGACGGGAAGGGCAGCAGCTGTCCCTTTCTGCCCCCGTTCAGCCAGGGGAGCAGGTGGCTGAGGCTCCTCTCCTACCGCCGGACACACAGGACAACACTCAGTGTCTCCTCCCGCCCTGTGAATGGGGCTCTGTGGGGCCGGCTGGAACAGGCCCAGCTGGCAGCCTGAACGGGGGACGAAGGGTGGGGGCAGGCAGCTTCCTTCCTGGTCCCAGAGCTGCTGTCCCTACAGGGCTGGGGGTGGGGGTGGGGGATGGAGCTCTGGGGGCCCCCAGCTGTAGTGTGAGGTGTTTGCCCCCCCCCCCGTGGGGTTTCAGGGCAACCGTCTCTGCTGGGGTCAGGAAGAGGCTGTGGACAGCAGCGCCTCACCTCAGCGCTGGCTCAGGGGAGCCTGGCCAGGCGACAGTGTCCTCACAAGCAGGGGTGGATACTCACCGGAGGCCCCGACCGCCCCCAGGACTTCTCCTATGATGAGCCCAAAGTGGAGTTTGACGTGGATGCGCCCAGTGGTGTGGTGATGGAGGGCTACCTCTTCAAGAGGGCGAGCAATGCCTTCAAGACATGGAACCGGTGAGGGAGGAGCCCTCTCAGGGGGTCTGTGGGGCAGACTCGGGGCTGGCCCTGCCTGACCCACTCCTGGCCCATGCCCCCACCCAGGCGCTGGTTCTCCATCCAGAACAGCCAGCTGGTCTACCAGAAGAAGGTCAAGGTGCGCTGCAGGGCTGCTGGGGCTGGGTCAGTGGCGGCCGGCCCCTCCCCGCTGGGACCCTGGGGTGGGCTGAGGACACAGCGCCTCAACAGTCAGGGCACAGAGACTACTTGGGTCTCAGTCTGTGTCCGTAGAGTGAAGCGGTAAGTGCGCGGCGGGGGCAGGGCACAAGGGCCATGGTGCGGCTGCCCACAGGACGCACTGACGGTGGTGGTGGATGACCTGCGTCTGTGCTCCGTGAAGCCTTGCGAGGACATCGAGCGCCGGTTCTGCTTTGAGGTCGTGTCACCCACCAAGTAAGGAGATGGAGGCACACCCTGGGGCAGGAGGGGGATGGAGCCCTTGCCCGCGGGGCCTGACGGTCCCCTGCCCCCAGGAGCTGCATGCTGCAGGCTGACTCCGAGAAGCTGCGGCAGGCCTGGGTCCGGGCTGTGCAAGCCAGCATTGCATCTGCCTACCGGGAGAGCCCCGACAGCTGCTACAGTGAGGTGGGGGCCCCTGAGCGCCCTCCCCGTGTGTAAGCGTGGGGGCGTGCGGCAGGGAGCCGGCCCCCATATGTGGGACAGGAGCGGGGCTCCGGGTATGGGCGGCGTGAGCATCGGGAGTGTGGGTGTGCACACGCCCACGGCACATAGGCTGAGGCTTCCGCTGTCCTCCCCTGAGCTGGCACCTCTGGCTGGGGCTGGGGAGGGAGGCCGGAGCTTCTGAGGGCTGAGCGGCCCCTCACGCACCCCCAGAGGCTGGACCGCACGGCGTCTCCCTCCACGAGCAGCATCGACTCCGCTACGGACTCTCGGGAGCGCGGTGTCAAGGGGGAGAGCCTGCTGCAGCGCGTGCAGAACGTCGCTGGCAATGGCCAGTGTGGGGACTGCGGCCAGCCTGACCCCCGCTGGGCCAGCATCAACCTGGGTGTGCTGCTCTGCATCGAGTGCTCAGGCATCCACAGGTGGGCCTGCTGGGGGGCGGGGCACAGGTGGAGGTGGGGGTGGAGCCACACCCTGCCTCACCCCTGCCTCCTCCCTGTCCAGGAGCCTGGGTGTCCACTGCTCCAAGGTACGGTCCTTGACTCTGGACTCATGGGAGCCGGAGCTGCTGAAGGTGTGTATGAGGCCATCCAGGCTGCCACGCTCCCTGAGCCCGGTCTGCGAGCTGGTGGGGGTTGGGGGCTGGCCTGTGAGCCCTGGCTGACGCCTGCACACCGCGTCTCCTCTAGCTGATGTGTGAGCTTGGAAACAGCACTGTGAACCAGATCTACGAGGCTCAGTGCGAGGGGCCGGGCAGCAGGAAGCCCACAGCCAGCAGCTCCAGGTGAGGCGGGGGGGCCGTGGAGATGGGGCCGAGGGAGCCCCCGCGCACGCGTTCGGCCTCATGCGCGCCCCTGGTCCAGGCAGGACAAGGAAGCCTGGATCAAGGACAAGTACGTAGAAAAGAAGTTCCTGCGGAAGGTGCCCTCAGCGCCAGCCCGGGAGGCGCCTCGGCCCTGGCGGGTGCAGAAGTGCCACCGCCACCACAGCTCACCCCGAGCCCCCGCTGCACGCCGCAAGGTCCGCCTGGAGCCTGTCCTGCCCTCCGTGGCTGCCCTGTCCTCAGGTACCCGCAGGCTGTAGCCTCAGCTCGCACAGCCGTGCAGGGGTGGAAAGCAGGCTCCGGTGGGGGCATGAGCAGCCAAGCCTCAGGCCCCAGGAGAATCAAGGTGGAGTAGGGCAGGGGGAGCAGAGGCTCCCAGCGGGACTCGGGCACCCTACTTTGCCTCGTGCCTCAGTTTACCCATCTCCCGGCCTCAGGTGCTGTGGAGCGCAAGTTTCGGCGGGATTCTCTCTTCTGCCCAGATGAGCTGGACTCCCTCTTCTCCTACTTCGATGCAGGGGCTGCTGCAGCCGGTCCACGTAGTAAGTGCTGTGAGGGCCCTTGGCCCCTGCGGCCCCGTCCCCTTGGCTCCATGGGGGCAGCAGAGCAGGGACCGGGTGCGGCTCCCCGGAAGGTGGGTGAATGTGGACAGCCACAGCCACTCGCTTGCAGAGTGGGGGACAGGTGTCCCTTGCAGCGAGGACTGGGTTGGTGCTGGGGAGAACTTGGGGTCAAGCAGGGCTAAGGCTGAGATAGTATCTGGAGGGTCTGGGGTTACTCAGCCAGAGCTGGAGGCTGAGGCAGTGATCTGCAACAGTGTATGTGCGAGTTGCGTGTGTGGTTTGCACACTGGAGTGAGAGCATGTATGTGAGTGCGTGTGGGTGTAAAGGGAGTCTGTGGCTGAATGTGCATACAGGCATACATGCAGGTGGATGTGTCCGTGTGCACTGAGGGCCCCGTGCGCACGTGTGTGTGTGTGTGTGTGTGCGCGTGCGCACGTGCGCCTGTATGCTGGGAGCCGACAGCTGTGTTGGAGACCGAATGTGGGACACAATTGTGCATCTCTGCCAGCTCCTCTTGGAGCTGGGATCCAAATGCTACAAGCAGAGCTCCTGACTGAGGGGTTCCTGCTAATGATTTATGGGTACCCAGTGGTCCAGGCTACCCCAAGAGCCTTTCTGGGCAGGGTGGGCAGAAGGCATGGACCCAGGCCAAGAACTGACAGGGCTGGGGCGGTGACTGGATGGCCTCCGGCAGCAGAGGGCGATGCCTCACCATTCCTGCTTCTGGGGCAGCCCTGGGGAAACCATCAGAGATTTCACTGGATGTCGTGGGGGAGGGGTGGGCCGGAGGTGTCCCCGGAGCCTCCCGGTGAAGACCTCGAAGCTGCTTCCTGGGCTGGCCACATGCACTTGCCACAGACTCAGTGGAAGGCCCCCACTCAGGGTTGTTTCCCCCCCTCAGTCCTGCTGGGGCTGGCCTCCCACAGCAGGGCTTCCCCTGGGGCTGTGCTCTGCTGTGAGCTCCTCTGGCTCCTTGGAGCTGTTTTCTCCCCCTACCTGCGTCCTAGGCAGGGCTCCCCTCCGCTCCTGGGGGCTGATCGCATCCCTGGGGCCATCCCTGGAGGATGGATGTGAGCTCTCGCCTTTCCACAGGGCTCTGGGTGGAGTCAGGGACTCTAAGGCCCCCCCATCTGTCCCTGGACCCCGCAGGTCTGAGCAGCGACAGTGGCCTAGGAGGCAGCTCTGATGGCAGCTCGGACGTGCTGGCCTTTGGCGCAGGCTCCGTGGTGGACAGCGTCACGGAGGAGGGTGGGTGCACACCTCCCCGCCTCCGCCGCTGCCCGGCCCCGCCCTCCCACAACCTGGCTCCGGGCTCCGTCTTGTGGCAGCTCATGACCTAACCCCTCCCCTTAGAGGGTGCAGAGTCCGAGGAGTCCAGCGGTGAGGCGGACGGAGAGGCTGAGGCCTGGGGCCTGGCAGACGTGCGTGAGCTGCACCCGGGGCTTCTGGCACACCGTGCTGCGCGCACTCGAGACCTCCCCGCACTGGCCACGGCGCTGGCGCACGGGGCAGAGGTCAACTGGGCGGACGCGGAGGACGAGGGCAAGACGCCGCTGGTGCAGGCTGTGTTAGGGGTGAGCGGGGGTCGGGGTGGTGGGGTGCTGCATGGGACACAGGTGCATCTTCCGAGCTCTCTTTCGTATGGCGCCAACACGGGGACCCCTGGTACCCTCCTGGAAGCCAGCAAAGGGCCATTTCCCAGCTGAGTCTGAACTGTCCTCGGTCCCCAGGGCTCCTTGATTGTCTGTGAATTCCTTCTGCAAAACGGAGCAGACGTGAACCAAAGAGACAGCCGGGGCCGGGCGCCCCTGCACCACGCCACACTCCTGGGACGCACGGGGTGAGTCTCCGTCGCCCCTCCTGCCCGCGGTGGGGGCCGGGCCAGGGCGTCGCCTTGGCCTGCCCCGGGCCAGCCCCGACTTATCCCCGCCCCCCTCCAGTCAGGTCTGCCTGTTCTTGAAGCGGGGAGCTGACCAGCATGCCTTGGACCACGAGCAGCAGGACCCGCTGAGCATCGCGATCCAGGAGGCCAACGCCGACATCGTCACGCTGTGAGCGCGGGCGGGGCCTGGGGCGGGGCCGGGGGGGGGGGGAACCCGGCGGGGCGGGGGGGTGGGGGCGCGGCTCATCCGGCGCCTCCCCCAGGCTCCGTCTGGCGCGCATGGCCGAGGAGATGCGAGAGGCCGAGGCGCCCCCGGGCCAGCCGGGCCCCCTGGCGGGGAGCAGCCCCACGGAGCTCCAGTACCGCAGGTGCATCCAGGAGTTCATCAGCCTCCACCTGGAGGAGAGCTAGGGCGGGGCGACCCGGGACCGCCCGCTGCCGCCCGCTCCGCCCGTGGTGGCCGCAGGATCATTTCCTGAGAGCCCCAGTGCCTGGGCAGCCCTGGAGCCCGGCTGCCTGCTCTGCCCTCCTCGGAGCGGTCCCAGCCCCTCGGGCGGGGGACACCCCAACACTGAGTCTTAAGAAGCCCACGTTTCCCCTTGGGAGGTGCTGTGCCACCTGGTGCCCATCACCGCACCTGGGGACCCTGCGTCTTCAGGTGACCCTTTCTCGGGCACCTGGGTTGCTCATGTCACAAACTGCTCTGAAGGCCCGGTGTCACCTTCTGCCCCTCAGATGCCCCTCCCCCCCGGGGGCCTGTGTCACTTTGTGCCCCTCCGTCCATCCTAGGACCTGTGTCACTTCATGTTCCTCTCTGCCTTCAGGGCCTGTGTCACCTCGTGCCCCTACCTTTACTGCCGTAGAACACTGACCTGCTAGTTGGGTCCCTCCTACACCCCCAGAGCCCCTCCGCTAGGCCCTATGGCTGGTGGCTGGCCACCAGCGCCTTGTGAGGGCTGAAGGGGCGGCCCATCCAGGGAATCAACCCATGTACCTCACTTAGTGACCGGCGTCCAGGCTGGGCTTCTTGGGTGCTGGGGGGTGGGCTGTGGCCTGGGGCCTCAACCCTGGCTGGACGCAGGCGTCCCAAGGCCATGTGGCTGGCCATGCAGGCCCCAGTGCTGGGTGGCCAGAGACCTGTCCCTTGGCCCCGAGCTGGTGCATAAAGGACTTTGGCACTTTCCACCCCCGCATCCGACATTCTTTATCACAGACTGAGCGGGTTTTCTACAACGACCTCTTTCTCACTTTGTTTTGCGTCTTTTCTCTGCGGACTCTTGAGGATGACTCTGACGCACCTGGCCCTGCACCTGGCCCTGCCGGCTGCAGGGGGAGGCTCCTGCCGCTCTGCCCTGTCCCTCTCCGGCCTCAGCCCTCTAGTTGGGCCCTGGGGGGGCCCCAGGGGTCCCTCAGCTCACTCCCCAGGGCCCACCAACTTGTTCATTCTGCAGTCCCCTTCCTGGAGCCCTGGGGCTGTGGCTGGGCCTCTCCCCAACTTGCGGCCTTGGTCTGGCCAAGGCCAGTTGTCTGGTCACTATGCAAAAGCTGTCCAGGGAGGCTCCATGGGCGGCAAGGTGGGTGCTGACCCAGCCCCCCCAACTCTCTTGCCTGTTGGCTGTGACCCCTAAAGAGCAGAATTAGCTTCCTTCTTTCTCCCTGCTTGCGCTCTGCCCCCACCTCCCCCCCCAGGACCCGCATCAGGGCCTCGGGCTGGCAGGACCCGCCCCCTGCTCCAGATCACAGTTAATAATAAACTGCTGTCCTAGGCTCACCTGCCTTACTCCACTCTCTCAGCTGGGGAGGGGGTGTCTCTGGGCCCTTTGCCTCCCCTGAGGGGTGGCCCTGAGTGCCCCAAAAGGATGCGGTAAGCCAGAACCCAGGCCCCGCCTGCTGGGGGCCCTGCGGGCGGCCCTGGGGCTTCTTCGATGGAAACTGACTCCCTACACCCCCAGCCCCCATTCCCTGCTTTTCTCCGGCCTGGACTGTGCCCCCTGGAGGGAGCAGCAGCAAGAGACCCGAACCAAGGAGTGTGGTCCCGGGCTGGTCCTCTCTCCCGGCCAAGCCCTGAGCCCACAAGCTGGCCGTGGGCACCGGGTCCCCCTCTCCCCCAGCCCCACAGTGTGTCTGTGTCTCCCAGAGGTGGGGCAGCAGCCTGGGGCTTTCAGGTCCCTCAGGAAGGGTTGCTGGGAAGGAGAGCACAAGGCAGCCGCCAGGTGGAATCGCTAATTTACTGCACAGCAGCCTTTCCCCAACCTGCCCCAAGCTGAGGACCGCTCCTGCCCCATGCCTGTGCATAGCTGCACACAGACATAGACAGACGTGTTGACACGCTTAGAAATGCATATCTATTCACGTGACACCAACCACACGGGCACACTCCCCTGCGGAGGCCCCTCCCCCCTTGTATGCACCCACACTCCCAGCTGTGCATGAACTAGACACGGGAACCCAGAGAGGTAGGGACACTCCCCTGCCCGCTGCCCTGGGCGTCCCTGAGGCCGCTGCTGGGCAGGTAGCCGGCTGATGAGAGTGCCCGGTGGGCTGGGCACCCTCCTGCCTGCCTGCCTGGAGCCCCCAGTGCCGCTTCCCTGGCCCTGGGTTTGGCTTGGCTGCCTGGCAGTGGCTCTGGGGGGCAGGTCTGGTTCCCCGTGGGCAGCCTGGAGAGCTTGCTGCAGCCACATCCCTCAGGATCAGAATAAGCTCCTGCTGGTTTGGGCGTGGGGCAGCGGGCGCTTGTGTGGCCTAACTCTTCAGCAAAGACTCTGGCCAGAGCTCCTGGAAGGATTGCGGGGCACAAGGCCAGCAGGGCCCCCCAGATGGTTGATATTCCTGCGGTCAGTGGGTAACTGCTCGGTTCCTGGGATCGTGGGGGTTGCCCCTGTGGCTGCCCCCAGCTGGGACCCCTGAGCTGTGTGGAGCCAGCGGCAGCCCCGAAGCACCACGAGAGCCAGGGCGTCAAGCAGCAGCTCCAGCAGCTCCAGCACAGAGAGGACCGAGGAGCCGAACCACAGGCTCCAGAGGCTGCCCATGGCTGACAGCAGCTGGGGCACCTGCAGGCATCAGGGGGCGGTGAGCAGGTGCCCACAGCTGGGCCCTGGGGGGTCTGGCCCGCCACTGCTCCAGCCCCTCCAAGGCCGTGGGTCCCTGGCTGGCTCACCGAATAAACTGGTGTCTCATCCACCCTACGGTAGTTGAGCTCCTGGTAGAAGATGTTCACCTTGGCCACGCTGCTCCTGCGGCAAGGCAGAGGCGTGAGGGGCTGGGCCCGGGCGCCCGCATGGCAGGGGTACTAAGGACAAGGTTGGCAGAGGGAGGGGCTGGGCCGTGTCCTCTGGAGGGGGCGTGCACCCACCTGAGGCCTGGGGTCTGGCCTAGGCTCCTGTGGCCGTGCTTGCCCAGCGCCGCCAGGATCCAGTCCTGTGCACAGAAGGCTCACTGGGGCCACTGTTCCTCACAGCCCTCAGGGCGCTGTGGGGCAGGTGTTCAGAGTGGGGACCACAGGGGCACAGGCTGGTCTAGGGTGAGGCCTCTGGGACCTGGGAGACCCACCGGCTTGTCCATCCCTTACCCACCCCTTTAGGGCACTCACAGCTGACTTGGAGGAGGGCCACCTGGAGGTCCCAGCGGAGAGCTTGTAGGAAGACTCCCTGGAGAGACAGACCCCCCGGTACACTCCTGCTGGGGTGCTGTGGCGGCAGCCTCTGACCCCGAGCCCCCACACCAGCCACCCACCTGCAGGGCCTGGGGCAGCGTGAGCTACAGGGAAGCCGGTGGGTCCCCAGGTCCCTGGAGAGCCGGTAGAAGCAGTGACCTGTGGCGGTGCAGGGGGAGGTTGTCACAGATGAACCCGCTAGGATCGACCGGGGGGTGGTGGAGAGGTTTGCAGGTTGGCAAGGCCTGACCGCCCTCCCCACCAGTGGCCGGGTGGGGGACTCTCACCCCAGGCCGGGTGCCTCGCGGAGCTGCAGTACTCGGCCCCCGACGGCAGGGGGTAGAAGAAGTAGCCGCAGGAGCAGGTCTCCACCATCAGCTGCTGAAAGCAGGACACCAGGCAGGCCTGGGGGGACAGCAGGGGACGTGAGCTGCAGGTCCTGGAGGCGGTCATCCCTCCCCGGGTCCACAAAGGGCCTGCTTCACCTCCCTCCCGGCAGGGCACCCGCCCTCCCTGCCCCCCCTTCACTCCCCTCGGCCACCCCTTCCCCAGGTGCCTCCCTTGCTGCCTCCCAACTCCCCGTCTCTGCCTTCTACGTCCCCTGGGCCTTCCCGTAAGCCTCCCCTGGCCTCCCTCTCCCAGGGTCAACCCAGGCTCCAGGTCTCCGTCCCCTGACCACCTTCTCTCCCGGCCTCCCTGCCCCTCCTGAGAAGCTCCTGTTCCACCACCGCGGCCCCAGACTCGCCTGCAGGGTGTATGAGGCGTTGTAGAGCAGGGGCACGTCCACACCGTCTGCGCCCTCGCTGCAGTGGCTGTAGGGGTTCCCCAGCCGGCGTACCTCGTCCTAGGGTAGGGGGCACGCTTCAGCGCAGCTGGGGTTGCCCTTCATCCCCCAGGGCTGAGGAGTGGGAGGGTTGGGGCCCCTCCTCTGCGCCGGCTCTCGGGAGCCCACCCACCTCTCGGATGCCGATGGTGGTTTCGGTCCCTGGCCGGATGCTGAAGCCCTGGTGCTCCAGGAAGGGCGTGTGGTCATGTCCATGAATCATGACCCTAGCGCCGGCCTCCGTGGACAGCAGAGGCAGGTGGTGCCGCTGCTCAGCCCTGAGGACCAGGCTGATCCCTGGGAGGGGAAGGGGGTGAGGCCAGGCTGGCCTGGATGTCGCCCGCCCCCCACTCGGCTGTGGGCTGGCACTCACCGCGGGTGACGCCCTGGTGCTGTGCAGCTGAGACGCCGTCGAAGGTGTAGCAGCTGCCGTACGTGGGGTGGTGGAACGTCCGGAAGTGCCTGGAACCGGGAACCACACTCACACCAGCACACCCCTTCGGCCCAGGACCCCATTGTGTGGAGCCCGAGGGACTACGGCCTGTCCTACCTCTGTGGGCAGCTGTTTGCCGCCAGCCGGACCCCAGGGGTGGTGCCCGTGCCTGCAGTCAGCTGCCCCGCCCCCCACTCACCGGGCCTGGCAGTCCTGGCCATCGAATTGGCAGGAGAGGACAAAGTGGCCTCTGTCGCTGCGGTGGCTGTCCTCGTGGGCGGTGGGCATCAGGGCCAAGACATTCACATAATGGAAGCAGTACCACTCACGGGCAGCTGTCACAGCCGACGTGGAGGCACGGCACAAGCAGTCCCCACCTGTGCTGTTGCACTGTGGGCCGTGGGGGGCCGGTCAGCACGGCCCTCTCAGCTGCCTACCCCCACTCAGAGATCTGCAGAGTGACAGTGTGCCCGGACCGTGCAGGGCTAGGGACACTCACCAGTCTGAAACCCACTTTATTCTGGCCACCGGGTCGGCTCAACCTTTGCAGGCGGACCCCGCGGTCCAGGTAGAAGGCGGGCTGTGGGAGCTGGTCAGCTGCAGAGAGGACGTCCCTGTTCTTGCTGAAGTTGAACTTGTAGAGAGACTGGATGTTCTCCTGGGCAAACTCATCGAGCACCTGCAGGTGGTGGCGGGCTGAGCGCGGCCTGGGCGGTGGGGGGGGGGTGCGAGGTGAGTCAGAGCCCCCACGTCAGTCCCAAAGTATTGCTGGGGAGAGTAGGGTCGGCCCCCTTGGTGCTGATCCCAGAGACCAGCCTGGATACCCTAGAAGCACCCCCACCCCGTGTGGACTCCACCGGCCCCCTGGCTGGGCCCCAGCTCCTACCTGCTCCTCTGCCTCCTCACAGGAAATGTCGCCCTGCTCCCCACCCCTGAGCCCAGCTCCAGGCTGCCCTGCTGGAACGCTCCCTCCCCCTCCCCTCACCCTTCCCGGACTGCCCAGGCCCTGGTGTCTGGTGGCTCTGATCACTCCAAGCTCCAGCTGGCTCTTCTTTGTCCCTGAACACACGGCCCGCCCCCCTGCCCACCCCACCCCACCCCCGCTGCTGCTGCCCGGAGCAGAGGTCTCAGGGTTCCCGACTGAGCAACTGGGCACAAGGGTGGCGCGAGGTGGGGTCCTCAGCGGCCTGGGCCTTGTGACCCGGTTGGCCTTCCGCGGTGACCGCAGCCGGGGAGATGCCACAGAGGTGGGAGTCGGCCCCCCTCACCTGTGCGGATTCATGTCGCACAGAGTGACGGCTGGGAAGAGCTTGGGCTCCGAGTGCACGGACACTGTGGCAACCACCGGGTAGCGCCAGTATTCGGCAAAGAGGAGCCCGAACTGCCAGTAGAGCACGCCCAGTGCGCCTGCCACCAGCAGCCCCCATGAGGCCGTCCTGACGCGGCTCTGGCTGGAGCAGACCAGGCGGATGGCGCCGTGGATGGTGGCGTTGGTGCAGAAGAAGGTGAGCAGCTCCCGGAAGGAGGTGTGCAGCTCCACCAGCCCCTCCCTCTGCCTGTCCTCCTGCAGGGCTGGCGGCGGCCGCTGGTCCTCGTGGACTGTCAGGGAACCACCGGCTGTGGCTGTGCAGGCCGTGGCTCCTCCCTGTGTCCGAGAAGCCGCCTTAGTGTGGCCCCAGTCTGTTGCCCGGCCCAACTCCAACTTGGGCCTCCTCACCTTGGGCTGGTAGGACTTCCACCTCTGTCCCTCGGTCACCAATGGCGCCACCCAGCCCCCTGATGCTCCAAAGAGGCCCCATCAGCCCAAGGGGCCTTGCAGCCCCCTACCCCAACCCCCCACCTCGGGGCAGGGCACCGGGCAGCCTCCGCAGGCCTGTCTTTTTGCAGCCATAGTGGGGTCTGCTGGTGGGGACAGGGACAGCAGAGAACATGGGGTCCAAGCCCTCACTGGTCCTGTTTGCATGCAGTCCTCAGGTTGGTGGGGGGGGGTCCCTGTCACTGTCTACTCACATGGGGCAGGGGCCTGTAGAGAGGGGCAGGCCAGGTGACCTGCTTGGGGTGGGGACTGTATTGTGTCCTTGGGCCTTGAGCCAATGTTGAAGGTCTGGGGCCCCTACAAAGACAAGACTCTGCGCTTCAGTGGCCTCTACCCACTCTTAGTGGCCAGCTTGGCCATGCTTGTTTGGGACTGAAGGAACCGAGCTGCTCTGGCCATGTCTGGGCCAAAGGTTGGGCCTGAGGACTGTTCCGTGCTCTGGACCCCAGTGAGGGAGCATCTGCTGAGTTTGTCCCCAGGGAAATCCTATTTGTGAAACCAGGGCTTCAGGAAGAGTGGGTGGGGGCCGGCGGGCTAGCCCGTGGGGCGACCTGAGGGCCCTGCCCTGGAGAAGTAGGGCCACACCCAGGACCTCAAGACCCGCAGACCCCCAGCACACAGGGACATGGGACCCCGACGAGGCCAGGCCTACTCTTCCCGAAAACCTGTGGAGTCACCGCGCAGGCCTCCGGGGGACTTCCCACACCGTCCGCCTCTTGGTCTGAATCACTAGGCCTCCCTGCAGAGCCTCCTGAGCTCTGGCCCCCTCCTGAGTCACCTGGGCAGGGGGTTGAGCGGGGAAGCCCCTGCTGCGTCTCAGCCAGCAGGTGCCCTGCCTGGTGGGCCTCAGCAGGTTGCTCCCCTGCGCTCTGGGAAACTGCGTGTCGGAGCAGGCCAGCTGCCAGCGGCCTTCCTTCCCCGCTTCAAGTCTGTGGGCCTCCCCCACGTCCGGCCAGGAGTGGGTGCCAACATGGGGTCCTCACGCTGGCTCTCATGTCGCACAGAGCTCTGCCCATGTATGTTTGTCCCCCAGGATCACACTGGGTCTTCAGGGTGGGCCAGGATCCTCAGCTGCGTGTTGTAGGTTAGGCAGAAGGGGCTCCAGAAAGTTCTTTCTGACTCCAGCAACCATGTTTACCCTCCTCTAGACGTGTAGCCCAAAGCAGCCCCCTCCTGGCTCGGTGGGGGCTGGCAGGGGAGGAAGAGGGGACACCCTGGAGATGGGGACCTCGAGGACCCCTGAGAGCCTCCAGGGCTTCCTGAGACGGGGCAGGGTCCAGACACCTGGGATGGCCCCAGATGCACTGAGGGATCGGAGGTGCCCCAAGTCTGATGCAGCAGCAGCAGGGGTGCTTGGCCTCCTGTACACACACATGTGCACAAGTGTGTACATAGACACATACACCCGCCACACGTACCAAGCCCTCGGTTGGTGGGGACCGCATGACCCTCTTCTCTGCCCTCAGTGCCTGCATGTGCTCAGGGTGACATGTGAGACACAGCCCCCTCCCCTTCAGGTTCCAGAAGCCCCGAGGGATGACCTTTCCTCGCCCCCCACCATGGGAAAGGAAGCCCACGTCAGGGGGCTTCCCTGCTGGTACCTGGGAGCCAGAGTCTCCTTCTGCGGGTGTCTCCATTCTCCGTGGCGTTGGCCCCCGTGATGGCAGCTCTAGGAGGTGACAAGACAGCGTGGGATGTGGCCCGACACTGGCCCGGCAGCCTCCTCTTTATAACAGGCTGGCGAGGCGTGGGATGAGGCTGGGAGGGGCCCATCTGCCAGGGCCGGACACACCCACTCCGGACCCGGAAGGGGAAGCCCCGAGGACAGGGATGGGGGTCTTTCCCCCGGTGAGCTTTTCTTGCACAGAGCCCTGGATGTGAGGTCTGGGGATGAGTGGCTCCTGGTCTCTACAGGGAGAGGAGAGGTCTGTGTTGGCCGCGACCCCCTTGCACGGCTCACCTGCCTCCCGCGGAGCAGACCCTCCTCTCCCCCAGCTCCCAAAGCTCAGATCTCTCAGGGGTCAGACACCTGCTCTTCTGGTGGCAGCAACCAACCCCCCCCACACCCGCCGCGCCTCCCTTCTCTGTTTCCTGACAGGCCAGCAAGGGATCCCTGCCTTCCACTGCCTGCCCGGCTCACGTTGCTAGCACCGACCACGGGTGTCTGTGACCGAGGGACGCCAGGCAGGGACCTGCGCTCCCAGAACCCCGGTGTCTAGGGCCGGTCACCCAGCCACTGGGGCAGGCTCAAACTGTGGGACAACCCAGGCCCTGGGTGTGGAGGCGACACCTGGTGCCCTGCGGCACACGGTTCCCCTGCCCAGCAGACGCGAAGGCCACCACTGACCACACCGCACACTAAGACAACACACCACCCACGAAGATGACACACCACACGTCTTGGCCGCAGAGACACTAAGACCACACACCACACGCTAAGA
This sequence comes from Mustela putorius furo, assembly GCF_011764305.1. Classification (NCBI taxonomy): domain Eukaryota; kingdom Metazoa; phylum Chordata; class Mammalia; order Carnivora; family Mustelidae; genus Mustela; species Mustela putorius. Next base: position 369,708 of record NW_025422005.1, on the reverse strand, counting down.
ACACACAGCACACTCAGGGGCCGGATCACGCTGGCATGGGGGTTGAAGTCCTGGGCCTCAGTGTGACCGGGTAAGGCTGGACGCTGTGCTGAGGGCAGGGTGCCCAGTGGCCCCCAGTCCCAGGGTGCCCCGCCACCTCTGGCCCCCGGGGTGGGGGGGTCCAACATGTCTCCAGGATGACCCAGAAACCTCACATCCCAATAACCAGAACCCTCAGCCTGGTCCCAGGTTTGAGGGTGTGTCTCAGGCCCTTCTGCCTGGCCCCCACTCCCCCACAGAGGCAAGCTCTGGGTTCCTGACACCCCACCCCAAATCAGTGCGGAGGGCCTGGACTGGGGTGAGGAAGGGGGCTTCGCTTCCCATAGGCCCTGCTGGGAGGCCTTGGCTCGGAGGAGGGGTGAGGCTTTGGAAGGAGGTAGACGGCCCCTGCTGACGTCTGGGGGAAGGGTGTCACGCCTGCCTGGGGAAGAGCGGGGTGCGGGGTGAGTCACGGCTCCGACACTTACCATGTGAACGTGCCCGGATTAATCAACCTCTCGGAGCCCATTTCCTCAAGTGCAACATGGGCCTTAGTTTCCTCTTCCTGCTCAAGGCTCAGGGGTGGGACCAGCCAACACCACTGGTGTGGATACCCCCTCCCCAAGCCCCCATCAGGCTCTCCAGACTCAGCACAGGCCCGGGGTGTCCCAGGCCCTCTTCTACAGAGCAGCTTTCCTTTGTGGGCTAGGTGATGTTACCGAGGGGATGGGGGACACACTGTCCTCGGGGAGGCCTCTAGGCAGAGAGGAGGGCCCTGGGGACTCTGGGTAATCAGAGCAGGAGTGACCTGTGGCTCAGGAGACTGAAGAAGGTTGCTTCCAGGAAGGAGGGTCCTGGAGACCCCGGTCTTGGGGGGCTCAAGTCTAGCCAGAGTCTCAGCCAGCCAAGGGCATCTTACAGGGAACAGGAGCCCCTACTTTCCTGTGGGAGAGGGAGCCCTGGCCAGGGACAGAGGCAAGCCTGTGATGATGACCTGTACCAGAGGGGCTCAAGGCAGAAGGCACAAACCTTCCTTCCCTCATCCTGGGGAGACAGCTCGAGACCGGCCCACGCATAAGGCGCCCGGGGGCAAGGATCGGTGACCAGTGTGGGGGGAGGAGGTCACCCCAGAGCCCACCTCTGGGAGGGCAGAGAGCACTCTGGCAGCCTCGCCAGGCCAAGAGACTGTATCCTCCCCTCCTGGTGCTTCCCCCCTCCTGCCTCCCCAGGCCTCCCCGGCCCCAGGAGGAGCAGGAGTGCAGGCTGGGAAGGACTGGGTGAGCCCAGCTCCTGCCGCAGGGGAGGCCCATGTGGTTACCCTCCAGAACCGTACTGAAGGGTGTGAGGACACCTCAGAGAAGGGACAGGCAGGTGGCCCCAGATCCTCCACCCCTCTCCCCAGAGGGAATGTAGGACAGCCGGCCCCCACGTACTGAGTATCACCCCCTCTGGGACTTTGAGGGATAGGCTTCACCGAGGCTGAGCTGAGGGAGCCCAGGCCGGGGCTGCCCCAGAGACTGTCGGCGCCTGCTGTCTCCTGGGGCTCCCCAGGCTCAGCTTACTCACCTGCGGGTACCCCTCTCCCTCGGGGGCAGCTTAGAGATGGTCCTGGGGCTTCTGGTGTGACCGAGGTGAAGTCCGAGCCCCTGGATTCTACATGTGTGGTGGATTCCTGGTGGATGTGGGTTGGTGGGGGTCTGCAGACTGGCTCACCCGCTTCTGGGAGGGGGAGGGGCCTTCTTGGTGCAAATGGGGAACCTCCCCACCCCTTCAAACACTGACCACAGGGTTAAGCAGGTGCTCTAGGGAGCCCAGAGGGGCTCCCTGAGGTGCCTCCGGCCAGGCGGTGGGCAGGAGGGGATGCTCAGGGTCTGGCCAGGTGTCTCCCCCGGAAGGGTCGCGGTGTGTGAACACTTCCTGCCTGGTCACCTCCAGGCTGGCTCTTCGGGACCCCCTCTTGAGCCCTGGCCTGGGGAGGGCGTAGCAGCCCACAGGTAGGGGATGTTTTCTTCACTTTAACCCTTGTGGTTTCCTGGTAGCTCTTCCCACACAGAGCCATGGGACCCCCACCCAAGATGCTCAGGAGTGAGCACAGCCATCCTCTTCCTATAGCAGGGCCATTGGCACAAGAGGCAGGGGCTGAAGTCTGGCAGAAAGGGCTAGCTCCTCCTTGTGCTCCAAAAGGGTGACTTTGGAGTTTGAGAGGGTCTCAGTTGTCATTTGCTGCCAGCCGAGCTGCCCACGCCTGTCTCAACTGCTGGGGCCATCAGCTCTATGGCCAGAGGGCTGGGCAGCTTGGGCCTTGGGAACCTGGAAGACAGCAAATGTGGTCGGAGTGAGGTCTAGGCAGGACCTGCTGGCCACATCTGTCTTCGGGAACTTCTCCCTTAGTTGTGACTCAGGGTGCTTGGTGATCAGGAGGGTGGGGGCTGATGCTGAGGGGCTCCGAGCTGAGTTTTCCCAACAAGGTGCTCCCACATAAGTCAGCACCCCCATTTTACACAGACAAACTGAGGCAAGAGAGGGCCTCTACCTGCCTCTGCCCCAACCGCACTCTGTCACAGCCTGTGCTCTGCAGGTGTGTGTGGGTGTGTGCCAGACACACCTGCGCTCGAACCCCAGCTGCCCCGGAGAGGCCTCCCTTACATAACTTGCCATGTGCTAAAAACAGCTGGTCTGCCCCTTGTGGGGATGGCGGACCCTGGAGGAGGCAGAGGAGTGAAGTCAGCATGCTGAGTGTGGCAGCAGGAGGCTGAGCTCTGGAAGCTGCCAGCCTCCTCAGAAGGCAGGCAGGCCGGGGACGGGTGATATGGTTGGAGGCAGAAGCAGGCCGGATTCCCACGGGTTGACTTGTCTGGCTGCAGATGGATGGAGGGACCATGAGCACTCCTTCCGGGTTCCACCCAAGGCCTGGGGTCAGATCTGCCGCAGCTACTCAGATCCTGCCGGATATTTCCTGGGTGGGCCAGACTCGAGGGTCAGCATGGTGCCTGTCCTCCACCAGTTGCCACGGCTGGACCTGTTGGTGCCCAGTGTCCACTGTCATGGGCACGTGATCAGTTACCGCCTTGACTCGTGGCCCACGCCATGAGGCAGTCAGGGGCACAGTGCAGGGCTGGAGCCCCAGCTATGTCCCACAGAGCCATACAGTCCAACACAGCAATGACCTCTCCGGATGTGTCCGGGCTGATGGCCACCACCTGCCTCCTAGTTGATATGCAGCATTTCCCCTGACACAACCTATGGGGGGACACCTGAGGCCCGTACTTGGGCCTGTCCTGGATTTTCTCTCTAGGGAGGACGGGAGGCAGCTCCCGCTGGTTTGCTCAGCGCCCCCCCGCCCGGCCCTCCCCCCGTTCAGACTCCAACTTTCCTACCTCATGTGTCATCCTCATGTCCTGGCCCTTGGAACAGTATCCCCACCTGCCTGTTTCAGGCGTACTCCCATGCCGGGGTGGCCAGCTTCTCCCCACCTTCCCCCCCCCCCCCCCCCGCCAGGGAGGGGACCGTGGGAGCAGAAGGCAAGCCTCAGTGCAGTGTCCACTGTTGCATAATGACCCTATTCATGGGCTGGGTGGAAAATTCAGTTGGGGAAACAGTGGAACTATTTTTATGAGGCCGGCTCTCGCCATGGGCAGGGGCTGGACAGGCTTGCCCACGGCAGACCCCACCTGACACAGGTTCTCGCAGGGCTCCCCATCCCCGCGCCTCACTGGTGGCCGGGCAAGGAAGGCCAATCAGGACCTGACCCTCAGGTGCCAGAGCGGGTTCAGTCACTGATGGGGCCGCGGCACAGTAGTGCCTGGGGCGCTCTCCTGTTACACGACGGCGCGGGGACCGCGCCCCCCCAGGCCGGACTGGCCCCGTCCTTTGCAAGGGAGCCGACGGGAGGGTCGGGGTCCGAGTGAACTCAAAGCGGAGGGCACGCCGGCACCTCGGGGGTCACCCTGTGCCTGGGCTTGTCTGTCTTTCCCAGAACCGCGCGCCCCGCTTTGGGGCGGCCCCGTCGGCCGGGCTTCTCGGGGAGGAAGACACCGTGCAGGGTGAGGGGGTCCAGGATCCCTGCGGCCGCTGACAACCCCTGGGGCCGCCCGCCGGACAGCATTACGGCGGAAGGATGCTTCCCAGAGCCCCGACCACCTGAGCAGACCACCTGAGAGGCCGCGCGTCCCAGCCGGTCCTGCGCCCCGGGCGGCCCAGCCTGCCCGTGCGCACGCGCCGACCCTCCGCCCGGGGGCTCCGCCCCACGAGGCCGCTCGCCAGTGCGCACGCGCAGACGTTCCCGGCCGCGCGGGGCGGGAGGTGGCGGCGAGACGCAGGCGACGTCCGCCGGGCCGGCTAGAGCGGCCGCCCCAGAGCGCGGCGCACCGGAACCGGAAGCGGGGAGGAGCCTCCCCCGCCCCGCGAACGGCCATCTTGCAGGCTGAGGCGGCGGCGGCGCTGCGGCGGTTCGGTGGCCTCCGTCCGGGCGCGGTGCGGCTCTCCGGCGCGGGCCACGCTCCTCCTTCCCTGCTCCGGCCTCGACCACGGCGAGCCTGAGCGCGGCGGCGGCCCACGCGCGGCGACGGGGAGAGGTGAGAGCGCGGCGCGGGCCCGAGCCGGGGCTTCGGCCGCGCGTCCGCCCCGCCGGCGCCGGCCCGCGCGGAGGCCACGGGGCCGTCGCCAGGCTGGTCCCCGCCCGGTCTGCCGCTCGAGGGGCCCCGGCCGGGAGCCTCCGTGCGCGGAACCGGAGGTCGGTTACGGCGGGGCGCCCGGGGCTCCGGGCCGGCTGCTCCTCGGCCAGCTTGGGGGTGTGGGTGGCCCCGCGGCTGGGCCGCTGCGGAAAGGCCTCCTGGCCGTGGCGCTCGCGGCACCCCCAGGACTGGCCGGCGCGGGTCTTGGTGTGTAAATGTCCCCGGGCATCGGGGTCGGGGTGGCCGCCCTCGAGCCCGCCGCTGCTTCCCCTGCACGGCCCGCAGGCGGTTTCGTGAGCCCCGGCAGGAGCGAGGGCGCTGGGGTCGTGGCTGTCGGGGCAGTGGCCGCGGGGAGCGTGAGGCGCCGAGAGCCGGGCGGCTGCGGGGGGCCCCGGGCCGGTTCCTCCCGTGGGTCCGCCCGCTCGGCGCGCCTGCCGGTGACCTGCGGCCGCCCCGCGGCGGGCCGTTTCCTGCCGACAGCACCCGGCCGGCCCCGCTGCCCGGCCTCTCTCCGGGCCCGGCGTGGAGCAGCGGGAGCGGGAGGCCCCAGCCTCCCGGGCGGAGCGCTGGCAAGTGCGTGAGATGGAGCCCCGCGGCGGGAGGCCGGGCGCTCCGGGCGCTCCGGCGGAGGCAGCCTCGGTGGGAAGGGGCGGAATCGGAAAACCGGCTGTGCCCGGAACCGGCAGTTCGGCCTCTGCCCCGTTCTGAAGGGCCGCCCTCGGGGGCAGCTCCCGGCCCAGGCCGGTGCAGGAGTGGCCGCACCCCAGGCTTCGCCCCGGCCTGTGGAGCCGCCCGACCCGGACCCGGTGGAGAGAGCAGAAGCTTCCGGGACGGCCCTGGGCTTGGGTGTGGCGCGTGCCCGGCGGGTCATGCGGGCCAGAGGCGGGCCAGGGTCCGCGGCCACGGAGCAGCAGGCAGGCCCGGGCGGTGGGTGCTGGGCCCCCGGGGGCAGCGCGGACGGTCCCCTGTGACGCCGGCTCAGGCTGCTGTTTTCCAGCCTCTGGGGGTGAAAATTTTTTATTCATGCCGTTTTTTTTAAATGTCTTTCAGCGTAATGCACTTTGACGTGCCCCGTCTGTGGGGCTTGCACGGAACGTGAGACATGCTTCACGGTGTGTGTCCGTGCCGGAGGCTGCAGGGGCTGAGACCGCCGACTGAGGCACAGGAGGGGCCCGTCGGGAGCCGAGTAGTTGAGTCGTGAAGGTGACTGTGAGCCAGAATGAGGGACGTTGGTGACTGGCCAGGCTGGACCCGTCTGTTTTGGTGGCTGCCCAGTGGCCTTCATCAAGCATCCGGCCTGGCCACGGGATGAAGTCCAAACACAGTGGCATTTGAGTAACCCCGAGAATTGTTTCATGTGTGGCAGAGTGCCGACTTCACGTGAACATTCGCAAGCCGCGGCGGCTCGGTGCCGTCTGTGACCACCTGTGGGGCCCAAGTGAGCCACCGGGCCTGCGTGGCTGGGCCCGGAGCGGGGGGCCGTGCTGTGCGGGCAGGCCACCCTTCCCAGGCTGCTCCGTAGCTTTGTCCTGCTGGGGGTTCACCGGCATCTCTGCTGGGGCCTGGCAGGAACCTGTGTGGTGCGGAGCCGGGCTGCGGGAGGCTGGGTGGAGCCGTCTCGGGAGATCGGGGAGGCTTTTCAGGGGCTTCCCTTCTGAACTAGGCCAGGGAGGGCCTGAGTGAACTTTCTGCCCACAGATCGGGCGAGGGCGAGGAAGGGACTTGGGGAACTAGGGGGCATAGCTGGGGCTTCTCTGTCAAGGGCTGGGCAAGCAGGGGGAGGCGCTCCGGTTTACTGGCTTGGCTCTGGGGGAATCGTGAAGTGCTGTGGTCAGAGCTGGGGGTGGAGGAAAAGTTGATCTGACCGAAGGATACAGGCCGGACTGAAACGGGGTGAGTCTGGAAGGTGGAGGCCAGTTGGGAGGCTGTTGCGGCGGTTCATGGGAACAGTCACGAGACCCTGCATTAGGGCGGGTGCGGTGGGGACAGGAGGAGGAGGGGGACAGAGACCCTGAAGTTTAGGGGCCCCGAGAAGTGCCGTGGGCAGGGGTGTGTGGAGGATTGCTCCGCACTCCTTGGGGTGCAGAGCGAGCGCACGGAGCCCTGGCTGTTGTGGAGGGGCTGAGTGCTCCGAGGGGAGTTCGGCCTGCAAAGGGGCAGGAGTCTGTGGACCTCTGACCCGACGGAGCTGTCGCTGGGGAAAGGAGCGCACAGAGGTCCTGATGAAGAAGATGAGGAGGGCCGGCACCGTCGTGGGAGGGGGGTGCAGTGACTTCAGGCCTGTACAGGCCAGAGGTCAGGGTGACGATCCTAAGCACTGATGTCCGGTGCTGTGGCAGGTGGCCTGAGATTGCTGACTGGCCGTGTCAGTGTCACGGAGGAGAGCACGGCCGGTGTGGCTCCAGTTTGCCACCACTGTCGCCGGGAGGCTCCTCCTCTCCATTCCTGCGCACCCCTGCGTGTCCTCTGGCTCTATCGCATTTTAGACCGGCAGCTTTCACGCTTTATTTTTAGCAGCAGAACTTTTTTGCCGTCTTACGGGGAGCTCCAGCGTTTTACAGTTCAAGTTGGAGCTGCTCTGACGTCTGTGAGGGTGGGGGGCTCTGTCTTCTCCCGCCGTCCCTCCCTTCTGTCTCTGAGCATGGCTGAAGTGTCCCGGGGCCCCCTAAGCCCGGTCCTGCCTCTTCTCTTGAACGGTGGCTGTGACGTCGCTCCTGGTCCTCAGCTGTCCGTGCTGTCCTGTCCCTGCCATCCCGTCTCAGCGGCCCCATTTGACCTTCACTGAACAGTTCAAGTGATTTTTTTTTTTTAAGGTTTTATTTATTTGAGAAGCGTGCGAGAGCGGTGGTGGAGGCTTGCAGAGGGGAGAAGCTGACTCCCTGGGAGCAGGAGCTCGATGCAGGACTCAGTCCCGGCACCCTGGGGAAATGCAGGCCTTGAGCTGAAGGCAGACGCTTAACCGACTGAGCCACCCGGGCGCCCCATGTCCAAGTGATAGAACAGAAAATTTGATCTTCCTTTAGGCTTGGACCTAAAAACTTCGTGATGCGCTGCCTAGCCACCTGGCCTTGCCTCCCTGCCCAGCCTTGTCAGTCTCCATTTACTGCCCCGTGGCTCCCTACAGAGTGGCCCAGGGCTCTTCCCTGGACCCGTGATGCTGCCCGTGTCCCTGTAGCTTCTCCTCTCTGGAGGGCATGTGTGTCCCTATCTCTCTCCCGTTTCAGAGGTCCCTTCTCGGCTCTCCTGTTCCTCCCGTGCACTTTTGACCAGTGGTAGATGTGTTGGAAAATGCCTGACAACAGGCTCTCAGTGGGGGCTGGTTTGGGGTGCATCCTGATTCCCACAGTATGAACGTTTGGCTAGCACCGAGTTGGCGAGAACTGCTCAGTCACTCAGCCCTGCTCAGGCTGGCTTCCGCACACCTCTACTGAGGACCCTTTAAATCAGATAGTTTTCTTCCCGTTTTGGTTCTTTGATGACAGGAGTGAGGCTTTGGGTTTCTCTTTTTTCCCCTTAATCTTTGCATCTGATGTTACATAAACGAAGGTTGTGGCGGGGCAGATGGAAAAGGAGACTCTGCCGGTCCTGCAGGCGTCTGAGTGGGTGAGCAAGTCAGGACAGCCCGCAGCCCGGCTTCTGGGCGGCTGGGATTAACTTGGCTTGCTGCTGGGCTGCGGACACCGGAGCAAAGGGGGCACTGCTGAAGCCGTCTGGGTGAGGAGGGCAGGGGTGCGCCCTTTCCTTTGTGAGCAGAAGTGTTTGTTTTCCGCAGATGAGCAGCAACAGCAATAAAAGAGCTCCAACAACAGCGACCCAGCGGCTGAAACAGGACTATCTTCGGATTAAGAAGGACCCGGTGCCTTACATCTGTGCGGAGCCCCTCCCTTCCAACATTCTTGAATGGTAAGGCTCTGGACTGCCACTCTCCTCACACTGACTGTCACCTGGGTTCTCTGCCGGCTTGCCTGGGTGGCGCCATGGCACTGGGCAAGGTGCATCTGCACCTTTTTTAGACGTGAGCAGACAGAGGCCTGCGGATGTGTCCTGGTTGTCTTCGTGATAGGTGGTAGCTGGCCTGCAATGGGGTCTTCCTTCACCCCTGCACTCTGGGGCTGGAGAGAGAGTTCTGGAGAGCACCGTTTGGTGGGGTGGGGGCGGTTGGGGGTGCTGGTTTGTGGGATCCACAGCAGAGGTTGGAGTGTATCGGTCTCACAGGTGTTGGTGGAGAAGCTACATTTCTAGACTCTTCTTCTCTGCTCTTTGCTTGTTGGTGCTGTGAAGTGGCCTGTCCTGCCTTGGAGAGTTTGTGACAAAGGGTCAGGCGTCCTGATACCTCCGCACCTGGCACTGGCCTGGGAAGCCATTGGGCTGATGAGACGGGCTCTGTACCTCATGGACACTTGTTTCGTAGTGACTCTTTGGCTGTGTTCAGGTGTGGCCTTGGGAACCTACCTGCTTCTCCAGACACGCTGCCCTTACCAGGGGCGTTGCTGATTTTGTGGGAAGTCAAGTGTAGGATCCAAGTAGTAAGCATTTTCTGTTTAGAGAGTATTTCTTTTTTAAAATCTTACTTGTTTATTTGAGAGAGAGCGTGCGTACGTGCCAGTGGGAAGAGTGGAGAGGGAAGGAGTCCTGAGCAGGCTGTCCATTGGGCCCGAAGCCTGATGGTGTCACTAGGTCCCACAACCCTGAGCTCATGACTTGAGCTGAGACCAAGAGTCCGATGGTTAGCTGAGCTGCCGAGGCACCCCTGCTTGAAAGGGATTTTGTGTTTTGATCTCAGAAAGTGTCTCTGAGGGGCACTTGAATGGCTCAGCTGGTTAAGCTGGCTAGTCTCAGCTCAGGTCTGGATCTCAGGGTTAAAAATTCGTTGCAGCGTGGAGCCCATTTTAAAAAAAAAAAAGGAAGTATTTTTTAAGTTTCTTGAATCCAGAGGAAACAATCGAACAGAGTTAAGAAATCCTTTTCCGACTGGGCAGGTAGTTTCAGGGTTCTGGATCTGCCTTCCTCAGCTTAGAAGGGCTCTGAGAGGTGAGGGGAAGGCTCTCCGGGTGAGGGGGCTCGTGTGGGTGAGGCTTCAGGCTCACAGCAGCGCTCTCCCCGCCCCCAGGCCTCAAAAACCACGTGGCGCCGCTTACAGAGTCGGCCCACAGAGGGACGGGTTCCATGGCCGTTGCAGGAATGTCCTCTTTGTTTGGGGAGCCTCTTCTGGCCCGTGAGTTCAGGTCCCCGGGCTCAGCCACTCACGAGGAAGAGCTGCTGCTAGGGTTTCTTACAGAGAACAAATGAGCAAAGTCGGCACTTGGAAAAGGCACCGGAGGCAGAATCCGTAGGAGGCCAAGGACAAGCTTGCCATCCCCGTGGGCTCTCACAGACTTGCTGTGGCAACACATTTGAGGTTCTGTCCACCAGGGAAGCCTGTTGAGATCCAGGGCTTGGGATTTCCAGGGGGAGTAGGTCATGTAGGCACCTCTGCCTGGCACCTCCCAGTGTTCCAGACTCCCAGCTGGAAGGCAGGCTTCCTTTTGGCATGGATCCTATTTTTAGCCCAGATCATTTAGTTGGGGTGCTGAGACCTTCTTCCCACTCCAGAATCCAGTTCCCAGAGCTGGCCGAGGATAGCCATGTCAGGCCCGCTGGTTGGGCTCTCCTGCCCAGCCCTGGGCGTCCCTGCTCTGCTGCTCAGGGTGCTGGGTTCCCCACACGTGCTCGTTGCCCCTGCCCTGTGTTCTTGCACGGGGCGCCAGGCTTGGGTAGTGACAGAGTACGGCCGTGTTCCTGGGTGGCTCACGTGCTTAGCTCTCAGGGTTGTTCCTGGTCAGCGAACGCCGATGACTGTTCCGGGAGTAAAACGTATCCGCGAGCAGATAGCAGGTGTTGTGCGGCCCACGGCGTTAACGTGGTCTTTGTGGGAAGAGGGGGTCTGTGACGGGATGGTAATGGAAGTGTTAGCCGTCGTGTGTGGTCGTGCGCTTCCGGTTGGTTCTGCGCCTCCTTTGTTCTGGTCTGTTTTGTCTGAGAACCCTGACGTCCAAACAGCTCTTGACCTACAGCTGCAGCTCTGTGTGTGTGTGGGAGAGTGCGGTCTGTGCGTGTGGCTGCTTTTGGTCTGAGGCCTGTGGGCCCAGCCTGGGCTTGGGCTCTGTGCGGGGACTTCAGTGACGGTTGTGGGCTGTGCCTGTTCCTCCTGCTACAGGACAGCTGCTCTGAGGTCGTGTGTAGTTCTCCCAGAACAGGAACAGCCACACTGGGAGACGCCCAGCCAACTCCTATCACCAGCTGTCCCCTGCTTGGCCTGCTTCACAATATTTGGGTGCACAAGTTTCCCTGGAAATGCAAGTTTCCAGGTACACCTCAAGAATGAATGTGAAGTTACGGTTGGAAACCTTTTCACTTGGCTGTAGCTGTTAGAGAGGAGTTCTTCCTTGCATACTGTAGACACAGAAGTATTTTGTGGAAAACTCACAAGATAGAGCTTTCAAGGTTCTGTTACAAAGTGACTAAAGTGTCTGCAGTACAAATTCATCTACCGATTGTGAGTATCAGGTTTCACGGGACCCTACGAAGCCCAGCCTTGGAGTGACTCCAGGTTTGGAGAAGGTGCCATCCCGGAGCCCACTGATTTTCTTCTCTCCCTCAGGCACTATGTGGTCCGAGGCCCAGAGATGACTCCGTATGAAGGTAAGTCTGATCTGATTTGAGAGGAACAACAGGCCGTTTTACCTCCCCCTGCCCCTTAGGATTTTATTTATTTATTTGACAGAGAGAGAGACAGCGAGAGAGGGAACACACGCGGGGGAGTGGGAGAGGGAGAAGCAGGCTTCCTGCTGAGCAGGGACCCCCAATGTGGGGCTCGATCCCAGGACCCAGGGATCATGACCTGAGCGGAAGGCAGATGCTTAATGACTGAGCTCCCCAGGTGCCCCACTGTTACCATCTGAATAGACTTCACCTGTCAGACACTCGGTATTTGTGAATCACGCCCTATTTTGGATGTGCACGAGTGAGATTGGACTTCCTTGGACTCCATCCCAGCGTTTCTCCAGGTCCAAGAAGTGTTTGGTTTTTTGCCGTTGTGTTTGGTCTTTGGAAGCTGTCTGTAAGGGTCGGGGTTTACCCGGCCTCTCCCATCAGTGGGATCAGAGCTAGAAGACAGACCTGGTGAGCAGGACAGCATGGCCAGCTTCTCCTGGGGTTTGGTCAGACCAACGTGAATATTGTCCGAGGGAGGAAAGGTGTAATTATGGAGCTCTCACTCTGCTGAGCTCTCTAAGCCCAGTTTTGGGCCCCTTTGTGGATGGGACACTGAGGCTTAGGGTCTGCTCTGGGTCAGCCGGACACCTCTGCTCTCCTACTTGCTGCTGAGGCTGATCCATTGATGCCACCCAGGGTTGTCTGGTGTCATTTACAAAGTAGACCTGGGATTAGTCAGTGCGTCGGGGGCCACAGGGAGCCTGGCACCAACCTTGGTTTAGGCCGTGGGAGAGATGGGCCATGGCAGGGCAAGCCCAGGGCAGAGCTGTGGCTGGGTGGGCAGCACCTTCAGCTCTCTAGCCACTGGGTCCTTGCTTCAGGCAACATCTACATCCACATGGGATGTAGATCTTGCATAAGATTTCAGTAGAAAAGAGTCTGGCCACTGGAGGTTTGGCGCGTGTGTCCCCAGCCTTACGAAGACTCTCCTTTGGTGTGGGAGTCCCTGGCACCGGCACGTGTGTCCTGGGGGGGCAGAAGCCGTCTGCAGGGTGGGGGGGGTTCACAGTGTCATGGTGAGGCCTGCCCAAATGACCAGCAGCAGCGCGTGGCCTTGGTGGGCTTGCAGGGGGCGTCTAGAAATGCAGCAAAAGATGGGCTTCAGGCCGTCTGGACAGATCACGTTAGAATGGTTGTTAAACGTGTGTTTCTAAAAATTTATTTATGTATGTGTGTATTTGACGGATAGAGATCACAAGCAGGCAGAGTCAGGCAGGGGGAGGGGCCGAGCAGAGAGCCCAATGCGGGGCTCCATCCCAGGACCCTGGGATCATGACCCGAGCCAAAGGCAGAGGCTTTAACCCACTGAGCCACCCCGGCGCCCCTAAACATGTGTTTCTAACACACTAGGAGTGAATGTGTTTTCTCTCTGCCAAGGGGCATTGTGCCTGATTTTTAAGGTGGTTTTTTTTTTTTTGTAGTTTTATTATTTTCTGAATAAGTAGTGATGTTTATTAATTTTGTGTCCAAGCCTGTTGCTGGTGGAAGTGAGCCTGGATGGGAGTGGAGGCAGCGGGGAGAGGAGAGGGCACCCCCCGGGTGAAGGCATGCAGGGCGGGGACGCCAGGAGACCCCCTGATCCCCAGGCCCTGGCCAGCAGGGGGTCTCCTGTCTCTGTGCAGAAGGAGGCGCCCTCTTTCCAGACCCAGCGCTGTCACCAGTGCTTCCTTGTGTCTAGTACTCCCCTGAGTGTTCGCCTGCTGGCTCTGGCCCTCGGGCTGCCGGCAAGATGCCCTTCAGATCCAGAGCTTGTCCTGCCGCTTCTCCTCCCCCTTCCTTCCTCCTCCTCCCTCCCCTGCTCTGCCTCCTCTCCCTGCTCTGCCCTCCTCCGCGTCTGTCCCCGTCCCTGCCGCCCATCCCCTCAGCTCAGGGCTACACTCGACAGCTTAAGGCCTGCCCTGTGCTTGCTGCTCTTTTGGTTAATAAGGGACCCCTGTGAACTGCCAGTCCAGGGGACAGACCTCAGGCCTCAGTGCCTGGGGTTCTGTGGACTCCAGTGGTGCGGACGCTGGCTTCCTCCTCACTTGCTTCTGCTCTGACTTCTGGATGTCCTGACCCTTCCTTCCCGGCCTCTCGCGGCTCCTCTCCCTGTCCATGTCTGCTCGGCTCGGCACTGGCTGGCCTCGGGACTCCACGACTGTGCTTGCCCTGGCGAACCCCAGGCCTACCGACCCTCGCAGCTCAGAAGCCGCCTCCCGCTAGCGCGGGTGCCGCGGAGGGTTCTCCCTGAAGCCATCTGTAGATCTTACACGATCCCGGCAGAGTTGTGACGAAGGTGTTCTGTAGGCACACACAAACTTGACCTGCGCGTTTTGTTCTAAAACGTACACGGAAAGGCAGAGGGTCGGGAGTAGCTAGAGCAGGAGCGAGCCGGAGGAGTCGCTCTGCTTCATCTTCAGACTGTGCAGCCTCAGCGAGCCGACCGGAGGGAAGGGTGGGGGTGCGGGTCCCTGGGACAGAGCAGAGAACCCAGGAACGGGCGGCCCATTTGTGGCCAGTGGGTTTTTTCTCTTTTTCTACTTAGTTGCAACAGCAGTTCGGTGGAGGAAGGTGGCGGCGTGCTGCGCGCTCTCCGCGGCGCCTCTGAGGGCCACAGCGCTCTCCGCAGTTTCTGTCCCCAGCGCTCGGCCGAGGCTGTGCTCCTCACGCCGTCCCCTGTGGACGCTGCGAGTGAAGGATGTGGGAGCTGCCGGCCTGGCACTGCTCCCGTGCGCTGCCTGAGGGCTTGACCTCTGGGCGAGGCTCTGTCCTGCCAGCCCTGCTTTGCCTCTTCCCCTCTCACACCGAGCCCTCCGGGCCCCTCAGCACAGACCCACCGGCGCTCGCCTCCTGGCCTCCTGTGTGCGGAGCACACCTCCACGCCGAGAGGCGGAGGCCCGAGGGCTTCGGCGGCCCCTCACGCGCCGCCTGCCCGTATGTTGCGACCTGCCGTTTGCTTCTGCAGTTTGCTCCCTGTGTGGTAGCCTCTCTGCCCGGCTCCTGCCCGGAGCGCTCCCCTCGGTGGAAGGTCTTCACCTGGCTTTCCTCCAGTGCACAACGGAGGTACGGGTGCGGGGCTGGCGCAGGTACTGAGGGTCCCATCTTCCCGGCAGCTGTGCGCTTGTGCCGCGAGCCAGTCTTCCCAGCACCTCCCGGGGAGCTGAGCCTCAGACGTGCCAGACTCTTCTGCTTCCTCTTAGGAAAAGCCCCTGTGTGTATCACTTGGCTGTTGTCCAGTTTGGCGTTTCCTAGTAATTTTGAGTGAGTGTGCCCTGAGTGCCATTTATGGCGTTGGTTTCTCAGCAGTGGACTTGTCTGCTCGCGGGGTCGGCCTTACAAGGGACACTGGCTGATGCCATCCCTCCGCCACCGGCAGAGGCTGGCGTGGAAGACAGCACTCATGCGAGGGGCCAGGGCCCTGGTGGGCAGGGCCTACCCAGGAGTGGCCTTGGAGCAGAGATGTGTGGCTCTTTGGGACTAGCGTGCCCCAGTCCTTGAGGTGGGACCACACCCAGGGTGCTGGGCACAGCGGGGATCCCAGGTGGAGGTCATGCAGCGCGTGAAGCCTCCGTGCGCGCGCACATCACCAGGTCTGCTGTCAGCGTGCGTCACTTAGCCTGCTGCGCTGGGCCCAGGGCTCTGCATTTCCAGCAAGCTCCCAGGTGCGGCCCTGAGAGGAGGGGGTGAGGCCTCCGGTAGGCTGGGGCAGTGGGTCTGGGAGCTGAGGGGGTGGGGTGAAGGCCGTGAGGCTAGCAGGGTCCCCCAGAGTGTCGGTCTGGATCAGTTGGAAGGTGTGGCCAACAGGATTCGCTGTTGGAGTCGGTGTGGAATGGCCGCTGGGCCGGGGGCAGGGGGGCAGGTCTGGCCGTGGGTCTTCCCAGAGCTTAATCTGCACAGTGAAGAGGTTGGCACTACTCTTTGAGGAGAAGAGCCAGATTCTGTCTCAGACTCCTCTGAACAGTGTGGCCTGGATGTTCGGGCCATGGGTCTGGAGTGTGGGAGGATCCCCAGAGGCCCGTGTGGAGGTGCTGGCAGGACACGGACGATCGCATCCTCATGTCACAGGAGATGTGACACCCCAGAAGGCAGAGTGGTCAGGGAGGGCACCAAAGGAGCCAGTGGGTTGCACTTAGGGGGTGGAGTGAGAGTGGGGGAGCCAGGCCAGGGCGGGACTCGAGGTGGGAGGGGAAGTCTGGGGGGTCTCGAGGTTTGGGGGATCGTGGTGGGAGCAGGGGCCTCACCAGGGTGGCCTTGGGCGTAGCTGTCTGGGGGTTTTCCAGAAAGGAGAGTGAGCGATTGGCAGGAGTTGGAGGGGTGGTGGCCAGAGTTTCGTGTTCCTACGGTGGGAGGAATGATGGCAGTTGTGTTTATTGCCGGGTGTAGCTTAGGGGAGGAGGAGAGATGGGGGGCGCAGGAGGGAGGGGTGACCTCGGCTGTCATGCTGGGAAGGGCGGCAGGAGGGGGCCGCTGAGGAGCCCAGTACAACTTCTCTTCTGGTGCCGTGCTCTGGGTGAGAGGTGGGCATAGGAGGGCTGTGCAGGGTTTGTGTGGTGGTCGTATGGGCAAGGCTGCTCCTGAGTTTCGGTCATGAGCCCCTCCTTTGGAGTGAGACCTCCAGCAAGACCCTTGTGTTCCCGGGGCAGTCCGCTGGTGGGCACAGAGATGGGGCAGAGTGGCTGGGCTGGGCTGGGAGGCTGCGGGCAGTGATGCCAGCCTCGGGGCTGGCATGGGGCTGGGTGTGAGCCGTGTGTCCCCGCAGGAGCTGCACTGTGAACCATGACAGGCTCTTTCTGTTTTGATACAGGTGGCTACTATCATGGAAAACTAGTTTTTCCCAGAGAATTTCCCTTTAAACCTCCTAGTATTTATATGATCACGCCCAATGGAAGATTTAAGTGCAATACCAGGTAAGGCATTCCTGCTTCTCCAATATGGAGTGAGGTCAGGGTTGGGGGGGAGCTCTGTTGAGTGGGTCCCTGTTTCGCAGGCTGTGTCTTTCCATCACGGATTTCCACCCAGACACGTGGAACCCGGCCTGGTCCGTCTCCACCATCCTGACGGGGCTCCTGAGCTTCATGGTGGAGAAGGGCCCCACCCTGGGCAGCATAGAGACGTCGGACTTCACGGTGAGGGGTGGAGGGCGCGGTCACGTGTCGGGGGCTCCCCAGACACTGTGCGGAGACTCCCTGCTCTGGGGCTCCTTGTTCTCCTCCGCGGTGGGAAGAACAGGCCAAGCTTCCTCAAGGGCCTGGGGGCGGGGGGCAGAAGGGGCGGCTGTGCAGCCCCGGCCATGGATAGCAAGGTATCGAGTCCTTGTTACCTGGTTTTTGTTTTTCTGCTTTTAAAATTTATTTATTTATTTATTTGTTTGTTTGTTTGTTTGTTAAAAATATTTTACTTATTTATTGGACAGACGGAGATCACAAGCAGGCAGAGGCAGGTGGGGGTGGGGGGTGGAAGCAGGCTCCCCGCTGAGCAGGGAGCCCGACGTGGGGCTCGATCCCAGGACCCTGGGATCATGACCTGAGCCGAAGGCAGAGGCGTCACCCACTGAGCCACCCAGGCGCCCCTATTTTTCTCTCGTCTAAGTAGGAGTTAAAGTTATTAGTTGATGATAATGGAAAGATGCATGCATTTTCATAAGACGGAGTTAGTTTATTCTGAAGACCGAGTTTATTGGGTGCTTTCAACCACAAGAAGACCGTAGCTTTTGAGGATGAAATAAAATTTGAAAAAATTGAAATTAATTTAGAATTTGAAAGAATCGAAATTAGTCTTTGGGCTGATAATTTCCGTTCTCTTTCTCCTTAGAAAAGACAACTGGCTGCACAAAGTTTAGCATTTAATTTGAAAGATAAAGTCTTTTGTGAATTATTCCCTGAAGTCGTGGAGGTAAGGGCCAGGCCGGCTCCGATTTGCTCCCCCTTGTCAGGAGCACTTCATGTCCCAGTCTTCCCCAGAGAAGACCGTGCTGCTCTGGGTCCCTGGGCCGCACGTGGACTGCGGGGACAGCACCGGTTCCCACGTGCGCCTGTAGGAGCTAATGGGCGGGGTACAGCCCTGCCCCTCTCCTCAGGGTGCCCAGGGAGCTGGGGGCTTGCATGGGGTGGGGTTGGAGCTGGGAGGGCCAGGGAAAGGGAAGGATGTCAGGACGTGGAGCTCCTCAGGTGGGCTGCTGAGCCGCAGGGAGGGCCCTTGGCCAGGAGGGGCAGGGTGAGCCGCATTAAGGGTGAAGTCCCGGTGATCCTGTGTCGCTTGGACTGACTCAGTCTAGGCCCTGCGAGGTGCAGGCTTGGCAACTTTGACAAGTCCCTGGACCCCCTCTTCTGTAAACAGGTTAGCAGCAGCCCCCACCTCCGGGGGTGGGTGTCAGGCTTGAGCACGTGGGGCCGGCAACCGCAGGCCCCACAGGTCTTCCACCCATGGGTGGATCTTAGAATGATCCCTAGTTCTAAAGGAATTTGTTTGTTTGTTCAGAACAACCCTTGTTTTTTTCTGTTTTTATCTTAGGAAATCAAACAAAAACAGAAAGCCCAAGATGAACTCAGTAGCCGACCCCAGACTCTCCCCTTACCAGATGTGGTTCCAGATGGGGAAACACACCATGGTCAGAACGGGCTTCAGCTCCTCAATGGGCACGCGCCAGGGGCTGGGCCACACCTCGCGGGGCTCCAGCAGGCCAACCGGCACCACGGACTCCTGGGCGGTGCCCTGGCGAACTTGTTTGTTATAGTTGGGTTTGCGGCTTTTGCCTACACGGTCAAGTACGTGCTGAGAAGCATAGCGCAGGAGTGAGCCACGTGCCACGGCTGGCAGAAGTGGTCAAAAACGAGGGACACTGGGCCCGAGCGTGCCACGGGCTGGCTGAACGTGCCGCCAAGCGCGGGGTGGACCTGCCTGACTCCTGGGGTAGCTTTTTAAAACCTTGAAAAGGAAAACAGAAACCAAAGTGTGTCATTGAGATTTAGAGGAGATGCAAGATTCTCAGCTCCCTGTCCTCACTCTGGGGTCTGTTGGGGACCATGGAGCTTGGGTGCCGAGGAGGAGGGGCCTCATGCTTTGGTTTTATAGCTTATCTCCTGTATCGTCTTTTGGACCTGTTTTAGTAAACCTGTTTTTCATTTTATTAGGTTTGGTCACTTAAAAATACAAAACTCGGTTATCAAATACTCTGCGTGCATTCTTGGTCCAGTGGAGCCCTGGCTCACCAGGCAGGAGCAGTTCCCACAGCTGCGCCCGGCTGGCAGGGGCAGGGGGCCTGGCCGTGGGGCCCAGGGGCTGGCCAGGGGCAGCCACAGATGGGGGCCAGGAGATGTGGGGCTTTGGGCCTCAGCATTTGAAATGTGTTTGTGTTCGTTGGAAAGAAGCCGTCCTTCCTCGCAGAGTGGGTTCTTCCTTTTGGTGAAGTTGAAATTCAGCGTCCACTTGCTTTCTGACCACAAGGTGGCACCCCTTCCTTGAAGAGCCACCACGTCCCGCGTGGTCCCTAAGGCCGGCTTCCCTTCACCCTCCTCCCGCCCTGGCCTCCACACCCGTGCCAGGCCGGGCCTCCTGTGGCCACCTCCAGGCTCCCAGTGCCCGCAGGACATTTCCTCTGACCCCCAGCAGCCCCCCGGGGTCCACACCTGACCGGCAGGTTCTGTGCACCTCAGGGCTCCCCTCACACTTGGTCCAGATGTGTGCTTTACCCTAAAGGTAGGCTCCCGTGTTCTTCCCGCAGCTGACCCGTGTCCGGTGTGGGCTCTGCCCTGGAAGGCCACACATGGACTGGGCATCCCAGGAAGGACGGGGCCGGCAGGCTGGACACAGCTCCTCGGCTGCTGACATCTCCGTCGGGCGCCCGTGTGAGGATTCTCACTCCGTGTCGGTTGAGCGCCGTGTCTTTGGCTCCTGGGCCGAGGGGTGTTCGCTCCCGGGCCGAGGGGCGTTCGCTCCCGGGGCTCGGGTGCGGCCGCCCACTCGTGCAGCGTCCACATTCTTGGCTTTTGATCTGTTTATTTAAAATTGCTCTATAGTTTACCACTCGTGTGTATTTAACCCACTCTTGTGAAAAAAATCTTTCATTATATCTTGTTCCTAAATGTTGTGCCGTTTGAGTCTCTGTTGGTGGAAACGCAAGCCCAGCCCAGCCCAGTGCCGGGCGGCCCAGCGGCGCGGCCTGTGGGGCTGGAGCTCCCGTGTCTGCAGCGCAGCGGCGCCTCGGGAGCAGCCGTGGGGCCCGGCGGCAGTGCCACAGCTGGGGGCCCCGCGTGTGTCGGCTGGCGTGCGCTCTGCCGCGCCTTGCCCTCTGTCCGCGGCCACATCTGACCCAAGCACTTGGTGTTTCCTGAGGTGTTGAGGCAAGTTCCACAGCAAATGCTTTACTTAACGTGGGTCATTTCCTTGCCGGATGTGAAACGTCAGCTCTTCAAAACCCTCTGTCAGCGGGGCGGACCGGTCCGTGCCGAGCCTGCACCCCGTGTCCGAGGCGGCAGGCTGTCTGCAGGACCCGAGGTAGACGATGACCTTGGGGTGCCTGGCTGGCCCAGTCAGAAGAGCGGGTGACCCTTGATCTCGTAGTCGTGAGTTTGAGCCCCACATCGGGTGTAGAGATTGCTTAAAACAAATAAACACATCAACCACAACAACAAAAAAGATGAACTTGACCTGTGGGCCCACGCATCTGACCCCGTGTCCACGTTGTTCTCCCTCAGAGGCGTTACCGGCCCCTCGCGCTCGTGTGGAGCCCTCGGTGGAGGGCAGTTGGGTGTCCCCAGTGGTTGGCCCATCTGAACCGCTGAGGGCAAGCCTTGTTGGGAGTCTCTTAATCCAGGGACGAAGCCCTGACCAAAGTCAGGCTGCACGGACAGAGGGGAAGGGGTCCTGGGTGGTCTTGCGAAGACCATTCCCAGCATCTCTGTCCCCAAGAAACTTCCCCAGGCCTGTGTTTGAGCCTGGAAGCTTGTGAATGCAGCCGAACGGTCTGGGTCTGAGCCTGGGGTGGTCGTCGGTATGGGCATCACAGGGGCAGGCAGCTGTGGGGACAAGGCCCGGCGTCTGGGTTGTGGCTTTGTGGGTAGAGAGGTGTGGCTGTGGGCCTGGGCCTCCCCTCCAGGGGCCGTGGGTGTCTGGGGCAGTAGGGTGTGGACTGGAGAGTGGGGTTCCTTTGATGGTTTTCCAGGCAGCTCCCGTGCTCATTGGGGGAGCTGAGGCCCTGAGAGGACCCATAGGATGCAGGGAGAGGAGGCACTGGAAAGCAGGGAGCTGCTTCCCTGACACTGGACCTGAGCCCAAGGGGGCCGCGTCCCTCTGCAGAGCACAGCCCGGAAGAAGCTTACCAACCAGTGGGCCAGGGAACTGGTCCTTCCTGTTTGTGGTCGAGGTGCCTCGGGATGGGCGCAGAACCTCATGGTTCAGGCACGGTTGGACCTGTTTGAGGCCTATTGCTGTGTGGCTGCCCCGTCCCGCTTCAGAGGCCGTCCGCTATAGGTCCACCTGCCTATAGGACTGTGCTGGAGGCTGGCCAGTTGGCAGTGCCCACGCAGTAGCCAGTCCGGGATGGTCCACTGCCCCCGGCACTCTGCGGACACTTCGAAGCCTCTGAGCATGGGGCTATCAGGATGCAGTTGCTAGAAAAAGAGGTGCCTACTTGCCTTGTGCCCTCTTCAAGACCCAGGCATTGGGACCTGAGTCTCTGATGGTGATCTTGCAGTCTGCGTCACCGCCCGCTGTTGTCCCTGAAGCTGACCAGCTCTGCCTGGACCAGGAGTGGGGACGGATGACCCTGGGCAGACGCTCCTCACATCTTCTCCACCAGGCGTGGCGCTGGGAGTGGCTCTGCCTGCAGCCGCCAACCGTGGACGTGGTCTGGGTCTAGAGTCTGCCTTTGTCATTCCTGGCGGACGTCTGGAAATTGAGGAGGTCCTGGAGGAGGACTCGTGCTGTCCGCCAGGCCCGGTGTGCCCCCACCTTCCTCTCGGCTCAGGGCTAGCCATGGCTCTGACCGTCCATAGGCCTGGTCCACCAAGGGGCAGCTGTCAGCCCACCTGGCCCCCGTCATGTGGTGATTGACTCTGCAAGGCTTGGGTGGCTTCAGCTGGCCCCGGTCACCCTGTTGCCCACAGTGTGCTGGTGGCTAAGGAAAGGCGCTAACTCTCCCTGGGGACTCGTGCACCGGTTTCCAGGTCCCACTGGGGGCAAGTCTTGAGCTCTGTCTCCTCGGACTTCTGTCCCTTTCCCTGCCGGCTGAAGACAGCAGGAAGCGGAGAGGCCTGGTTGGGTGAGGGCACCCCTTCGGGCAGTAAGGTTTGGCCTTGTGCCCCAAGAAGAGGAGGGGGTGGAAGGACTCGGGGAAAGCCTCAGGCGGGCCGCCCACCATGATGTTCTCTGAGGTCACTCAGTCCCCCCTCTCACTAGACATGCTCACTCCAGTGGAGGGCCAGTGCCCAGGTTCATCTAGGCCCGGATGTGGCTGGGAGCCTGGTCGAACAGCTGTCTGTGCCAGGTCCTGCCTTTCTCAGGAGCAGGGTCTGAACCAGGCTTTTGGGCATCACCAGGACTCTCGGGTAGGGGGACCTCTGTCAGAGGGCCTGGAGGGGGCCTGGGGCAGGGCTGGAAGGATCCGGAGGGCCTGAATGAGGTGGGCCTTAGGAAGAGCAGATGGGGCTGGCTGTCCTGATGGAGGTTGTCCCTGCCCCTGGGCCCCCTGGACACGAGGTGCTGGGAGCTTTTCTGGGAGCAGGGTGGGGTGAGTTCATGTCAACAGTTTGCAGGGCCAGTCAGCCCTCCTGGAGAAGGGCGGGGGCTGTTTCCCCCGGGCAGGGAGCAGCCCCTTGCCACAGCCTAACGCCCCCGTCTCCGCCCCCGGGCTGGCAGGGGAGCCCCTGTTGGCTGGCAGAACCCGCAGAGTGTGAGCCCTCCCCCTTGGAGCTTTGGGGCGGAGGGGAGGGTTTATCTGGCGGCGTGCGCGGGCAGCCGGGGCACTGCATGTGAGGGAGCCGGGCGCCGGTCCCAGCCCTGGGAATCGGGAGGGAGTGCGTCCCTGGAGTGGTCTGCCCCAGCCCGGGGCCTGTGCCGCGGCCCCAGGCTCACCCTGCCTGCAGTTGCGGGGAGGTGGCGAGGTGCCCCCTGGGGCTGTGTCTCCGCAGGGGGCCCTGAGTGCCGGCTGCACCGCTGCCCCCATGAGCACACCTGGGGGTACCCGCTCACCGGGCTGAGCCGCCACCACTGGGGTCTGCAGTTGCTGGGCGCCATGCACTGGGCCTGGGCGGCTGCTGCTGTGGCCCTCGGGCTGCAGCTCTTGCTCCTGGGGGGCGTTGGGGCGCGGCGGGAGCCCAAGAGGCCTCAGCAGCCCAGCCAGCGCACTGAGCCCCCCACCGCCACCACGTCCCACAGCGAGGGGCTGCTGGGCTCCCCCAAGGTACGCTCCGGGCCGGTTGCACGTGGGGCGGGTTGCGCATACTTGCAGGCTTAGGGCGGCCACCTGGCTCTTGGCGGGCCACCTTCTCTGTGGCTCTGCCCTGTCTGAGTGGAGTGGGGCTTTGGGCAGGACTCGCAGCAGTTGCTCTTGGGGCAGCCACTGGGGCCCCGGGCCCAGGGGAAGGGTGGGGGAGGGGAGGGGCTGTGTTGGACCCTTTGAAGCCCCAGGCCCTACATGCCTCTAACAGCCTGCTGCGGAGCAGGTGGCGGGGGCAGGCCCCTTGTTGGTTATCCGAGTTGCCCACAACTTGGGTGGCTGGAGAGGCGAAGGCTAGCTTGGACCCTGGGCTTCCTGGAGATCCTTGCCCTGACCCCCCACTGTGTGTCCAGCACCCCCGATGGCCTCTCACAGCCAGTGTTCTGGTCCTTGTAGTCCCTCTGGCCTCAGTCTGCCCCTGGGGTCCCCTCCGAGACCCGCCTCAGCCTTGGCCCTCCACCATCTTGGGCCAGGTATCTCCAGGGGGGGTTGGAGCTGACCCCAGCAGCATGGGTCTGCCCCTGTGGGGGCCGCAGGCCTGAAAAGAGAGAGGCAGTTGCTGGGGCAGGCCTCCCACCGCCCAAGCCCTCGTGCCTTTGATCCTGGCCTCCCGCCTCCAAGGGCGTCTCCACTGCAGCCAGCGCGGCTGCGCTCAGCCCACGCGGCCCGTTGGAGCCTGAGGCCCCATTTTCCAGATGGGCAGGCTGAGGAGTGTGAGTCCTCGGGCCCTGCCAGCCAGAGAAGGGTGGGCTACTGGCAGCATCTGGGGGTAGGCCCGGGTCCGCCTGGGGACAAGCAGGCAAATCTCTATTCCAGGAGTGTCTCCGTTGTGGGGGGCTGCCATGGGACACATACCCCAGAACAGCCCTCCCCAGGCCTTGGGACCCCTGCTCCTCCTGCTGGGGGTGGGCTCCTCTTCCACCTGCCCCCGACTCCTGTAGCCCTTGGCCCCTAGACACCACTGACGACTTGTCTCGAGGCCCCTGAGCCCCCAGGTGTGGCTAGGGAGGCTGGCAGCCAGGCCCCCAGGCAGAGAGCAGGTACCCCAGGAACCAGGATATTCAGATATTCCTGGCTTCTCCCACTTCTCCGGGTGGGCCCCAGATCAGGGGTGGGAGGCACCCTCCCTGCCCCTCCTGTCCTGTCTGGTCTCCTGAGAAGCCCTGCCCCTGCTGGGTTGGGAGGCAGCACCTGGCCTCGGAACCTGGCTCTTGCCATGTCTGGGACTGAGGGCTGCCCGCTGGACTGGACCCTGCAGGCGGGGCCTGTCAGCCTGCACTGCCGGACAGAGCCCTCTGAGAGTGGCCAGGGCTCTGCTCTAGCCCTGTGGTGGTGGCTGTGCCCCAGCCAGTCCAGCCTCTGCAGGGTTCCTGCCCCTGTGATGAGCTTCCTGCCCCAGCCTGGCCTGCGGACTGCCTCAGAGACAGGCTGATGCTCTCCCCAGCCCACACCCCTCAGTGGGATGTGCTTTCTTCGACTTCGAAGGGGCTTCGGGGGCTGCTGCCTCTCGGGCTTGTCCCAGCGCAGAAACTGGGCTGGGGGGAGTGGGTGGAGGGGAGGGGGAGCATGGTCCCTCCCAGCCCTTGCTCGAACAGTCAGGTGGGCTGGGCCGCTGTGGCCTGGGTCCCAGCCCAAGGAGCCTGGCCAGGGGTGTCCGCTCACCCACCTGACGCCCAGCGCAGAGCAGGGCCTGTGCTTGTGCTTTCCCCAGCTCTGCGGGGCTCTGAAGCTCTTGGGGAGCACCCCCCACCCCCGAGAACGTACCCCCGAGAACGCCCACCTGTGGGGACGTGTGGGGCAGGCCCGTGTCTACATGGGTGTGCCCGTCGGCTTGGGAACCCGGTGCCGTGGGAGCGGATGTGGTCGCTCCAATATGGAACCAGAACCAAGGTGCCTGGACATCAGATCCTTGCCCTGTGTGTCCTGGTCTGGGTCCCCAGGGGTGGCCTACAGTGACCCATTACCATGTTTCTCATGTGTGCTGAGTCCTGACCCAGGTGGCCTGGGCCCCAAGTCTCTCCACTCTCCCCTGGGGGCAGTAGGGGAGGCCTCGTGGGGGCCCGGTGGCCAGCACAGTAGCCTGTCCCCTGGCCCTGCAGCCACCTGAGGGCCTGGGGTCTGAGTTCTCAGACGCCCACATGACCTGGCTGAACTTCGTCCGGCGTCCACATGACGGGGCCTCCAAGAAACGGTGCCGGGGCCGGGACAAGAAGTTGGTGAGCCCTGGGGTCTGAACCCAGGGGAGGGGTGGCTGTGGCTCCCACTGGGACACTAACTTTCTCCTGCCACCCCTCAGCGAGGCCTCTCTGGGCCCCCCGGGCCGCCCGGGCCGCCTGGGCCCCCCGGGCCTCCCGGTGCCACAGTCACCCAGGAAGCCCTGCTGCGAGAGTTTCAGGAGATGCTGAAAGGTGAGACCCTGTCCCAGATCTTTCCGCCTGGGCCCTGGAGGTGACCACACCCTGATCTTTCCGCCTGGGCCCTGGGGGTGACCACACCCTGATCTTTCCGCCTGGGCCCTGGGGGTGACCACAGCCTGATCTTTCCGCCTGGGCCCTGGGGGTGACCACAGCCTGATCTTTCCGCCTGGGCCCTGGGGGTGACCACAGCCTGATCTTTCCGCCTGGGCCCTGATCTTTCCGCCTGGGCCCTGGGGGTGACCACAGCCTGATCTTTCCCGCCTGGGCCCTGGGGGTGACCACAGCCTGATCTTTCCGCCTGGGCCCTGGGGGTGACCACAGCCTGATCTTTCCGCCTGGGCCCTGGGGGTGACCACAGCCTGATCTTTCCGCCTGGGCCCTGGGGGTGACCACAGCCTGATCTTTCCGCCTGGGCCCTGGGGGTGACCACAGCTGATCTTTCCGCCTCCCTTTCCCGCCTGGGCCCTGGGGGTGACCACAGCCTGATCTTTCCGCCTGGGCCCTGGGGGTGACCACAGCCTGATCTTTCCGCCTGGGCCCTGGGGGTGACCACAGCCTGATCTTTCCGCCTGGGCCCTGGCGGTGACCACAGCCCTGATCCCGCCTGGGCCCTGGCGGTGACCACAGCCTGATCTTTCCGCCTGGGCCCTGGGGGTGACCACAGCCTGATCTTTCCGCCTGGGCCCTGGGGGGTGACCACAGCCTGATCTTTCCGCCTGGGCCCTGGGGGTGACCACAGCCTGATCTTTCCGCCTGGGCCCTGGGGGTGACCACACAGCCTGGGCCCTGGGGGTGACCACAGCCTGATCTTTCCGCCTGGGCCCTGGGGGTGACCACACCACAGCCTGATCTTTCCGCCTGGGCCCTGGGGGTGACCACAGCCTGATCTTTCCGCCTGGGCCCTGGGGTGTGACAGCCTGATCTGATTTTCCGCCTGGGCCCTGGGGGTGACCACAGCCTGATCTTTCCGCCTGGGCCCTGGGGGTGACCACAGCCTGATCTTTCCGCCTGGGCCCTGGGGGTGACCACAGCCTGATCTTTCCGCCTGGGCCCTGGGGGTGACCACAGCCTGATCTTTCCGCCTGGGCCCTGGGGGTGACCACAGCCTGATCTTTCCGCCTGGGCCCTGGGGGTGACCACAGCCTGATCTTTCCGCCTGGGCCCTGGGGTGACCACAGCCTGATCTTTCCGCCTGGGCCCTGGGGGTGACCACAGCCTGATCTTTCCGCCTGGGCCCTGGGGGTGACCACAGCCTGATCTTTCCGCCTGGGCCCACAGCCTGGCCTGGGCCCTGGGGGTGACCACAGCCTGATCTTTCCGCCTGGGCCCTGGGGGTGACCACAGCCTGATCTTTCCGCCTGGGCCCTGGGGTGGTGACCACAGCCTGATCTTTCCGCCTGGGCCCTGGGGGTGACCACAGCCTGATCTTTCCGCCTGGGCCCTGGGGGTGACCACAGCCTGATCTTTCCGCCTGGGCCCTGGGGGTGACCACAGCCTGATCTTTCCGCCTGGGCCCTGGGGGTGACCACAGCCTGATCTTTCCGCCTGGGGGTGACCACAGCCTTTCCGCCTGGGCCCTGGGGGTGACCACAGCCTGATCTTTCCGCCTGGGCCCTGGGGGTGACCACAGCCTGATCTTTCCGCCTGGGCCCTGGGGGTGACCACAGCCTGATCTTTCCGCCTGGGCCCTGGGGGTGACCACAGCCTAACCCAAGACGCTGCTCTCACCCTTTCCCCACAGAGGCCACTGAGCGCCGGTTCTTGGGGCTGCTGGGCCCATCGCTGCCTGAGGGGACAGGGCGGCTGGTGGCCGAGGCCTTCCACTGTGCCCTGAAGGGCCCCCTGGTGGTGGACGAGAGGACGCTGGTGGAGCTGCATGGCTTCCAGGCTGTGAGTGCGCGTGGGTGGGGGGCTGGTCCTCTGGGGCATCTGGGTCGGGAGGTGGGGGGGGGGCACACCTCATATCCCAGTAGGGGCCAGTGGGGGTGGGGGGCCAGGTGCTGGGTCGGCTCCCCACTGCTGGGCAAGGCTCCTAGCCAGCCTGGGACAGTCGCCCAGCACACGCACGCAGAGGGTGCCTGGGGGGGCCCAGCACAGGGGGGGTGGGGTGACCTGAGTCAGGATTAGCAGGTCCTGTGTGCCACAACTTTGGGTGGGGCCCAAGGGCGCCAGGAGCCAGGGATGCCTTCCCTGGTGGGGGCTCTTGAGGGTTCTTCCATCTCTTGGGGCCTGGGGCCCACGTGGGCCCAGAAACATGGGTCCCCTGCTGCCGATCCTGCCCACTGGGGGCTTGTGGGGGTGGCTGTCAGTCACAGGCACCTCCCCCAGGCTGGATGTGCAAGATGAGGGCCCGGGCGCTGCAGCTGGCTGTTCACCTGCTGTCCCTCCAGCCCACGGCCCAGGGCGCCTTCCTGCGGGGGTCTGGCTTGAGCCTGGCCTCAGGCCGGTTCACAGCCCCGGTGACCGCCATCTTCCAGTTCTCCGCCAGCCTGCACGTGGGTGAGTGGGGGCCAGCCCCCAGGCCTGGGTCCCCTTGAAGACATGCCTCCATCCCCACCTCCCGCCGGGGCTCTCGCTGAGGGCTCACTCTCCTCCAGCTTGGCCGCTCCTGGGCCTGCACCTGGCTGTCTAGCCCCTGCCCCTCTCTGCTCCGTCCTCCCCGGGGGGCTGCTGCAGGCGTGCCTGTCTCCACAGACCGCAGGGAGCCGCAGGGCAGGGCGCGGGCTCGCGACACCGTGCGGGTGCTTGTCTGCATCGAGTCCCTGTGTCATCGACACACGTGAGTGGGCCTTCCTTGGGGGCACTGTTGATGCTGCGGGGGCCACAGGGGGTGGTGGCCAGGCCTGGACTGTCCTGCCTGCGGAGAGGGAGGGGCTGCTGCAGACACAGAGCTGCCCCGTGTTGCCCCGTGTACTCGGGTGGGGTCCTGGCCCCACAGCCAGCGGCGCCCTCACCCCACCCTGCGATGCTGCGTCCAGGTCCCTGGAGGCCATCTCGGGCCTGGAGAGCCGTGGCAGAGTCTTTACCGTGCATGTGGAGGGGCTGCTGCAGCTGCAGGTGAGGCCAGAGGGCCAGACGCGTGGGCACGGGCCCCAGGCCTGGAGCCTTTGCCTGGCACCGCTCAGTCCTGCGTGTGGCTGGACACCGGCCACGTGAGCCCCCCCAGGTGGGTGCTGCCTGGTGGGTCTCGCGCTTCATTCCTCTGTGTGCTGCCATGGCTGGTGATGCCCACTGTGCGGTGTCCACAGGCTGGACAGTACGCCTCCGTCTTCGTGGACAACGGCTCTGGGACAGCCCTCACCATCCAGAGTGGTTCCAGCTTCTCCGGCTTGCTCCTGGGCACGTGAGGGCCAGACGGGGGACCCAAGGGCCCACCCCCCCACACTGTCCACTGCTAAACCTGTGGTCCCAGCAATAAAGAGCTGTCAGCCCTCCCTGTCGCGTGGTTACTGTGTCATCATGCAGGTGGGGGTGGGGGTGCAGCCCTGGAAGGACATGTGGGCTGGTGTCCAGTCTGGGAAGCAGTAGCCTATGGGCACCTGCGGGGCCCTGGGGCCCAGATCCATTCAGCCTGGGAAACCACAAGTCCCAGAAGCTGGTGAGTCCGATGGCGGCCGGATGCCATTTGCTGTCACTGTCTCCCTTGGGAGGGCCTTGTCCTGCGGGGTCAGGTGCGGGCAGCGCACAGGTGGAGGCCCGCGCAGGGCTGCACCCGGGAACCTGGCGGGGCGGGCCTGCGCGCCGATGAGCTAGTGCGCATGCGTCTGCGGGGCGGGGCCAAGGGCACCCCCCGCGGCGGGACGCAAACCACGGGGCGGGGCGCTAAGGCCCTGCCTGCGGGTCCTGTGGATTTGGGCTCTGTACCCGCACCCTGATTCGGCTCCCGGAAGCCCAGACCAAAGAATGAGAATTGGTCTCGG
Source organism: Mustela putorius furo (assembly GCF_011764305.1). NCBI lineage: Eukaryota > Metazoa > Chordata > Mammalia > Carnivora > Mustelidae > Mustela > Mustela putorius. Next base: position 340,514 of record NW_025422005.1, on the reverse strand, counting down.
GGTGCCCGGGCCTCTGCGGAGCTGCTGAGATACCATCTCTGTCTGGCACCTGGGCCCTCGGCAGCAGCCCCACCTGGAGGGCCGAGGCCAGGCCCCTGACCCCTCCCCAGATGCTCCGGGGTCCTCGGCAGGCTCAGGGGGCGGGGACGGGAGGCCGGGCGGGAGGAGATGGGCGCCCGAGGGCCGTTCTCCAGCCCCTCCCCTTGGGGACCCTCCCTGCAGCCCGCTGGGTAATGAGGCGGGAGAGGCTGGTGCCGGGCTGGCGGCAGCCCCTGCAACCACGGGCTTGGCCGATGACCCGTCCTCACCTCTCTCCCTGGTCGCCCCAGGGTGGCGTCAGGGGCCGGGGCCGGGGTGGGGGGCGAGCTGGGGGTGTCTGCTTTGTAGTGGCTGCAGGCGCCAGCCCGGTCTGAGTGGGGGTGCTCTGGCAGCTTGCGGGGTGTGGGGGGGACGGGGCCCTCTCCGGGGAGGTTGGGGGAGGAGGGCACTGTCTCCCACTTCCCGTTACTGAGGTCCTGCGCCAGGCTCCGCCATGGGCACTGTCCATGTCTGACCCCCATTTACAGAAGGGAAAGGGGCGGGAAATGCCGAGAGACCATGGCCAGCCCCGGCCAGACTCTCAGATGTGCCTGGGGCCTCTCAGCGTCCGGGGGGCTCCCCACTTCCTACAGGTCCTTCCGTGCCAGCCAGTCCCTTCCATGCCAGGTCCTCCTGGACCGGGTTGGGTCCTGGAGGGGACAGGTCTCATGGTATCCAGACGTGCTCTGGGGACTGTGATGACAGAGATGGAGACCCAGACCCAGAGCCCACAGACAGTGACAGATGGGCGAGGACAGATGAGAGGCGAGGACAGGCCCCGCGGAGCCTGCGGTGGGCAGGTGGCCAGGGCCCGGGCCGCCGCTCGACAGCACCTGCCTCCAGGTCTGTCTGGTCTTCCTCCCTGTCTCTGTCACCCCTAATCAGAGGTCATTAGCCACTTAGCTGTAATTTCCCTGGAATGTGCTGTCCCCACTTGGGCCTCCATGGCTGAGGGACTGGGAGCAAAGGCATGTGGGCGGGGGCGGGCCGTGGTGGGTGCCGTAGGGCATTGAGTGTTGTGAGCTGAGGGGGCCCAGGGGTCAGGCCGCCATGGACACAGGGTGGACTCCCAGGGTGAGCAAGGGGCGGATGCAGCGTGAGGCTCCCCAAGGCTGAGCCCACCTTCCAGAGCCCAGGTACGCAGCCCGCAGAGAGAAGGGAGGCTGTCTTCTGTGAAAGGGAGATGAAGATTCTTGCGGAGCAGCCCCTGGGACGCCCTTCAGTGGAAAGAAGCTTGCTGCCCTGTTGCACTCAACCCCGACCGTGGTGTTCAAAGAGCTCCCTGGGGTCTGGGCAGCGGTCTGGAGCCCCCTAAGGGGCCCTGGGCCCTCACAGTGATGCCCAGCCTGAGCAGGGGCTCCAGGGAATGCGAGAGCCCGGGAGATGGGGACCTTTACCTGGACTGGTCGCTGGCTTTGTAGCTGGGTTTTGGGGTGGCCTGAGCGTCTAGCTGGGGCCAGAGTCAGAGGGCCGCACAGCTCTGTATGGCTTCGGGTTGACCCTTGACCATGAGCCCTGCCCTGAAGCAGCAGGAAGTAATGGGCTGACCTTCACTAACCTCCTTTGGGGCTCACTTCCAAGAACCTCCATCTGACCCTGGAGCTTGCCAGACAGGGCTCGGTACCTTGCTGTGCTAGGTAGGGTCTCTAGGGAGGGGGCAGCCTTCCTCTGGTGTCCCCCAGCCCTGCACAGTCAGAGCCCTGGTCTTCGGGCAATCGCCTGACTGCCACTGATGGGCCCCACGGTAGTCCTGGGACGCTGAGAGTCGGGGTGTCTCGGTGTTGGGCCCCAGGCTGGCCTTCCAGCACCCTGGGCTCGTCTGGTTTGAGAGCAGACAGGAATGTGGGTATCTGGCTTGGGACAGTGTGGTATCTGTTCTTGGGGGACAGTGCTCTTGGGGGCCAGGAGCCCCCGCCAGCTGTGCGGCCAGGCCCCGCCTGAGGTCTGTGGCAGGGTTGGAGGGGTCCAGGCCGGGAGCGAGAAGGCTGCCTGTTCCCTCTCCCTCTCTGTGGGGGCTGAGGGTTGGGATGGGGCGAGGCCAGCAGAAGGAGCTCCCCCCCCCAGCCTGGGCCCTGGTCCCTGCAAAAGTGTGGGCGTCAGCATACAGCCCCGCCAGGCCAGCTTTGGGTCTGAGTTCACCCCTTCGGGTCGGGCCTGCGGCCGGTGAGGGCACCGTTCAAGGGCAACTAGCTCTCCCCAGCTGGATTAACTCCCGGCACACCTGGGAGTTTCTCACTTCCAGACCAGTCGTGCTGACTCCTGTGACCTTGGCCAGGGACCGAGATTTGGCCTGGGGGTGCAGGGGTCTGGGTGGCAGTTTCTCAACTCATGTCTTTGGGTGTGTCTGTCCCTGGGCTGACCTGGTGGTGGCCCGGATGGGGTCTCTGACTTGAAGGGGTGGGGCTGCAGAGTGCTGCTGAGGGTCTCTGGGAGGGCTATGTGCGGCGTGGGTCTCTGTGTCGCCTCTCTCTCTGCCTGGGGCCAGGACGGTCTGTGCTAACCTGGGACACGTGGAAGCACACACAGGGCCGGTGTCCAGGACCTCGTGGCTGGAGCCCTGGGCCCACCAGTCGCTGAGGTTGTGAATGGCTGGGCTTGGCGTCCTTGGTGTCAGGGAGGCCAGCTGGCTGGACCGTGCTGGGGGTTACAAGACTGCTGGACCCTGAGGCGGAGAAGTGCTGCTGCCAGTCCTCAAGCTGGGCTCACTGTGGTGGCTGGGGACGCTGGGCGATGGTGGCCAGGGACAGGGATTCCTCACGCCCAAGGAGGAGCTTGCAGGACACTGTCCTGGGGCAGAGGCTCCCTGGGGGCAACAGGAAGCTTTATCTCCCCCAAGGTCTCTATCCTGCACACAGGAGGATCCAAGGCCGGGCCGGCCTCCAGAGGCGAGCTGGGGAGCAGGGGGGCGGTGGGACGGGGCCTCCCTGGGTCTTGCTCACTGGCTGGGCTTGGCCAGTGTGTCCTGTGGGCTCTGAGCGCTCCATGACCTGAGGGTCCTGCCCTAGGGTCAGCCAGCTGCTGGGGCCTAGCCCCAGGCACCCGAGCTGACCCAAGAGTGGAGGCCTTCAGCCTGCAGCTGGGTCCAGGAGGGCTGGGAAGCACGACCTGGGGTCAAGCACACAGCCCTGACCCACACCCGTGCCCGCGGCTGCCATCGGCACATCTGCCGGGAGTGTGACGGTGTGCACAGGCGGGCCTGGGGGCGGGGTGGGGGGGAGTGCTGGGGCACAAAGGGCCTTTGTTCAGGAGGTTTGGGGTGCAGTCCCGGCTCCGGGGCAGTGACTCATGGGTTCCTGTGGTGGGATCCCGTCAGTTCTGCAACAGCCTGCATGTGCCACACACCCCGGCAGCCTCGAGGGTAGGAGGGACCCCCACCCGCACTTGCCGCCCCTCCAGGCTGCTCGGTTGGAATCTGGCTCTGAGAGGGGGCGGCGAGAACAGGAGGGAACAGGAAAGGTGTCAGAGGGCCAAGCAAAACTCCACTTCTGAAGTACAGCCCGTCCAGAAGCAGCCACTCGGCCTCCCGGCCCTGCTGTAGGCGGGAACCCCTCCCTGCCACGGCCCCAGCAGCCAGAGGTGGCGGGGGGTCCCTTGTAGCAGGGTGCTCCAGAGCCAGGCCCCAGGAGGCCCGAGGAGGCTGCCGGACCCCTCCTCCTGTGGCTGGAGGGCCCGACACGGGTGACGAGCTGTCACGGGGGGCTGGAGCCAGCTCTGGCCATCTATCCGTCACTCCCTTTGCAGCATCAAGCAGGCGCCCCTGTCAGGGTGCAGGGGCCCCTTGGGGGTTGGGTCTCGGGGCTCCGCGGACGCCGCTGGAAGGAGGGGCAGGCCTTGGATTGCTTCCTCCTCTAGTCGCCAGGCGGGGTCAGGCCCTGGGTCGGTGGGAGGTGAGGTCTGGGTGAGGGTCTTTGTGGGCTTCCCGGGCAGTGACCCCTGCCTGTGTTTTCTCTGGAGGACGGAGCAGGAGCAGCTGTGGTCCCGCTCCCTCCGGTGGACAGAGCAGTACACTGTCCGGGCCGCTCTGTGGCCCCGGCTTCTCCCTGGCCTTGGCCACCACCCAGCAACAGGAGCGCTGCTTGGCCAACCTGCTGCCTGTAGCCGGAGGGGTCTAGGGCTGTGAGCCCGGGAAGTGCAGGGACCTGGGGCCAGGGGTACAGGGACACCTGTGCATGGAGGCCACTCTGGGCCCCACCCCTGCGTGGGCAGGGGCCACAGATGTGTGTGGGAGGGCCCCTGACTGTCCTGCTGAGTGGCCACCAAGGGGCTGCCCCTTGCCTCCCCGACCGCTCCCACCGGCTCAGGCCTCCCCAGATTTCAACTCTGGCTGCCCACTCAGCGGCCAGGGTCCCCTTCCTAGGCTGGGGGTGGGTGTGTTCTGGGGTGGCTTTCATCTCCAAGCCCAGGTGGAGACTGCTCTGTAGAGACCCTGACCCTCATCACTTCCTGGGCCCCCCATGCCCCACTCCCGAGATGGCCTGGGTGAAGGCTTCAAGTCTGTGTGAAGAGGGATGCGGGAGTTACTCTGTCCCCGTGGTCAGCTTCCGCAGAAGCCCGTCTGCTGAGAGCAGCTTGGCTGATGCCCCACAAAGGCTTGGTCCTCTCTCCGGGACCCCACCAGCTGGACAGGATGGATGGACCCCTGGGCCCCTGTTGGTGCTCAGACTGGAGGCGGGGCACACCTCTGCCCAGTCTTTGGATTTGCCCCCTTGAGGCTGGCATCCGGATGCCATTCCAGATCCCTGGGACCTCCCCGAACAGGTGCTCCTGGTCCTCTCCTAGCCCCACAGAGCTGCTAATCGGTCCTGTTCTGGGCCCCTCGGGGTCTAGGGGATTGATCCCTGCAACCCCAGGCCTTGGATGGGGGGGGCGGGCTTGAGTTTCCTGGTCACGGTCACGGCAGCTGGAACAAAGGCCTGAGGTCTCGTCTCCCGCCCCCTCCCGCCACCACTCAGGCCGCCCCACCCACTGCACAACCTCCAGTGGGACCCCACAGTGGGGGAGGCTCGGAATCCTTGGGGACGAAGGGGTGGCCGCCCCAGTGATACCCAGCAGAGGACGTTGCCCTGGGCATGTGGCCTCAGGACCCATGGGTGGGAGGTTGCTCTGGGGTCTCTGAAGCCCTCAGTGCAGCAGGGTCACCTGGCTGCAGTCTGGGAGGGTCGGATGGTCTGCGGGGGCTTCTTCCAGGGTGTGAGGGTCTGAAAGGGGGAATGGGGCGCGGTGGGGAGACAGGGGTCAGGAAGGACTGGGAATGGGGCAGGGTCAGAGGAGAGTTTTGGGGGTGAGTGGGACCAGGTGTGTGTGTGTGGGGCAGGAACTCCGGGGTAGCCCAGGCTGGCAGTGAGCCCACCCTGGCCCTGAAGAAGCAGGGGAGCCCCTAGAGGCCAGGTGACAGGGGAAGGGGCTGTTTCAGCAACCAAGGCTGTGCGGAGGGTCCTCTGGGTGGAGGCTGGGAGGTGACCCAAGAGTGGAGGGCCATAGGGCCCCAAGAATGAGGAGATCCCCAGGGCCTGGACTGCAACCCCTCGAGAGCCTACTGTTCGTTCTGAGGCCAGGTCCTGGTGTCAGGACTGACACAGGCCTTCAGCCGGCTTCCCGGACTCAGGGCAGGAGCGGCAGCAGCCCTAACCCAGAGCATCCTTAGTAGGAGGGACAGACAACCCAAGCCTCTCTCCTGCCCAGAGCACAAGCACCCCGGAGCCAGTTAGGGTGATTCAGTCTCCACTGAGCTGCTGCTGCCCCGGTGCCTCTGAACGTGGTGGTTCTCCGCGCTTCCTCTGGCTGTCCTGAGCAGGGCTGGATGCTTGGCCTGCTTGAAGCCCGTCTGTGGCCAGCGGCCATGCGCTCCCTCAGCCCCAGACAACGAAAAGCAGTGGTCTCACAAGGGGACCCAGGTCCCGGGGTCAGGTGGGGGCTGAGGGGCACACCGGCCGTCCCGGTCAGACCCTGCAGGTTCTGGCCAGGAGCAGCCAGCCCCTTCCGGCCACTCTAGGACCCTGTCGTCCAGGCCAGGTGCTGGGCAAAGGGAGACCCGCCCCTGCAAGGCAGGGTCTATGCTGAGCCCTGGGAGGCCCACCGGCCAGAGGCAGGGGCCTGTGATGCGCATGCAGCTGGGAGGGATGAGGGCCGGCGGGCGCCAGGAGCTGTGCGGGTCTAGGGCTCAACCATGAGCCTGTGAGCCTGTGGGTGGGCGTGTGGTCTCCTCCAGCAGGTGTGTGTCCCAGGGCAGTCACCACACCGCAGGCCTCCCCTCCTTCAGTTCCTACCATGTCCCTGATCCTTCTCCGCTCTTGCCAACTCTGTCCCCCAGGCTTTTAGGGGGCCTGGGGGGGCAGGGAAGGGGGTGGGGATCTTGGCTCAGATCTGGGGGGGGGGCAGGGCCAATGGTGGGGTAGCGCACCAGCTCCCACCCGCCACAGGGCTCGTGACCGGCCTCTGGGAGCCCTGCTCGCCTCCCCAGCATGACTGTGTGGGCCCTTCCTGGGCCCGGCCACCCTAGGGCACCCTGCCCTCTCCGGTCTCTCTCTCAGGTCCCACGTTGCTCTTATATTGGAATTAGTGACGTAATTATTTTTATATTAAATGTTAAATTTTGTGATAATGCAAATTTAAGGCAGCTGTGCCAGAGGTGCCACGCCCCTTGCCAAGGCTCCCCCGGTGGTAGAGTCTTGCAGAACCACCGGACAGTATCACAAGCAGGACACGGACATCCAACCCAGGTGCCGGCAGCTCCACCCCCAGAACCCAGCCACGGCCCCTTCCACTCCACATCTTGACCCCACCTTGGCCAGCAGCCCTGATCCGTCCTCCGCGTCTAGAACCGTGACCATTCGAGAATGTCATGGAGATGGAGGTACCCAGTTTGCAACCTTTTGGGATGGACTTCTTGCTTGGCACAATTCCCAGGAGATTCCTCCTGTTACTGCCAGGATTTCTGAAATTTCTCCCATTTTCTAGCCCTGGGACCTTGGCCAAGGCGCTCAGGCTCAACGCCCCCATCTCTTCCTCTTTTCTCAGGAACGTGAAAGGGCTGTGGCCAGGGCTCTCCACGTTGGCCTTAGGGTAGGCCAGGCAGGACGAGGGCCCCCCCGGAGGAGAGCTGTCCCCTGGGTGGTGCCGGACACCCCATGCCCACCTGGTCCCAACGCGCTGCTGGGTGGGCTCTGTCGGCCGCTGGTACGTACCAGTCTGGCTGGGAGACAGGTTAGTGGTCCTTTATCCTAAATTCCCATAAAACCAGTCCAGTGGTCAGACTCCCCATCTCCCAAGAGCCAGAGAGCCTGAGCTCACTATAGGGCACACACGTCCAGAGAGTGGGGAGCCCTGAGTGGGTGGGAGGTAGGGGAGGGAGGGTACCCCGACCTGGGGAACGCCCGCCAGACCGGAGGAGTGCAGGCTCTACCCACGTGCCCTGGGGCCACGACACGGTGATGCCAGAGGGTCCCTCTAGGGAGGGGCTCCTGGCCTTTAGCCCCAGTGTGGGGTCTGAATGTTGACATCACAACCGCAGCAGCGACGCACCATCAGCCCAGCATCTGGTTGGCTGTCTTGAAATTTAATGATTTAGGTTGAACAACACAAAGTTTCCATTTCGGTCACACCTGGCCGCACACGGGCCCTTCCCTGTGATTCACCTGCTTGCCAACGCTCAGGGACCCCCTCCTCCAAAGAGACACGCCTAGATTTTTAGATTTTGTTACTAGGTCTTGGACTTCGGGGCCCTGCTTTCCCTTGGGTCCACCCTGGAGAAACCTGGAAGCCACAGCAGGACTGTGGCTGCTGGGTGGGGGTGTGGAGGTCCAGCCTTCGGCTTGGAGCCTGGCTCTGCCACCGGCATGTGGCCCCAGCAAGCTGTCTGGTCTGTCCAAGCACAGTCTCCTCGTCTGAGAAACAGAGACACGCACATGCCGACTCGTCCCATAGCCCCGAGGTCAGACAAGACGTCCAGGTGAAGATGGCCGGCAGGGTCCCGTCTGCTCACCCCAGGGTCCTCAAACCTGGACCCTCTCATGAATCCTTGTCTTAGAAACCTGTTCACAGGGGGCAGTCGAGCCTGCTTCGAGGCAGCTATCAGAAAGCCCACATTCCCCTGACGATCACAGGCCCGGGTTCTACCTTCTAAACACAGGAAAGCTGCAACCACAGGAGCACCCTTTCCGGCCCAAGATACCAAATTCTGGGTATTCTACTTTTAATCAGAAATAACCCAAATCTGCAATGACTGACTGTATCCCCCAAAATGTAAATTGGAACTTGAACCCCCCACGTGACAGTATTTGGAGCTGGGGTCAGCTGAGGTCCAGACGGTGGGCCTTCCAGTGGGATTAGTGTCCCTGTAAAAAGGGACACCGGGAAGCCTGCTCTGGCTCTCTCTTGCCATGAGGACGCAGCGAGAAGGTGGCCACCTGTGCCGCAGGAAGCAGGTCCTCACCAGCACTCGGCCCCGCGGGCACTCTGAGCCGCCAGCCTCCAGAACTGAGAGGGAGACGTGTCTGGTGCTTAAGCTCGCCTGTCTGCAGGGTTCTCACCGCGGCCCAAGGGCACCAAGGCACCTGCTCTTAAGACCCATGGCCTGAGAACACAAAGGAAAGACAATGAAAGGGCAAGCCGGAGATTCGCTCCCCGCGTCCCGCATTGTGCCCAAGCGGACTACAGGCTCCAGCAGCACCAGCAGCTGACCCAGCGCAGGCGCCAGAGTAGGAATGTGCAGCAACACACACCCCTGCGCGGACAGGAGGGCTCACGGCTGTCCTGGAGCCTCTTTATTTGACTTTTGTGATGACCATAGCACTCATTTTTCACATTTAATGGGAAAAAAGAAACCCTGATCTTCTGAAGATGTGTGAGTGGACGTGAGGCCGTCAGCCCGGAGGCCGCACGCGCTTTGTCTCCAAAAGGACGTGCCGGCCGGCAGAGCCCGATTTCTTAAGACAGAATGTGGGAAACCTCATGATGCTTCCGAGGGCTCAGATTCTGGGAACTTGGGCCCAGAGTCTAAAACAACAGATGCGTAGATGCGTGTGTGAGAAACGCCTGCCCCTGCATGGCCACGAGGAACCCTTTAAAGGAAAGTCTTTTCAGAAGGAAACAATGGGACTGACTTTTTGTGTCAACTGGGAAGACAAACGGAGTTTTAGAATTCTTCCGCATTTAAACACACAGGCAGTAACGAGTCTACAACTCCAGCTGTCAAAACAGACTAATCCACAAAGCCCAAGTTATATAGAAAAGTCTTCCCTTAAATAATTTAAAAAGTACAAGACCCACACACTTGTACTTAAACCCTATCTACACAAATTACAGTATTTATACATCACAGACTAACGCCGAATGACATTGACCGCGAATTCACTCTAAAGCAACGAAGACGAAGATACCGTTGAAGCAGAAGAGCCGGACACACGGTTCAGTCAATGCCACGTGACCGAAGACATCAACACGGAACAGAAAAGGTAACCTAACCCACAAACTGCAGCGATTTTGATAAAAGCCACTGGGCGCAACACACAGCTCAGCTGGAACATGCAAGGGCCGGAGGGTCAGGTCCCTGCAGCCAAAGCTCTCTGGGCGGGGACTTCCCAGGTGGACGGTCAACCACAGCCTGTGTTGACCGTCACAGGATCCCCACCTCAGAACAAGTCCAGATGTCTTGGGGCCAGTGTCTGCAAGTGCCTGTGGGCTCCAGCCTCTGGCCACTCTCCTCGCCCTTGGTAGAGGACAGCCAGGGTCGGGGGGGCAGACTGTGCAAGCCCCTCAAAGCCAGGAATCCTCCCAGTCTAGGCCCATGCAGGCTGAGATCCAGGGACAGGACCTTTCTGCCTGGACCTTATGTGTTGCCCTGGCAAGACCCAGAACAGGCGTGAGGCTCCATGGTGGCCCCTGGGGTGCACAGGCCTGGGTGTGCCCCGGAGCTGGGACCTAGAAGCTGTCCACTGCTGCTCGCCAAGTACACCTGGCCCCCTAGAGGGCTGGGCTTATTCTGGGTGACTAGCCAGAACCGGTCAGCTGTGCCCATCTAAGGCCAGTGGGAGGGCCCCAGGCCCCCTGGCTGCCGGGCCACCTCCTGAGGCGTGTGTCCTGGCCTCCCTCCAGCGCCGTGTGACGTGTGGTAGGTGGGCTGCGCTGCGGCTCAGGGGATGCCCTCCTTCCTCTGGCAGCACTGCGACGGCGGCGCCGACCAGTCGTAGACGTAGGACAGGCGCAGCTGCACCTCCTGCTTGCACAGGCGGCCCTCCCGCGCCAGCGTCTGGTGCTTCTCCAGCATGTCCTCCAGGCTCTGCTTGTGCGTCACCAGGTACTGGTTGCTGCAGCCGCGGGACTTGTACTCGGTGTCGAAGCGCGGGTCGTGCTCGCGCTGGACGTCCACCGGCGCCAGCCAGGCGCCCAGCGACACGTCCTCGCTGTGCCACGCGCGCAGGTACTCCCGGCTGAGGCGCAGGTAGTGCACCAGGTCGGCCGAGAGCACGTAGCCGCCGCCCAGCGCGTAGGGCAGGTAGTAGTCACACAGCTGCCAGGCGGCCTCGCGCCAGCGGCCCCCCGGCTTGACGCGGCCGCGGCCCGAGAAGAAGCCCCAGTAGAGGCGGCGGCGACGCGCGGGCTCCCGCGCCCGCAGCTCGGCCAGCAGCGCGTCCAGCCGCGCGAACGAGTCGTCGTCCGCCTTGAGCACGAACTCGAAGGCCACGTGCTCGTCCAGCCAGGCCAGCATGGCCAGCACCTTGGCCGTGAGGTTCTCGTACGCGTCGCGCAGCGCGGGCAGCAGCAGCAGGTCGCCGTGCCGCGCCTGCTCGCGCTCCAGGGCGCGCCGCTCCTCGGCGCCCAGGCCGGCCGTGCCCACCGCGAAGCGCGCCCACACGTCGCCCGGGCCGCCGCGCCGCGCCGCCGCCAGCCACGTGCCGCGGACCACGCTGCGCCGCTCGGCCGCCCGCGGCGCGCTGGCCACCAGCACGGCCAGGAAGGCGGCGGCGCGCGCGGGCTCGGCGGCCGGGGGGCTGCGGCCGGGGGGCGGGCGGGGGCCGTCGGCGGCGCAGCGGGCCAGGTAGAGCAGCCCCGCGCCGCAGAGCGCCAGGCCGCCCAGGCCCAGCGCCGTCCGGTGCCGCCACGCGCGCCGCAGCAGCTTCATGGCGCGCGCGCGCGGGAAGCGCCCCCGAGGCCCCGACGCCGGCGCGCAGGTCGCGTCCGACGACGGCGGAGGCGGAGGGCCGTGGGCTGCCCGTCACGGGGCCGCTCGTCACGTGGGCGCGCGCGCCCTTCTCATTGGTTGTCCGGGGGGCGCGGCGTCCGCGCGGCTATTTCCGCCCAGAGGAAAAATGGCGGCGCCAGCGTCGTCGCGGGGACGTCGCCCCCGCGCAGCGCCGTTCCCGGTCCGCCTTTTCCCGGAAGAAAGATGGCCGCGGCCTAGGAGCGTCCCGTCGGAGGCGTCACGGGCGCTCGGGCCCCGCTCGGCCGATCCTGGGCGAGGGGAGGGAGGCCGGTGAGTGAGGGCCCCGGGTCGGGGGCGCCGGGAGGCCTGCAGAGGCTCCCCCGGGCCGCTGGAGCCTGGGCTCGTGTCTTCTCGGCCCTCACCGACGGCTGCCGCTGGGGAAACTGAGGCTGACGGAGGCCGGTCGGCGGGGCAGTCGGGTGGATCCCGGCAGTTACCAGCGAGGGGCCCTCGCTCGCCTCGTCCGCAGGAGGCGATCCAGTGGCTGGGACTTGGGGAAGATTGGAAGCCGTGCGTGGAACGCCCCTGGCCTTGGGTTCGGCCCGTGGCCGTTACCGACGCTCTCGGCGCGACTCCTAAGAGCGGCGACTGCGCTTTCAGGCGACGCGTTTGCCTTTCGGTCGGCCAGGTCAGGGGGAGGCCGCCAGCACGGACCCCACCGGGATGGCCGAGAAGCGCCGCCTGCACCCCGCCGGGCCCCCAGGTGGTGCTGCCCCCTCCGCGGACGTCGCTTCTGGGAGACGGGGACTCCCGGGCCCGCCAGCCAGGCCCCTGGCCTTTGCCAGGCCCGTCCGGGGGCGAGGGGGAAGGGCAGGCCGGGGGGGGGGGGGGAGCTGAGCGGCTGAGGGGCTGCGTTTGTGCTCCGAGCCTCACTTGACGTCCTGGTATCTGCGCGAGTGTTTTGGGGCTACTTTTGTGCAGAACGTCCTGTCCTAGACCTGAAGATAAGGAAGGACTTGACTTTGTCTTTTCAGGGAGCAGAGCGCCGTGTGTTTGGACATGATGCGTGTTCTCACGGCCACCACGGGCCAGGGCGGTATTAGTGTCAGGGGAGGTCGTCTTGGTTGCGCAGCACTTGCCCAGCCAGGAGAGCTGGGGCCAGGGGTAGAGTTACGCTCTCGCAGGGAAGGAAACCTTGCTGGCCGCAGGCCTTGCAGGTGCTGCATGTCCTCCTGGGCCCACCTTAGGGGCAGTCCCACTGGCACCCTCTTGGCATCTGTGCCCAGCATCTTCACCAGTTTAGTAGCCGCCGAGAGCTGCGTGCTGAGTCTGCGGGACCCTCGCCGGCCACCACTGACTGGTTTCTTCCTGGCCCGTTCGATCGAGTTGTTTGGGTCTTAAGACACATCCCCTGAGTTGTTCCCATGGGCCCTGTGCTTTTGTTGTGCCTTTTTGCGGAGCACCGACGTTTTCAGGAACACACGTATTGCGGTGTGGCAGAAACCCCTGAACAGGTTCACTGGGTTGTGTGGACAGTGTGACAGCTGCTGGGACGGTGGGGTTGGGTAGCGTGTGGCGTTCCAGTACGTGTGATTCAGGGCAGTCCAAGCCCAGAGGACGGCCTGGGGCAGCCGGCAGGCTCCACACAGCTGGAAAGAGAGATGGGCGCTGCCCTCTGAGGATTGCTTCGCCTGAGGAATGAGACGGAGGAGTTCCGAGAGCAAAGTCTTGTTGAAAAACCCAGATAGTGGTCAGGTTTGGAGGCCAGTGCGTAAAGGTGTCAGCTGGCGGGTGAGTAATGCTGTGCAGGTTCAAGAGGAAGCACCAGATAAGCAGGGGGTGGTGTCCAGCCCGCTGGAGCCCCTGGTCCAGTGCTGTGTGCCCTCAGGCCGGGGTGTGGTGGCAGTGCTGCTGGCCGGCTCTGACCTCTGCTCTGCCTGAAGAGTGGCCCTGTGCTTCCTTCCGTGCCCCAGCTTGGCAGCAGGTGGCACTCTGGCCTGTGGCAAGCATGTCCACGGCCACCACCTTTGGACCCTGGGAGCTGGTGGGCTTCCGTCTGCTGCTCCTCTCCGTGAAGACGGTCCGAGGAGGGGAGGGCCTCAGCTGTACCTGAGAGGACCTTCGGTGTTTGCCAGGCGGACAGACTATGAGAGGAACAGGTCATGGACAGGGCGAGAAGGAGCTGGAGTCCCTTTTGGGAAGTGTGGGGCGTGAAGGTCCATGAGGAGCCCAGCAGGGACCTGAGCGGGCAGCTGGGCCCTGTTCTGGCGCCAGCCAGCAGGGGATTCCAGGCCACTCCAGAGGGATCTGGAGGAAACTGGAAGGTGAGAGGGAGAACAGGTGGCCTGTGTGGAAGGAGCCAGACGTGGGAGACGGCGGGGTGGCCCAGTGCTGGGCACGGGCGCATGTGGCCTTGGGGCCCGTGCGCACACGTGTATGTATGCGTGTGTATCCATGCGCACATGTGCATATGAGTGTGCGTGTGTGTACTTGCTGAGTGTGTGTGTGTGTGCACGTGTGCGCCTGCAGAGGCCATTGAGAAGGAAAGGTAGGAAAAGGCTGGTGCCCTGGTGGGTGGGTTTGGGCATTTGCTGGCACCAGGCCCAGTCGTCACAAAGCCTTGGGGTGGGAGAGGGGGCTTCCCGTTTCAGGGCGGAAACAGGCAGGGAGGCCCGGGGACTTAGCCAAGGTCACAGAGCTCGTAAATGCTGAGTTGGGTTTGGAGAGTGAGTTACCATGACTCGGGCCTGTCCCGAAGCCGGGGGGGGTGGAGGGAGACTGTGGGCATTGGAAGGGGGTAGGGTGAGTGGTGCTGGGCAGCCCCTGGGTGGGCATCTTTGGAAAAGGAAACAGTGTGTCCAGTGTGTGTCTTGTAAAGCAAGAGCTTGCATCTCAGGTCGTGAAGCAGACGGCTCTGTAGAGCAGGACCGGCCGGCGCGCCGTTGGACCGTGGCCGTGTCTTCTTTACGGACCTGCACTGCATGCTGGAGCCTCCTGCGTGCCGGGGTGGCGGGGAGGCTGTGGCCCCAGGTCTCCCTTCCTCACCTGCCTGCCCTCTCTCCCCAGCTCCTGGCCGCACTTGCAGCCCGTCCTGCAGTCCGGACCCGGGCGGCCATGGCGCGCGGGCGGGTCCCCCTCCGCGGCCTGGCTCCTCACTGCCTCTGGCTCTTGGGGGTCATCCTTCTGATGGATGTGTCTGCGCGGCCTGCCAACCACTCCTCTGCTCGGGAGAGAGCCGGCAGCAAGGATGAGCCTGAGCTCCTGCCCCCGGACCACCTGAACGGGGTGAAGCTGGAGATGGACGGGCACCTCAACAAGGACTTCCATCAGGAGGTCTTCCTGGGGAAGGACATGGACGGGTTTGAGGAGGATGCAGAGCCGCGGAGGAGCAGGAGAAAGCTGATGGTCCTCTTCTCCAAGTAGGCGCCCAGGCCTGGGGGGCCGCTAGAGTCTAGCTGGCGTGTGCTGGGCCTGAAGCTCACGCAGGCCGGGTGCTGGGCCTGGGCGGGGTCCACAGGTCTTGGGGGCCCATGCCTTGGGAGGCTGTCTGCCCAGCACAGGCCCGGTGGGGTCCGGGCTCCCAGGGTGTCGGTGGCACGGTCGCCCAGTCGTGTGCCGGGACCCAGGATTCATGGTGCTCGGTTCCAGGAATGAGACTGACAGGAGCTCCTGAGCTCCGGGTGGACGGTGTGTAGAAGCCGGAATTTGGGCACTGGTGTCCCTGCCGGTGGGCCTCCCGGAGGGCGGGGCCGGGTGACGGGTGTGTCCGTAGGTGTGTTAGGTCAGGCCCATACGGGCTAGTCTGCCCACGTGTGTGTGAGCCACTGCATCCGTGGGCACTGCTAATGCGTGTGCACACACGCTTGCATCCACATTTGTTCCTCCACGGAGCCGTCGGTACCCGTGTGTGAAACGTGGCTGTGCTCTGGCGTCACAGTTCTGGTCCCGTGCCAAGTGTCTGGGCATGTCCATGTGGGTTGACGGGGCCGCCTGTTGTGAGTGAGGGCCGAGTCTGGCCTCCCCCCCGGCCCCGGACTGTGGGGGAGTGGTGCTGGGCTGCCCTGCCAGCCCCGCTGTCCGCGGACGGCTCCGGCGTCACCTTTGGGCAGAGTGTGTCTGTGTTCGTGACGGTGGAGCCCCGCTGGCCACCCTTTGGTCCGTCTGTCTGTCTGTCCTGTCCCGGGTTCTAGAGGCCCCGTCTGACGTTGCGCCCCTGCCGGCAGGGTGGACGTGAACACGGACCGGAGGATCAGTGCCAAGGAGATGCAGCGCTGGATCATGGAGAAGACGGCGGAGCACTTCCAGGAGGCCGTGGAGGAGAGCAAGGTGCACTTCCAGGCCGTGGACCCCGATGGCGACGGTACTGCCCACCTCACCCTCATCTGCGGGGACGGGAGGCTGCCAGCAGGAGGGGGCGGTGTGCGCGGCGGGCAGAGGAAGTGAGGGTCTGGGCGGTGGGGCCGGGGGGCGCCTGGGCGGGGGCCGCTCCTGCCTTGCTGTACGTGCCTGTGGGGCTGGCTTACTGTGAACACGGCGACCTCGCTGTTCCTAAAACCACGCGCGGGGGAACAGCCTGGCAGCGTGGCCTTCCCTTCCAGGCCACGTGTCATGGGACGAGTACAGGGTGAAGTTTCTGGTGAGCAAAGGCCACAGCGAGCAGGAAGTCATGGAGAAGCTGAGGAGCGGGGAGGAGCTGAAAGTCGGCGAGGAGAGTGAGCTGCGGGGGCTGCGGGGGGCTGCGGGGGGCTGCGGGGGGCTGCGGTCTGGGCCTCCCCGGGGCGTGCTGCGGGGGGCTGCGGTCTGGGCCTCCCCGGGGCGTGCTGCGGGGGGCTGCGGTCTGGGCCTCCCTGGGGCTGGAGCTGCGGGGGAGGCTGGTCTGGGGGTGAGGACCGGCTCCTGGGGGGCTGCATCTGTGCCAGGGACGTGGAGGTGGGCGGGGCCAGCCAGCAGCCGCGGAGCTCTGCCCTCCTGTGGCGCGGGAGGTGTGAGGCCTCCCCAGGGACACCGGGGGAAACTCGGGCACGTGTGCTGGAGCAAGTGCGCTGCGGGGGCGGCTCGCTTCTGGAGTGTGGCTGGGTGCCGCCTGGGCCCCTACCCAGCTGGGTGGCAGGTTTGGTGTGCTGCCCGTTGTGTCCTGTCCTTCCTCTGAGTGCTGGGATCATCCCCACCTTGTCCCGGCGTGTCTTCTCTGGGAGCTTGTGGCCCCGGTGCCGCAGGTGTCCCTGCTGCTGGGCCTCCTGCTGGGTGGACGGTGGGCACTCCTGTCTGTCGGCGCCGGTGTTTCATGGCCCGGACCCCTCTGTCCCCCGTAGGTTGTAGTCATTCTTTCTTTCTGTTTGTGTTTTCCTGCTTGCCCTTAATCCTGATTCCCGGCCTGCCTTTCTGGCACGCAGGGAGGTGACTGGCTGTTCTAACCTTCTGGCCTGCGGTCTTCAGATGATTCCGATTTCCTACGCAGGCGATTGTGACGTCTGTGAACACGGACTGTTTCTTCCTTCCCAGCTGTCTGTCTCTGATTTCCTTTTCTTATCTTGCGTTGGCTGGGACTCCAGTGCAGTGCTGGGAAGCAATGGGGAGGGGGCATCTTTTTCTTGTTCTGATCTTACAGGAAGAGCGTCCGCTTTCTCTCCATTAAGCTGATATGAGCTGTAGGGTTTTTGTAGGTGTTCTTTGTCCCATGGAGGACCTGCTCCTCTATTCCCGGTGTGCTCAGAGTTTGAATCACGAATGCCTATTGGATTTTATGTCATGCTTTTTCTGCGCCCGTTGATAGGATCGTGTGATTTTTCTTCTGCCCATTGGGACGTTCGTGTTAACTGGTTTTCGGGTGTTGAACCACCTGAGCGCCTGGGGTGAGTCCCGCCTGCTCACGGTCTGGGATTCTTCTTGTGTGTTTCTGGGTCTCATTTGCGGATCTTCCGTGGGGCGCGTTTGCACGAGACGCCCTGGTCTGTAGGACCCTTTTCTTGCGGCGTCTTACAGTGTGTGCGGCGGCAGCCTTCCACCTGTCCTTCCGGGGGCCGCCTGTCACAGGCACCTCGTCCCTGTCTTACACCTTGGTCGCTCGGGCTCAGTCTGTTTGTGGCGCGTGTGTGGCCAGCAGCACCAGACGCCTGTCCTGAGCAGCGCGGGTGCCCTTGGGCGCCGGCTGGCCTTGCCCAGTTCTCCGGGACACCGTCCAGGATTGCACTTCTGTCCTTTTGAAAGTCTGTGCCTTGAATGTGATTATTTTTTTTTCTGAAATGGTGGTTTGCCTTTCTCGTATCTTTCTCCGTGTTGCATTTCCATGGTCTGTCCTGTCGTTCCGGCTGTCCCCTGAAGGTAGTATTTGGAAGCATCGGGGGGCTCTGGGGGGCCCCTGTCCTCCTGCCGGTGTAGGGCATCTGGCAGCAGCCTCTGGGGTGGCTGCTGGGCGTGGGCTGCCAGCGCTCTGGCCCTGGCTGCTCTCGGGACCTGGTCTGTCTTCAGCACGTTTCCTCCGGGTGTGCCTGGGGTCAGGACCCGTCCTTTGGGGCATGAACTCTCTTGCCTCAGCCTACCTGTTGACTCCTTCATCTCACTCGTGTTCAAGGCTCCTCATTCCTTCTTCCGTTTGGATGGGGTGAGCAGGTCTGGGCATTGGAAGTGAATAGCAGTGTTGAGGGTCTGGGAGGCCCGGGGAGCGCAGGCGGGCACTGAGAGGCCATGTGCCTCCCTGGGGCTCATGGGGCTGCTGTCCCCAGTCTCGCAGACGGGCTCGCAGGGCTGGGTGGCCGCCTCCTTCCAGCTGCTGGAGCCGCGCGTCCTGCTTGTGTGTCCTCCTCTTCGTGGTCATCTGCTGCTGGTCTCAGCACCCACTTAAGTCTCCAGTGAGCTCATGTCGAGGTGCTTGAGCTGCTGGAGTTACATGGACCTTCCTTTGTCAGGCATAGAGTCTGGGCCTGTCCCCATGCGTGGCGGGCAGGAGCGCCGCTTGCTGCCACCGTCCGCTAGGTGGGTTTGCCATTAAAAGTAGGTCACCACGGGATCTCCTGTGCATCAGAAGGTACTGAGACTCGAGGGGGCGGATGCTGTGCGGGAGGCAGCTGTGTCCCTGTTGCGATGGGCCAAGGCCTGGGCGCCCCTGTTTCCAGAGGCTACAGTGAGGGCGTGGACAGATCTCGGTGCCTCGGCTCTTCCTGCTTGGCCGGCCTCTGCCACTCCGCCCTGTTGAAGCCCTGGACGGTCACGGAGCCTCTGAGGCTGTGGGGGCAAGCTCTGGGCCCCACTCCCCATGCTAGGCCTTCCCATGGAGGAAGAGTGGGGGTGTGCCAGTCTGGGGATGCTTGAGTCATATCTGGAAGCCGGGTTTTCCTCCAGGGCCCTGCCCTCTGTGTGCGGCGTGTATACAAGAGGTGGAAAGGAACGAGGTGTGCCTCGTTCTGTAGGGGCCGGGTGAGTCCATCCACCCGGTGCTTCCACCCACCCGGGAGCAAACGGCAGCCGTGAGCCGAGGCTGGGGCTGCACGGGGCGGGGGCTGGGGGTCTGCGCCCGTGTGTGCCTGGCTGAGGGAGGAGTCCGTGTCTTAGGGGGTCTGGGTTTGTCCACGGAGGGGGTAGGCCCCTGTACTTAGGAGGGTCTGGGTCTGGTGGCCTCTGCACCGTCTGTCTCCCTGAGGATGCTGAGGGCTGAGCTCTCCATCGAGCAGCAAGGCCCTTGGCCGCACTCACCCGTGTCCTAAGCCAGCCTTCCCAGGCGGCGTGTCTCAGAGCTTCTCAGGTACGGGCGGCTGTCCTGGGTCCTCATGGGGATGCCTCTCTCAGCACAGGAAGTGCTGGAGAACCTCAAGGACCGCTGGTACCAGGCGGACAGCCCCCCCTCGGATCTGCTTCTGACCGAGGACGAGTTCCTGTCCTTCCTGCATCCTGAGCACAGCCGCGGCATGCTCAAGTTCATGGCCAAGGAGATCGTCCGAGACCTGGGTGAGGCCTGGCCTGGGACCCTGCCCTGCGGGGGAGTGTGGGGGGCTCCCCGCTGGTGGCTGGGCTGGAGGGCGGAGCCCGCTGTACCCCTGCAGCAGTGCTCCTGGCAGGGGTCGGCCTGGGGGTCTTGGAGGCTGTGGGGCCCCACAGTGGTGTGGGGACGTCAGGCCTTGTCCTGGGCCATCTGGCCTCGGCCAGGCTCTCGAGCAGGTCAGGTGAGACGTACCTAAAACAGCTTTAGGCTAAAATTTAACACACTGAAAATTTGGCAGGTAACCTCTTTCGGTTGACTTTCTTCTGGGTGGGCCCAGGTGGTCCCACGTCCGCGTGAAGTCTGAGTGTTCACTCCCCTATGCTGCAGACCAGGACGGCGACAAGCAGCTCTCCCTGCCCGAGTTCATCTCTCTGCCCGTCGGCACAGTGGAGAACCAGCAGGGCCAGGACATCGATGACAGTTGGGTCAGAGACCGAAAAAAAGAGTTTGAGGAACTGATCGACGCCAACCATGATGGGATCGTGACCATGGCTGAGCTGGAGGTGAGTGCAGGTGCCTGGGGGGGCACCGCCCTCCCCCCACCCTGAGTTGGGGCCCAGATCCCCAGGCTTCCAGCTGTGCGGTAGGCGAGGGGCTGTGGGGGAACGGACAGCAGTGTCGGCTCCTCGTCATAACACTTGGTGGCCCCTGGAGGAGCTCCCCACGCGCAGGGGAGGGGCAGTCACTGGGCAGCGTGGTCACCTGGGGTGCTTGGGCCAGTGAAGTGCTGGCCTGCCCCCGGCCAGGGTGCCTGGGATGCCTCGGCCTCTTCTGGCTCCAAGCAGCCGCTCCCCAGTGGGCAGCGGGTGAGATGCTGGCGCGCCGGGGGTGCAGGCCGTGCTGGAATCCATCTTCCCCTGAGTGTTTCTGCCGGTGCCGTGTGGGTGCTGTGTGGGCTTGTTTTTCCCCGTCACTGCATGACTCACTGTCTTTGCACCAGAATTCTCTGATCCTCTTGATAGCTGGCGCACATCTGCTTCGAGCATTGAACGGCGGCTCGTTGAGTCCGTGTCCATGCCTGTATCCGGGCATCGTGTGACCCACGGGCAGGCTCCCGCAGCCACTCAAGGCTACTGGCCCTCTGGCCGGCCCCTCCAGGAAGGAAGCAGCAGGAGTGCCCTGAGGAGGACGGGAGGCGGCAAGTCTCAGGCACCACATAGGCAAAGGCTGTCTGGCCCTGAGCCACTTCCAGCCTGGTATTTGCCTTCCAGAACATTCCAGAACATGCCCACATCCCTCCTGTACTCTTAGCCCGTGGGGTGTTTTAAATAAGGCGTTGCTTTCTGAGGCTGGTGACAGGGTCAGAGCCATGCAGATACTTCCCTGAGGCCAGAGGCGCTGACCTCACTGACAGGGCATCCGTGGGGGGCAGGGGCGTCTGCTTGGCGGTGGGGAGGGGGGTGTCTCACGGCCTCGTCACCAGGTGTGGACTTCTGGCGTCATGGTGGAGCTGAGACTCGAGGTCGATGGCCCTCGTGCTGCCAGGGAGCGGGCGCGCTGGGGAGGGCCGTGGTGGCCAGGGGTTCGCGCTGACCCGGTGCCTGGAACCCCGTAGGACTACATGGACCCCATGAACGAGTACAACGCCTTGAATGAGGCCAAGCAGATGATCGCCATCGCGGACGAGAACCAGAACCAGCACCTGGAGCCCGAGGAGGTGCTCAAGTACAGCGAGTTTTTCACGGGCAGCAAGCTGATGGACTACGCCCGCAACGTGCACGAGGAGTTCTGAGCCCGCAACCCCCACCCCCAGCCCCAGCCCCGGGCCCGGCTGCCGCCGCCGGTCCAGCCCTGCCCCAGGTGCGCTTGAGCGGCCGGCCCGGGCCGGTGCTGCTGCGGGCCGGTGCCCCCCGCGCGGGCGTCTGACTTCCGGGCACTGGGCACATCGGGGCCCTGCGGGCTCACCACGCTGCGGGGCGCAGCGCGGCCCCTGCCCCTTCCCCGCTGGCCTTGCGTTGGCGTGTGCTCTGCGGGGGGCCTGCGCCGGCTGCGGGGGGTTCCTGCCACGACGTTCCAGCTCCGAAAACACAAGCACTTGTGACGAGAATCTCACTGATGTACGTTAAGATAGAGTTCGCCTAGCTTCATTTCTTTGTTGAGAAAAAAGCTCATAAAATGATTTTGGAACGTTTGTGGCCAGGTGGCTTCCACTCCGTGCTTTTGAGGCGGCTGATCCGGGCGAACAGAGGTTCGGTCACGTTCCTGCCAGGCCCCTGGGTGCGGCTGCCCGTGAGGGACGTGCGTAGCGGCGGGGAGGCCCGCAGGGGCGCGGGGGCCGAGGGTCTGGAGCGTGGCGCGGAGGTGAGACCCCTGGGAAGTGCTGGCCGGAGAGGGAAGATCTGAGGACCAGCCCCTAGGGCAGGGGCTGTGGGGAGAGCCCCCTCCGTGCTGCGGCCAGGCTGGCTGTGGGCGAGCAGCAGAGGTGGCCAGGGGACCTGGAGTCTCACCGAGCCTGTGGTCAGGGCCTGGGAGGGCCTGAGAGCCTGGGGACGGGACGGGGCTGTTGGTGGTGGTCCCGCCAGACCTGGATTTGTCCCAGGCCCTTTTTGGAGGTCAGCTGTGCCCAGTGCTTGTCCAGCATGTGGGGACAGAGGACACTGAGCTGTGAGGGGTTTAACAGACCGAGGTTCCCTGACCTCACGTGCCTCTGAGCTGCCGCCTCCAGCCCCTGCCCCTGCCCCCTCCGTGCTGGGCATCCCCTCAGGAGTCCTGAGCTGTGGGCTGTAGCGCCTCAGTGGGTCTGCTCAGGCCTTGGAGGGCCCTGCTCAGGTGGGGGCTCCAGCCCGGTGGGCAGAGGAGCTGCCTTGAGCTGCCCTCATGACCTGCCCTTGCCACAGGGATCCGCTTCCGAGCAGCGTGGGGTGGGGCCGCTGTAGCGGAAGGAGAGCGCGGCGACACCTCTACCGGGTGCCCCGCAGATGAGAAAGACTTCAGAAGGGCTGGGAGTGTGTGGTGGGAGGGGGTCCCCACCGTGGCCGGGCCCACGTGGGTGAGTTGGCAGGGGCATGGGCGACGTGGTTGTCTGTGCTTGGCGGGTCAGCGTGAACAGGGACTGGTTTGTGGGCCAGGTGGGGAGGGCCCCGGGGCAGTGGGGACCCGAACTGCCAGAGGGTAGGCAGTGCCCACGTGGCCCCCAGAGAAGGAGAGGGGCACACTGGCGGGGGCGCTGCCCACCGGATGCCCAAGTGAGCTCAACCTCAGAAGCTACAGTGCATCAAAAGAAAAAAGGTTTTTGTCCCCCTCTATGGAAGACAGGGTTGCGCACAGGCACGCACACCAGGCTGCCCGGCGCCCCAACCCCCTCCCCTGGGGGCCCCCTGGCTGCTGGCAGAGGCTGCCTCTCCCTCCACCCCCGCTGTTGTGGGCGGTGGCCTCGTCCGTGGCAGCCTTGCCCTGCTCCGCGGAGGAATTTCCCACAGGTGGGCCGCGGGCTCCGCTTCCTCACCTGCCGTCGGGGAGTCAGGGAGGGAATTTCCAGCCTCTCCCCGAGAGGGGCCCTCTGCCCGAAACTTCGAATTAACTAGTGTATGGTTAATTTCATCTCAAGGTTAGGGTTTGAAGGGTCCAAAAAAACGACCCAGGGTAGCTTCCCCTGCTTCCAGGGCACCCAGTGATGTCTGAGCCGCGCGCGAGTGTTCCTTCCTCTCTCCATGCCACAGCCCTGCACGCGGCCCTCCGCGCCTGCCCTGGAACCACCTGGGGCTGTGTCTGAGGGTGCCATGTGCTCCAGGGGGCCATCCGGTGGGTCATCCTGTCCCATTGTGGTCTCCACTGTCCCATTGGTGCTGTGAGGACACCCCAAGCCCAGCGTGGGTGTGGGGTGGGATGGGCTGGGCTGGCCTGGCCACCGGGGAGGACACAGAGCCAGACTGGGCCGCGGGCGCCCCCACAGGAGCAGCCGCACACGTGCCACACGCGGCACAGGTTCACACGTGCTCGCGGCTTACTTCGTACCCAGGACGCAGAGCAGGTGCTGTCCTAACAGAACACCGGGGACGGCCGTCTCCCTGTCCTGGGGCCGGACTTCTGAGAGCACGTGTGGGCAGGGCTGTACCTGTGCATCGTCCTCACGCAGTCTCCTGCTGCGCTGGCCTGGGGTCTCCCCCAGATGGAAGCCAGCCTTTGGGATCCGGACTCCCCCCCCACCCCCGGCCCCACCACCCTGTCTAAACTTGACCAGCAGCCCAAGAGGCCCCACCTCCAAACAGCCACATGGGAGGTCAGGGTTTCAACACATGAATCTGGGGACACCTGTTGTGCTCAGACACGCTGCGCGCAGCACAGCCCTGCCTCGCGCTCGTGTGCTTGCCACGTCCGCCGACACCCCTGCCGCGCTCCCCCCCTCTGACCTCTTGACCACTGCCTCCGTCTGAGCTGGTTTTGGACGCCTGGGCCAGGGACTGTGCTCTGGAGTTCGGGGCTGCTCTCCCCTTGAGCCGGTGCCCCGTGGAGGGTCCAGATGGTGTGAGGCCTGTCTCCTGATGCAGGGTGCTACCTCAGTTTACCCGTGTGCTCTGTGCACCCCTTTGCTGAGGGGTGAGGATTGCCATGAGTGTAGCCTTTTGTCGGGGGGGGGTGGTTGCAGGAGCAGACACCTGCTCCCAAGGGGTCCGACCTGCCCTCCACAGGGAAAGCGGGCGCCCAGAGGGAGCGAGCTTGTGGAGGGGTCGTCTGGCCAGAGCAGGAGGCTTACCCGTGTGCCCAGCCGAAGGGGCACCGTGCCCCTGGTGAGGTGGGGCGAGGGGGCGTCCTGTGTGGACGGTGGATGCGGACTAGATGTGCTGGCCCCACCAGGGGTCTGGCGGCTGCAGTTCCTCACTTTGGCCCCAGGTCTGCGAGCCGGGTCGGCGCCCCACTGCCCGCTGACTGAGCCGCAGGTTAGTGGGCGTATTTGAGGCGAGGAGGGCCCAGGGCAGGAGAGAAGCCCGCAGCCTGGAGGGTTGCTGCCGGACTAGCCGTCTTCTTGCCGCAGCCCAGGTCGGGGGTCCCCAGCCCTTCCTGGGCTTCCTTCCTCCTGGTCCCTCCCCCTCTCTCCCTCCCCACCCCTCCCCCGCAGCCCTTATAGCCACATCCTGCAAGGAAAAACCCCAGACTCCTGCACTGCCCTGCGATGAATCCTCGTCTCCTCGTGCAGGCTTGGCGGCCCCGCGGGCCCCCCTCAGCCCTCCTGCTCTTCGGGCTCGTGCTGGGTGCTGCGGCCCGGCTCACCTGCGTGGGGGACGCCTACCCCAAAGACGGCAGGTGCTGTCAGGACTGCCCACCAGGTGAGCGGCCCCGGCCACAGAGCTGGGAGGGCCCCCGGGGGGGGGGGGGGCTGGGACAGGAGGGTGGGGTCCTAGGCATGGGACACACACGGGGATGGGGGTGGGGGAGAGGGGAACAAGCAGATGGGGTCCCGGGACACAGGGGTCATGGGCTAGGGGACCCAGGCCGGCGGAGTGGGGGACGAGTGGGGGACCGGCAGCCAGGCCCAGGGCCCTGGGCCGCCAGGACTGAGGCTGGGGATGCGGAGCCTCACTGAGGCCGGCCTGCCTCCCGCTGCAGGCTATGGGATGGAGAGACGCTGCAGCGGAGGCCAGGACACCGAGTGCCACCCTTGTCGGTCTGGCTTCTACAATGAGGCTACGAACTATGAGCCCTGCAAACCCTGTACCCAGTGCAATCAGAGTGAGCGTCACCCGGACCGGATCCCAGACCCCCCGAGCGAGTCCCTGGCGCCCCCCCCAGGCGCTCCCAGGAGGTCCCCATAGCCGCAGAGACAAACCCCAAACCACAGTGGGGCCTGCTGCACCACGGGGGCCCCCTCGGAGCCCCTCCTTCCTCCCAGGGAGGGGGGTGCTGAGGCCACGAGGAATCAGGCAGGAGCACGTGCCCAATGGCTGGCCGTGGCAGGCAACCAGAGCGGGATCCGAGCGCCACCGAGGGTCCTGCTGTGGGCCTGACGGGGGGTTGAAGGGAGGCCAAAGCCACCCTGGGTGGGCCTCCCACGGGCCACGTGGCCAGAAGGAACGTGGCATCCAGGCACTGGAGAGAGCCCGGAGCCCCGTGAGCCCCGCACGGCGGCGAGGGGGCTGCTGGTCCGGGAGCCCTCGGCCCCCGTCCTCCAGCCTGCACAGCAGCCCGCGGCTCTGCCGACCGTGGCCGCCTCCCCTGACCCCCCCCCCAGGAAGTGGGAGCGAACCGAAGCAGAGATGCACGCCCACACAGGACACGGTCTGCGGCTGCAAGCCAGGCACCGAGCCCCAGGACGGCTTCAAGCGTGGCGTCGGTGAGCCCGGGGGTGGCGGCGGGCAGCGTGTGCACGAGAGGGCAGGGTCTGCGTGCCCGCGGGGGGTCCTTGGGGCTGACAAGGAAGCCCGTCGTCCACATCACCTGCTGTCACTTGCCACTGTGCCCCCCAGCCCCACAGGTCAGACCGAGTTCCTTTCCCCCAACACACAGGCCAGGCCAAGAAAGACGGGGGGCCCGGGTCGGGGCCAGTGGGCGGAATGCGGGCCGGGAGGCGGCTCTGGAGGCTGTGGCGGGGGAGCGCCCAGCCCTGCAGGACTAGCTCCCAGCAGCAGCCGCGTCCAGGTCCCCGAGGCGGCGGTGAGGAGACCGTCCTGCTGTCTTTGTTGCAGACTGTGCCCCGTGCCCACCGGGGCACTTCTCCCCGGGGGACGACCAGGCCTGCAAGCCCTGGACCAAGTGAGTGGCCTGGGAGGCCCCTGTCCCCTGGCCCCTCGTGACTCCTGGCCCCCCCATGCTGCCCGCCGCCTCAGCCCTGGGCCAACCTGGGTGCCGGGTTGGGGTGAGGAGTGTATGCCTCTGTCCCAGGCCCTGGGAGACCGTGAGAGCCGCATCCATAGCCGGGGCCTCCACGGAGGGCAGGAGGAGAGCAGGGTGGGCAGCACAGCGTGAGGACGTGAGCAGGGAGAGGGTGGGGCAGGGGTCCCTGGGGGCTGTGGGGCTTGGGCAGGTCCTTGGCCTGTCCCCTGGCTAGGAGTGGGATGCTGCCTGACAGGACCCAGGGGGGCTCTGATGGCCACTGCTCCCCACGCGTCCCTGGTCCTGCCTCATTCTGGGTCCTTCTGGGAGGAGTTGGCTGGGGGTCGGAGGCTCCGGCCTGAACAGTACCCCTGCCTTTGTCAGCTGTACCCTGAAAGGAAAGCGTACGGTGCGGCCAGCCAGTCAAAGCTCAGATGCTGTCTGTGAGGACAGGAGCCCCCCGGCCACGCTGCCATGGGAGACCCAGGGCCCCCCAGCCTGGCCCCCCACCACCCAGCCCACCACAGCCTGGGCCAGGGCCTCTCAGGAGCCCTTCACGCCCCCTGCAGAGCCCCCCAGGGGTAAGGGGGGTGCCTGGCCTCCCCCCAACAGGGCAAGGAAAAGGGGGGTAGGGAGGGGGGTTGGGGGTGCCCTCTGCCCTCCTGGAGGCCCTCTGGGGCTGGACCCCTTGCTCCAGTGGACCCCACCCCAGCAGGCCCTGCCTCCCCGCAGGCCCCCAGCTGGCTGCTGTCCTGGGCCTGGGCCTGGGCCTCCTTGCTCCCGTGGCGGCCGCGCTGGCGCTGCTTCTGCACCACAGAGCCTGGCGGCTGCCCCCCAGTGAGTACCCCATGTGACCCTGACCCCGAAGGCCTCCCACGCATGGGGGCTGTGACCCTCCCCCACCTCCTGCCTCGGTCCTTCCCCTCCCCAGGTGGAAATAGCTTCCGGACCCCTATCCAGGAGGAGCACTCCGATGCCAACTCCGCCCTGGCCAAGATCTGAGCCAAGACTGGAGCAGCTAGTGCTCCCCCCACCGGCTGGGTGCCCCCAGGGCCTGCTAGACATGGAGGGGCTTTGGGGTGCCCCCATGCGCAGGCCGCTGTGTCCCATAACCCCCCCACCCTGCACCGTTTTAGGTGCTCCTGGCCTGCGCCCAGGGCTCTGCTACGTATGCCGTGCATACTCCCCGCCCAGGGTAGCCCCCCAATAAATGACATTGGCGAACCATCTCCGACTGGCTGCCCGCGGGCTGAGTGCCACACAGCCATGGTGGGAGTGCCAGGGCCAGACCCACTCTGGCGGGGGGGCCTCTCCAGCCGCGGCAGGGGTATGGGACCCCCTCAGAGACCCTGGCACCCCTGTCCTCACCCCTCCTCTGAGCACGTCCCGGATCCAGACGCGGGGGTGGGCAGGCCACATACATGTCCTGGGGGACCGAATGACCCCGCGGCTTGTTGGCGGCATCCAGGAGCCGCTTCTCCGAGCCCCGCACCTGGGTGGACAGGCCCTAGGCTCCCCCGGCGAGCCCACAGCTTCCAGCACTAATGGGAGCAGGTCGGAGTCCGGAGGCCCCAAAGGGGATGTTTGAGGACAGCCCTTCAGGTCTCTGTGTGTCCTTGCAGAGCAGAGAGCTCAAGAGCCATTCTTTTTCGAGACCTCTCAGATCCCATGCCTGCCAGACCTGCGTGTATGTCGTGGGTAGTGAGTGGGGAAGCTTAGGTGTCGCTGCTTTGGGAAAGTGGAGATTTCCAATCAAGCTGAGCCGCAGTTGGCCCTGGGGTGAATGCTGAAAAACCCCGATGCCGATGCCCATCGACAGTAGAGTCCCACAGACAAGGACTTGTCCGTGACCGTGGTGCCCCTCCTGCTGGGTTGCCAGGCCAGATGGTGAGCGTCCTTCGCAGCTGCTGGGTGACCTGAAGCCAAAGGCACTGCGGCCAGCGCAAGACTCTGGCCCTGATGTCGGCCGAGCCCTGGCCACCAGCCCTCCTTGTTTCCTGGGCCATCTTTCTCCCCAGGGTCACCCCAGAGGCCCATCCAATGTGTCTTCAAACCTCTGAGCCCTCTGCCCCGGGGCCTGGACGCTGCCAGGGGAGGACAGAGAGCCGTCCCATGCTCAGCCCCACTGAGTTCCCCGTGTTCTGGGGGGGGACGCAGCAGTGGACAAAACAACGTGAGCCGTACCCTCCGCGCAGGCGGCAAACCCGCACCCTTGATCTGGGGACAGTGGTCACCAGCATAGTGTGGAGGCTGCAGAGAAGTGCTAGGGGACCTGGTAGAGGGCAGGGTCGGGGCAGGGTCGGGGCAGGGTCGGGGCAGGGTCGGGGTCAGATCCTGCACCTGAGGCCTCCCCCCCACACCTCCAGCTCTTCCCTCAGCCAGGACACCCTCCGCTCACCTGGCAGCTCCACACCTGCCGTGGGCCAGATTCATCTTCTCTGCTTCTACACCAGCCCTAAGCACTCTCCAGCCCCTCCCCCCACCTGTCTGCTGAAAACCCTCACACGGTCTCCACCCCAGGCCCTGCATGACCCCAGGCCTGGGCCTCGAGCTAGGGCTCTGCCCAGCGTCCGCTGTCCCCCTCTGCGCCCCCACCCCGTCCCCACCCGGCCCTGCTGTCGGGTCCCCTTCTGCAGGCACCACCCGCCTCTGGTTCTGCCTGGCCTCCGTGAGGGGCCGGCTGCTAACAGGAACAGGGGACACGTGTGAGCGGGAAGAGCTGATAATGCAGAAGTGTGGTGAGCGGCCTAGGGCCCTGGAAAACACAGCAGATAAAGATCGCCACTCCCCTGGCTGCCCAGCTCTAGAGGCTCTCCTCGTCCCCAGAGCCTGTGGCTGGGTTGGTGGGGGTGGGGTGGGGCTTCCGGAGGGGCCGGGGCAAGAAAGATGCAGGCACTGACGCTGGGCTGACGTCACTCCTGCCTTCCGAGGGCCCTTGCTCAGAAGCCGCTATCTCTGTGGGCATTGAACGTGGGCTGTCTGCTTTGTGTGCAGCTGTGGGCGGCAGCCACGGAGGACTCTTCCTCTCCTGCCCGCCCACGGGCCCTTCCCGTGGACTTTTTCTGCACGGAGCTCCTCCTGCCCAGCTCACCTTCACTCCTCCCCACTGTTTCCAGAAGCTTCTAACCATGTCCCCGCTTCCAGAAGGAGCAGCTGACCCATGGCACAGTCTGACAAGCATCATTTGTAGGGTATCGATCATGTGTTCCTGGGCCACAGTATATCGCGAACTTACCAGAATTGGGGTGACCCTGTACTGCCCCAAACCTGACCCCTCAGGTCTTTGAAGTGAGCAGTGGATGAAGGTCTAGAACTGCGGGTTCTGGGCGTGGATTCCCGCTCTGGATTCCCGCCCTATCCCCGCGCTCAGACCCATCTCCTGGAGTGGGAGATCCCACGGCTCCGCGGAGCCTCGGGCAGCCTGGAGCTACAGCCCACCCGAGAGCCTCCTCACTTCCCTGCACCACCAGGTTTGCCCCCTGCGGAGGAGCCGTGTATCCTGGGACCTGGCAAGCTGAGTCACCCATGGCTAATTCCTGTCCATTCCCTCAGGAAAGGAACAGCTGCCCATCAGGCCGGGTGGCAGCTGCAGGCCTCAGAGACCAGTACCTCCAGCCCAGAGCCGTAAGCACAGTCCCACTCCTGAGACCCGGGCCCCAGGGAGGCTCACGGGAGGAGGCAGGGCCCCAGAAGCCCTCTGTGCTGCACGGGGAAGCTGAGGTGCGGGGGATGGGACAGTCTCACGGTGAGTTGCAGGCACAGAAAATTGGGTCAGGGGCTGGCCCTCCACTGCCCCGGGATGACCAGATTCGTCTGGAGAGGTCTGGGTGGGAACCAGCCCAGCAGTCTGTGCCGGGACCTGAGCAGACCACCTGGAGGTTTAGTCAATGCCCAGACCTCTCCTTACTAGCGGCCTGTCCTGAGATCTGAGGAGGTCCTTGGGTTGGGAGGTGAGGGGTGGCTCCTGAGAGCTGTAAGCTGTGAGTGTGTGTGTGCGTGAGAGTGTGTGAGTGTGCGTGTGCATGTGTGTGTGAGTGACCTGGAGCCTGGTCAGACCTTGTTGGCCAAGTGAGGGGGTGTGTCCTGATCCCCAGAAAGTAAGGGGGCATTGTCCCCATCCCTGGAAAATGGGGGTCCTCTTGGTGTGGGGTAGGACCATGATGTTCTGGGGTCTGTAGGGTTCGCAGAGGACAGGTAGTTGGAGATCTTTAAAAGCCCTTGGGGCTCTCCTGAGGAAGTTGGGGCAGGGGTAGGGGAAACAGCCAGACACGGAGGGGACACAGCGAGGGAAGCGTCCCCAGCCAGACCGTCCTCCTGGGGGTCCCTGCGCCAGCACACCCGTGGGCACTACCCACCGCAGGGCGCTGTCTGCACTTAGCACCTGCAGCGCCCGCCTGATGGGCTGCAAGTCTAGAACAGAAAACATCTCCCACCTGCTCCCTTCCAGTCCAGCCCGGCGAGGCCGCCGGTGCAAGCTATGTTCAGGGTCTACCCCCCCCCACATGTGGGGGCATATTCAGCTTCCGGGTAGGAATTCCTGGACCAGAGGGCAGGGACACTTAGGAACCCCCAGGTGACCACCCCTGCGCAGGCCGCACACAGTCTCCTGGAGGCCCCACCCCCTGTGGTTGTGCGCTGCCAAGGGCAGAGACCGGCGGGCTCCCCTGACTTGGAAAACGATCCTTCTACTGAGAGCAGCTCTGGGTTCCCATCCGGCGTGAGGGGCAGCCGCCGAGATTTCCCGCGTGCCCCTGCCCCCCCCCGTCCCCCTCCCGCCTGGCCCTTTGTTCCAGCGGCCGCGGGGCTCCCACGGGCTCCAGGGCCCGGGTCTACTGAGGGTCCCACACGGCTGTGCCTTCTGCGGTTTGGACAAAGCTCCAGCCACACGTCACCGCTGCGGTCACACGGAGCTGTCGCTGCGACCCCCGGTGCTCCGCCCGCCCGTTGAATCGGGGGTTGCCGGGGGTCACGGGGGTCGGATGCGAACCGTTTCTCCCCGCTCCCGGCATTTGGGCCTGCGGGGCGGGGTCTGGGCGTGCCCGGATGGGGGCGGGGCGGGGCCCATCCCCTAAAGTCTCCCGGCCCCGTCCCGCCATGGGTGCCATGGAAGCGAGGGGCGCGCTCGCGGCCCTGTGCGGCGTCACGCTGCTCTGCGCCCTGGGCCTGGGCCAGCGCCCCGCCGGGGGTCTGAGCTGCGGCCCCGAGCGCCTACTGCGTGGAACCGGGACGGACGCGCGCTGCTGTCGCCCGTGCGTCCAGGGTAAGGCGCGCGGGGAGCCTGTCTCGGAGCGCAGCAGCGCCGCGCCCTCTCCCTGTGCTCGGACCCGGCCTCCACGGCGTGGCGGGCAGATCTTCTGGGTCCGGAGCCCAGGGACCCTGGGCAATGGGTGAGGGGCGTGTAGCAGAGGGGAGCTCAGCTCGGGCCAGGGGCCATGTGGGGAGCCAGGGGTTAGGGGGTGAGAGCCTTCCCCAAGGAGAGTCTTGGGTCCCAAGGCGGAGGAAAGCTGTCCCAGCTCTTACTGAGCGGCTTCTGCCCCTCAGGCCAGCACAAGTTCTGCCCCACCTCTGCCTCGGACCTGCCTCTATGGGTGAGGGGCGAGGGGCATGTGCCCGCCTGGGGACAAATACTGCAGGGAAAACAGCCCAGAGTGTCACCCTGCTGAAGCCTGGGGGTTGAGAAGGGGGATCTCTGAGGGTCCCAGTCTCAGTGCGGCAGGCGGGGACAGGCAGGAGGAAAGGGGAGAGGGAGTAGGTCCCCCAGGCGGCCCCCTTGCCCAGCAGGGACATGTTCTGGTCACATGCCAAGTCACAACCACCCTGGGTGGGAGCAGCTTCAAGGCAGTGGGGGACACAGCCAGGTCACAGGGGTGCCTGTGGGGGAGGGAGACAGCGGGACCCCACTGGGGTGCTGGCTCCCAGACAGGAGCCCTCTGACCTCTAAGGGTGACTAAGGGTGGAGGTGTGGATGGCCCATTCCCTCTGGGGGGCCCTGGTGGGGTGGTGGGGGGAGTCCTGAGGAGGGAGGGGCTTGGCCCAGCTGTTGAGAGGGCTGGCTTTTCTCCGGCTCAGCAGAGCCCTGCTCTGAGGTGGACTGCACGTGTGTGGAGCCCGGGTTCCACTGCGGGGACCCCCAGTGCACCAGCTGCAAGCATCATGCCTGCCCGCCGGGCCAGGAGGTGCGGCCCCATGGTGAGTCGGCGGCAGCTGCGGCCTGAGCGGGTTGGGGGTCTGACCGGGGCCCAGCCAGAGCTCACGGCGGTGGGTGTGTGGCGAGCGCCACGAGGGTGTGGAAGGAAGTGCCTGTGTGTGGCGGGTACGTGCGTGGCCTCTGGGCAGGCAGGCTCCGGCAGCTCCGTGGCAAAGCCCAGGTGGGTGTGGCCGTTGGCTGCCTGTCGTCTGGACCCAGATGGGGTCCCGGCACCCCCGCGGCTGCAGCGAGTCCTGCCCTCTCTTCGCAGGCTTCCGGTGCAGCTCCAGGGCATTCCTCAGGGCTGGTTGGGGGAGTCCTGGGGGTGTCCACGGGCTGTCTGGCCAGTCCTCCCTGTACCCTGTATGTTTGTGTGGGGACACGCCCGCCCCTTCTTGCCCTGTCTGGGGGGCAACCTTTTCCTGGAAGCAGCAGCTCAGATTCTCCTGGGGCCTGTTTACCTGCTGGGAGGGGCCTGGTGTAGCCTGAGGGCCCTCGTGGCACAAGCCTCACCTTCTGTCTCCGGGACCCAACCTGGCCGCTTGCCCTCCCGGCTGCTGGACCAAGTGTAAGGCCTGGCCTGATTCTGGCCTGGTTTCTACTTCTGCCCCTTCTGGGCTCCCTTACCTCCAGCCTCCAGTGGACAGGCCCCTGCACTCCCCTCCTCTCCCAGATCCCCCAGGGACCCCCACCAGCTCAGGGTCACAGCCTTGGGGTCCCCCCAAGTCTGCCTTGCCCACAGATGGTTGCCCTGGAATGGGGCACACCTAAGCCCTGATTTTGGGCCTCAGTGTCGCAGGCGTCAGAGACCTGTTGGACCCAGGCCCCAGGCCCCAGGGACCCTGTCTCACCTACCCCAGCAAATCCCATCGGTCTGTCTCCAGGGAACTTCGATTTCGGCTTTGAGTGTGTCGATTGTGCCACAGGGACCTTCTCTGGAGGCCAGGAAGGTCGCTGCAGACCCTGGTCAGAGTGAGTGCTGGTGGGGCCTTCAGGTGGCTGGCCAGTTCCTGAGGGAGGGGCCTCTCCTGTCCTTCCTGGTGACCCGCCTCCCACTCGGAGGACAGCAGCCACGTGGAAGTCCCGCTCGGGTGGGCGAGGGCTGACGGAGGGCTCTTCTGTGTGTCCCAGCTGTTCCCAGTTTGGGCACCCCCCCGTGTTTCCCGGGAACAAGACACACAATGCCGTGTGTAGCCTGGGGCTGCCGCCCGCTGAGACGCACGACACACTGGCCATCGTCCTCCTCTCCGTGACCGCCTGCGTCCTGGTCCTGAGTGCGGCCCAGCTGGGCTTGCACGTCTGGCAGCTGAGACGGCAGCGCGTGTGGCCCCCAGGTCTGTTGTGCCCCTGGGGTGGGAGAGGTGGGTGCCTGGCCTGCCTGCTGACCGCAGCCGCTCTGCAGAGACCCAGCTGCTCCTGGAGGCACCGCCGCCCGCCGAGGACGCCTGCAGCTGCCAGCTCCCTGAGGAGGAGCGGGGGGAGCCGCTGCCCGAGGACAAGGGCCTGAGGCACCTGTGGGTGTGAGGCTGGCTGTCCTCCGACGGCCGACCCGGATTCGGACCCTCCCAGGACACGTCCCAGGGCTGGCCCGTGGGAACAAGGGCTCTGCACTCACTGTGGGGCCCCAGCTCTGGGCCCGGCCCTGCTCCCCTCGATGGTGGAAGTGGGTGGGGGGTGGTGTCAGTGACCAGTCCCCCAGACCATGCAGAAGAGGCAGCAGCTGTGGCCAGACCCCATGGGGCGTACAGCCGCAGCCGTGGCTGCTTCCCTCCCTTGCTGGCCCTGATGGGGTTGTGATGTCTGTGGGCCCCTGGCTTCCAGGACAGGAGGCTGGGCCCGGTGCAGGACTGGGCTGCAGGCAGTGCTCAATAAACACTTGTCCAGCGACTTGAGTGGCCGTGTTCTGGGGTGGGCAGCGCAGGGAGACGAGGCCCCTACCAGTACCCCCCCACCCCGGCCGGCTCCTTCCAGCCGAGGCGGGGCCGGGGGTGGGGCAGAAGTCAGGGCCATTCTAGTCCTGGCCCAAGCGCTCAGCAGGGACCCTGGAAGGCTTCCTGGAGGAAGGGCAGCATGATGGACACGTGTCCTGTGTGCCTTTTTGCTGCCCTGTCCAAACCCCCCTCCCTGGCAGTCTGCCTGGTGTCTGGGACAGTTGGATTCTGTGCTCTGTGCTGGTCACACAGTCTGCTGGCTCCTGGGAGGGGTCTGTCCCTGTGTCATTCTGGCCCCAAGTCCAGGGCGAGGCCCGTTTCTCCAGGCAAGTCTTCCTGGTCAGGAGGGCAGCCTCTGCGGTCCCTGCCTTTGGCCCCCACCCTCTAGGCCAGACCTGCTGCTCGCCCCCACCACCTCCCGAGTCGCTCTAGGCTCCTGCCCATCGCAGCTGAGCCGTGTCCTCCAGCCTCCGCACGGACCTGGCACCTGCAGCTTGATAAGGGCTTCTTGGCACTGCTGTCCAGGGTGTGGAAGGTCGGTGGGGGCTGGTCTTGACAGCAGGCCTGTCAGGCGCCAGCACGTGCCCACGGTCCCAGAGCTGCAGCGCCCCCACACCCCCCTTCCTGCCTGCCTGCCTCCCAGGAGGGCCCCCGGACTCACTGGCCCTCAGCCCCACTCAGTCCCGGTGGGCCGCGAGGAGGCGGCGGAGAGCGCTGCGTGTCTTATGCCCAGGCTCGTGACCCCCACCCCCTCCCCACCTCGGCGCAGTGTGGCCTCTCCACCCCTGGAAGGAGGGGTGCTGACGGTGCTTTCCTGAGTTCACTCACATGGGAAACATCCTCTCCGTGCCCGCTGGCTCCCAGGCCCTGGCACGCCCAGAGCCCGCGTTGCAGAAGAGGGTCCGGGCGAATTAGCTAATAAATGAGAGAGCGCAGGTCGACTGGCCGGGTGTCAGGGGACCGTGGGAGACACCATGCTGTGTTCCGGGGGCCCCAGCAGACTGCTCTGGGACCTGCTGGTCACGCCCCTGGCCCCTCTTCTGTCTCCAGGCTAGGTCTCCGCCTGCCCACCCCTGTCCCCCTGCTTCAGGGGGCCAGCTCTCCTCTGGGCTTCTCTTGTCACCTGGGTCACTTGACAGTTCCACCCCCACCGGTGGGGCACATGGATGCTCAGGGCTTCCTGGACCCTCCACATGGGCACCCCAGCCCTGGCTCAGCAGTCCCGGTGGTGGTGGTGGCTGGGGTGGGGGTTGGTGGGAGAGTCGGGTCGTCTGCAGTCACAGATCTTCTTCAGACGACACTCCGGCCTGCACACACCCAGGTCCTGCGAGACCTATCTGCCGGCTGACTCAGCGTGGAAACTCCCCATGGGGGGGGTCCCGTGTGGGGTGACAGCACCCCACTGTCAGCACGGGGGCGGCACCAGGCAGGCTGGGAGATTCCAAGGCCCAGGTGGAGAACGGGGCCGAGGCTGGACGCGGCCAGCAGCCAGAGCGGGGAGGCAGGAGGGCTCAGGGGAACCCTTGTAGAGGCTGGATGGGTCCCTACTCTTTACCCCCCCATGCCGCTCCCAGAGACGCCCCCTCTCCTTCAACCCAGCTCCATCTGCCCACCCTGCTCCTGCCGTCCTCAGAGCCGCCAGAACCCCATGACTTGCAAGCTTGTGTGGGCCCCGAGGGCCCCCCAGCTCCGTGGACACGGAACAGGGAGGGAGTGCATGGAGAGACTTGGTCTCTGTGATTTATAGAACGACTGTTGGGTGAAGAGGGTCTGTGCATGGGGCCCCTGGGTGGCTCAGTGGGTTAAAGCCTCTGCCTTCGACTCAGGTCATGATCCCAGGGGTCCTGGGATCGAACCCCACATCGGGCTCCGCTCTGCTCAGCAGGGAGCCTGCTTCCCCCCACCCTCTCTGTCTGCTTCTCTGCCTATTTGTGATCTCTGTCAAATAAATAAAATCTTTAAAAAAAGAAAAAAAGAGTCTGTGCAGGGCCCCCGGGGCTCAGGGGCTGGAGAAACAAGTGGAGACCCCAGGGCAAGGGTGGGCAGAGGCTGCCCCTGGGGGTTTTGGGTAGGTGAGGCCTGAGCAAGTCTATCCAGGCTCTGGGGGACGGAACTGTGGGTGGGCGACGGGGAGGGGCAGAGCCTGGGACAGTGGGGGGAAGGGTGGGGACCAGCGCTGAGGTAAGGGGCTGCTGAGAGGCTCCTGCCCCCTCCTACTCAGCCCAGCTTCCTGGAGTCGGGGCAGGTATGTGCCCAGGCAGACCACCTGTCCTCCTGGGTCACTGAGCCCCAAGAGGGACCCCACCATAAGACTCTGCCCAGGCCAGCTCCAGGCCCCGCTCTGCTTCTCCTGAAACCACCCCCCCCCCACACACACACAGCCCAGGCCCAGCTCTCCAGCTGTTCCGGAAAACCACAGCTCCTCCCCGAGGAGAGCAGTCCACGGTGTGTTCAACCTCAGATAAGGGCCTGAAGGCCGCCCGTGGTTCCCAGAAGAGCTTCCGGCCACGGCAGCTCCCACGCAGTCGCCACCCCTCACCTTGGTGGGAAAGGCTCCTGCCTCTCCCTTTACTGAGATCTGGACTCAGGCCGTGTGGGACCCCCTCAGCAGGACAGGGGCGGGGGACAATGCAACAGTCCTGGGGCAGCGTCCGGGAGCCGTCCAGAGGCGGGTGGTCCCCGGCTACCTACCAGGCGCTGGGATGTGCACCCATTGGTAAAACATGCCAGGCCTGGTCATGCAAGGGCTTTGACCAGGGCATGGGGCCATCACTCTTGGGCCCCCACCTCGTGGTTTTCAGAACATTCTGGAGCGAGCCACTCTTCCTCCAGTGGGGCTGAGCTCGGAAGTCTGAGAGGGACTGGCTCCCGGAGGCGCTAGGCCTGTGTTTCAGTAGGAGGCTGCACTGGGGCGGGCAGACAGCAGCCAAGGCCTCCGCCCCCACCTGGCTCAGGGTTCCAGGAAGCTTTGGGTGCTGAGGTGCTTTCCAGAGATGCGGATTCAGGCCTGGGGTGCTCCAGACCCCTTTCTCAGACACACACTCTCTGAAGGACACAGGCTTCGGGAGGGAGTGGGGGGGGTGTGCTCAGAGACCTTGGGACTCCGTGGGATCTTTGGCTGAAACAGCCCCACGGCTGCTGGGAGGTGGTCAGCTGACCCCGTGGTGTCTCTGCTAGGGGCTAAAGGAAGCCCCAGTGGGCGCCAGGGGTAGGGCCCGCGCTGGGCGCAGGAATCCACCCAGAGGATTCAGGGATGGTGGGGGTCCCTGGGGGGTGCCTGGGTGAGAGCAGAAGGCGCTGCTTGAACTTTCCACCCACCAGCAGGGCCCCAGGCACCCCCCCGGAGGGGGAGCAAGGGAGAGGGAGGAAGGGGTGGGGGGGGGGGGAGAGAGACACTCCGCTTTCAGGGCCTGTATTTGCCTTGAAAATCAAACTCCCGGCTGCTCGAGTCCCTGCGGGCCCTGACCCGTCTTCTGTGCCGCCTGTCATGTCATCTGGACGCTGGGATCCACAGCGCACCTCCAGATGCTCGGGTGCCCTGGGCCACAGCACCCCAAACTCCATCTCTGGCCTTCCTCTTCCTGGCGGTCCTTCCGGCTCTGGCTGGCGAGGGCCCTTCGGGGCCACATGCGAGCGGGGTGGGGCTGGGGGATCCAGATAGGGGGCAGGGGGGTGGCCATCCCCTCTGGGGCTTTGGACGAACAGCGGTGGTTCTTGGGAAACTTCATTTATTGACATTTGGGCTCTCAAGGGGGTGCCAGGGACTCCAGAGCAGCAGACATGCCTTTGGGGGAGCCCGAGGAGGGGGGGCAGGCTGTCACTGGGGCCTCAGGCTGCTCCGTGAGCGCCACGTCGATGATGCTCTGGGGATGGCACCACTGGGCCACGTCAGGAGCCATGACTGTGTGTGGGGCAGTGGCCCATGGGGCTTGCAGAGCTGATGGCGTGTCAGGAAGGGGTGAGTGAAGCATGTGAGCTGGGACATGGGGCACAGAGGTCCCAGGGGCTGTGTCAGGAAATGTGGAGTGGCCTGGATGCCAGCAGGGAACGTAGCCTGGACCCCAAAGGTGCAGGTGTGCGTTTCACAAGGGCCTGGGTGCCCTTGGCTTGCCCAGGAGGGGCACCCCCTCCTGCACACCCACGCCATGGACGCTGGTCCTCTTCCCTCCCTGGCTTTCAGAGCACAGAGCCAACAGATGCAGCTGCACAGCGGCCCATGGCTGAGCTCGGCCAGTCCCAAGGAAGGACCACCAGACATGCTGGGAGGGAGATTAGGGCTCCTGGACCCCAGGCCCATGGTGATGTGTACTTCTTGACTTTGGTCTGGGGACCCCATATCCTAGAGTGCAACAAAGTACATTGGGGTGGCAGGGGTCCTGCAAGTGGTCTGGGAGGGATGGGAGATGCCAGTCCCTGCCTTGGCGACGCTCCTCTGCTCCGGGGCCTGAGACATGCTGGCGCACAGTGCCCCCTAGTGGTGCCCCCCCAGCAGTGGCTGAACCGCAGACCCCAGTGGACCCCAGGTCCCACCAGCTCTCCAGTGCAGAACAGAGAGCGGGTTCCAGCAGCCCCTGACCCGGTGGGTCAGGAGGAGGGCATCTGTGACTCGGTGGTAACCATTTGCTGGGGTAAGGGACAGGAGCATACGAGGGAGCAGAGGAGGTGTACAAGCTGGTGGGGGTATGGGCTGGTGGCTGGGGGTTGGGCTGCCGGGACCCCAGCATCTGGCCTGGGAAGGTGTGGCGGCTGGGGGGAAGGGAGAGGGGATTATTGGTGGCTCTGGACATCTAGAGGTAGCAGGAGGCCTGGACACATCCGAGGCCCTAAATCTCCCTCAACTACAGGGCTGGGCCTATGAGGAATGGGAACACTGAAGCCATGCATGGCTTGGCCTGGGTGGGGCCAGTGCTGGCCCAGCACGTCCCTCGGGGCTGCCCTGCGGTGGCCATGTGCCCCTCACCCGCGGCCTAGGTGCTCAGCCTCTGTGGGATCTTAGGGGCCATGGGAGGCAAAGGGGGGTGCAGAGCCCCGGCGTGGGCTCTGAAGGCCCAGAAAGGGGCTGGGTCGGGGCAGGGTGAGGGCAGCCCCCTCTGCTGGGTGTGAGGGAGCCCTCCTTTCCATGGGGACCCGAGAGTCCGGCAGTAGGGGCTGCGTGGGTTGTGGGGCTGCGGGAGCTCTTCCTGTCAGTCCCAGAGGGAGTCGGGTGATAGGAGCCCAGGCCCTGCCGGGGGGCCGCCAGGAGGGCGGAGGGGAAGGCTGTGGGGAGCTCCTCCCCTCCCAGTAGGGCAGACTCCCCAGCCCGCTGCCCTAATCCCCCCACCCCAGCCCCCAAGGACAGATCCCAGCAGTGGACTAGGGGCCTGTGGGGCAGAGGCAAGGGCGTGGCGAAGGAGCCACAGGGGGGCACCGGGGGCTGGGGCCGCGATCCTCAGCCGAGGCGCTTTGTAACAAAGTAGCCTTTATGGGTCCCGCGGGGGCGCCGGCGGCCCGCCCGCTAGGAGCCGCGGAGCCCCGCGTTCTTGCGCCCCGCCGCCAGCCCCGGGGAGGGCTCTCGCGCCGGGTCCCCAGCGCCCGCGCGCGGCCGCTCGGCCCCGGGCTCCCCGCTCTGGGCGCCGTCGGGGCCGGGGCCGGGCGGTCGGGGCCGCCTCTGCGCCGAGGGCGGCCGCCTGTGCGCGCCTCCGGGGCTCCGGGGCAGCGCGGGCCTGCGCGCGCCCGGCCTGTCCACGGCGCGGGGCGGAGGTGGCTTGGAGCAGTCGGCCTCGCGGGCTGGCCGTGGGGGCGGCGGGCGGAGGGCGCCGCGGGGGCCCCCCAGGCGCGGCCACAGGTCCGCCTCGCCGTTGTGCAGGAGCGCGAAGCGGCGCTGGGAGAGCAGAGGCAGCATCTTCTGGTGGCGCAAGCTCTTCTGAAAGGTCTCGATTGCCAGGTCTGGGGGCGGCGGGGGAGGGGGTGAGCGGGGGCACTGGCTGCCGGGACGTGGGGGCGGCGGGGACGCAGCGCCCGCTCCCCCCGTGGGGTGGAGGTTCTGAGGCCCGGCGGGGTTGGGGGTGAGAGCGCCGAGGGGCGGGACCCAGCTGGGGACGAGGTGTGGCCGGCACCAGGGTGGTGGGGAGGGTGGGCAGGGCCGCCCTTCTCCTGCGGGGCCTGAGCAGAGGGTGCGGTGTCCACGTAGGTCCTCTGGATGTTGGAGAACCAGGTTTGCGGGCGTGTGAATTTGGGGAGAAGGGGGTCTGGCACACCCACAGCTGAGCAAGCAGGGAGGGGCCTGTTTGAGGGTCTGGGGGTTGCAGAGGGCCTCACCCAGCGTCTCCATGACCACGCCTGGTATCACCTCCTTCAGGACTTCACAGTTGGTGTGCAGGGCGGGGTTGGAGTTCATTTCCAGCAGCCACACCTGGGCCCAACACTGGTTAGCATCGTCCCCACACATCACGTGGCCCAGGGAAGGCTGTAGCCTTGGTCCCCATTAGGGCGAGTGATCCTGGGGAGCCCCTTTTCTGTGGCCTCACTGCTCCTATTTGCCCAAGGAGCCAAGGCTCTGGGGGGGGGCACTGCTCCAGCTCGGCAGGGGTGGCGGAGTCTGCCCCGGCGCATGGGCTTGCCTGCGGGCTCAGGATATGCACTGGGGGCCCCTACCTACCAAACCCCACTGGTCCCAGGAAACTGCAGAAGTACCTTGAAGTTCTCATCAATCAAGAAGTCACAGCCAATGAGGTCAAAGTAGCCCAGCTTGCAGTGGAGCTTGGACTTGACAGCCTGGAAGCAGTGGGCCATGATCTGCTGCATCCGCTTCTGAGGGGGCGCAGGGAGGGGTGACATCCAGTCACCCCCTGGTTACACCTCCCAGCCTGAGCAGCGACCACCACACCCCTCACCTGTGCTCCCACCTGCACGGCTACACACCTGCTCACACTTTCACACTGAGTCACAGGCTCACAGCAAGAAACTCATTCACTCTTGTTTTATTCTCTCAGCAAACATGTGGAGCTGCTCCTTCACGGCAGGGACTGGGGGACGGGAGTGAAGAGAACTTTGAGCAGCTCACTCACAGCAGGAGAGAGAAAACAAATGCGACATGTAAACACACAAATACACATGTATATTCTGTGCAGCATATCAAGAAGTGCTGATGAAGAAAACGAAACCGGGTTGGGGGGTTCTAGGGTGTGGGTGTTGGGCCTCGGTGAGGAAATAGTGAGCGGACTGAAGACTGAATGGAAGGTCTGTGGGATAGGGGTGGGGAGTTTGGGGGAAGGGCAGCAGCTGTAAGTGCGAGTGTGTGTTGTCTGTGTCGAGGTGTTGGGGGAAGAGAGCGAGGCGGCCGTGGCTGCAGCAAGCCGGAGGGCAGCAGGAGTGAGTGCCCACGGGCTGCTCTGCTGAGAGAAATGGAGGGCGTTGTTGGGAGTTGGTGGCGGTACTGGGCTGGTTCGGAATGTATTTTGAGGCAGAGCTGACCTGACTGGTTTATGAATGGGTTATGAGCTGTGAAAGAGCTATCCCTAAGTCTTTGGGACGAAGCCCCCATCCCTGGGAAGAGGAGGAGAACAAGGGAGTCTGAGATGTTGAAGAGCTTGCAGATGGCTGTTGATAAGCTCTGGGATGTAAGGCGTCCGGTCAGGGCCAGATGTTTAACTGTGGAGCCAGGAGACTTTCATTACCAATGGTGCAGATAAAGAGCAGAGCCCTGGGCCTCCAGAGAGCAGTAGTTGGGATGTGGGGGGCCCAGAGCAGGGTGCCAAGAGGGAGTGGGCAAGGCCCTGGAAGCCGGAGGGAGAAACACGAGGGAACGAACAGCTAGTCCAAACTGGCTGACACATCAGGGAAAAGGAAGACCCGGAACCGACCCACGGGTTTGGCAACAGGAGCTCACTGGGGGCCGCAGCGAGTGTCTCAGTGGCGGAACCAGCCCACTGGAGTGGGTCATGGATTCAGCACAATGGCAGAGAAAGGACATCGGAAAATAAGTCACTCCATAAAAGCCACCAAACAAAACAACCTGGCAAAAATAATCAGAATCAACTTTTTCAGAACCCTGGAAACTAACCAAAGGCTTGCAGCAACCTGAGGAGTGTTTGTGAAGAAAAATCTTGAATCTTGGTAAGAAGACCAAGCTTTGTAGCATTTTAACTTGCCTTGGTTTTATCCCTACTTCCCAACTTGGTGCTAGACTTGAAAAAAGTCTGCATTCTCAGTCCTGGGGATAGCAGAATGGAGTTGACTTGCAAAAAAAATCGTAAAAAATAGTAGCTACTTGTGATCTCTCTGCTGGCCTCCCCAGAAGACCGCACTTGCAAGGAACTAAAATAAAATATGGGCCTGATATCCTACCAGACAGAGAATATCGGGGAAGGGGTGGGTGTTATAAAAGGTGACCACACAGAAGTTCTGGATTTGAAAAGCATAGTAAATAAAAAATGAAATTCGAGGAGCTTAACAGTTGTTCGAAGATAGGTCAATCGAGATTATCCAGTCGGGGGAACAGAAAAAAGGGAATGAAGAAAAAAGAAACAAAGCTACAGAGGCTGGTGAGACACCATCAAGCAGACCACCATATGTAAGGGGCATCCCAGAAGGAGAAGGGATTAAGAGGCAGGAAGAATAGTTGAAGAAATAATGATACAAAACTTCCCAAATTTGATTAAAAAAAAAAAACCAAACAAACAAGAGGTCTACACACCAAAGAAGGTCACCAATTAGGATAAACTCAAAGAGATCCAGTGTATCATAAGCAAACTTTCAAAAAGACAAAGAGAGAATGTTGAAATCAAGAGAGAAGTGATGAGTCATAAGGGGTCCTTGATAGGATTCACAGCCAGATTCTCATCAGAAACCATGGATTCCAGAAGACAGTGGAATGACCTATTCAAACGCTGAAAGGAAAAACTGTCAACCAGGAATTCTACATCTGACGGGCACACAATGTACACAGCTGTAATCTGTGAAAATAGCAGCATGAAGGGAGGGAAGAACTCTATGGGAACGAGGGTTTTTGTAGTTTTTTTAATACTATGGAAATTAACTTGGTATTAATCCAAACTAAACTGTTATAGATTAAGAGGTTAATGGTAACCCTCAGGGCAACAGCCAAGAAAATAATTGAAAACCATATAATAAAAGAAATGACACTAGATATGATACGCTAGGAGATATGTGTTTACTACCACAGGAGGCAATAATGGAGGAATTGAGAAGCAAAATAGATGTGATGTGTAGAAAACAAGTAGAAAGTAGAAGATGTAAGTCTTACCTACCAGTAACTGTATCAAATGTAAATGGATTAAACTTTATAATTACACAGCAGAGATGGGAAGAATGCATTAAAAAACACAACCCTTGATATCCTATCTATAAGATTCAAAGACCCAGGCCGAAAGTCAAAGGACTTTCATGCAAACCGTAGCGAAAGAGCCGGAATGACTATACGGATACAGATTTCAAGACAAAATAAGAAAATAAATTTTAAGACAAAAATTGTTTCTAGAGAAGGAAAAGGACACTGTATAATATTATATCCAGAAGATGTAATAATTCAAACACACGTGCACCTAACAACAGATCCTCAATATACATGAAAGGAAAACAGAACTGAAGGGCGACACGGACAGTTTAACAGCAGTGGGAGACCAATACCACACTTTCAACGTTGGG
This sequence comes from Mustela putorius furo, assembly GCF_011764305.1. Classification (NCBI taxonomy): domain Eukaryota; kingdom Metazoa; phylum Chordata; class Mammalia; order Carnivora; family Mustelidae; genus Mustela; species Mustela putorius. The sequence goes on along the minus strand of NW_025422005.1, from coordinate 296,811 downwards.
TAGAATATTTAGACCAAAGCTCAGCAAGGAAACAGAAGACTCTATAACCCAAGCAGACTACCGGCGTCTGCAATAGCAGAGTGTGTTCCGTGTGTGCTCTTCTCAAGTGAACATGGAACATTCTCCAGGGCGGACAGAATGTTAGGACAGAAACCAAGTTTCCATAATTATGAAAAGGTTCAAAACATATAAAGTATATTCTCTGACCACAGTGAAATGAAATTAAAAATCTGCTAGAAGGAGGGGCACCTGGGTGGCTCAGAGGGTTAAAGCCTCTGCCTTCAGCTCAGGTCATGATCTCAGGGTCTTGGGATCGAGCCCCACATCGGGCTCTCTGCTCAGTGGAGAGCCTGCTTCCCCCGCCTTCTCTGTCTGCCAAATAAATAAATAAATAAAATATTAAAAAAAATCTGCGAGAAGGAAAATTGGAAAATCCACAAGTTTGTGGAAATTAAATAGCACACCCCTTAACAACAAATGAAATGAAGGTAGAACATAGAGCCTTATGCATTGTGGTAAAATCAATGCTTGGGGGAAATTTACGGCGGTAAACACCTATAAAAAAACAGGAAGAAAGACCTCAGATCGATAACCTAGACTTAAACCTTAATAAACTAGAAAAAGAAGAGAAAATCCAAAGGAAGAAAAATAATGGGTATAAATGGATGAGAGAATAGAGAACAATAAAGAAAATAAATGACACCAAAAGCTAGTTTATTGAAAAGAAAAGTGGACAAACTCATAGCTAGATTGACCGAGAAAACGGAGAAAACACTCAAGAAATAAAGGAAGACCTTACGTAGAGATGAAAATAATTATAAAAAGGACTATAATTCATAGAACTCTATGAACAATTGTATTCCCAATCAAACTAGATAACTTGAAAGAAATGCACAAACTAACAGCTCGACCCAATAAGAAACAGAAAATCTGAATCACCTATGACCAGCACAAGACAAGTCAGTCACTAAAAACCTTCCCACAAAGAAAAGGCCAGGCTCAGGTGGCTTCACTGGAGAAGTCTTCCAAATATTTAGAGAATTAACACGAACTCTTCACAAACTTTCCAAAAAAGAAGAGAAAGAAACACATCCCAAGCACGCAGGAGAGTGCTACAGACCAGTATGGCTGGTGTGTGTAGACACAGACACACTCGTTGAAATGCCAGCAAACCACATCCAGCAGCGTGCTCGCACGTTAGCAGATCACGTCTGAGTGTGATTTACGCCAAAATGCAGGAGTGATTCTGTGCATGAAAACCAGTCGGTGTAATACAACACACTCGCAGAGTGAAGGAAGTAGCAGCTGTCAGAACAGTGTACCCTGGCTCGCACATCGATGGAAGGGAATGGATAGAAATTCTAGAGAAGGGGCGCCTGGGTGGCTCAGTGGGTTTAAAGCCTCTGCCTTCGGCTCAGGTCATGATCTCAGGGTCCTGGGATCGAGCCCCGCATTGGACTCTCTGCTCCGCGGGGAGCCTGCTTCCTTCTCTCTCTGCCTGCCTCTCTGCCTCCTTGTGATCTCTGTCTGTCAGATAAATAAATAAAATCTTAAAAAAAAAAGAAGAAGAAATTCTAGAGAAACCCAGACCTACCTGACCAGTCGAGTGCCAGCAGTGTGCCAAGAACAGTGTCCTTGACCACAGCGCTAAGAAAGCGGGACATCCACACACAGAAGAATGAGGGCGGACCCCTCCCACCATACACAAAGATTAACTCCAAAGGGAGCAGTGGCCTCGCTGTAAGAGTCAAGATGATAAAACTGAGAAGAAAACACAGGTACAAATCTCTGTGACTTTGGATTTGGAGATGGATCCTTAGATATGACACTGAAGGCATGAGTAACAAAGAAAAAATAGATGAATTGGATTCCCTCAAAATCAAAAACTTTGGTGCAAGAAAGAGGACATTATCAAAAAAGTGAAAAGACAATTCACAGAACGGGGGAAAATACGCGCAAGTCACGATATTTGAGAAGGGTCTAGTATCCAGAACACGCAAAAAGCTCTTAGACCCACACATGGCCAATAAGCGCGTGAGAGGATGCCCAACTTATTCATCATTAAGGAAATGTAAATCAAAACCACAATGAGATACCACTTCACACCCACTGGATGACTTAAAAAAAAAAAAAAAAAGAAAAGAAAGAAAGAAAAGGAACAAGTGTTTGTGAGAATATGGAGAAATTGGGTCCTTCTGCATTGCTGGTGCGAGTGCGGAATGTTGCAGCCCCTGTGGAGCACAGTGGGCAGTTCCTCAACAAGTTCAAGGTACGTTACCGCACGACCCACACGGCATTCCGACTGCACACCTGAGAGACTGAAAATGTGTTCGTGCAAAACCTTGTGTATGAATATTCACAGCAGCATTACTCATAACAGACGAAAAGTGGGAATAACCCACACCCATTGGTGACAAATGTTTATCCAAAGAAACCGTGTAACCCTACAGTGAGATTTTACTGAGTCACAGAGAGGAATGAGGGATGCCACATGCAGGAAAGGCCATCGTGTAGGATTCCATTATTACGAAATGTTCAGAATAGGGTAATCTGTGGGGACAGGCATGGTCACCAAGAGCTGGGGGACGTGATGAGGAGTGACTGTTGATGGGTGTGGCTGTTTCTGTGTGAAGAACCAGGTGGTGATCCTTGCACACCTTGATGAATCAACTAAACCCCCTGAACTGTACACCCTAGAGTAGTGAATCCGTGGGAGGTGAACCATTAAAGAGAGAGGGAGGGGTAACTAGCCCCCCAGCGGCCAGCAGCCCCACGCACCACTCAGACGCACAGGCACGGGACACACACTGCAGCGCAGACACACTCCCCAGGAACGTGTGAGCGCCTTGCGCCCAGCGCCCCCCACCACTGTGAGGGGTCTTGACCCTTAGCCCCCGCCCCCCGGGCTGGTGTTGGGAGGGGCACACAGACCGTGAAGGTGGTGAAGACCCAGTCTCTGGGGAGCCCCTTGGTCTTCCTGAACTTGTCGTTGATGTGGCGGTTGAGCCGGTCCATGCTCCACACCGTGTCCTCCTTGAGCAGCACGTACAGGGGGCTCTTCTTCTGCATGAACTGGGGGCAGGGCAGCACCTGCAGACCACCACTCCGGAACACCCGAGGCTCTGCCTCCGCTGAGGGCCCCGCACAGAGCCCCCCACCGCTACCCCAGCTACCCGGCAAGCCCTGCCGAGACCCTCTCCACCGTCAAGTGTCCCCCAGATCCTCGTGGAAGGTCCCCACGCAGACCCTGTCACAGAGACCTCTGCACACAGGGTCTCTCCACGGAGGTCCTCCTGGAGACCCTCCCCACGGATTTCCCACCCGCCGGCCAGCCGTGGTCCCGCCCCTATCAGGCTCCGCCTCCGCCCATCACCCTTGACCCTCCACCCTTCCCCTCCGAGGCCACGCGCCCACCTTGACCTCCCCAGGTCCAGCCCCACCCTAATCGTGCCCAGGGCTGCGCTCCATCTGTGAACCCATCTCCCCAGAGCGGGGCTGGCGTCCAGTGGCCTCTCCCCATCAAAGCGAGTCCACAGCTGAACTCCCTTCTGTGTGCTGAGCAGTGATCTTGTGCCAAGGCTGCAGAGGGGGCCCTCATCCGTGGGGTCCCCTTACCTGGTTGGTCAGGTGGCCACTGAGGTCGCTGGAATGGGGGTCATACAGGCTGAGGGTGAGGCGGGCGTAGCCGTGGCCAAAGAAGACCATGTAGGGCATGGCGCAGGCGATGAGCAGGTAGGCACGCACATCGAACTTCTTCCCATCAAGCAGCAGTGGGTTCTGGATGTACCTGGGGACACATGGGGGCTGAGGGCATGGCCAGCCTAGTCTGTGTCCCCTGGTCCCCTCCTGGGCCCAGACCAGTTCCTCAGCACCACTTGTCCCAGGTGTCTGTGGGCTCTCTCTTCTGCAGGGACACTTCTGAGCCTGGCTCCAACCCTCAGCCCACATACGTGTCTGGGGTGCCCCGCCCCCCCATGCAGCCCCCCCCGGGGGGGGGCAGTTTTCACTAGGCTCCCTGAGCGTGGGAGCAGATTGGGCCCCTGTGGGCAGGGAGGACTTCCTGGAGGAGGGAGGGCCGACACTCGGCCTGCAAGGGTGGATGGTGGGAGGAGGCGTCCCGAGAGGAGGAACGGTCGGTCTCAAGACGCCAGGGCCGAAGGGGGGCGCAGACTGCAGCTGTGGCAGAGTCCCACTGACGTGGGGAGCCCCAAAGGGACCTTTGGGAGGCCAGACTGCTGCTCCTCCACCTCCCGCTGTGAGGCTGAGGGTCTGGATCGCGTCCAGAGGCAGAGGGAGCCAGGGAGGGGTGGTCAGCTCTGCTCCAGGCCTGAAGGCTGGGGCTGGCTGCGCTGGGGACGGGAGACTGGCTGGCCTTCCTGCAGGACAGGACAGAGGGGCAGTGCCCAGGCTGGGGAACGAACCGACCAAGGCTTCCCGGTCTCTACCCCCATGTGCAGGAGCCTCTGTGGGTGGGGTTGGGGTGGAGGGCATCTCCTCTGCAGCCCGGACAATCTGTGACCACCCCACCTCTGCCAGCTACACAGGGGCCCAGCTGAGGGCACCACAGCTTTCCATGACCGAGGACTCCTCTATGGGCCCTGGGAGCCCCACCAGCTCTCCCAGGCGCCAGCGGGGCCCACGGCCAGCCCCAGCCCCACCGTGAACTATGCCCAACACCTCTGCACGACCCGCGCCTGAGGCGCCCTGAACGGCATCTTGCGGTAGATGGGGTCGTCCTCGACGCTCTGGGTCTTGACTTGCAGGGCAGCGACTTCCTCCTGGTTCCTGAGCAGGAAGATGCCTTTGCCCTGGTTGCAGGCACTGGGCTTGCAGATCCAGATGTGATTTCCTGTAGGAAGAGCCCCGAACTTCGGGCTAGCCCCGGCCGCCCCGACCACGCCCAGTCAGGCCTGGCCACGCCCCGGAGTGGCCACGCCCACGCCGCAACCGCCCGGCCATGGTCCCGCCCCTTACCAGGCTCCGCCTCCACAAGGCCCAGCCGTGACCCTCCACCCCTCGCCCACCGGGCTCCACCCCGTCACCCCTCCATGGCCACGCCCCCCTAAGCGTGCCGGGCCCGTGGTCCCTCCCAGAACCCCTCTCCCAGAGCGGGCCGGGCGTCCAGTGGCCTCTCACCGTCAAAGACAGTGAAGAAAGCCTCTCTCTCGTCCCTGATGTCCAGACGGTATGTCTCTGGGAAAAACTCTTCCATTTTCAGGACCCTGGGGGAGCAGGGGGGTGGGGAGGACACAGGGAGGGCTGCCCCCTCCCCCCAGGCTAGGCCCGCGAGCCTTCCTAGGGGACTGACCTGGGGGCAGCTGGAGGACAGTGCCCACTGGAAAGCTGGTTGCCTCTGTCCCCCAGCACCAGCTGTTCCTTCTGAACCTTCTGTCCCCTTGCCAGGAGCACTGTTTTCTGGGTCCTCGCACACCTGGCTTCTCTGCAGGCTGCGTCCCCCATGCCCTGCTCCCTCTCCCACCGCACCACTGCACGCCAGCGGTTCTGAGCTGTGTCCCCAGGCACGCAGTGAGTGGTCGGTACGGGTCCCTGGACACCCCGGCCTAGTCTACCCGTCTTCCCCTGGCTGGGGGCTGCCCTCCAACCCTCTTTGTCCACCGCCAGGCCTTCGGTGGTGGCTCCTTCCAGCTGCAGAGGCCTCCTGGGCTGGGCCACGGGAGCTCCTCAAGGGCAGATGCTGTGACCTCTCTCGATCGGTACCCCAGAGGGAGGGCCTGGCCTGAGCGGCCGCCCGGTGGTGTGCGGAGAACGATGGTGGGTTTGGAGCAGAGAAGAGGCGGGATGTGGATCGGTGTGTGGTTGGATGAATGGATTTTGGGTGGAAGCAGGTGCGTGGGCAGGGGGCTCCGCACAGAGACCCGCTGGAAGGGAGTGGGTTAGAGTTGCTGACACGGGTCGGGTCGGGGCGGAAGGCTGGACATGCGGCTGTATGTGCGGGGGATGTCCCGGCTGAGTGGGTGGGCTGCCTGCCTGGGTGGGGTGGCGGATGGCGCGCAGCTGGTGGGGCAGGCGGGCAGGTGAGGGGGGTGGGCTGAGGGGCTCAGGCTGCTGCGCGGCTGCGGGAGGGAGCAGATGGACAGCGGTGTGGGGGGTCGGGGGACCGGGGTGTGGGGGTGCGCGGCAGCGGGCGTGTGTAGATCACGGGTGGGTCCCTGAGGGTAGGTGGAGGGCGTGGGTGACGCGGCGGGGGCGCATGGATGTGGGTGGACAGACGGAATGCGGAGTGGATGCGCTCCAGGGAGGGGGGTCGGGACCCGCAACGGACACGCTGGGTGGGCGGGAGGGGGACCTGGAGGAGGGGACGAGGGCAGCGGGCGGGAGGGGGCATGTGGGTGGCGTCCTGCTCCCCTGAAGCACACACAGCGGTGCCTGGGTTGACGGCGGGCGCCCGGGGCCGGGGTGGGGTGGGCTTACTTGGCCTGGGCACACAGCGGGGTCTTGTGGGCCGTCTTCACAGCCCTGGCGTACTCCCTCAGGGCACTGAGCAGCCCGATCTTGGTGGTGAGGAGCTTGTTGTTGGGAATCTGGTACAGTAGCTGCTCACCTGGGAGGGGCAGAGTCCTGGCTGGCACGTGGGGCTGGGGGCCAGGGCTGCCCAGACCGCCGCAGCCGCCCAGAGCGGAGGCCTGGGGCATCATGCCACCCCTGGCTCTGGACCGGGAGGCTCTCGCAGGCTGCAGGCCAGAGGCGGGGGGCCCTCCCCTGCTACCTTCTCGGAAGCTGTAGTAGTTGTCTCTGCACTTGACCTCACACCACTTCAGCTTGTAGTCCTCACGCCGGCTGTCCTGGATACGCTGCCAGCCCTTGCCCTTGCAATAGGAGCTGATTCTGCGGGGGACGCAGGGGCAGGGGTGACCCTGGGGGCCTTGGGGACCCAGGAGTGGGTGGGCACATGGGTGCACGGGGACGTGGAGGCGGCAGGCAGCAGGGCCAAGCTTGAGCCCCCCACTCACATGGAGGCCCCATTGTTCCCTCCGATATAGAAGTAGGGCCCCTGCCCGCTGCTGTGTGGCTGCTTCTCCCCGTCCAGCAGGTGCTTTTCCAGGAGAGCTGCCTGAGGCCTGACGCTGTCAGTGTCGTCGGAGAGGTCTGTGGGCAGGCAGGGGGTCAGAGGCTCTGCCCTGGCCGGGGCCTTTCCTGTCCCTTGGCCCCGCCCCACGCGCACCTGCGCCTTGTTCCAGCCGGCTTAGCACGCGCAGAAGCTGCTCCTCTTGGTTGCTCCCCATTGGTCTCTCATGGGCCCAGCCTGTGAACAGGGTGGGGGTCTGAGGGGGTAAGGGGGGCGGCGTCCTGCTCCCCTGAAGCACACACAGCGGTGCCTGGGTTGACGGCGGGCGCCCGGGGCTGAATCTGGCAGGCCCTGGGCTGTTCCCTCAGCCGCCTGGGCCCGTCGCAGCCCAGGCTGAGTCCTGACCAGCGGGCCTGAACCTATCTTGGGCAAGAGGGGAGAGTCATCACCATTTAGGGCCAGACTTGGAGCGGGCAGGGTCCCTGCTTACCGACAGGGCAGGGGCTCCGTGCAGAGGAGGGCTAGGGTGTGAAGCTGGAGCTGGGGGGAGGCATGTGCAGGGATGTCCCCAGGAGAGTGGGGGTCACAATGTCTATCGTGATGTCATGGGTGACCTGTATCAGGCAGGGGAGACAGCGCCAGGGCTGTCCTGCGTTCTGGGACAGGCAGGGGCAGTGCCCAGACTGTGGAGAGCAGCTGTGTCCCCTCTCCGTGCCTGTTCAGACCCGGCTCTCTGTCCTCTGCACTGTTCCACTGGCCCGAACCCCACACCCTAGGCACGGCCTTCTCCTGGCCTCTCTCCTAGGGAGCCGGCCCATGGGAATGCCTTCCTCGGGGTGGGACGCCTTCCCCAGGGAGGCGCCGGCCTGAGCTGAGAGTAGGGCAGTCCCAGGGCCGCATTCACCTGGCGGCCGGGTGTGGCTCCCCCGGAGCCTGGCAGTCCTGGACCGCTTGCTTCTCTTGCCACTCATGTGGGTCCGGCTGGGTCGTCCCCGACGGTGGAGGAAGTGGGGGTGGCTGCGGGCTGTGGGTGCAGGAGCGCCAGGGCGGGGGCACCTCTGGAAAGACACCACCCCCAGCCCTCTGTGGGCCCTCTGGGCAGCCCATGGTCCTAGCCCCAGGGAGGGGCGCCTCCTGGGATCCTGGGCTTGGGCTTCTGCTTGCGGCTGGCTCCTGTCTCTGTGGTGACTGTGGGGCCTGGAGCCCTGTGGACTCAGGGCCATCTGCGCATCCTGTTTATCCCCGGCGAGGCCTTCCCTGCGGGGACCGTCTGTCTGGCATTGCCATGTTTGGCCTTGGTGGTGCCGGCTGTAAAGAGGGTCGCCGTCAGGTCTCTGGGGACTGGAGGGGCCCCCTGGCCCCAAGCGGGTGCCTCCTCGGAGTTGAGGGTGGCACGGTGACAGGGGCTCGGCAGGAAGGTGTCTGGCAACGTCCCCTCTGCTGCTCCGGACCCCGCCCCAAGGATTGTGTCTCCTTTGGAGCATCCTTTCCCATGTGGTCCACTTGGGAACACTTCAGGGAGTTCTAGCCATACTTGGAGGGGTCGTTCCCAATCTGGGAGCCGCTTGGGAGGTGAGGACTTTCTAGAGGGCTGGGAAAGGCAAGCGGCTGGCACACCGTGCAGCTGGCAGGACAGAGGAAGACAAACCAGGTGTTGGCAGATCACTTTTCCAGAGAGGACAGTTACTTTGCAGACAAACCGGCTGGTCACCCAAGAAACGCTTTCGTCCCCCCTTAAGCCAGAGGAGGAATAAACTGGGTAGCCGTCAGCATGAGTATGGGAGCTGGGCCGGTGGCCCGGGCAGGGCCGAGGGTGGGCAGAGTGTGGACCACCCAGGGGCCCTCACCCACACCCTGGCCCACCCAGAATGGGAGGGTTCCTGTCCGGGCATGGCCGGGGGATACCAGCCTGCAGGAGACAGGGAGAGGGCCTGCCTGTGCACGCGTCGGCTGGAAGACCCCGGTCCCCTCCCGCTAGGTTCCCAGTCCCAGGAGTCCTGCTGTGGTATGGACCACCCCCAGGGTCCAGACCCTCAGAACCATTCCTCCGACTCTTGAGTGGCCCCGAGGTCACCGCCCCCACCCCCCAGGGGTGAGTGAGATCCCCCCAACAGATGCGCACCGACAGACACCGGCACACATGCGCACAAGAAGTGGAAGAGGGGAGAGAGGAAGCCAGGCCCTAGAAGGTGCTGGCTTGAGACTAGGAGACTGGTCGCTCCTGAGAGCAGGTGGGCTGCGGTCAGAGCAAGGGGACGCGGAGGACAGGGCCACAGGGCCGGCGGAGTTCGGAGACACGGTGCAGGAAGGGCGCAGAGATGGGGGCAGGGAGGACCTGGAGTTCCGCGGGCAGCTGCGGGGCCCTGGCCTGGGGAGGCCCGAGCCCCGAGAGCAGAGGGGCTGGTCAGGGTGCAGCCCAGCTAGTCCCTCTGTGCCTCAGTTTCTTTGCCTGTAACGCGAGGAGGCAGGAGCAGCATAAAGAGAATTAAATAAGGCATGAGCTCCCGCTTCTTGTCATTCAAGTAACAAAAATTAAGGGGAAAATAAAGGGCCCTGGGTGTGCCTGCGGGTGGTGGCTGGCTGACCGGCAGGAGGGGTGTGTGGCGGGGTTCAGGCCCCAGGGCCCTGGCCACCTTCTGCTCTGGCGCCCACGCGTTTCGGAGCTCCTCTGAGGGACGGAATTCTAACACAGAAACACAGCTTTCTGCTCACAGATGTTCACGGCGCGTGCTCATCGCGGGGGTCACGGGATGGGCGCCCCTGACCATGAGGGACGGCCCCCAGACCTTCCAGAACGGCTGTGGAAACGGAGACAGCATGGCCAGGGCAGGGGACACTCAAGTTTACAGTAAATTCTGAATAAACTTTTTACCTGGTTGGGTAAAAAGACCGGCAGGAACTGGTACCCCGGGCTGGTGAGAGGAAGACCCAGGTGAACCTGAAGAAAGTGTCCAAGAGGAGGAGATGTTGGTGCCTCGCCGTGCGCCTTCCCCCAGAACACACGCTTGTCGTCTTGCGGTGCTGAGGAGATGCTGACATTGCTCGATGGGCCGGGGGCCCCCGGCGCGGGTGGGGCCGTCTCGGAGGGTGCCCTCTGGGGGATGGGTCCGGGAGACAGACCTCGTCCGGGGCAAAGGGGCTTTCCAGAGGAGCCGCCACCCCCAGGAGGCGCATCCCTCTTGGCCTGGCCTGGGGGTCTATGACCCGCATGCTGTGCGCGGCGGATGTGGACCCTCCACAGAGGGAGCTCATCTCAGCCACGATGCCCCTTTCCTGACCCTCCTCCGTCTCCCTTCAGCTCCTGGCGGAGTCCCGACAGAACGCACAGGGTCCCTGGTGTCCAGGTTGGGGCGGAGGCACAGGATGGCGGCCACAGCCCTCACGTCCAGCGAGGACTCGCGCTGGCGGCCTGCCTGTCCCTCGTACCTGCCCGGCAAGGTGGTGTGAGCTCTCTGCCAGGGAAACAACAGTGGTGGCCTGGCAACCGTCTCTGGGCAACAGCGGCCCAGCGGCCATGGCCGGAGATCAGGAGGGGCAGGAGGCCAGGCTCCTTGGGGAGCTGGGAAGAGGGGCTGGGGCTCGTGCTGGAGCAGGGGACCCATGCACAGTCCCCACCTGGGCCTTGTGTCCTCTACTGGATTATCCCTGAGTCTTCTGAAGACCCCCAACCCATGCCAGGACCCTAGGACCTGACCCTACCTCAGATTTCGCATCTCCTAAGCCTGATCTGCTCTAGTTCAACTCCCTGTGCCACAGCCTCTCCTGTGGCGTCGCCGTCCGGTCCCACGGCCTTGCTGCCCTCCAGAGTCTTGAGGGGGTCTCTTACTGGGGTGCCTTAATTTGCTTCTTGTTGGGCTGGACGGTGGCCCCCAAATGAACCCATGTCCGAAGCCGCAGAAGCTGCAGGTGCGACCTTACTTGGAGATTGATTAAGGATCTTGAGATGAGATCCTCCTGGATTATCTGGGGGGGCCCTAAATCCAGCGACCAGCGTCCTCCCGTGAGGGAGCAGAGAGAGGAGACCGCGAGAAGCCCCGTGAGGACAGGGCCAAGTGGTCACCAGCCCAGGGACGCCTAGAGCCACTGGGGGCCGCAAGAGGGGGAGGTTCCCTCCCCTGGAGACTCGGGAGGGAGTGCCCCCCCAGCCCCCACCTGGGCTTCTGCCTTCTGGCCTCCTGGACTGAGAGAGAGGACGTTTCTGTCACTTCAAGCCCGGGCCTGTGATTGTCGTTACGGGGGCCCTGGGGGACTGACGTAGCCCATAAGTCACTCCTCCTTTTGAGTGCCCTGTGGGTGACTTCACCATGGGGAGGCCTTCCTGACCCCACACAGAGGCTGACCAACTCCCAGGCTCCTCGCCTGCCTGTGCCAGTGCTGGGAGCTTCAGGGGTCGGTCTTGCTGGACTGTGGTCTCTGACTCTCTGCCCTGAGGTGGCCATGGTCAGCCTGGAGGGCAGAGAGCTCCTCTAGCCAAGCCTTGGATGAGCGACGGGCTGGTGACTGCCCGCCTACCCGCCCCCCTCCGGCCCGGGCTTGCTGGGGCAGCAGCCAGTGTCGGGGGGTGGGGCCCCTGATCTTCTCCTTGGCCTGAGCACAGGGCCCCCAATCCTGTCTTCCCTCAGGAACGCGTGCTCCCCTCCCCATATCCCGTCTGGGGGCCCAGAATCTGGAGGCGCCCAGGCTCCACTCTGGGTCCCTGTGGGTTCTGGGGAGGCGGCCCCGGCCTGGGCTGACACAAGAGCTCAAGCTCCGAAACGCTGCCTCGTAACCCGTCCGACTGGACGGTGTGGTGCCGCCCCAGCCTTTCCCACGGTGGAAATGGCCTGCGGCCGGGCGCGTCCCTGCGCATCGGCAGCCCGGGGAGGAGCAGGGGAGTCATTAACCTGCCGGGGGGCAGGGGGGCTGTGGAGGGCCTCCGAGCGGGGGTGTGCTGGGGCCGGGGCCGTGAGGGAAAGGCCCAGCACCCCTCCCGTGGCTTGGGGCCTTTGCTGAGACTGGGCCGTGCTGCCTAGACACGGAACCAGGACGTCCTGCCGTCCCGACGGCTCGCAGCCCCTGGCCTCTGCCGCCTCTGCTTGGCTCTGGCGGGTGTCCCATGGTCCCCACTTGGTTGTCTCCCCCCAGAGGCCTTCCTGGGCCACCCTTGCCCCCTCCTCCCCCACCAACCCCCACGATCTCGGCTGCTCTGGCCTTCCCCACACGGCAGCTCTCCTGGCTCACGCGTTCTGCTCCTCCTATCACCACCTGCGCTCCTGCCAGGGACGGTCCTCTCCCCGGGGTCCGGCACGGGGCGAGTTTGCAGGAGGGGCTCAGGAGAGACTCGGTAATGGAGGACGGAAGGTGGGGAGGAGCCCCCAGAGCCCCAGACGCCCCCTTCTCCCCGACACAGGCGGCAGAGCGCCTGCGCAGAGGCAGACCCTAGGACCCACTTGGAATTCACAGGGAAGGAAGTGGGCTCTAGGGGGCAGCCCCGAGGCTGAAGGTGGGATCAGCCTCCAGAAGTCCGGTTTGGGGACAGCCTGAGATAGAGGACATCTGCGTGAGGTAGAGGAGGGGAGCAGCAGGGCGGGGGCCCAAGGGCAGCCCACGATTAAGGGCTTCCTGACCCTTAGTCCCCATGGCGATGGTCTGGCACCTGGAGGGCCCTCCCTGACGGACTGCCTAAGCCCTGGAGATGGGCCTGTGGGGAAGGGGGCCCTGAGGCCCACGGAGGGGAAGCAAAGGCGGCCTGCACTCCCCCCACCCCTCCCCCTGAGCTTTCTGCTCTAGGCTGAGGGTGGGGTCTCACCTATGATGGGGTCCTGGTGCTGCCTGGGTCGGGGAGAGAGTGGCCCAGGGAGGTTTCTGGGTGCGCTGCTGGCCATGCCTGGGTAGGAGGTTTGGGGGTACGGGCGTGTAGGGGTGAGGGATGAGGTCGCTTTCCTGGAGAGGGTCCTAGGTGGGGCTGGGGGGGGCGGTTTCCGCAGTCCCTGGGCTTTCTTCTGGCTCCATGGCAGGGCCAACAGCATGGTGTCCGCCTCAACTGCTTGCTGCCTGCCAGCCCCTCCCAGCCATGCCCCTGCGAGGAACAGAAGCCCCCGAGGCACCTCTCACCCTTTATTGCGCAGATCGTCCATTAGGGCCGAGACAGGTCATGGGGGCTGGGGAGGTCCTGGAGTGGACACAACTCACGGGCCCAGGACACATGGGCCACCCCCTCCCCCCGGTGTCCCTCCAGGGACTCCTGGTCTGGCGGTGGTCAGGCCATGGATGGACGGCATTACCAGACAGTATTAGACAACAGAACCCAGATCTAACCGTGCCTGGTAAGACGTCCATCGGCAGGCGACGGTGCGGGCGGCCCCAGGTTGGGGCCCTCCTAGGACAGGGGGCACAGCCCGTCCTGCAGCTCGCTGAGGAAGTGGGGAGATCCCTGCAGGACCCTCGACCCTCCTGAGTCTGCAGGGTGGCCCCTCTCACCTGGTGTTGGCCCGTGGCCGCTCTGAGGAGGGCTCTGCTGCAGACCCTAACCCGGCACACAGCTTCCAGGCGCCTGTGCTGTGGGTGTACCTGGGGAGTGGGCCGTCTGGTTTCCCTGCACTTGACCCTGACTGTGTTCACCCGGGCACCCTTGCCAGTCTCCTGAATGGCTCTTGGCTGGTTAATGAGTAACAGGGAGTCCAGGGACAGCCCCCCCCCCCCACCAAGAGGCCAGCTGGGACCCAGGGTGGGGTTCCGGGGGGCCCAGAAGGGCCACCCCTGTGCAGGTCAGCTGGGCAGGTCTGGCTTCATCCTGGCTTCAGATCAAAAAGATAAAACAAAGGGCCATCCTGGCTTCACCGATTTTGGACAATGTTCCCATTCTTAACCGCGACACTGTGGGGGCTGGAGTGGGGAGAGGGAGACTCTGTCCTCACTGGGACACAGCACAGAATGTCTACTGCACTCGCCTGTGGGTTCGGGCCGGGGCACCCAGACACACCCTGTCCTTCCTGCGTCCCTGGTTGACCAGTGGAGTGAGTTCTCCTTTGTAGAGTAAGAGTCCTGGTGTGAGAAGAGGGGCCACTGCCCATGGCTGGCCCCACTGGACTGGGGTGTCTAAGGGCAGGGCCAGTTCCCAAAGGACCAGCCAGGGTGCCTGGGACAGCCACGGTGGGCGTGTGAGGGCGGCGGACAGGAGGGCCTGAAAAGGGATGGTGGGGCTGCCTGCTGCTCCGCGCCAGCCGGGAAACGCACCTCCCCACGTGGTGCTGAGCAGGGCAAGACGTCCGTGCCTGCCCTCAGAGTCTGGCCACAGCAGACACTTTGGAGCCAAGCAGGTGGGGCTGGGGTGTGCGCTGGGGGGTGTGGGCCAGGCCCCCAGGATGGTGTCGATGGCCAGGACAGGACTGGTGGCCCTCTTCGGCCTAGTGTCCTAATCCTAATGGCCTCTCCTGGGGATCAGAGCACCCTGAGAACTTAACTCGGGAGGGAACCAGGGGCCCTCAGCCTGGGCTTGGTGAGACAGCAGAGGGGGGCCCCCGGATGGGTTGGGCTGCAGAGCCGAGACAGGCCGTCTGCCAATCCCTAAGCCAGCCCTGGGCCCTGGCCCGTCTTTGGAGTCCAGGAGTTCAGGACCGTGTGTCCTCGGGCCACTTCCTGACAGGCAGGCGGTGGGTCACCTTTGAACATCGTTACCAGACAGTGTTAGAGTCAAGCCAAGAAATCCAGCACTGTCCGGTAAGATGCCCACAGAGGCCCAGGTGCAGCTCGGCCCGAGGACAGGGACAGACACCTGGTGCCCACCCCGGGCAGGCGGGTCCAGTGGAAGTGAGTGAGGCTCTTCCCTGCTCTCCCCGAGCGAGGACACCTGCGGTTGAAGACCCAGGACCGAGGCTGGAGATGCTGCCAGTCTGCAAGGGGGCCCGCCCACCCCGGGGCCACCTGGAGGCCCAGGCTGGGCCTGACCACCGCCGGCCGGGCCTTTGCCCTCCAGAACCCTCTCGTCACCTGCTCAGCCCACACCTGCCAAGTGTGGTGGCAGCACCTGCTTGGGTTCTGTGGGCAGGGCCCAGATACCTGAGTGTCCTAATCCTGGATCAGTCTGGGGAGGGGGCTGCTCAGTGCGGCTGCAAGACGGCTTCCATTCTGGGGGGCTGAGAAGGGGTACATCTGGGCCTGGGGGGAGGGGTCCCATTTCTGCCCTAGAGCCCCCCCTGGCAGGATGGGCTGCTGCTGCGGGTATCTGCACGGGGCCTGTGTGGGAAAGGAGGGGCCGGGGCCGGGTTGGGGGAGGGCGGCCCCCTCGCTGCACATGGGGCCCCGCCGTCATCATTACCAGGCAGTATTAGAGACCTGACACCATCCAATGCTGCCCAGTAAGATGGCGACGGCCACCCCCAGTTGGGTCTGGGGGCCGCCCAGCTGGGGACCCTGCGGCGGTGATCAGCAACCTGGTGGAGAACCGTGTCCTCTCAGTGCACAGGGGTGAGGAGGGGTCCGCGAGGGGCAGAGCCTCAGCTCTAGGGGCCCAGCCTGGAGAAGGCTGGACTGCGGCACCAGGGTGCCCCCCAAAGGCCAGGACCACAAGGAGGCCTCCTGCCCAGCCAGCACTGGCCGGCTCTGTGGGGCCATCAGCTCGGGGCCTGGGGTGGACGCCCAAGGAGGGCCAGGATGTCCTGCCCACAGGAGGCAAGGACAGAGTGGGATCCTCCCTCTGGGTGGTCCCAGGGAGAGGCCTGGACATGTGGCCCTGCCCCCTCGGGGCCAGGCTGCATGTGCATGTGAGTGTGCCCAAGACCAGAAGGGCTGCCCAGGCCGGACAATGAGCCTCTGTCTCCCGGACGCCGCCCCAATGGCTCTCTCCAGCCCAGCCCCGTCCTGCCCTTGTCAAGGGCGTGGAAGGGTGTCGGGACATGGATGGAGTGGGACGTGGCTCTCTGGGCAGGACCGCTCTGGGAGACCTCCTCAGCCCGGCCCCCCAAACCTCCCACCCCACCAAGCCCAGGCCCTCTACCTCGCTCACCAGCCAGGTCTCAGATAGGTCTGTCTGCCCGCCCCTTGGCTCCGTGGCCCTTGGGTGCTGGCCGCTGCTGGCCGTGAGGTCCGAGGGTGAGCCGGTGCTGGGCCTGGAGGGGGTGTGAGAGGGCAGCCCTGTCCCGCCTGGACCCGGCAGTCGCTCCTGCCCCAGAGCACAGAACGCAGGGGGCCACCCAGCTCCCCCACCCTTGCCCGACTCCCCCACGCCTGTGGGGGCCAAGCAGGTCCTTGGACTTCAGAGCGGGGTCAAGGAAGTCGGTGGCCCTGTGCCCACACGTGGGGCCTGCATGGAGCCGAGCGACCCAGGCCCCTGTCCTTGGGAGATGGAGGGGCCCAGCCGCCGTCTCATCTCTTCTCGGCCACACATGACCCCTGGACCTGGGGAATGGGCCAGGGCAGCTCCTCAAGCCTTCCGGCACCTTCTACCCACAGATGCTGTAGGGAGAGGGTGTGGGCCCCGTGCCGATTCCCCCCCAGGCCACCCGGCTGACCGCAACAAAGGCTATGTCCATTTGTCTGGCCAAGTCTGGGTTCACCAGGTTCTGTAGCTTTGTCCTCAGGAATGGCCGACGTTTCTCAGAGGACCTGACCCTAACTTAGGCCCAGCGTAGGGGGCCAGGGGAGATGCCTGTCCATCATCTGGGAAGGAGGCTTCACAGGAGCCTGGACCCCCCAGGTAGCTGTGTCCAGGCTCAAGGGGCAGCTCCCACAGTCGTCACCACCTCCTGACCCTCCTGGCTCTGTAGCTCACCCTTCAAGGTCTGTCCCACAAGCCCTGTAGAATCAGAGTGCCTTAGGAACGCAATCCCACTTCTCTGAGCTCAGTGAAGCTGCCTCACCCTTTCTTTCTGAGCTGCCAGGCCATGGGGGAGGCAGCCGGGGCCTGCTGCCTGGTGTCTCTCCCTGTAGCCAGTCCGCCGTGCATAGACTGGCCTCCCACTGTGTGGCCTCTGGAGCCCGAGCCCGGTGTCCCTAGTGTCCTTGGCCACTGAGGGCCAGCCCTACTTCAGAAGCTCCAAAGGCCCTGGAGACCCGGCAGGCGTGAGCTGGCCTGACGGGGAGCCGGGACCCCCCCGGCTGTGTGCTCCCCTCCCTTGCCGGCCCTTCCCTCCGCCCCGAGGAAGGGAAGAGGTGCGGGGTCAGACACACGGACAGACGCGTGGACAGAGCCAGGGCCGACAGTGCGCAGCACCCAGTGGTCTCCCTCCAAAGTTCCAGGACAGAATCCCACCCTCTTCCTGAACTCAGAACAGGGCCTCGGCCCTGAGGGCCACCCAGCGTGGGGTCAGGAGTCCGACACCGAGCGCCCAGGGCAGGGAGGAGGAGCGGCCGGGTTCCGGGGTTGATAGGAAGAGTGAAAATCTGGTGCTTTCCTCGGCCTGTTGTCGGCGGGGTGGGAGGCCAGCCTCACGGGGACGGCTGGACTGGGGTCTGGTTAATCATCACCTTCCCAAGCAGGCTCCTCTTGGGAAGAATGGAGGAGCGGGTCGAGAGGCCCAGAACAGCACCTCCAGGCTCCTCTTGGCAGAGCAAACGCCCCAGCTGCCCTTGTGGGTCCCACCTGCGCAGGCACGGGCGGGGTGGGGAACGCGATCCCAGCGCGAACTTGCCGGCTAACCTGCCTGGCGGGCCTTAATCAATGTTGAGGCCGCGGAGAACAAAGCATTGAAACCCAAGCCTCGCAGCACCGCGGGACCCACCAGCCCGGCCCAGAGGCTGCGGGCGGGGCGGCGGCGGAGGCCTGGCCTGTCCGCACGCAGGGCACCTCCCGGGCCCCCGCGGAGGCCGGGCCGCCATTTCCCCCACGAGGCGGGCACAGCCTCTCGGCCCTTCCTTGGGGTGTGCCCGCCCCTGAGAACCAGCCGGACTCCTCGGGAGGTGGGGGATCTCGGCTCTCGGGTTCACCAGGGACATTGTTGCGCGCTGGTTTTGCAGAGAGGGTATTTGCAAGATGACCAAAATGTCGGAACATGGGCCGTGGCCGTGTCCCTGCTGTGCAGCTGTGGGCACTTCCGTAAGTGGGACGCCCCGTGCTCATTTTGGCCAATTTGATCTGCCGCCAGTCACTCTGACCCGCAGGCGCTTCATCTGGGCTACTAGAAAAAAGCCAAACCAAACCAAACCAACCTATTTTTTCAGATGTTCTGCCTAAAAAGGCCTGAAATGCTCCCACTGGATTCGTTAAAATATGGGATCCCTGTGCCCTGAAGGTCGCGGTCAGCGCGAGCAACGACTCTGTTTTGTGCTGCAGAGCGAGTTTGCTTCAATTCACAGCAACGTAGTCCCCGCCCAAACGTAGGGCTGCCTGAAGCCGCGGGGTTCGGGGAGAAAGCTGCCCGTGGGCAGCCATGTGGCAAGTTCATGGCCAGCAGTGCACGGCCGGGCTGTGTGGGCCACACTGGCCAGGACGCAGAGTGCGCGTGCCGTGGTCACCCCTTCCGAGCGGCCTGCGACCTGACCGAGAGCTGCGGGGCGGTGGGGGGCGGGCGGGCGGCCTACACCTCCTGCGAGGAGGTTCCGGCTTTGTTGGCGTCTTGGACACAGGCGGGCGAGGGGGAGCCCGAATCCAGGCCGGCCCACGCTCCCACCGTCCCCACAGCCGCTTCTCGCGGGGCCGAGCCCTTGCCTTCCAGGGCAAACTCCGGAAACCCAGCACCCGGGCCGCGGGCGCTTCCCCGCACCCAGCTCTGAGGGAGCAGGGTACCCCAGGAGCCGCACGTCAGGGGCCGATGGGGGAGGTTTCCAGAAGTCGCTGCTGCCAGGCAGGGGAAGGCGGGGTCCCTCGCAGCTACGGACCCCGAGCTGGGCCCCCGGGGGTGGCCTGGAAGACGCCCGCGGCCTGGCTGCTCCTGCCTGCCAACCCTCAGCGGCCCCGGCCGGCCCCGGCACCCAGCACCCTCGGCCTGCGGGACCCCGTCCTCTGAGGGCGAGGACCCCCAGCCTGCGTCGGAGCCCCCGTGCCGCTGTCGCTCTGTCCTCTCTGGGCAGCCCCTCCGGGGACTCTCCCCGCACAGCGGCCTGCTCAGCCCCTCCGCCTCCCGCGCGTACCTGCCCAGACAGGTTCCGCGCCTGCAGGAGGAGGGCGGGAAGCCACTCCGACCCCAGCCCGGAGGCCGGACTGTGCAGCGCTGACCCCGCACCCAGGACCCCCCAGGCCTCAGAACAGACGTCAGAGAAGCTTTGGCACCAGTTGCCCCAAATACCTGTCAGCCCGCGGTGAGCAGCCCGGTGACCGGGTTTCGCCTCCGCCCCACCTGCCCCCAACCAAGATCCGAATTTGGAGCCGCGTGGAGGCCAGCGAGGGCTGCTGCCTCCTGGAAGACACCACTTCCTGCCCCCTCGGCTGAGTCTCCTCACAAAGGAAGGCCTGAAGCTCCCACGCGAGCCAGTGGGCAGCGGGCCTGGCCCTTCAGGCAAGTGTGGAGATCGCAGGCGAACAATGGAGGCCCAGCGGGTCCTTGTGCAGCAGTGAGGGGCAGGGCAGGGAAGAGACGGTGGCCCTGGGCTCGCCTTACATGTAGGGCCTCACCCCGCCCCATGCAGGTGCCTGCTCACGGCCGACCAATCTCTGCTCCTGGCCTCCAACAGGTGTGTCCCCCGGGCTCCCATAGGCCAGGAGGGAGGCAGCGACGTGACGCAGGGCGGGCGGCAGGCCCCGCACACATTCCTGCCCCCGCCTCGCCCAGCTTGCCCGCCGCGCCCGCCGGCTGCTGCCGGGGCCCAGCTCGAACAAAAACCAGGGAGGAAAGCTTCTGCAGAGGCTGCCGTGGACCGTGCAAGCCAGCAGCTGGAACAGTCAGGCCGGCACCGCCTTGCCAACGAGGAGGGGGCCGGGTCACACCCTGCGCCCTCCGCCTTGCCCCAGGCCAGGCCCCAGCAGTGCCCCCTGCCCCCTGGGGCTGAGGTTCCCGTTGGCAGAGAGCCGGGCCTGGACCAGCTCTCCGCTCCTGCCCCTGGCCCCCAGCCGTGGCAGCCATGGAGGGTCTCCTCGCCCGTCTGTCAGACTCCCTCCCTTGTGGGTCCCCAGTCACACCCCTAGGGCAGGAGGCCTCCAACAGGGCGGGCCTGTCACAGGGACTCACACACGGTGGGGACGGGAAGGGGGGCACAGGCTGCCTGGAAGAAGGGCCCTCCTGCAGGGTAGGGGCTGGTCTGGGGGCCGAGGCCATGGCCACCCCTGGAACACCCCCATTGTGGAATTGCTGAGCTAAGGGACACAAGACAGCACACTGGGGTTTGGAAGGATCTGGGAGCCGTGGCCGCAGGGTGAGGAGGAACAGGGCCCCAGTCCAGACTGGGGAAGTGACTTGGGGACACTCCTGGTGGAAGGTCCCCTAATGAAACACAGCTACGCCGGTAATTAGTGCCACCAGCAGAGATCCCAAAGGGCCCAACTGTTTTCCACTGTAAACTCCCAGTGACAAGGGCCTGTCCCCCTGGGCTGCTGGCTCTGGTTTGCTCCACCCCAGGACCCTGGCTGTGTGGAGCTGCATCTTTCCATCCAGAGCCTGGTCTTCAGGCCCAAGCTTGTCCTCTAGGGGTGGATGTGGCCAGAAGAGGCAGTGGCTGCCATGGAGGGCCCCCTGAGGGCGGCACCACTCCAGGGGGCACTGTCCCTTTGATGCCACCCTGTTGCCTCCTCTCCCCACTGCACAGGGGGTTCCAGAGGAGGGCCCAGCACCCCCTACCCTCTGCCCAGGAGTCCCTGTGGGCCTGATCACTGGGGTCCTGGTGGAGGACCCTGAAACCCTTTGGATGGGGCTCTGAGTCCACTCCTCAGCCCAGCACAGCCTGGCCTCCTGCCCCAAAGGGCTGTGCTGGCGCTGGGGCTCCTCCTGCCGCTTCAGAAGGGGCAGCCGGGAGTTGGTCTGGTTTCCCTGGCCCCCAGCAGAGCATCTGGAAACCAGTCCTTGGGGTGTCAGTGACCTCTGACCCTCCAAACTTCCAGCCTCCAGCCGCTGGGGCATGCTGACGAGGGTGACTCACCGGGCACACGCCCCCTCAGGATTGTCAGGACACGCACCCACTCCTGATGCTCACTCAAGGTGTCCGTGTTGGTGTGGGGTTGGGTTCTGGATGCACTTGGTCAGTGGTACCCGTGTTTAGGGGAGACTGACGCATTGCTCACTCACAAAGCCAGAGGTGTTGGCCTTCGGATGGGGGCAGGAGGAAGGGCCGCTTGCTGCTGACCTGCGTCTCGGGCGCACTCCCTGTCCTCTGCTCGTGCCAGACTCCAGGAGCACGAGGGGTGTCTGGAGGGGCCCTGGCCAGTGTTCCCCGAGCCCCAAGCGCCGGGATGTAGGGGGAGGGTCCCCACTGAGTTCTGGTGTCTGGAACGGCCAGGGAAGGAGCCTGGGCCAAGGTCGGGGACAGGGACAGCCACCAGCTGGGAAGAGGGCACCCGGAGTGCGGCAGAAGTGAGCCTCCACTGAGTGGCAGGCCCAGGCGGTGGCTGCCTTTTGCCTCTCCAGCTACTGCGGCGGAGCCTGGCCAGGCCTGACTGCTCCCACACTCCCGTCGGCTGGGCCGGGGGTCCCTGCCCCCTTCCCACCCATTCTGATGCTCACACACACTCAGAAACACCTGGATCCCGGCGAGCTCGGACTCAAACCACCACTCAGGTTTCTGCAGGAGGCTGGACAAGGAGCCAGACGGTGCTCTGACCGGCCCTCGACCTCGTGTGTGCGCCTCTCCCACTCCGGGCGAGGGCGACGCGAACTCACTGTCCTGTTGACAGGCGACCCCCATGGGCCAACGCGGGGCTGCTGAGGGACGCTCTCAGTCCAGGAGCCCAAAGGCCAGGAGGCAGCTGAGCTGCGCGGAGTGGAGGCTCCTCCCTCCCCTGAGCTGCCGCGGGGCCGAGGCGCGAGCGCCAGGCCTCCGTAGGTTCTGCCGCCGGACCAGGGGGCCCCTGGCTGACGCAGTCTATGGTGACTGTCTCCGGGGCCCATCACTGAAGAGGAAGGTTCTGGTTGGGCTGAGCACCTGCTCACGGACCCTGCCCTGCCTGCTCACTCCCTTCCTTGTGCTGTTCTGCTTGAGTCCCGAAGAGAGTAAAAATGACCCAAAGTCAGACTGTGGGACCCAAACTGTCTGCCCTTTTGTGCTGGCAAAGGGGGGCCCACAAGCCCACTCTGTGTCCCTTGGCTTCAGACAAATGGTCAGTTGGGACGTCCCCTTTGCCGTTATGGTTGTCGCAGGCAGCCGAGGCCCATTCTTGGTGCCGCAGGATCCCAGCTCCTGCCCTGTGCAGGGGCGCCTGGAGGGGTCTCTCTGGGAGGGGGGACAGCACACCCCTGCCTCTCAAGGGTATATGTGGGCAGGCGGGGCTGGGCCCGGAGCTTCTGGCCTCCTACGGGGGAGAACCATGGGGACCATGCCAGCTGGTGCGAACCAGGTGTCCAAGCCCTGAATGATCAGCCTGGGGCCACTCCACACAGCACATCAGGCCCATGTCGTCCTGGCCCGGGGGGAGGCAGCCGCACTGGTGCTAGGATCATTGGAGACACCAGTGGCCACCAGACAAGAGTTCCAGCCCGGCCCCTGCTGGGTGTAGATGTTGCCACGGCAGCGTGAGTGCGGTGGGACAGGAGAGCCAGGGACAGGGTCCTGCGAGGGTGCTGGAGGCCACCCCCATGCTTGGGGACACAGGCTGGTGGCAGAGCTGGCCTGAGGGGGCCCCGTCTCCAGCCTTCCAGACCTGGCTGCTGCCAGCGCCTGCCTGGGTGGGGCAGACAGGACAAAGGGCCATTGGGCTGTGGCTCCTGGCAACTTCCTGCCTGGCAGCCAGCCACAGAGGGCCTCAGGCTCTCCGCACCCCTATGGCCCAGCTTTGGCCTGGAAACTAGGCTGACGGGGAGGTCCCGCCTCTGTGCCGGGGGACTGCCATCCCACAAGGACTGTGCTGGGGCAAGGGGAGGGCGCTGGAACCTCTAGAGCCTTGGACTCAGGAGACAGGGCGGCTCTCCGAGCATTTAGCAAGCTTTGGGCTCCAAGATGCCTGCGTGGGGCCCTCCATTTCTGGTTGGGATCAGGCTGTTGTCCTCTGCACAGGCTGGGTGTCTTCCTGCAGCTCCGGGCTCCTCGGTCTGACTCACCTCCTGGCCACAGGAGAGCAAACACCTGGGGCAGGTGTAGGTGGACGCGGGACGCCACCTGCCAGCTCCTGCACATTCCGCTTGGGCAGCTGTTCCTGGGGTCAGTGCCCCTGTGGGAGGAGGGGGCCAAGGCTGTCACCCACCTCTCTCTCAGGGGTGCTGCCCTCTCACGCACTGCCCTAGAACATGTGGAGAAACTGGGAAGGAGGCCAAGTCTCAGACCTAGCGCAGCCGGACCCTAGTGGTGGGGCTCACGCTCGGAGGCTCTGCTGTAGGGCACCAGCTCTGCCTCCTCCTGGCCTCCCAGAGGTGTCTTTCCTAACAACGTGGCCACCCCCTTCCCACTCGGAGCTGTCCGGTGCAGCAGAGATTCCTTCCCCACCCCACCCCAGCTCTTCGGGGGCCACTGTGCTCTGGCGAGGATGGGGCTGTGACAGCTGTGCCCCTAGACCTGCTCAGCAGCCCAGGTCCCTGCTCCAGAGCCAAGGGCTCTCTCCCGTCAGGCTGACAGGGAAGCAGAGCCTGGTCCAAGCAGGTGGGCCCTGCCCTACTTAGATGCTACACGGAGGGGGCCCTTGCTCACCTGCCTTTTGATCTACTTCCACCCCCTTAGTCGATGCAAGGGCCCAGAGACCTGCTTGCTACTCCCAGCTCCGAGGACAAGGGCTGCAGCCAGAAAGCTCCTCCCTCACCCTGCCCAGCCAAGCTGGAGGCCTGGTCATCATAGGAGGCCTCACATGAGCCCACAGACGGGGGAACGGCGCCGCTCCAAATCTCCTGAATGTGTCCCCCCCCCCGCCCCCGTCCTGCTCTGGGCCACTGTCTCAGGCCCCAGTGTGCGGGCAGGGCCTGGCAGTGGCACCCACAGTCCTCTCCAGCTCTGAAGCCTAGTCCAGCAATCTGACTCAGCCTCGACCTTGACCCCTTCTGCCTGAGACCCTGAAGCACCTGTGTTGTCCCTGTGTCCATCTTCCTGAAGGGCACACTTGGTCAGGGCTTCTGGATAACATCAGAAGTCTGAGAACTTGTGTCCACTGTTCCTGCACATGGCCTTCTGCTGGGTCACCACTTTCCTCACCCCGATTGTCGCTTTACTTCTCCAGAGCTCGTCACGAACCCATCCCAGTCCCTTACAGCCACTGTCACAGAGGTCCTGCAGGCCTCTGGGGTGTCAAGTCCACTGGTCAGTCCTCAGTCCCCTTTGACTCAGTCCGTCAGCAGCTGGTCACTGTGTTCTCAGAGCCTCTGCTCCATGAGGCCACTAGAGTGCGAGGCACTCTGAGTCGGGGTGCTAGCGCCACCGGAGGGGAGTGGGTGCAGGTGGAGACCAGGAACCTGAGGACAGAGCTCTTGGCATCCCAACATCTGGAGGTTGGGGAGGACTCAGAACATTCTTCCCCAGTGTCCAGTGGTTTCAGCTCAGACCCCCTGCTGTTTCTGATCGGGTGGGTGGAACTGAAGGGGGAGTTTTCCAAGTGGAGAGCCCATGTTGGCTGTTGGAAGTCATCTGAGAACCTGGGCAGGAGTTGCACCTGGTGTCTCCTGCTGATGGTGGGAATGGAGGCCACGGACAGGGTCCACTGTGCTGGGAGGAGTCCCAGGATTCCTGGTTGGGAAGCAACGGACAGACCCCCGGTGGAGACAGCGGAGCAAGAAAGGGTGTGAGGGCCCCAGACCAAGGGAGAGAGCCCCGTGAAGGAGAGTGTGGCCGGTACTGGGCTGCCTCTTGGCGATAGTGGAAGGCAGAGGCTCTCGGGCGGGCCAAACCATTCACTGAAGACAATTAAAACGCTAAGCTATCTTATTAAAGCTTTGGTGAGCCATGGGATTGTTAAGGGCATCTCAGGATGCAATCAAAGGAAAACTGTCACCTTGAGAGGCAACTGTGCACAAAGACCACTGTTCTGTGGGGTCAGATGTGAGTTTTGTTCTGACGGTCTTGAGGAGCTGAGGGAAAGAAATGGAAGCTCAGGGTCTCCACTAAGTGAGGGTATGGGTTTAACAGGACGCCCTCCCCACAGGGAGCTGGGAGCTTTCCACTCCCAGGGTTTCCACTGAAGAAGTGTAAGGATAGCCCAATTCAAGTGCTGGGATCTTTCTCAAGTCAAGGTGGTCCCACAGTAGGCAGGGCCCCTGGCAAAAGAAAAGAGAATTGAGATGGCGCCTTCACCAAGGTATCCGATGACGCCTACAGGTAATTGCTCGAGTACGACGACTGACATGCGGTCAAAGACAACCTGGTGTGCGAGAAGAGAAGACGCTGTGAGCGAGAGCCAGCTGAAACGGCAGTCAGAAAGACTTGCAAGGACCTCGGATTTTGGAATTATCGGCACAGAACGAAAAAAAAATTACTGTATTGAAAAAGAAAAGTTTAGTGTCTGCAGG
Source organism: Mustela putorius furo (assembly GCF_011764305.1). Classification (NCBI taxonomy): domain Eukaryota; kingdom Metazoa; phylum Chordata; class Mammalia; order Carnivora; family Mustelidae; genus Mustela; species Mustela putorius. The sequence continues at coordinate 271,305 of NW_025422005.1, read as the reverse complement.
CAGCTGGAACTTATAAAAATCATATAGCCAATTAAAAATGAACATTTAGAAATGAAAAGTTATAATAAGCACGATTCAAACTTCAATGGACAGGCATAGCAGCAGGTTAAAATCAACTGAAAAGAAGGGACGCCTTGCTGGCTCAGTCAGTGGCTCTTGTCTTTGGGGTTCTGAGTTCAAGCCCCACTTGTGGCATAGAGATTACTTAAAAATCTTTGAAAAAACTTTTTATTAAAAAGGATTTATTTATTTCTTAGAGAGAGAGAGTGAGAGCAGGGGGAGGGGCAGAGGGAAAGGGAGAGAGAGTCCTCCAGCGGACTCCCCACTGAGGCTGGGGCCTGAAGCGGGGCTCCGTCCCACCGTCCTGACATCATGACACGAGCCAAAGTCAGGAATCAGCCCCTTTACCGACTGACTCACCCAGGTGCTCCCGAAATAAGTAAGGTCTTTTTTAAAAAAGTGGCTGAGGGGCGCTTGCGTGCCCCAGTTAGGTTAAGCATCTGCCTTCAGCTTGGGTCATGGTCCGAAGGTGCTGGGATCGAGTCCTGCATTGGCTCCTTGCTCAGCGGGGAGCCTGCTTCTCCCTCTGCAGCCCCTCCCCCTGCTTGTGTGCACACGCTCTCTCTCTAACAAGTAAATAGAATATTTAAAAAATTTAACAAAGTAGCTGAAGAAAACTGGGGATTGGAGGATAGATAAGAAGAAATCCAGAGGCTGGAAATGGGGAAAAAAATAGACCCACAAAATCCCCTTAGAGGGATTTACAGGTGGACATAAAACATGCAGAATTAGAAGTGGGGAGAATGGAAGACATTAACAGTTGAAAGGATACTGTCTACAAATTTTCTAGAACTGCTGAAGGACCTCCAAATACAGATTCAAGGAGCCCACTGAACCTCCAGTGGGATAAATACACATAAACCCGCACCTTGCCATTGACATGAACCCTCCAGAAAACCAGGACAAACGTTAAAAGCAGCCAGAGAAAAACAAGTCAGGTCAGCAGCGGGAGTGACTGCTGACGTCTGGTCCGTGATGATGGGGACAGAGGACAGTGGAACCAGAGCTCAAGGGAGCCTCCAACCAGAATGTCTTTTCTCAGAACAAAGGCGGAAGATAGCAGGACAACCAAAGCCAAGAGAGAACTGGGAAGATTGGCCGCCAGCAGGCTTCTCTGAAGGAACCACGGAGCACACACAGCAGCAGGAGATGGATTCTAGGTGGAAGGTAGGGGGTGTAAAAGGTCGCTCTGAATTAATTTTGACTTCAACAACAATGATGATAACAATAACGAGCTCAGAACTCAAAGGTCACTGAAGTTAAATGCAGGACAGTAAAAAACGTCCCACTGGTGGGGAAACCTTAGTTGGGTAGATCAGGGTCATAGTGACGACAGGCACCCCTGACCTGACCCCATGAGGGCACCACACCTCTGTGGGGCTCCCCAAAACCCACAACCTGGTCTCCCACGAGAAGACATCGGAGCAGCCCAAACCGGGGCGGGTTCCACAAAACAGCCGGCCGGTGCTCCTCGGAACTATCAAGGTCAACGAAAACAAGGGAGAGGCCGTCACAGCCCGAAGGGACCCAAGGAGATGAGACAACGAAACGTCACGTGAGAACCTGAATCGGATCCTGGGACAGAAAGAGGATATTTCAGAAAAACAGGAAATCTGAATGAGGGGTGGAGTTTAGACACTAGTGACGAATCGGGGGGACCCTGGCTCCTTGTGGCGGATACTTCACGCTAAGGTAGGACACGAACCATGGGGGACACGGGGGTGAAGTCTACAGGAACTTGGTACTGTCTCTGCAATGTCTCTGGAGAGCTGAACATTTTGGAAGTAGAAAGCTTATTTAAATATACTTTGAGGGGGTCCCTGGGTGACTCAGTGGGTTAAGCCTCAGGGTCCTGGGATCAAGCCCCACATCAGGCTCTCTGCTCAGTGGGGAGCCTGCTTCCCCCTCCCCTTGCCTGTCTCTCTGCCTACTTGTGATCTCTCTCTCTCTGTCAAATAAATGAATGAAATCTTTAGAGAAACATAAAGACAAATAAATATACTTTGAGGAGTCCTGCCAGTGACCTTGGCAGACATCCCACTTGTGGCACTTGTGGTTGCTGTGGCTGAGGCATCGGGCTGGGGGGCGGTGCTGGGGGAAGAGACACAGGGACGTGAATGGTTGTCGAAAATGAGCCCTGGGCCCTAAGCCAGGACAGCGCTCGAGATGGGGCTGGGGGCCTCTCGGTCCGAGGACAACTCTCGCCTTGGCTGGGGGCATGAGGGAGGGCTAGGGCCAAGGTCGCCCTGGCATCAGCCTGGGACTCTGGGGACCCTAACCATCTGGTCCGTCTTGACTGGAACACTCCTGGGATTCTGGCCTGACTCACAGACTGTCACGGTCTCCTCTGCATGGTGCCTTTTGGGGCTACCACGTGGCATTCTTGATACCAGGGTGCTGCTCAGGAGGGAAGGGCTTCTGGGTGCTGCACCTAAAGACTGAGGGGGCCCAGGAGATGAACCCACACCTTGGGCAGCCAAGGCCAGCAGTGTGAGAGGCAAACCCCGGGAGCAGGCCCTGGAGGTGACGGACCCGGGGTCCCAGGTGTCAGGCTTCCCGGACACGGGCATCTCCAGAGGGTAATGATGGTGCACACTGGCAGGGACTCACCCTGGTGCTGCCGGCTGGGTCCGCACACGCATCTGGGGCTGAGAGGTCCTGGACAAGGGCACCTCCAGACCAGACACTTGGGACCAGACCAAAACCCTTCCAAGGACGTGCTAGGATCCTAGGAGCTGTGGGCACTGAGTAACCGCCCCAGTCACCATTTGGGGGAATCGGCAGGTGCACAGATGGCAGGACCTGCAAGAACCAGACTTTGGGGAGGGCCCAGGCAGCCATGGAAGTGGCCGTGTGGGCCCAGCATGTGCCCGGCTCTCCCCACCCCCAACCTTCCTTTCTTCTAACCTCCAGAAGGGAGCTCTGGGGACTCAGGGCCTGACGGGGGCAAATGTTCCTGGGGGCTCCCGAGGAGTCCGAGTGCCCTGCACCCTTAGAGGCCCTGAACAAAGTCTGGCCTGTGGTCTGAGTGGGTGGAGGGCGGCCCCTTTTGTCCTGGGGAAGGGCTATGAAAACTGATCACAGGCCAGGGGCCTTGGTGTGGACCCCTGCAGGGGTGGCAAGGAAGGTCTGCACCCCATCTCCCTCATCGCCGCTCAGCTCAGGACCCTTCCAAGCCTCCTTGCTGAAGAAGCCTGGGGAGAGGTGATGGCAGGGGAGGCCAGCTCAGCCCTGCCCCAGCCCGACCTCCGCCAACGTGCCCCTGCCCTGCTGACCCTCGCCTGCTCACTCCGCTTGGCCCTCATTTCTAAGAGGCCAAGGCCCTGTCAGGGATGGCATTCTAGGCTGAGGAGGCCCCCCCAGCCCCTGCCCTCAGTGCTGGCACCCAGAGCTGTGGATCTCGGCCGTAACTGACAGGTGTCTTTGAGGAAGATGACAGGGGCCGGACGTGGGAGGCCCCGGAGAGAACGGGGGGCCCAGCATCCATGCAGAACAACTGCTGGGGACAGGCCGACAGGCAACCTTGGGCCCTGCCCTCCCCTGTGGGCGGCGTGGGGGCCACCAGAGCTGTAGCAGCGGCAGCTGCCTGCTCTCGACCATGCCTCTGGCACACTGCGAGGTGTGGCTGACCTGATAGGACCTCCGCCTTCACCGGGGGGTTCTCGAGGTGCTGGGTGCCCCAGGACTCTCAGGTCATGGTTCGAAGGCCTTGGGCATGGAGGGCCCCAAGTGGGGCCAGCCTGAGGGGCCAGCAGACCCTGTGTGACCCCTTCCTTCTAGCCTTTCCCACTCTGGCGGCAAAGGTGAGGCCAGAGCCTGGGGGCAGCTGGGGGTGCTCCGTGGGACTCCGCAGGACCCTGAATCCTGGCTCCTCCTGAGTCCATGGGCCCATGATGTTGGCTGAGCAGGGCCCCGGGGGTGGGGGTGCCTCTCCCTCTCAGCGGTGGCTCCTGACCTGCCCTGCTAGGCCTGAGCGGCTCCAGACTGGGGCTGGTGCTCCTGCCCTCGACCTGCTGGGAATCTGAGCTCCCCCTGCCCCTGGGGGCACTGGTGGTGCCGGGCAGCGGTCGGGGAGGTCCTCCTGTCCTCTCAGGCCCTGCAGGGCCCATGCCAGGCTGGGCATGGCCTACGGCCTGGCACACAGCCTGGCGCTCTTAGGTGGGGCCAGGCCCCATGACTCAGTGGCCTGTCAGGAAGAAACCAAGAGCTGAAGGCTGTGGGGAACCGTCCCCGACACGTGGACCAGGACCTGGGTGTCTGCGCTCATCACACACATCGGGTGTAGCCGGGGGGCCGAGGTCACACGCTTGCCCAGGGAGACAGATGTCTGGGCCGCATCCTCTGCCCTTGGCGGGAGCTGGAGGCTCAGGAAAGTCATGCCATCCCTGAGAGCCCTCAGCCTCGCCCTGCCCCCGGCACTCAAGAAAGGAGGCCTGGTCTCGGAGGCCCCCAGCCTCCAAACGCAAAGGGAGCCTTAGACTTGGGAACCAGCTGGGCTAGGGAGCCTCAGGACCCCCCAGCACCCTCCGGCGGTGCGGGAACCCTCTGGAACAGGACCCACACTCAGAGCAGACCCACGGAGGCCCTCAGTTCTCTGCCACACAGCTGGGGCTCAAGCAGCAGCCAGAACCCTCCAGTGGATATGTGGCCCCCAGGGGGTCTCACACCAGACCCCTGGGTTTCCGCCTCGTTCAGGGGGAGCACCCGATGCCCTTCTAGCCCCAAACTCACCCCTTTGGGGTTCTGGATTCCAGGCCCCTCCCAGCCTGACCCCATGTGGCAGCTGGGCCCCCCAAGCCGCTCCTTTGGCGCTCCCCTCCCGTCATGGCCTCCTCGCCCATCGGCGGCATCTCCAGATGTCACAGAGCCACGGGTCCTCGTCCTTCAGTGGTGTCAGTAACAGCCACCGACCCCAGTGCCCTCCCCTCTGCACTGCGGGCTTCCACGGCGCCTGCCTCGGAACACGGGTCCTACTCGCTCCCTGCGCTCCCCGAAGGCCCCTCCCCCGCACAGGCCTCCTGAAGCCTGGGGAGGCCCAGCCCTTGTTTTGCCCTTAGTCTTTCCTTCCTGCTGTTTTTTTTCCTTTTTATTTTGGAATACTTTCGGACTTACAGAAAAATTTCAAGTACAGTGCGGTCCCGGCGGTCCCCGGGATGCCCTGACAGATCGGGCCAAGCTGGGCAGCGCTCACATTGGTTTCTCACAGTTCCCAGGCCTCGAGGCCCCGGTCGAGGTGTCGGGAGACCCGACCTCTGGCCAGGCCCCTTCCTGGTTCGCCGGCAGCACCTCATCTCAGAGCCCACATGCGGAGACGGTCCCTCGGCCTCTCTCCTTAGAAGGACGCCAGTCCCATCGCGGGGCTCCCCCTCATGGCCTGTCCCAGAAGACGCCCTCCCGCAGTCCCCTTCCCGCCACCGACACGCTGAGGGACGAGAGCTTCCGCGCGTGGATGTGGCCACATGACCCCTTTGGGGCACGTACTGGGACTTTCTGTCTTCTAGGACATTTGAGGGTGAGGTGCTGGCTGGCCCTCACCCCTGGCCTACAAAGCCCTCCCGCCGGCCCAGCCGAAGCACCGCACAACCACAGAGTCTGGGGAATCCTGCCCCCCCCTGTCCCCTGCCGCTTTCCGGGCTGGTCTCATGCCCTCTTGACCTGTTGTCCCAGTGCTGTCCTCCCAAAGGATCTGACCCAGGACCACAGGTTGCCCTGAGCTGTGGGCTCCCCTAGTCTCAGCAGGTCCGGAACATTCCTCGGCCTCTCCCTGACTGCTGAGGCCCCTTTGAAGCTTCCAGGCCCGTCCTTCCGCACAAAACCCCCCACATAGGTGTCAGAGACCCCTGCCTGTCTCACATTTCACTGTGGCTCTGGCTTTGCTCACTGGTGTCGTGAGTGGCAATTTTCTCATTCGTGGTTCTTCTCCTGGAAGGAAAAGCAGGTCCCTGTCCTCCCCCGACACTCGGATTTCGTTCCCTGGTTACCCTCTGTCACCATGTTTGTGGCTGTTTCGGGGGGCTGGTTCCCCCCGCCCCACACTTGTAGCATCCGAAGGCGGCCTCCTTGTCCGGCCTAACACCTGTCTCTCCAAGCTGCTGGGAGCCTCTCGGTGGAGAGTGAGCCCCGAGGGCTGCCCACCTCCCCACACCTAGTGCTTGGTTTTCAGCCCTTGCCCTTGACCTTCTGACACCAGGGTCACCCTCGCCACCCTGGAGCCCTTCTCTCGTTGGGCTTCCTCTCCCGGCCCCGGGCTCTTCTCCTGACCTTTGAACCTGGCCAGCCCCAGTCTGTCCATGTTCTCTGTTCCCCGCCGTCACGCTCTCTCCAGACCCCAGACTGAACACTCTGCCTGCCAACAGTTCCCACTACCCACCTGCCACCCCAAGTGCAGGGGGCAGACCCGTCTGTCCCCATGTCCACCAGGGGCCTTCCGTCCTTCTGGTGCACTCTGTGTCTCCACCCTTCGGGAGAACTGGCTGTACCTTTATAGTGCTCAGACCTGGAGGTCCTTCGGGCCTGTGTCACTGCCCACTCTAACCACCACTGTCTTTCCTGGGTCCGTGCTGTGACCTCGCCTGGCCCCTACAAATGACCCCAAAGTCTGTAGGCTCAGCTCCACTGGCAGCAAATGGAGACACACTGTCCCCTGCTCTCCCTCCCCACCCTGGTCCGCATCCCCCCGCCCCAATCCCTGCCCCTCTCCGGCCTCTCTCTGGGGTTCCTCGTGGCCCCCTTGCCCTGTCAGCTTCTTTGTGCATGTCCACCATGAGGAGGTCCGCACTGCCTGCTACCTGGGAGCCCGGCCCACATGCCCCCCAGCACTGTCTGGCCAGCGGTGTGCACGGTCTGGGGGGCGCTCGCCAGCGGGCTGGAGCTGTGCCACTCGGGGCTCACCGGGAGACTGAGCGTGGCCGCACACTTGGCACCATGGGTGTTTGCAGAACGAACGAATGAATGAATGAGGGTATGATGCTGAGGTGCCAGCTCCGTCAGGACCTTGAGGGGTGCTTCAGGGGCACTCACAACTGGGAAGGGGCTGCCCATGGCCCCAGGCCAGGGTTTTGGGGTCAGAGGACAAGGGAGGGTCTTGGGTTCGGGACACAACAGCATCAGCTTCTGGGCAGGCGCCAGGCACCAGCGACGCTGCGGGGACGGAACCGTGCAGGGCAGAGCTGACAGCACGGTCGGTGCTCACGGGGAGCTTGTGACCAGCCTTGGAGCTGAGCCTGGCGCTGGCCTCCCGGCTTCCCCGCAGGCTGGGTGGCCCAGTAGGAGGAGCAGAAGGGAGCAGGAGGCCCCTTAGAAGGTGTCGGATGCTCCAGGCCTCCAACAACAGGTTTGGGGGGGCCTGGGGAGACCCTGCTCTGACCCCTGCCGCCCAGCCCTGCCCCCAGGCCTCCGTGTGGTGGTTCAGATTTGCATTCCAAATCACCAGCTGTGGCCAGCTTAGCATCTAATTTGAGTGAAAATGCTCAGATTCAGGGGAGAGGGTGGGGCTCGCAGCCTGTGGGAAACTTGCTCACCAGCTCTCAGACCGAGCTGGGGGACAGTGGGCTTCCAGGGGATGTCCCCTTCCCTCCCACACTCGATGTTCTGAGTGGGGTCCTGGGCCAGCAGGGCCCTGCCAGGATGGAGGTCTGCGGCCCCTTTGTCCTCGGGCCAGCCCCCCACCCCTCCTGGTCTGGCTCAGCTGCAGTGGTTAGAGTGCCTTCTGGGCCTCCCCGACCCCTGAGCTGCCTCCTCCAGCCACGATCCCAGTCACGAGTGGTGAGGCCCGCTGTCTGCAGCCCCAGCCCCCCTTGGCTTCCCCGAACACGGGCGGACGGGGCCGCCCCAGCACAGTACCGGCAGGGATAGGGAGTGCTGCCGGCCGTCCCGCCCGCTGTGGGGTCTCAGGCGCTCCCACGCAGTGTTCTCGGCGGCTCCGGGGCCCGGGGCAGAGAGCTAAGATGGAGGCGGCCCCTCTGCCCCACGGACTGATCTGTCTGGCTCTGGCTGACCCTCACTCCCAGCCATAGCCCAGCCCATCCTGGTGGCTTCCCCGGGTGGAGACATGCTGCCTCTCTTCCGGTTAGCCCCTGGGACGTGGGACACCCCCCCCCAGCAGGCTGTAGGCCCCATGAGCCCCCAGGTGTCCCCAGTGCTGGCAGGAAGCGAGGGCTCAGGAAATCCCCGTCAGAGGGGGGAGGGGAAGGGTCAGGTGGGGTCAGCAAAGAGGTCAGATGAGGCCAGTGAGAGGTCAAAAGGCCGAGTGGGGTTAGCAAGAAAGTCAGGCCAACAAGGCTCGGGGAGGTAAGTGAGAGGGTCGGGAGGGTCAGTCATGAGGTCAGGTGACATAGTGAGGCGGTCAGGCAAGGTCAGTGTGGAGGTCACTCTGGGTAGTGGAGCCCCTCCTCCATCCTTCCCCTGGGGTCCCCCTGGGGGGTGTCTCTGTCCTGTTCTCCCTGCAGGGGCTTGTCCGATGGGGCCTCCTCCCAGGGTCCAGCTGGGGAGAGGCCGGAACCACCGGTCTTGTCCCGTGTCCTGAGTTAGAGTCAGAAGTGACCCCACGGAGCAGGGCACTCAGGGGCCGGTCAAGCAGGATGTGGCGTGATCTCTGGGAAGAAGACTAGGGATGCTGGGGGCGAGGCTTCTCCCAACTGTCTGGGTACCCTTCGGGGAACAGAGGCCCTGAGCCGGGAAAGGCTCCAGAAGCCGTAGCTGGCTTTCCCCACAGAGGCCTCTCTGCCGGCAAGCAGAAGTAAAGCCTCGGGTTTTCCGCTCCGAGGTGAGCGGGGAGGTGGTTCCTCAGGCCTTCAGGAGAAATACATGTTCCAGAAGAGGAACCATGGAGGCACTGGTTCGGGGACTGTTGGGGGGCAAGGGGGCAGAGGCCCTGGGCTCCTCCTGCTCCCGCGGGGGGTGGGCGAGGGGCCAGGTTAGGCCATGGATCTTGGCTCCTGCTCTGGATTTCTCCGAGAGGCCTCCAGGGGGTCAGTGGCCTGTCTGGGAAATTGTCCCGGAACCAGTCTCTGGTCTGGCCTCGCCCCAGCCAAGTCTGAGCAGACTGCCATGCAGACCACGGGACAGAACCATCCAGACTCCCTGTATGTATCAGGTCCAGCGGCAGCTGGGGAGGGAGTGTTGGGGCAATCCTGGGGGTGCAGAGCCCAGCCTGTGCAGCGGGCTCAGCCTGGAGCGGGAGCCTGGGCATCCAGGGCAGGACACAGCCACACCTAAAGTGCTGCTGGGGCCCCCAGGGGGCCACCGGCCTGATGCAACCAGGGGCCCCAAGAAAGGGAGGCCTCAGCTGGACTGTTGCCATGGCAGGGAAGGAGCTCGGCTGTCCTGCTCCACCGGGCACCCTGACCCCCTGGGAGGGGCCCCGGCATGGCGAGGCTCCTTCTGCACCTCCAGGTCCTTGGGGACCGGCCGAGGTGCCTGGGCTGTGGCCCAGCCGCCCTCATCGGCTCCCAGCGACGGAGAAAGCAAGCTAACGAGGCCGCTGGGCCCAGCTCTCCCCCCTCCACCTCCATAATTGGTCTCCAAAGGCGGAAGACTGTCGCGGAGACGCCTGAGGTTGCCGCCAGGGAGAGGCTCAAGAAAACTGCCGCCTCTTTTCCACTCGCTGGGGCCTGATTGAGCTCTGGGGCCGCCAAGCAGGCTTGTTTTTCAGATGCACACGGCGGGTGGGGGGGAGGCCTGGCTCCCCGGTTTCCAGGGGCACAGAGGCCTTCCCCAGCTGAGCCTTCCAGACCTTTCTCAATCAGGAACGGTGGGGGCACAGCCGCAGAGCTGAGAGGGCCCAGTGGCCCCAAGCAACACCTGGGTCCTAGTCTCATGGGATCTGGTTTGATGGGGGAGATGTCTACCCAGGGAGTATTTTGTAACTGAGGTGAAATTCACATAACATAAAACTAAGCCCTTTGGAGTGAACTCTGTGGCATTCGGTGCCCTCACGATGCTGGGCGACCTCCGCTGGCCTTGGGCGCCAGAACATTTTATCCCCGAAGGAAAACCCACTAGGAGCCCCTGATCCCAGGAACCACCAGGGGTCTCGCCGGTCGGCACCCTTCCTACCAGTGACGTCCACAGCGGCCGAGCTTGCTGTCTCCTGCCCCTGACACGGCCGACCCCAGCGCCCACACTCCGGGTCGGTCGGCAGGAAACGCACAGTCCACTCAGACGACTTGCTCCCCGTGTGGGCCCGACACCTGTGGGCAGCAGAGGGCAAAGCCGGTGGGGCTGGGCCAGGGTCGCAGGGTCCCTGGGAGTGAGGGGCAGTGGAAATCTGAGGCAGGGCAGGGCTGGGGGGCAGGAAACATGCAGGGTGTGGCCCTGGGCAGGTGACTGTGACGTGAGGGCCACCCAAACCAAACCCTGGGGCACCTGCTCCCACGCGAGAGAGGTGAGAAGAGGATGGATGCCCTTTGACACTCTCACTCGGCACAAAGAGCACCGGAATCCTGGGTCCCCAGAATGTGAGCACAGCAGCTGGGAACGAGTCCGAGTTCTTTGCACAAGGCCCTGAGAGGTCGCCCCAGTCGCCCCGAGGAGAAGGGTCAGGGCTTTGCTGAACCTCCTGCCCTGGGTGTGAGGCTTTGCTCGGAATGTGGGTCCCAGTCTCCGTTTGGCCCTTCCAAGACACTGAGAGACTCGAGCCCAGGAAGTCCACATCCCCAGCTGGGCCCGGCATCTGGTGCGTAGTTGCCTGGAAGGAAGGGCCCTGGGGACCGCCCTGGGCCTGCATGTCCGTGGGAGACACGGGAGGTGGACATGACACTGGTGGAGGGGTGGGGGGAGCCCGGGGTCCCAGAAGCAACAAGCGCAGCGTGAGGGGAGGGGACATGGAGGCCAGGCCAGTGGGAGAAGGTCACTGTGGCCTTGGCTGCAGGAGGGAGGAGCCAGGCTGCGGGTTCCAGAGGGTGAAGGCTTTGTTCGCGGAGCTTCGGAGAAACAGGCGGGAACCAGAGGCTGTGGCCAAGGAGGGTTTTGTTTAAAGACGGGGAGGGGGGGGCGGTGCCCTAGGGAACCAAGGGGACAGAGGCGGACCCTGGGAGGGGGGGCCCCGGGGGCCCCGGAATAGGTCCAGTGGGGCTCCCCTTGGCCAGGAGCACAGCTTTGACCCTGAGGGAAGGCTCCGGCCTAACCCCAAGTCTGCGAGGCCACCCGACTGGGTGTTTCCGGAAGCCTGTCAGCAGGGAGCTGAGCAGGCTGCCGGGAGAGGACACAGGCCCTGAGGGGTCCCTTTTACCCTCACTCTGCTGCCTGAAAGGGGGCGTGCATCTGAGGGTTCCCTAAGCTCATCACCCTGGCTGCTTTGCTGTCCCCAGTGGATGGTTCCCTGGGCTTCTTCAGCTGAGGGTCAGACCTGCCCCCTGCAGGTGGGCAGAGACCCCTGCCCCACAGCCACTCCTGGTTCACTTCCCGCAGAGCTCCCCAGGCCCCAGCTACTCTTGGGGGTGTGCTCTGGGCCGGGATCTCTGAGCAGCATGCCTGTCTCATTAAGGGGGAGGGTCCCTGCCCTGGTGAACCAGCAGGCCTGGGCCCATCCATGGCCCAGGAGGATCCCCCCACTTGCCCAAGGGGTGAGACCCTGGAGTTTACTTGCCCACCCAGGGCATCACCCCGGGACACAGCCTCCTGTCCCAACAGCTCCCCCCACATGGCACCCCAAGGGGTTCCTCTCTTCCTATCTCACACTACAGACTCAGAGCCCCACTCACGTGCCCCTCAGCTCTGCCTGGACACTGAGAGGCACGGGGATCACACCAGGGGCACCCCAGCTCTTGTTTCAGGGTAGAGCATAGAGAGGACATCTCCAACACCACTGTCACTCTGCTGTCACCCTGGGTCGGACTCTGGTTGCCTTTCCTTCTCTCTGTCATATACGGGGTCCTCCCTCCTCGGGGTCAGATGCGGGGGTCCTCCATCCCAGGATAGTCTATCACCCCACGAGGAGGGAACCTGGCAGAAGGAAGGAGCCCACACCCTCCCTACAAAGCACATGACCCCAACACAGCCCACACCCCCATCATCCAACATCCGCGGAAGAGGTCCCCTCCATCCCTTTGGGCAGCAGGTCATCTGTCCTGCTCTCCGAGGGCCATGGCTTCCATCCAGGGTGCTGTCCCCAAGCACTCTGGGGGACTGGCCTCTTCCTCTGTCTGGACGCCAGGCTCTGGGCAGGCCCCGGGGGGTTCTGGGCCGCAGCCTGCGTACCCGTGTGAGAGCCTGCGAGGGCTCGTGAGCACCCGGGTCGGACTCCGGGAGCATCTGCAAGGGGCTTGTCTGGGGTCACAGGACCGGACCGGATGCCGCGCTGACTGAGGTCAGGGCTGGGAGGTGGGATGTGGGCAGGGCTCATGAGGACGGTCTCGCTCACGGTGGGCACTGCGTGCGTAGAAGTGCCAGCGGGTGGACAGCGTGTAAGTACAGCTGGGTGAGCCAGGCGTGCCCACACGCATGCACACTCAGTGTCCCTGGGCCTCCCCCCGCTCGGGACGTCGGCTGGTACGAGAGGAGGAGAAACTGCGTTGGCTTTTGGGGTCACAGTCTTGCTGTGGCCCCTCAGAGGAGCAGTGCAGAGGGGGTTCCCCCGGCAAGGGCCTCCGTGTTTCTGTCTGTTTGCAAAGTGAGGCTTTCTGTGTTCTTGTTCTGAGGGACCCCTGGAGAAGACCAGCTCGGATCCTGGGCCTTGGGCAGGGACTCTGGGGCGGCTGGGAGGGGCATGGGCGCTGGCCTTGGCTGTGAGGTGGGGCCGTCATGAGATGCTTCCTGGAGGGGGCTCTGCAGGGCCCAAGTGGACCGGGAGGCAGCCAGGGGTGGGGTGAGAGCTGGGTGGACGTCAGCTCACCCAGGCAGCTGTGGCCCCGGTGGTCGGACACCTGCTCCCCCAAGTCCAACGGGGGGAGTCCTCGAGTCCAGCAGATGTGGGAGATCTGGGTGCGGGCCAGACAGACTCACAGATGAGCAAGAAATGGGGCGGGGACCCAGACCCAGAGAAGCTTCCCCTCTGAGGGCAGTCGGGACAGAGGACACAGACTCTAACAGAGTGTTACAGAGAAGACCACGGAGCGTGTTTCACGACCTTGACATAGAGAAGTCATTAGAACACAATACAAACCCGCGACAGGAAAACCCTCCAAAGAGCCTTCGCGAGGAAAGACACGGGGAACAAAATGAAAATTGAAGGACAGGCTGATGAAGAGTTGCATCGCGTCTTACGGATCAGGGTTAACCCAGAGCCCTCCCCTCCCCCCCACCCCGTGCCCCCCTCAGGGGCACCTCTAGGTGCAGGTGCCCTGGAGAAGCCTGAAGGCCGGAGGGTCCCAGGGCTACCACCTCTCCCTCCCGCAGAGCCTCCCTTTGTGAGGGACACCCCCTTCTCTGCCTTTTGTCTTTTCCAAGACGAATCCCAAATAAGGGCCTAAAGCCTGAGCAGCTGCAAGTGGTGGCCACAGCGGGTGGTGACCACAGCAGGTGGCCAAGAAGAGGTCTCAGGAGGGAGCCGGGAGCCGCAGCTCAGAGAAAGGCTGCTCTGCTTTCTTTCGGGACGACGGCCCTGCACCGTCACACGGGCTGGAAACAGAAATGGAGTCCCTCTGTGTGTAAAACATCAAACTTTTCATTTGCAGGTCCTGCCGGCTTAGGGGGGGCCAGCAGCCCCCACCCAGGGTGCCCTGCTGAGCTCCAGAAGCCGGAATCTGGAAAGCCAGGGCAGGGCCGCTGGTGACCTCCTGGGGGGCTGCCTGTACCCCGTCTGGGGCGGACCCCAAGCAGGGGAGAGCTGTGAGGCCAGCCGGACCATGAGCGGGCTCCTGACCCACAGACCCCTCGTGTGGGGGCAAAACGGAGTCTCGATGTCAGGCAGGAGCCCGTGTCAAGCAAGGAGCCCAGCGGCAAAGGGCACCGAGGCTGTCAACAGGACCAGCACTACCCCAGGGCACCCCAGGGTACCCAGGTCCCCCCAAGACAGGCAGCCGCAGGAGCAGAGGGGAGCTGTGAGGCGAAGACCAAGTCACCCTGTTGCAGGCGAGGATTTTTGCAGCAAACGGTCAGGTTCCTCAGACACCGACCCCTAGAAAGGCAGCTGCCGCAGAAGGCCCTGAACAGAACTGAGACCCCGGGGGCCCTTCCCTGCTCGAACGTCAGCCGCAGGTCTGGCCCCAGAGGGCTGACCTACGCCCAACCCAGCCCCGTCTCCACTGCGCGCCCACACACAGACTGCACACTTGCTTTGTTACCGGGTTTGCCGGGTACGGTTTGTGCCAAAATCACATCATGAAACGTCGTGGAGTTTGGGGTCCCAACTCTGCGCTACAATCGTGATCAACTCTGCTTTACAGTTGAATAAAGCTGACATCTGGAAAGACCCGGCGCCTGTGTGCCCTCACCACACCGAGGCGGGAGGCCCCTCCGTCCCCCAAACGTCCAGAGGCCACCACGTCCTGTCCCTCCCCTCAGAAGACACAGGTCTGGCCCCACTGTCCAGGACGCTGGGGACTAGCATGTGTTTGATACAAAGGCCATTCAGCCGGCACCCGTCATCTTAGCCGGCAGACCAGGCTGTGGCACCCGTCGGCGGGGAGGACACGGTCCTGGGGTGAAGGGTGCTTCCTTGAAATTGCACGCGTTTAAACCCAGCTTTCTGGAACATTCACCGCTTTCCACAGACTAGCAAAGCCATGGCCATCCCCCCTGGTGGGGAGGGAGCTGTCTCAGTCGGGATCGGCCCTCCTGCGTGGCCCCTGCGGCCTGGGCTCCCTCCCTCTCTGTGTCTCCCAGATTCCCCCACTGCCCATCCAGAGAACAAGGCTGCTAACATCCAGAGTGTGATGGAAGCTCCCGGAAGCAGTTGGGGGCAGGGGGGTGGGGGGAAGGGCCACGCCCTGTTCCTGGAGCAGGTGGAAAGCAGGAAGCCGCTGTTGGCACGTAGCCAGGTGGAGCCTATGTGGGTGAGCCGAGCCTGGCCTGGCCGGCCGGGGAGGTTGGCAGTGGGTCGAGACCGCTCCAGTCCTGACGGGGCTCAGGAGAGCAAAGCCTGTGGCCTCAAGTGTCTCTGTGGGGCTCATCCAGGCCGCCCGCCCCCTCCCAGGGCGCCTGAGGTGGGAAGGCCACAGGGGCACACAGTCTGGAAGTGAGCTGAAGGGGACTCGGGGTGGCCTGCCCCGGAGGATGGGGCCAGAGGACAGCCTGCGACGCTGGCCACCAGCGCCAGGGCCCTCCTCCGTGTGTGTGTATGCACGCGTGTGTGCACGCACGTGTGCGTGTTTACGTGGGAGCATGGGTGGTGTGGGAGTGTGGGCCCGTGTGCACGTGTTACTGAACACACGTGTGTGCGGGCACGAGTGTGTGGCACCCAGAGGAGAAAGGCGTCGGAGGGGCCCCAGGAGAGCAGGGGCTGCAGTGGGCGCAGGCTCCTGACCCTGGGAAGGTGGGCCGAGCCGGAGAGGCCGGGGAGACCCCAGCCCCCTTCCCATGGCTGCTTGCTGAGCCCACCCCAAAGGCCTCTGTCAGCTCCTGTGACAGAAGACCCTGAACCCTTCGCCAGGGTCACAGGGATCTGAACCCAGGCCTGGAGGCTGTGCTGCTGCCTGATGCGGGCCAGTTGGGGCTGGAGCAGTCCTCTCTCCAAGAAGCCCCCAAAGCCTCCAGGGGGTTGCTCCTGCAGTCAGGCTTGGGGCTCCCAGAGCACCCCCCTCAACAACAAGGCCCCAGAAGGACCCACAGCAACAGACACTGCAGAGGGCTGGCGAGGTGAGGACCACAGGCCCCAGGTCCTGAGGTGGGGGCCCGAGGACCCAACACACGGCTGCGGAAGGAGTAGCAGGAGGCGGGTAGAGCTCAGACGCTCGGCTCCTGGCAGGCACCTGTCCTCTTCGGGGAAAGCGACTCCAAGGATTGATTTGGTGATGGGGACACAGAGATGTGCTGTGACCAGCAAGCTTGCCTGTCCTGTTCCAAGCTCCCCTTCAGTCCACAGACACCGGCCTGCGCGGCTGGGGACGGGCCAGCCCAGAGGTCGGGCAGGAAGCTGGGGCAACCTGTGGCCTTAGACCCCCGCACTCATGTCCCGCCCGGCTGTGCGGGCTCCCCAGGTGGATGAGGCCCCGTCCCTGCCCTTCCCCTCCCCCCATGGGCACACAGGCCCGAGGAGAGGAGGGAGCACGGAGACCCCCGCTTGGAGGATCCGCCCCCGAGAGCCGCTGGGGGCGGGGCGGGCCTCACGCCTTTGTCTCCCGCACCTGGCGGGGCTCGGGTTTCCTGATGCAAAGCTAAGCTTCCCACCCACCGGCACCCTCTCACCCTCCCAGGACGAGCGCAGTCCCCAGGGTGAGGCCGCCACAAAGCGCCCTGCCCGCTTTGTTAGCTGGAAAAGCCCAGAAGAGGCGGGGCTGCGGGGTCGCGGACAGGTGCGCGGGCTCCAGAGGCCCCGGTATGAGCGAGCTTGCAGAGGGAGTGGGCTGGGGCCACCTGGGTCCCCTCCGAGGCTGGACTGCACTCAGCTGGCCGGCAGGAGTGAGGTCCGCTTGCCCTACAGAGGGGCTTGAGGCCAAGGACCCAGGGCTCACTGACCTCCGGGCAGGCCGGGCCTCTGGCCCTCCCGCCCCCAAGGCTCTGCTACCCCGCCCCCAGAGTGCCGAGCAGATCAGCGGGGAAAGGGTTAAGCCCGTCTGGGCGGCGCCTTTGTTTGCTGGAGATCTGCACCTGCTCTTGAATTAACCCAGACAAATGAAGGGGGAAAGGCTCCAGTCCTACCAGAAAAAGGGTCCGCCCTCCTGTCTGTCTCACAAGACCTTGCCTGGGCAGAGACACCACCCCCCACCCCAGGGGACTAGAGCCGCCCCAACCCCTTCCAGCCCTCAGCCAAGGCAGGTGTCTGCTCACATCCGACAAGCTTCAAGTTCTGCACTTGGACTCCTCCATCAAGCAAGCCGCCTCAGCCCTGTGCCCCACACCCTCCCCCCGGGAATGGCTGTCCAGGCCTGCACCCCAAAAGCTGAGACCCCCCCCACCCCGGGCTCTGTGCTCCCCTTTGCTGTCTGGCAGTGATCAGAGGCACTGCTCAGGGCGGAAGTGCTAGCAGCCCCTGGACCATTGCATCAGCCGCACCCCCGAGAGACTGTTTGGGACTCAGGCATTTTTCCTGTGGCTTGCCCGCTGACACCCTGCAGGTCACCAGCAGCCCCTCGCCCCTACAGCCCCCTCTGACCCCACCCGCTCTGCTACAGGGTGGCCACAGCTGTCCCCCACGGGCCAGCCCAGCCCGTCTACCTGGTGTGGACCCCATAACACCCTCCCCAGGGCACGGGGGTCCCCAGTTCTCCACTCACTGCCCCCCAAACGCTTGTGTCCTGCAGCCTCTGCTCAGCTCAGAGCCCTCCAGGGCTGCCTCCTCTGCCCCCACCATCCCTGGCCCCCAGCTGCCCCCCGCCCAGGGCACGGAGAGCGGGGGAATCAATGTGTGTCTTGGCCTCAGAGGGTGTGTGTGGACACAAAGTTACCGGTCCGGACACTTTCCCTTAGTTCTCTCTGCAGGCGCACGTGCTCTTAGAAGGGGGCCATGGAAGGTCCCTCAGCCCAGGCTCGGACATACACCATCACCCCTGGGCCACAGCCCCCCGGAACCCCGAGGCCCTGCTCTCTGACCTGGGCACCCATCCCACACAGGACCGACCACGCGAGGGGACAGGAGCGTGTTTGGGAAGTGCTCCTGCTGCAGACCCTTCTCCTCTCTCCCCAGCTCCGTGTTCACGGGCTGCTCCCTGCACGCTGGAGGTCTTGGTGGGGGTGTGCACCATGGAAAGGGACAAATACCGCAGCTAGGCACCCACTCCAACCCCCACCCCCCAGGCCCAGGCCCGGGACCACCCCATTCCCTGGGGACGGAGGTGGCAAGACCCTCCAGTCCCTGCCAAGGGAGCTGTGGAGCGGGTGTGTGGTGTGGGGTCCCAGGCTTCCAGCACATCTTTGACATTAAAACCCTCTGGAGCCACAGGTACATGTTGGTGTGGGCTCAGGCTGGAGCAGTCCCCTAGCGATGCTGCTGGAGGGGACTGTGGTTAGGGTCAAGCAGCCCACTCACCCCCCTCCACACCACTCCCTTCTGGCCTGGAGGGAACCACACACCCACCCTGCGGTGGCACTAGGGAGGCTTGGGTTTGGACCAGAGTCCGTGTCAGCCACAGGCCTGGCCCCCAGCCTCCGTGTGTCCTCCTCCCCGGGCCTTGGTGGTCGGTTGAGCTCTCCAACAGGACCCCATCATCCCTAAGTCCTTCTGTGGGGCTTCTCCCCTGCCGCCGAACCCCACACTCTCCCTCTGAAGGCTGTTTCTTGGGGACCAGCGCGAATGCGGGCCTGTGACCTGGATGCCTTCTCCAGGGTGCTTGTGTGGCCACATTCTGGGCACCTGTTTGCAGAATGCCAGAAAGAGTTGGCACCCCTCCTATTGGGGGCCCAGGAAGCCCTGCAGACACCACCTGCTCCCAAGGCCACGAGAAGCTCTCCGAGATGCCCAGGGTGTGATGACAGTTCCAGGACCCCAGGACCTTCAGGCTGGCCTGTGCAGGGACCTTTGCTAGGGACCCTTGAGGCCACCTCATCTGCTGAAGTGGCACGTGGTGACGTCCTGGGAGGCAAGGACAGCCCATCTCGGATGCTGTTTTTGGTGTTAGCAGGACGTGAGGAGTGGGTCTATGGAGAGAAGTGACTGATCCGTTCTGGTTCTCCGAGTGGGATGGGGAGGTGTGGAGAGGGCCAGAGAAGGCCAGAGAAAGATTTGTGCAGGGAGAGGGCGAGCCTGGACTTGGGGTTTCCCAGTGAGCTGAGGTTCAATTGCGCTATTACATTAAGCATCTGTTTCTTAGCAGAGAGAGCCCTAAGTGTCTCCTAAGCACTAGCTTTCCTAGGCACCAAGTAAGGCAACTCACAGCAAAGATGTGTGAATTAATCAAATTGTTCTTTTTCGGGGAAACCAAACACAGAATCTATATTCCAGGACATCTCCTTCTCCCCAGACCAATGACCAGTGGACCAAACTCCAGAAAACTCTTGCTTGTCCACACAGTCCCGGGAACCCCGGCCTAGCCTGTCAACCCATGTCACGGACAGACAGACTTTGTGGGCGTCCCCACGGTTCCTTCTGCTGGCAGTGGCACAAACCTGACGGGTTAGAGGGAAAGGGGGCCCAGGAGGCAGGTTTCTGCAGAAACAGTTAAAGGCCCACCCAGGGTTAATCAGGTGGGGTAGGAAGTGAGACGTTCGAGCACAAGGCCGGCTGCCCCACTGGCTGCCCGGGAGCAGAGACTTTGGATCCGACACAGGAGTTCGTGCCAGGGGTGCCCAGCTTGACAGCCGGGGGCTGCTGAGTCCCGAGTCCTGGGCTCGAGGGAAGGACTCCAGGTGCAGCCTGCTCCCAGCCTGTCTCTCTCCGGCCTCCCTGAGCAGTCGCGCAGATGACCTATGTGCCCACGGGAGCATCGCGCTCACCATCACCGCTTTGGGAAGGGCACACCAGGAGCCGAGCACAGGAGACCCCGGCCCACCACCAGGGATGCTGCAGACTGGCCAGGACACCCAGCAGCACGCTGCGGACAGACCACACACATTCAGCACACCTCACGGTGGGGGGCTCGCCCTGCCTCCCGACATGGGTCATGGGGGGGCCTCAGGATGCCTCCTTGTAGGCACCTTACAGATGCTCCTGATTCTGGTGAGCTGAACAGACCGCTGTCTCCGAAGACCCGCGTGCTGCGCCTCCCACGACACGAGAGCCACCTACCCCTACAGATGTGAGGGCTTCGCTTTTCCAGGTTTGCAAAGGTGTCCCCCCCCCAAGTGACACCTCACCTCCAGTGAAGCCGGGTGCCCACCCAGACCCCCTGCCAGCAGGTGCACAGCCCCCGCTGCCCAGCGCTCTTGTCCGTCTCCTGGGGATGGTTACCCTCTAAATCACGACTGATACTCAGTAGGGAAGCTTGGCCTGATCTCCAAGGCCAGAAGCTCCTTCCCTACCGGACCTTGCTTCCCTGTTCCCTGAGGTCCCCCTTACCCCAGTACTCCTTACACAGGGTCCTGTGCCCTGGGCCCTGCTCCCAGAAAATGGACTGTGTCTGATTTTTGCCTTCCTGACAAGTAGTGAATCTGAACCTTTCTCCAGCCTGGTTGCTGATGAGTCTGGTCATCGGCTCACAGGCCAGAGTCCATACCCACCCTTCTGTAGAGTCTCTTGTGTTTTCCTTGACAATTGATGAGTTCTTAACTCTGATAAAACTCTGATTTAACTTTGATACTATTTAAGTGTGACTGTAAGGAAATATGGGGGAAAACACATTTACTGTGTTTCTCCAGAGTCTGTATGAGAGGAAAACTTAAAAAAAAAATCATTAACATCTTCAAAGAGATAAAATATTCTGACCACAGTAAAAGATCAGAGAATTGTAGAAATAAATATGCAGAGAACCAAAATGAATTCTTGGAAATTAATATTTCAGAATAAGTGAAAAGCTCAGTAAGGGAGTTGGAACACAGAGTTAAAGAATTTCCTTGAAAGTAAAGCCAGAAGACCAGCAAAAGGAATTAAGAAAAGTCATTAGAGACCAGTCTAAGAGGTCCGGGATCCCAATATTTACCACAGAAAGAGGGAGCAGAGAAAACAGAGGGAAGAAAGAATTAAAAATTAATAATTCAAGAAAATTTCTTAGAACTGAAGGACAGGAATTCGCAGACCAAAAGAGTCACTGGGCATTTAGGAAAAGAGATGGAAATGAATCCACACAAAGGTCATTTTCATGAACTGTCAGAACACTGGGGACAAACACTTCCAGCAAGAAACAAAAGTGGTTTTCATGCCACAGATCAGGAGTTAAACAACATCACGTTTACCCACAGCAGCATCAGAAACTGGGAAGCACTGGGAAGACGCACTCACGGTTTAGAGGAAAGACAGAGTCGCGTACGCAGCCGGACTATCATGCAAGCAAGCAACAGTGGATTAAAGTCATTTTAGAGCCACGGGTCTGCCATGTGCCCTTTTACAAGGAGCCGCTGAAGGACATGTTCCACCAGAGCAAGGACTAACTAAGAGAGAGGAAGACATGAGATCCAGGAAATCCAACCAAGGGAGAAGCAAAGGGAATCTTCAGGCTGAAAACAAGGGAGATTTTGAGGTGCCAGCCTTGCCCCCGACCCAGGAGGACCGACCAGGACCGGAGCAGGGCATTTGCCTCTGAAATACCCCCACGTGTTCGAATCTGAGCCACTGGCAAGAATCTGAGGATGAATCAGTAATGAGTTCACAGAAAACAGCAAGTGCGAAGGAAGATGATTAACTCCAGGGAAAACAACTCATGTGTGGGCTAGGACGGTAACCACGGCCTGCCCTTGGCCCGAGGGAACACACGTCTAACCCCGGATCATGACGTAGCCCCACCGGGAACGCTTGGACGCGAGAGCGGGGGCAGGGAGAGGTGGGAGAGGTAAGTGCTGTCTTCCGCGATGAGTTCAGCAGAGAGTACCTAAAACCGAGACACCAGGAAGCCGTTTAATGACGCTGTTGCACAGGTGCAGGCCAACAGCGCAAGAATCGTCTGGAAGAGGGAAGGGGTGTCTCCTGGGATGGCATAGGGGTGGCTCGGAGCTGTGTCGGTCTTGTAGGAACGCTGCACACTGACACCACATACAAAGAGAGCTATGATAGAGAAAGGAAATAAACATTCAGTGGGATACCCTCCACCCCGCGAAGCCCGGGAGTCGCTTCAGCAGCGCCGGAGCGGCGCCGGAGGAGGCCCGCTCACCCTGGCTGCGGACCTGCCTGCTCCCCTACCGCGACTCCTCCTCCGACAACACCCATCTCCTGTGCTGAGGTCACACTTGGCCTGACACCCCGACCCCGAGCCCACCCTCCTGGGCAGGCCTTGTCTCTGCCACTTTCTGACGTTCTGCCGTGGGACCGCTCACGGCCCAGCCCCGCGGTGGCGCCGCCCTGTGTTTGAGGCCGCGTGTCGCCGTCGCCGACAAAACACGCGGCATCGGCATCCTGGGCTCCAAATCTCGGCGGGTTCAAGTTCAGCTTTGACGGAGGAAGCGGCCCTACTTCAGCCACACGCAAATTCCGTACCTTTAGGGCAGGGCACGGTATACGTCTGTCTCGTGAAATGGAATAAATTCGGCTCCCTTGCGAGTGCTCTCTGCCACTGCCATGTCTAGGAACGCGACGGAGTTCAGTCCTGCTCCCTCCCTCCCTGGGCCTCCAGGATTCTGGCTGTCACCTTCGGAGATTGCCGGGCCATAGTGAACGGTCTAGGGACTTCACCATCACCCTTCTCCAGAGGACACTCAAAGCCCCACACCCATTACAGAGGTGCAAGATCCCCATTCTGCCGGGGAGTCCGTGGGTCATCCTGTGGCCTTTTTGGGCAGCCAGTGGGGCTGGATTTCCAACAGGTCACCATGCTGTGGGCCTCAGGCCTCCTGCCTGGCTGGCACTGGCCCACGGGCCCTCTCCAGCTTTCCCAGATATTTTCCGACACTCCCAAAGGTGTGCCTGGGCCACAACCCCTCCCCATCCCCCAACAAACAGCAGAAGCACTGCCGGCTTTCCGTAAGACACCTTCAGCTGACGCAGCCCCTTCCAAAGACCCCCACTCTCTCTCACAGGGTCATGGCCTGGGGACGTCCCCACGGTCCCGAAGGCCTCAGCGTCCCTGGCAACACCAGGACATCCCGGAGACCGTGGGCTGGACCACAGCTTGGCAAGAAAGGCGGCAGCCTTGGTGGGAGCTTTCCAGCCAGCCCCGGTCCGAGGCAGAGGTGGTCAGCACAGACCCCACAAGACCAACTCCTCCCCGGTGCTTTCCCGGGAGCCGCAGTCCTACCTGGTCCCTTGGGAGGACGACAGGGCGGCAGAGAATCGTCGGCAGGCGCGGCTTCCCCGGGCTGCCTTATCGGGGCCTGGCTGGGCGGAATGCGGTGGAAACCTTTGCCTGGTACAGCCGGCCTCTGCAACACAGCCCAGGAATTTTACGTTGAATAATTTTTAACTTCTGCTGGGAGAAAACCAGGGTTGTATATAGTGTCTGTCTACATAGGAATGCCAAGGGCTTTCACTTAAAAATAAATACCTCAATAATCACAAGGAAACCTGCTTTGGGGGAAAAGAGAGAAAAGAAGAGGAAAAAGAACAAAGATAGCGGTCGGGGGCAGTTGGGGCCGCGCTGGCCGTCACGCCGGCTGCAGGCCAGGTCTGCCCCCGCCACTGCAGGGACGCGGAGGGAGGGCCTCCCGGCGGGGGTGCGGGCTGGAACCCTTCCTGGCACCCCTCTGGGTGTAAAGCTGGCTGGCCACCCCTCCCCCACCCACCAGTCCCCCAACCCCCCCAGGCCTGGAACCCCATGCCCAGGACTGCGGTTTTTCTCTACAGCCTCATGCTGGAGACCTCTACGGCCCGTAGACCCTGCGTGCCATTCTCCTGGCCATCAGTCCTGTCCTCAGCCAAGGCTCGGGCCTGTCACCCTGTGGCTGGACAAGACAGAGGCCACACGGAGCTCTTGGGAGCCTGTGGACGACGGGCGAGGGGACCGCCCAGCAGGCCCTGTGCGGAAGAACCATTACACAGGGAGCCAGGAAGCGCACAGCCTGAAACCGAAGTTCCCCTTGATAAGACCTCAGCTTTCTCCAGCTCTGGGGCAGGCCCCACTCACCCCCCCCCCCCCCCCCGGGGCCGTTGCAGAGGCCCGCAGGCCGGTGTGGGCTGGGAGGGGGCGTCACCCTCTGCTGCGGAGGACAGGGCGGGGCAGCCTAGTTCCATCATGGGCTCGGGTCCCCAAGAGTCACCCTAGGGAATCTTGTGCGCGGAGGGACTGAGCTGGGGAGGGGCTTTTGTCCGGGGTCCTGGGTGGGTGGGTCGAGAGGGGCTCCCACCAGGAGCCCTCCAGGCTCCCTAGCCTCCTCATGAAGCATAAAGCGTCGCCTGGTCCCTGAGCAGCCCGGGCTCAGCCAGGGGTAGTGGAGCTGTCTCGTAGCAGGCCCTCTGTCCAAGCAGGGCGGGCACCACTACAGGCCAGGGCTGGGAATAAATCTCAGGAACCCGTGTGAAGGTCAGGGGCTCCCTCAGGACCCACCCTGTAACACGGCGGATGCCGAGCTGTCGGGAAGAGGGGACAAAGCAAGCCAAGGCGGGGCCGCATGCTAGGGCCCCTGATAGCCACGGGGCCACCTGCTGGGGCACAGGCCTGGGCTGCAGGGAGCCTGGGCTCCTTGGACACGAGGGCCCTAGTCCTTCTCACCTGAGCGAGGGGAGCAGGTCACGTGCTCACCGCTGCGCCCCTCCCCGCGGACCAGGCCGCTGCTCTGGGGCGGGTGTTGTCAGCCCTCCTGTGCACGGAGCCGGCCGGCACCCCGTCCCCCTCCATTTGTTCACCCTGCGTCGGGTCTCGGGGTGCGTGGGTTTGCTCCAAAAGCGCTCCCAGCGCTGGGTCTGTGCTCTGCAGCCGCCGGCCCGCACGCTGGATGCCTGGGGCTTCCCCGACGGCTCTGTGGGGCGCCCCAGCTGCTGGCCACGTCCAGCCAGGCTGCCTTGTGCACACCTGGCCGCCGCGTCTGGACTCTTGGCCACATCCGTGCACATACTGGTGCCCCGTGTCGGACCGCCCCACGGCGAATTCTTGTGATTCATCGGCGCGTCTGCCACAGCTCACGTGCTGGCCCGCGTCTCCGCGCGAGGTCTCCAGACGCGGCCTGGCCTTGGAACAGGCTCCTTTTCTCACACCTCTGGGTGGGATTTCTACCTTTTCCCTGCTAAATTGCCCAATTCCTTTTGTAGCCTTGATCATGGTCTCTATGGATTTGCTCAGCGAGCTCAGGGTCTGTCCGGTCTGAATCCCCGACTTGGACGGAACCAGATGTGCCCATTGGCGGCCTAGTGGCCGGCATGCCCGCGGTGTTGGGTCGGGTCTCCCTCCTGACCCCGGGCCGCCAGGCAGCAGCGGGTTCTCCAGCCTCTCCTGCCCCTGCTGTGGGGGGATCCAGCCCTGTTTTGCTCCATGTCGTGACCCTGTCTCCCTGCCTCCCCCACGCCCCCCGCTGGCTTGTCCATCCCTGGGCCCTGCCGCTCCCTCCAGTCCGTGTCTCACTTTGCCCGAACCAGCTGGTTTGTAAAACTGTCCCTTTGCTCTGAGCCCACAGCCCGGAGGAGCTGGTCCCTCCACTCTGTTTGTGACATCTACTTAGTTATTCACGCCCTTTCCTCTCACAAATTTTAGGGTAAATGCGTCTGGTTCTCGAAAACCCTCCCGCTGTCATTTGGAGCAGGACTGCGCAGGCTTTGCAGGTGCGCGGAGGGACGGGCTGTGGGTGAAGCTCAGTCCCAGCCAGGAGCTCGGCGGCCTCTCCGCGCCTCCGCCGGCGCCCGCGGGCCTGCCTCAGGCTGGCGGTCCTCCCCACAGATGCCGTGTATTCAGTCAGCTCCCAGACACGCTGTCACTCCTCGATACTGTGAGCCCACCTTTTCTTGCTGTCTTGCTGGTTGGCTAATGCTGGTATATACCGTGCGGTGGGTGGTTTTCATCCCTAAAAATGGGGTGCGGGGTGCCGGGGTGGCTCCGCGGGCTGCGTGACTGACCTCCGGCCTTGACCTAAGGGTTCTGCGTTCAGGCCCAACTTTGGGCTCCACACTGGGCAAGGAGCCTACCTAAAAAAATTTTTATGTTATGTAAAATTCACCTCTTTTTTTTTTTTTTTTTTTCCCTAAAGTAAGCTTGACACCCAACACGGGTCTTGAACTCACAACCCCAGTATCAAGAGTCAGATGCTCTACCGACCAAGCCAGCCAGGCACCCCTAAAATTCACTGCTTGGAAGTGTGTGTTCCAGCGGCACTGAGCATGTTTCCGTGATGCGGAGCCGTGGCCACGTCTGCCTGGTTCCAGAGAGACTCTCGGCTACTGCACCACCGATCTGCTCAGTCCCTGGATGTGCCTGTCCTGGCCATTTCGTAGTAAAAGAATCATGCAACATGTGACGCTCTGTGCCTGGCTTCTTTACTATTCTTTATTGAGATGTTGATCTTTTTATTGTGATGAAATATACTTCACATAAAATTTACCATTTTAACCCTTTTTGGGTACACAGCTCGGGGGCATGGACGCACTCACAGTGTGGGACCACCCTCCCCACTGCCCATCTCCAGAACTTTCCATGTCCCCAAGCCGGCACTCTGTCCCAGGAGACACGCTCCCCACCCAGCCCCTGGTGCCCCCATCCACTGCCTGCATGAACTCAGTCACTCCAGTTTCCTGGCGAAGTGAAGCCGTACAGTGTCTGTCCTTCTGTGACCTGCTGATTGCGCTCAGCACAACGTCCTTGGGAGAACGGCGTCTGTAGTTCAGTCTCTTACTGGGCTCTTATTCGAATGGTTTATCCATCAGTTCTGTTGGTTCTTCCAGATGGATGGTCACGTCTTCTGCAAATAACACCCATCGTTATCTCTTCTCTTATACCTGGGTGCGAGGCCTCTCGCGGATTTTCCTTCCACGTCCCGTTGAGCAGGTCTCCAGAACCATATGGAGCTGGGGCTGTGCCGTGGGGGCCCCTGCCCTGACCCAGGTCTAGAGAGAATGGGTGGGAAGCCTGCCGGGGGCCCGTGACACCTGGGCTGAGGTTTCAGGGTGTGGGTCTCCTCATGTTCCTGAGCTTCCTGAGCGAAGGAGCACTTCGCTAAGAGGAATCTTTAAAAATCACAATTAGATTAGGGGCGCCTGGGTGGCTCAGTGGGTGAAGCCTCTGATTTCGGTGCAGGTCATGATCTCAGGGTCCTGGGATCGAGCCCCGCATCGGGCTCTCTGCTCAGCGGGGAGCCTGCTTCCCCTTCCCCACCCCACCTGTCTCTCTGCCTACCTGTGATCTCTGTCTGTCAAAGAAATAAATAAAATCTTAAAAAAAAAATCACAGTTGGGTCGGTTCTAAGATTTATTAAAAACCTTTCCTGCATCCGTTGAGGTGTTCGCACCTTGTGTGATCTAGCAAACCATGCTTGCATTTGGTGAGGAAACTTTCGGTCATCCTGTGTTATTTTTAGTGCACCACCCCATGGGCGCAGTTACAGAGAAGATCCCCATGTTGAGAGCCCAACCCCCCATCCCCACGCCCACAGGCCCTGGAATCAGGGCAGGCTCCCGGCAGGAGACACGGAGCCCCAGGCTTCCAGACACATCGGGGGTCTCCCAGCGGGCTCCCAGCTGCCTGTGTCCCCCGTGCTGGGTGCCGGGGAGTGAGCAGAGTGGAAGGTCCCTCCTCTCCCATCCTGGGGACATCACGCGGCCCCCTGGCACTGGGGGCCCATCCGAGGCGTCCAGGGCGGATGGCCACCTCAGGCGCCGTGTTAGGGTGTTGCAAGATGTGGATTCTAACGACAGCTGGCTCTTGCTGTAGGTCTCAGAGAGTCCAGCAAAGGAACAGAGACAACATTTCAGAAAACAGATGGTCACATGAGGGAACGTATCTCACCCTTTCCAAGGGAAGACACAACAGAAAGAGCTTTGTGTCCAATGCACAAGCCATTTAAGGAACCGAAAGGTCAGACTCCTCAGGCTCTCAGGATAAGTCCTTTTTATGAGGGAAGTGCCTGCGGGGGGGCTGCACTTGGGATAATAACCGGCCCCGAGAGTTGCAGAAACATGGGACCATTAAGCACCCCTGAGCCAAGTTTGTTCAAATACGAAAACTGCGACAGGCGCCAGGGCAGCCTGAGGGACCAGAGAAAAGCATGAGCCAGACGGGGCGAAGCCTGGGGTGTGTGCTTACCCCTACCAAACCCGGGAGCCTCATGCCTGCGTCTGTGGGAAGCCCGGCAGTGCTGCAGCAGGGACACCTCCCAGGCGACAGAGGAGGGGAGGGGGACACTCCAGCCACCACCTGGACGGTGCCCGCGAGCTCTGCCCGGGAGCAGGTGGGGCCTAGGCCCTGAGGCCGTGTCAGTAAGGGGAACCAGGTCTTGGGAGACTGGGGGTTTTAGTCACGGGGCAACCTGTGCTGGGAGGGAGGGGTGAGGGTCTCGGGGAGGGTTCCCAGCAAGGGAAATGGCCTGGGAGGGAACGTGGACAGAGTGGACGGGGTGAGGGAAGAGTGCAGGCAGGTGCAACCCAGGGGCACAGGTGCAGCTTTGGGGAGGGTTATGGCCAGGGAAGGCAAGTGTGACCAAGGGGCAGGCACAGCTGGGGGGAACAGCTGGGTATGTCCGCGGCACAGGTGTTGCCAGGGTGGGCCCTAGCTGACTCGCTAGGGTTAGTGGTTGGGTCTGTGGGGAAACCATGAATGTACAGGGTTGGCAAGGGATGAGATGTCCCCAGCCCTGGCAGGAGTGACGAGTGTGGACAGCAAACAGGCCAGGGGCAACCATGCTTTCCTGGGAGCAGGTCTGACAGTGAAGGTGACCAGCAGGCCCAGTCAAGAGGGTCAGAGAAGTCATGCTGGAACCCCGCATGTCCCCAGACAGCCGAGAGGCCCAAGAGGTTGTGTGTGCCTTAAGCACCAAAGCGGGGGCCACTGGGCCTGCCCTGAGGCCTGGGAACAGGATCAGGCGTCGGAGCCAGCCCTGACACGAGTCTCCACCTTGTGGCCCACACCAGCTTTCTGTCCTGCACCTCTGGGACCATCCCCTCTGCTACACAGACCTCTCGAATGTCCAGAGCAGGGCAGGGCAGGGCAGGGCAGGGCGGCTGTGAGGGTGGGTGGCGTTCAGGGACACCTGGGGGCTGGACCTGCCGATGTCCTGGACCTGCCGACATCCTGGACCTGCCGCACCCTGGACCTGCTGACGTCCTGGACCTGCCGACACCCTAGACCTGCCGACACCCTGGACCTGCCGACACCCTGGACCTGCCGACGTCCTGGACCTGCCGACATCCTGGACCTGCCGACATCCACCAGCACATATGTGGTGGGGACGCGGCCTGCAGAGAGTTCTGCGTGTGTGTGTATGTGTGTGCATGGGCGTGTGTCCCACACACATACGTTGTCAGGGCGGGGGTAGAGGACCAGGTCCAACCCTTGGCTGGGAAGTCTGCCCAGGTCCAAGGCAGTCTGGAGTCTGGGGAGCCTGGGCTTGGACACAGGGTCAGAACTGTGAGAACCCACAGGCTGGGGGCAGCTGCAGGGCCCAGAGCAGCCAGCCGGAGCCTGGGGGCCTGGGCAGAGGAGCTCCTGACTCTGGTGCTGGAGAAGACCTTCCCCGCCGAGCTTGGGTGTGCCAGGTTTCTGCACCCTCGAAAGGCCAAAGGCTCACAGCGGATGGCCATCTGCGCTCCCCGGGGCGGGAGGGACGTCTGTGATGCTCTGGGAGCCAAGGAAGGAGCCTTTCCCTCTGGACGAAGTGTGGCTTTGGGGAGCCAGGGTGCTCGAATGGCCCTCATCTGGCCAGACTCCACTGAAGAAATAAGAAGGTGCCTGAGGCCCATGGCCCACGCAGGAGACTCAGGTGAGTGCAACGCTTGCTGCCCTCGGGCCCTGGGGGCAACTCCTGGAGGCCTCAGCAGCAGGGTGGTTGGCGTGGGAGCCCGGAAGGGAACAAGCTGCTTCCAGCCGTTAGCCGCCTCCAGAGCCAGACAGACGGCACGACACGAGAGGTTCACCGTGAGCCTCCTTGGAGCCCGCGCAGCCCGGGCCCCTGACCGTGGCCGGCCCTGCAGGAGAGGACTGGCAGGTCCCCGGGCAGGCAGCACCAGCTCCTGCAAGTGGCTGGCGAGTCCCAGGGTTACCAAAGGGGCCCCGGGGGCGTGAGCCAGGCGGCGGGGGCGATCGCGGGCCACCCACGGGTCTCCCACTCGCACGCGGACCTGGAGGCCTCAGCGCGGGCGCATGTGCGGGGACGCCCGCCGCCCCACGCCAGCCCACAGCAGCTCTCCCCTGATGACGAGGTCGCTGCTTAGGAAAACACACAGATCTGTCGAAGGAGGCTGCCGCCAGCACGGGTCCACGTCTAACAGGTACCCTCACTGGCATTTGGGGGCATTTCCTTATAATCATTTTTCCCCCCTTAAAATCTTTTTTACACAGTGATGCAAATACACAGCTAAAAACCAATTCTGCTTTTCCCGTTCAAGGTCGCACTGTCTTCTCTCCCCTTCCATTATTGTGCGCTCACCGGACACGGCTTAGTGGCCAAAGGTCATGACATTACCTGCCCTCGATGGGTTCGCGCACGATGGTTTCTGCGGGGTCAGGCGGGCACCTCATCTCTCGTTCCTGCTGAGGACTCTCAGGAGCCATCCAGACGGCCCGTGCCCAGGGTGGCCAGCGTGCTGGTATGCAGAGGAGACATGGGGACGCTGAGTCGCTCACCCCGGGTCCGGCCGGGAGCAGGGACAGAGAGCCCAGCCCCACGATCTGCAGGTCAGCCACGTCCTGGGATCCCCACCCAGGGGCAGGCCCCACACCTCCCTTGACGCTGCTCCGTGGGGATGCTGGGACCACCCCGCAGGCCAACACTCAGGGGCGGCTGAGGGCCCTTGCTCTTAGCCAGACTTGTGCCACCCCCCTTGGCCCTCTGTCTGCCTCCCTGGCGAGAGGTAGTGCCGAACCCTTCTCACTAACCAGACAGCTGTAAGGGTGCCTTGGGAGGTAAGGAATGCTCCGGGCTCTGCAGTGGGCTTTTGCTCATTTAAAGGTGGCTGTGTGCCTCATGTTTGCACCAGGGAACTCGGGCGCTGTCAGCAGGGGCGTGGCCTCAGCTGGGACCGGGCTTCTCAGTCCCTGGATGGCCCAGCTGCCCTGAAGAATGCGAGTCAGGCTCCTAAGTGCCGT
The DNA here is from genome assembly GCF_011764305.1 of Mustela putorius furo. Taxonomy (NCBI): domain Eukaryota; kingdom Metazoa; phylum Chordata; class Mammalia; order Carnivora; family Mustelidae; genus Mustela; species Mustela putorius. Next base: position 240,472 of record NW_025422005.1, on the reverse strand, counting down.
GTCACCTGTGTGCCCAGACAGCAGAGGAGAACGAGCCCCTGGAGGTCCCCAGGGGTCAGGGAGGGCACAGGGGCTGTCCTGCATCCTCGTGGCTGGGTTCCTAGAGGACACGCCTCAGCCACAACAGCCCCTCCCAAGAGGAGCAAGGCCTGGGGGGGGTGTAGTGCGGGAGGTCGGCACCATCCCAGGGGCTCCGACCAGACAAGCCGACCAGCCCCTTCACGCCATCCCTGAGCTCTGGGGAGCAGGTGGCCGTGCCTTCACCGAGTGCAGGCCTCAGGCGACTCTGCGGACCACAAACCCTGCGCCATGAAGGCGTCCGGGGCTCTGGGTCCCCTCAGTCCCCTTTGCCTCCAGTGTCACCTCATCGGCACATGGAGACTCAGCACCAGGACACGTCCCGGGCCCTACAGGCCGCCGGCCAGCTTCCATGACGCCCCCGTGCATCCCGCACAGGAGGAAGGTGTCCAAGCGCTCCTCGCCGTGGCCTCCTGCCGGGAGGACAGCCTTAACTGCACACTCCGCGAAGCCCCGAATCCCCCAGACACAGCCCAGCTGCTCTCCAGGGGCCTGTGGCTCCCCACCCCTCCTCTGCCCCTTGCTGACCACCTTTCTCTCTCGCACCTGCACTGTGACTCCAAGAAGCTTCTCTGGCCTCTGTCCTGCTGAGCCCTTAACAGCCAAACAAATATTTGCGCAGGGTGGCGCTCAGGGTTATGTATTAAATGGGCCTAAAGTCAGAAGGTCCGGTGGTAGCCCTATAAGGGCCTGGGTGGCCAGGGGAGCACAGGGATGACAGGCCCGTGGTCGTGCCGCATCCTGGGCCTCCCTACCCAGACGGGAAGGCAGAGCTCCCTGGTGGGCCGCCCCCGCGTCAGGCCAAGGCCAGCAAAGGGCTGGGCAGAACGAGGCGGTAGGAGCCCCGGGGAATGCGAGGTGCATGGAAGGTCCTTAGCAGAGATCGGCCAGGACGTGGCAGCGTCCTGGAGGCCAGCAGCGTGCAGGGCGAGGAGCTCCCACGGCGTTTCCCACAGTGGCTGTATCAGTTATCTACTGCTCTGGGGCCAGGGACCCCACTTCTGTGGGTGGGAACGCCAGGCATTTGTCCTCTCTTTCGGTGGCCCAGGGACCCAGAGCCGCTGACAGAGCAGAAGGTTGTCCCTGCCGTACAGGGCACCAGCCCAGAGCTTGGCTGGAGGCCCCCACGGGGCTGCTCACGAGGGCTGGTGTCCCCCAGGGAGGGCAGCTGGACGGAGCCAGGTGTGGCCTTTTCAGAACCAGTCTGGAAAGTGTGGCTCTCTGAGTTCTGTGGCATTGTGTGTGCCAGGACGTGAGTCCAGGGACAGGGAGGGATGGGTGCCCACGGGACAAGTACTTCACAGTGGGGTGCCTGTGGCTCTGGGAGTTGGCCGGCCACAGGGGCTTCGATTTTGACCAGCCACTAGTCAGGGTCGCTGCCCGATTGGTTTTGTTTGGTTTCGCTTTTTCCCTGGAAGCTTTCAGCCCATTTATGGGTTTGCTTGTTCGTGCGGACCGGTGGACTGTGGCTGGTTGCTGAAGAGCAGAACGTGGGAAGAGTCTGGAGAAGACGCACATTTAATTCAGACAAATGCTTGGGTGCACATGACCTTCATGGGGACAGGTCTTCTCTTCAGAGACCCCAGAACGAACCTGCCTGTTGGGGTCCCTGGTCCCCGAGGTCCAACAGCGTCTTGTTCTACGGAAATGTTGCCACGTGCTGTCCTTAGCCGGCCTTTTCAAGCAGCAAACCTAATTTTCATAAGAACAGCTCCGGGTCTGTGGTCAGTCACTCAGGTTGCTCTGCGGCACCCTGGACTTGGCCGTGAGTCTCCAACACAAGTCAGCATCTGCTCTGACTTTGTGTCAACTTGGCTGTGCCACGAGGGGCCTCAGACACGTGGTCAAACATTGCTCCCGGTGTTTCTGCGAGGGTGATTCTGGATGAGACGAGCCAAATGAGTAAAGTGGGGTAAAGCAGGTGGTCTTCCCGGCGACGGTGGCCTCCGCCGATCTCCTGCCTCTGCACTCGGCCTGGAGCGACACTGCAGCTTTCTGGGTCTCCGCCTTGCCACATGCAGATCTCAGGACTTCTCGGCCTCCACCATCTGGTGAGCAAATTCTTTACGACATTTTTATGTGTACGACCTACCAGTTCTGTTCCTCTGGAGGCCCCCGACCAATAGTTTCTCAGTGCCCGGGGGACTCTGGGTCGCATCTAGCTCATCTGACGGAGCAGAGGGGATGCCAGGTGGGCTTTCCCACCGTAGGAGTGCAGGGATTCTCTCCCGCTCATGCCGGCCCCCTGGGTCACAGGCGTGTGGGCTGCTGTACACTCGTGCATCAGCTTCACAGACAGGCCCGGAAGCCGATGAGGGACCCTTTGTGGGGTGAGGGGAACCTTGTGACTCAGAAGAGTGGGGTCCCGAGGTCATGAGAAGACCCTCGGCAGGCTTTCTAGAGCAGAAAGACAGCCGCCCTGGAGAAGGAGCTGCCTTTGTTGATAATACAGGAATGAGCATGGGGGGAGGTGTGCTGGACCCGAGCTTGCCAGGTCTCCTCGGAGGTGCCAGTGAGGGTTTTGGGAGTGGGCGGGGGACCCATGATTTGGTGTTTTCCGATGCCTGGGACGGAGGCGTGTGGAGGCTGCAGGCGGGGTCCCTTCTCTCCGCCAGGGGAGGGGCTGCTTCAGCACCAAGGTCAGGAGCATTCCGACATCCTTCCAAGGGGAGGGACCTACGTTCAGGCCCTGAGAACCCACATTTTGGCACCTCACTGAGAAAGGGCCCAGGTTCTGGGCTGCACGTCAGAATGGCCCCGGGGCAGTGGTTCCGGCTGGCTGCCCCCCGGACAGGGACGCCACCTGCAGGCCGGCTTGAGAATGTGCCAGCCGCCGAGGAGGGGGCCATCAGGTCCCGCTAGGCCATCCCATGGCCCAAGTGTGAAGCTGGCCAGCCCACAGGGAGGTAGGGGGTCCCAATCCAGCCCCGCAGCAGGTGACCGGGCAGGGCCTCGCAGACCGAGAGTTGAGGTCACCGGGGCAGTCTCCTGCAATGTGCCCAGGCCCCAGCTGGGGGGTGGCCTAGCCCTGAAGGAAGGGTGACCTTGGTCATAGTCCATCGCGGAGGTGGGACATGTGCTACAGAGGTTTGCTAATAACAAACAGGATTACTTGCTTCCCTGCAAGGCTGGTTTCTTGGAGTTCATAGAACATTCCAGCAAGGCTGAAATGCTCTTTGACTTTCAGCAGCAAGCAGGGAGCATTTGGGGCCCACAGGCTCACCCCGGCAGGCTGTGCCCATGAAGCAGCGCCCTCCAGGCCGCAGCCCCACCTAGGCCTGTGGCTGACTCAAGGCCATTTTTTGTACTTTGTCAGGTGACAGGTGTTCGCTCTGTGTCCTTGTAGTCCCTGGCTCCCCGGGGTGCTGTGTGCTGGCTTCCCGCGGCAGGTGCCAGGCCTGCTGGTGGTCACAGGGGAGCACACAGGGGTAAGCCTCCCCTTACACACCTGAAAAGCAAGGACAGGGTAGGGTAGCCTGGGGCAATCAGCTTGGCTTCTCCCGGGTCCCTGCACAGACGTCTGCCCCACCCCACAGCCTAGGGAAACGGGCCTGCTGGAGGAGGGCAGGGTGGGGGAGCTGCAAACAGGGCAATTAAGGCCTCCTTCTAATTGCAGGCAATTAATTAGTTGGTAATTGAGCCTCCCCCAGCATTAGGCTGTTTGGGAAGAGCTAACGACCTTCACCTGCTCCCTGTGCTGTGCAGGCAGTCCGGCAGGTGGGGGTCCCGAGCCTGCGCCATCCCTGAGCAGCTGTGTGGCAGCTAGAGCGCCTTCCCCCTTCCCAGGACCCGCAGAGGACACTCTCAGGGAAGCTGAGGAGTGGGGGGTGGGGGTGGGGGCAGTGCGGGGGGTGGGGCAGGCCGGCTCCCACCTGCCAGGGGCAGGCGGCATCAGAAGGGCCTTGGGTGGGGAGCTGGCTGCTGTGCTCGGGCCCCTCTGAAACAATCCCGGCCGGAGAGAGTGTGCAAGGCTGGGGCTCTGTTGGCAGCTCACCGAGGGTCTCCCCTCTTTCAGAAGCTCCAGGCCCCCTTTGTCTGAACAGCCCCGTTACAGGAAAAAGCTGAGCCTACGCGATGTCCCTTGGTGTCAGGGGACAGGACAAAAAGCAAAGACCCGGAGGGTAGATATGGAGTCCCGTGCCGGCCACGCAGGTTCCCCTAATGGCCCCATCTTCCTGAAGCCCTGCTGCTACGCGCTGTGGAGACCCTGCCCCGTCCCTGGAGGTGGCTCCAGGACACAGCTTAGAGCCAACACCCGCAGGGTGGGTGTGACTAGCCCACTAAGGACTCCACGGGGACTTGCGAGGTTTGCTGCGGGGGTGGGGGGTGTCCATTCGCCTCGGCACTGCCCAAGGCCAGCCTCCAGTGTACGTTCCCTTGTTCATTAAACCTGCCGCCCACCGGCCTGGAGCGTCCTGCCCCTTTCTTCTGCCTCTCCCGCCCTCCACATTTGGGGCAGTTTCAGATTTCAGCAGGGAGGCCAACCGCCACCACTGGGGAGGGACACAGGCACTTGTTTATTCTGCCGTTTTATCCCTCGTGTGGTCCCTGGGACCACCCTGCCATCAGGACACGGGCTGCTCCACCCCACAGAGACCCGTCTCGCTGCCCCTTCTCGCCCCCGATCCCTCACCTCTGCGAACCACTCGGCGGTTCTCCACCTCCATAATTCTGTCATTTGAAGATTATTAGGTAAGTGGAATCACAACATATTGGACTGGATTTTCGAGATTGGATTTTTCCCCCAGCAAATGCCTGTGAGACCCACCCAAGCTGTCTTCAACTTAATATACGTTATTCCAAAGTGTCTCTTAACGTTTCCAATACTACCTAAGTCTGGTCGGGTTTCACTTTGTGACACCAAATGTAAGACGTTTCCTCTTGGGAACGGTGATTCAGTAGCCAAGCTGGCCCTCTCACTGGCTGAGTTCTCTTCTGTATCACAAACGTAAAGGAGCCCTGATGCCATTTCAGTGCCACAACAGTCGTGCGGGCTTGTGGAGTCTCCTAGCCTTCCCCAGACCGAATCCGCAATCTCTGCAGAGTGGAAAGGTGTCCATGCAGGGGCGTAGCCAGCCCAGCAGGCCAAGGCGGTGCCCCTGCCCCTGGAGAGCTCTGCGGGGTGCTGGCGGGATCCCCTTCCTGACCACGGCTGGTTTCTGTGGGCACCAGCCCACGCCCCACATTGCGTTGCTCCCTGTGCCCTGCGGGGAATGCCCCCCACATGACTGCTGATGGGAGTTTGCATTTTTGTGGCCCTTAAGATAGTCAGGTAAATATATTTTTTATTTTTATTTTTTTAAAAAAGATTTTATTTATTTATTTGACAACGATCCCAGAGAGAGAGGAGGAAGCAGGCTCCCTGCTGAGCAGAGAGCCCAATGTGGGGCTCGATCCCAGGACCTACTTTTTATTTTAGTCTAGAGACTTTGGGCTCAAGAGGTGTCCTTAACGTGGTATAGTTAACCTCATGAAATCCTGTATTCTTTCATCTTCTCGGCACCCTCTGGCTCACCGGGTCACTTATACTGTTTCAAGAACATCTCTCTCAGCCTTTTCTGGACCACAGGAGGCCACTGACCATCAGAGCCTTTACCTGATGCAGACTTTGCCTCAGTGGCTGCTGGGCGCCCTCGATGACAATAGCCTCACAGGTCTTGCCAGGCTCCCCCGCCTGCCTTACACACTGGAAGGGGCTGGGGGGCCAGGTGTGCCCTGCCAGGCAGTTGCTTGGCAATGGGGACACCAGCCTGGGGCACCGCAGCCCTGACACTGGGGAGAAGACCTCCCTGAATGAGGGAGGAGGCAGGCGACACTTGTACCGCAAGGGCTAGGCCATGACAGGACACGTGGGGGACAAGAGACCGTCAGCTAGGACTACAGCCAGAGGGCAAGGGGTGAGGGCAGACGTAAGCTGACCCCTCCTGGAGGTGAGGCTTCCAAGGGATGCCCAGGAAGGCCGGGGAGGAGGCTCGATTGGGAAGTGGGCTCTGAATTTAGGAGATGAACTGAGTGGGTGGTGGCAGAGAAGCACTCAGCCCTGAGCTCTGTTCTGCCACTCTTGGGAGCACGTGAGCCAAGGGAGCACCTGTGGGGACCAGCAGCAATGGGGGTGGGGGTGACTGGGTGATGGGGGCTCCTGCAGGTCAGGACCCAGCTGGCTGGCTGGGAGTCAGCCTGGCTTATAGCACAGCCCCCGGCCTCCAGATCCTGCCCTCCAAGCCCTAAGCCTTAGGTGGACCCTGGGTACGGCTCCTGCATGGGACTCCTCCCTGACACTGGCAGCAGCTTCCTGGAGGTGTGAGCCTAAAAGGGTTTAGGCCCTCTCTGGGCCTGATCTTGCCCCCCAAGCCTGGAAGGTGGAAGGCCACCCCAGGCTTAGCAGGAACAGCCTGCAGTCCCTTTCCCAGGGCAGCCTCCCTGGCCAGCTCCGTCAGCCCCACAGGCTCTCGCAGCAAACCTGTGTCCCCCAGTCTCCCTGAACACTTGCCTGCCCAGCTGACAGCCAGGCCCGTGACACACCAACTGCTGCCACAGAGGCCCCCGAGGGACACCCTGGGCAGCAGTGCCACCTCCATTAAAGCAGCTCAGGGAGTGCTGTCCTCCAAGAAACAAACAAGACGGTGACTCTCCCTCCGGTTCCCGACACTCTTCTTGGCAACACCCTCATGCTGCAAGGCTGGCAGTCTATTTCCACTGGAGACTCTGGACGCTCAGACTCGGGAGGGATGTCCTCCGGTGCCTGCCGGAGGGACGAGAACCCCCAGGACTCAGGCACAAAGGCCAGCTGGGAGGGAGGCCACGGGGACATCCCAGAGTTCAGGGGCCCCCATGCCCCAGCACACTTGCAACCCCTAACCCTGACTCACTCTCATCTCACTCAGATGCCCCCAAGGAGGCTGACAAGCTCCAAACCCTTTTACTAACACCCAAGAGAGTCTAATAAATGAGAAACTGACGGCCGCTCAGGACCGTTCTCTGCGTCAGGGGCAGCTCAGACCACGCCTGTGGGAATCCCACCAGCCTCAGAGTCGTCCTGCCGTGCGGGGCCCCCGCGGCCTAGAAGGGTTACAGGTCAGTCACCCGCACGGACCCCATGCACTTCGGAAGTAACTGTGGGGAGCATTCCCAGTCCCCTCCCCATCCGTGAGGCCTCCCGGCTGCAGGGGTTGTTTAGTGGGAAGAGTAACCCGTTGGACCGGCCCCACCAGCTCGGAGAAACCCCAGGTCACACTTGCCTTTTTCCCATCTCTCCCGGTCAACCCAGAAGTGCCGAGTGCGGGAGAGAGCCTTAATCTGCGCCTGCGCCGGGCTCCGGGCGCCCTTCCTGGTTCGGGCCAAGGTCACGGACCCTCTGTTCAGCTGCAGGCCCTCGAGGAGCACCAGCGCCAGCCCGATGGCACAGAAGGCGGCCCCCGTCTTTACTCAGGATGACACCCCCTTGCGGCACAGCCGCGTCCTCGCCCGCCCCACCGCCGGGAGGGCAGAGCCCCGAGGACACGCGAAGGGGAGAGCTCACTGCCCTTCCTCCGGGGGCTCCCCGGCACACCGCCTGCCCCTTCCCCGCGCCCCGCACGCTGCGTGCGCAGGGGGTGCCGAGAGGCCCGCCCTGCTGTGGGCCAGGCCCCGCGATACCCTACTTGGTGCTGACCGCGCCGGGTCGGGAGGGCGGCCCGGGGTCTCCGCCGCGGCCGAGCCGGTCCGCAGGGGAGCGACAGAGCTTCCCTCCCCGGGCTCCGCACCGAGAGCGGCACCAACGGGAACCTTTCGGAGGCCGGGTCCCTCCGCGGCTCCTCGCCGGGACCCAGCGCCGGCCTCTTGCCGCCAGCCCGGACACAGGGCTCCGAGAGGCCGCGGCGGGGACGCCCCGGGCCTGAGGCGGGAAGCGCAGATTCCGCCCCCCGCTCCTCGGGGCACACGTTCTCGCCTCCCGGAGGAGCTTTTGCTTTGCCTTGGCCGGGCCTTGTCCGGTCACCTAAGCTAGTCGCGGGCAGGAGGTCACACGGGCGCTCGCCGCGGCCGCCGCCGCCGCCGCCCCGCACGGATCCGGGCTGGCGCGGCGCAGAGGCAGCACCGCAGGGGCAGCACCGCAGCGGCTGCGCAGCCACGCGCTGGTTCGCGTCCTCGCGTCTCCTAGCAACGCCAAAGATGGCGGGCGCGCATGGACTCCTGGGGAGTGTAGTTCTTCTCCTTCCCGGCTCGGTCTGGGGCCCGGCCATTAGGACCCGGGCGCCCTAGCCTACACTTCCTAGGTTGCTCCGCGCGCCTCCCATGGCCTCGCGAGAGCTCTGGGCCGGAACCCATCCGGGGAGAGGGAGTTCTCGCGGGGACTGCCGGGAGCTGTAGTTTGAAGCTGGGAGTCGCGAGGCCTGGTACCGGGGTGGAGGCGGCAGAAAGACTACAAATCCCAGGGAGCGCGGCGCGACCGCCCGGAGGGCGGGGGGTACGAAAGAGGAACGCGAAGGGCGCCCGGGTGAGTGAGGGGCCGGGGGCGGGAGCGCGGACGGCGGGGCCCGGGGGCGGGCCGGGGGCGGGCGGGGGGCGGACCGGGGGCGGGAGCAGGGGAAGGGTCGCAGGGGGGCGGCCTGGGGGGCGCGGGCGCCGGGGCCGGGCGGTCTCGGAGGCGGCGCGGGGCGCGGAGCCGGGACAAAGGCCCGCGGGGACCCGGCCCCCCTCGGGCTCCCGAACGTCCCGCAGGTGCAGTCCGCTAAGGGAGCTCGTCGGTGGCCGGACTTGGGCCCCCCCCACGTCCCCGAAGTCGGGGAGCCCCAGGAGGCCGCGCCCTCGGGAGCGAGCCCAGGCGGCCGAGGGAGGCCCCGGGTGCCCGGGAAGCCGTCGCCAGGCGGGCGCTCTCCCCGGTAGCCCGGCTCTTGCCGGCCAGTGGCCGAAGCCGCCCGGCTCGCGTCGGACGGGGGCGTTCGAGGGGTGCGCTGGCGCCGCGGCGCTCGGAGGAGGTGGCCCGAGTGCGTGTGGAGACCGGGGCTTCGGACACGCGGCCTCTCGGGCGCTCGCAGCTGCTCCCCCGACCTGGTTCTGAGCCGCTTCGTCGGCGAGACTCGAAGCTGCCTCACTTGGCCCCGTCGGGGTGGTTTGCTCTGCGGAGGGGCGGCCTGGGCTGCGGAACGGCCCGCCCCGATGGCTCCCACTCGCACTGCCACTCCCGGGGAAGCGCCGCCGGACAGGAGTCTCTGGTCAGCCAGAATCTCAATGGCCGCATTGTTTTTAGAAATTCTAGCGAAGTAAAATCTGAATTATCCGGAAAGTTGGTTTTCCTAGCACGTGCGCACCCCGACCCCCGCCCTGGCATGTTCCTCCGCAAAGCAGAGCAAACGGATGTCTTGGTGGGTGATCCCGAGTGGACTGGTCCGCAGGCAGCACCCAGGACCCCAGAGGCACCTCCCAACCCTTCCCTTCCTCTCGTATCCAAGGTGAGCCGCGACTGGTCATGTAGCTCACCGGAGGAGGGACTGTGGTCACCGACGCCCCAAGGCCAGGATGCGGGAGTGGTCTTCCAGCATGCAAACCCCCACCCCCCAGCGCCGGCCCAGCTCCGGGGCTGCAGACCCCTCTCGGGTGTGTGGAGCCCACGTCGTGCTGGGCACTGGGTGCCCACATGCCATTCCTGGCGTCTGCCATGCATGTCAGCTGACTGGAATGTTCCCTTACGTCCAGGGAGGTCGCTGGCAGTGTTCACTTTCTTTTTTTTATTTTAAGATTTTATTTATTTACTTGACAGATGGCACAGAGGCCCGCAGAGAGAGAGAGGGAAGCAGGCTCCCCGCTGAGCCGAGAGCCCGATGCGGGGCTCGATCCCAGGATCATGACCTGAGCCGAAGGCAGAGGCTCAACCCACTGAGCGTTTACTTTCTATCACAGCGTGGGATGGGATGTTTATTTTTTTATTTTTATTTTTAAAAATATTTAATTTATTTATTTGACAGACCAATGACAAGCAGGCAGAGAGGCAGGCAGAGAGAGGGGGGAAGCAGGCTCCCCGCTGAGCAGAGAGTGGGATGCGGGGCTCGATCCCAGGACCCTGGGACCACCACCCAAGCTGAAGGCAGATGCTTTTTTTTTTTTTTTTTTAAAGATTTTATTTATTTATTTGACAGAGAGATCACAAGTAGGCAGAGAGGCAGGCAGAGAGAGAGAGAGAAGGAAGCAGGCTCCCTGCTGAGCAGAGAGCCCGATGCGGGACTCGATCCCAGGACCCTGAGATCATGACCTGAGCCAAAGGCAGCGGCTTAACCCACTGAGCCACCCAGGTGCCCCTGAAGGCAGATGCTTAACGACTGAGCCACCCAGGTGCCCCGAGAGGGGATGTTTAGATCGAGCAGCCAAGTTCTTTCTTTTTCCTGAGAGTCAGACTCCACACTTGCTTCCTCTGCTTGCCGAGAGAATAACCAGCAGTAAGTTCTCTGATGGGGGAAGGTCCGGTGGGCCGGCCTCGTGCCCCCAACAGTGCACGAGACCCAGAGCTGAGGACCCCCCCCACGCCGTCCCCTACTCTGCCGTCCCGCCACGGCTGCCGAAGGCGGGGGTCGGAGCTGCGGAGAATACTTCTGTGGTCACTCAGGCGGGGCTCCTGGCTGGAGAGCTGGTGTTCGAGGTGGTCCGGTCAGCACCATCCCTTGTTTGCTGACCACGCGCAGCCCGCCCACTTCACCCAATGGGCCACGTGTTCAGAACTGCAGGGACCTGGAGGCTCTGTGTCTTCACTCAGACTAATCCTTGTAAGGAAAAGTGAGCTGCGAGACAATTTTTGTACAATTTAAATTCTCACCAATTCTTTCATTACCACATAGACACGTTTTTACCCAATTCTCTAACGTTCGGGCTCCAATCCGATTTTTGAAATGAATGGCGTCTCTTCAGTTAGTTATTGAGGAGACGCCCGCACAGGGAGACACGTAGGCCCAGTTTGCCCAGTTTTGACAGCTGCATCCAGCCGTGTCACCTGCCCACCTGTCGAGACAGAAGACGTTTCTGTCATCCGTGACGGGTCCCTCGTGGGTGGGCTGAGGGGTCGTGTCCCCCGGATCCACGCTTGGAGCCTCCCAGAGCTTTGGTGTTTGGAGGCAGCTTCGGGAGGTGGTGGTGGTTAGACGAAGTCGTGCGGGTCGCCGCGCGGTGGGATTAGTGCCTTCATGAGAAGAGGGAGAAATTCGCAGGCCCAGGGGAGGGCGGGGGACACAGCCCGCAGGCCCCACCCGCACCGGGAAGGGCCCGCGCCAGCTGCGGGGTCTCTGGACCCCCCCCCCCCCCCCGCACCTGGGCCTCAGCCCCAGGGTGTTGCTGGGTTGGCGCACCTGGGACGCGCCCGGGTGCCCTTATCAGTCCTGTGAGGCAGTTGGTGGGGTTTCTGGGCTTGGCTTGTGTGACTAAGGGGTCCTTGTACACATTCTCTATGGTGTGTTTTTCTTTCTCTAGGGAAAATCCCTGCGTGGGACCCTGCCCAAAGGGCCTGCTCAACAGAGTGTCCTGGGGGCCTTAATCTGCGTTTCCTAGAGCTCAGTGGGGCTGAGCACTTTTCCACCCGCTTGTCACCATTCGTATCTCTTTTCTGAAACGTCCGATCAAGGCTTTTGTCCTTTTTAAAAAATTATCAAGTTGTAAAAGCGCTTTTTTATCTTCCAGGTAACAGCTTGTCGGATCATACTGCAAATACGATCTCCCGGTCTTTGACTTGCTTATTCATTTCATTAGTGGCTTATTTTACAAATACACTTAAAAATCTTGGGAGAAGTTCTAGATTGGCAGAAAAGTGGCGGGACGGCCAGTTTTCTCTCCTATCCGCATTTAGGGCAGCGCAGAGCCTTTGTGGAAGCTGAGAAACAGCAGTGCTAGGACTCTGTTGTCTACACTGCCGACTTGAGATTTCACTCGGTTCCTTGGTGTCCCGGTCTAGGGCCTGCAGCGCGTTGGGTGGCCCATTACCTTCGCCCTTTCTGGGATGGGCTGGTGTCTTGGACTCTCTTGTGTTCTCATGACGGTGACAGGTTTGAGGAGGGCTGCACAGGGGTTGGGTCGAATGTCCCTCATTCTGGGTTTGTCTGTGTGTTTCGCAGTGGGTAGAGGGGGGTCGTGGGTTTGGGAGAGAACACCCTGGCGGTGAGGTGGCCCTCGTCCAGGCTGTCGGAGGGTGGCTGGCGTCTGGCGGACAGCCTGGGGGACGCTGGCCCGGCCACCTGGTCCGGGTGCTGCCTGCCGGGTGTCTGGTCCCCTCCCGTCTTCTCTGGCGGCCGCCCAGTGAGGCAGTCGCCCTGCCCGGGGTGGGAATGAGCCGAGACGCCCGCGGTGGGAGGACTTCAGGAAGGAGGCTTTCTCCGGCCCCTCTCCTTCCGCCGGCCGGGCTCCGGGGTGTTGGTCGTGTGCTGCGGGGACGCTCCCGTGCTGGTTCCCGGCGCACGTCGTTCCGGCGGGGGCCGTGGGCGCGCCTTCTCGGTTGGTCCCGGGGGTCTTCCCTCCCGGCTGGCGCCGCCGCATGCTCCAGGTTAGTCGCGCCTGCCCCAGCCCCAGAGTCCGCTCTCCAAGGGGCCCGGTTTCGTTTACTGGAGGACGGTGTGTAGGAGCCAGGATCTGGGCCCCGGGGTCCCTGCCGGAGGGCCTCCCGGCGGGCGGGGCTGTGCTGGGTGTGTGTCCGTGACCGGAGCCCGCAACATGCTTGCCTGCGACCTTCCCGTCCGAACCCGCGACCTTCCCGTCCGAACCTGCGACCTTCCCGTCCGAACCCGGCTCCCACCCTAGCCTTCCAGTTCCTTCCTTGCCTTCTGTCTTTCTTTCTACCTGGGGGCGGGGGCGGCAGAGGGAGAGAGAGAATCCCAAGTAGGCTCCGTACCCCACACAGGGCTCGGTCCCAGGACCGAGGTCACGACCTGAGCCGACATCTGGAGTCATCTGCTGAACCAGCTGCGCCAACAAGGCACCCCCTGACCCCCACCATCCATTTTCCTCTCTGTGCAGCCCAGCCCGGCCTCCGTGTGCACGGGAAGCCGTTTCAGAATCGTTCCCCCGCATTCCATCCCCACAAGAAACGAGTTTACTGACTAGAGGACAGTGTTCGCGTGTGGTCCTCTTCACCTCCAGCCTCCCGGGCAGACGTCGCGGTCCAGACGTGCCGAGGTCAGCGCCTGGTGCCCGTCGCCTTCCGCAGGTTGATGCCCCAGACTTCTGACAGTGGACGTCAGTGACCACAGTCCGTGTTCCGCCATCAGATCCCTGACGTGCTGTTTAATTTTTTTTGTATACATTAAACTTTATTCTCTGTGACATATGCTTGTATAGGTCTTGAAAAACGCATAGTCTTGTATCACCATAATGGCGTATTTTTTTTTTATAATGGTGTATTTTGATGAGAAGTTTTTGATACTGATAAAGTTTAATTTATGGCGTGGTTTTCTTTTTCAGTTCATGCTTTCAGTGTCCTTTCTAAAAGTCTTTGCCTAAGCAAGTCACCAAGATGGTCTCCTGTTTTTTCTTCTAGAAGCTTTGTAGATTTTTGTGTGTGTGTGTTTAGCTTCACGATCCATCTCTAATGTTCTCATCTGATCTGAGTGTGCTCTAGTTTTTATTCCCTGTGAGTAGCCCATTGTCTGGCACCATCTGTTGCAAAACTATTTTTCTCCATTGAATTACTTTGGCATCTTGTCAGAAATCATCTGTGTTGTTTCTGGATTCTCTGATTTGTTACATCGATCTGCTTGTACTTTAATCAATCCAACTGTCTTGTGACTTTGTGAGTCTTCAGGTGAGGTCATGTAAATCCTCTATCTTCTTTTTAAAAACTGCTTTGGTGGGGCACATGGGTGGCTCAGTCGTTAAGTGGCTGCCTTCGGCTTGGGTCGTGATTCCAGAGTCCTGGGATCGAGCCCCGCCTCAGGCTCTCTGCTCAGCGGGAAGCCTGCTTCTCCCTCTCCCGCTGCCCCTGCTTGTGTTCCCGCTCTCGCTGTGTGTCTGTCAAATAAATTACAAATCTTTGAAAAACCAAAACAAAAAAGAGCTGCTTTGGCTCTTCTAGGTTCTAAGCATTTTTAAATTTTATTTATTTTTTTTTTTTAAAAGATTTTTATTTATTTATTTATTTGACAGAGAGAAATCACAAGTAGATGGAGAGGCAGGCAGAGAGTGAGAGGGGGAAGCAGGCTCCCCGCGGAGCAGAGAGCCCGATGTGGGACTCGATCCCAGGACCCTGAGATCATGACCTGAGCCAAAGGCAGCGGCTTAACCCACTGAGCCACCCAGGCGCCCTCTAAGCATTTTTTTAAAAAAGATTTTATTTATTTGACAGAGATCACACGTAGGCAGAGAGGCAGGCAGAGAGAAGAGGAAGCAGGCTCCCGCTGAGCAGAGAGCCTGATGCGGGGCTTGATCCCAGGACCCTAGAATCATGACCTGAGCTGAAGGCAGAGGCTTAACCCCCTGAGCCACCCAGGTGCCCCTAAGCATTTTCTTGTAAATTTTAGTATTGGCTTGTGAAAAAAAAAGAATCAGCTTGTAAATTCCTCAAAATAAAAGGCTTCTGTAATTTTGATTGGTACTAGGTTAAATATAAGATATGTAGGGACAGCTTACATCTTAATAATATTGAATTCTCTAACCCACTGACATGGATTAATGGTTATTTTCATTACATATAAATGGCGCATGTAATATACGCCGTAATGGCATGTCCTTCCCCTGTTTGATGTTGAATTTCAGCAGTGTTTTCTAGTTCTCAGTATCTAGGTCTTATATCTTAAATTTATCCGCGGGAACTAGCAGTTTGTTTTTGCACACCGTTGTGAATCTTTAGGTTTCATTTTCCAATTAGTTGCTGGTACGTAGAAATAACAGTTGATTTGTATATTGACTTTACATTCTTGGAACATTGCTAAGTTCACTCATCAATTACACTAGCTTTTTCCTGTAAATTTGTTAGGGTTCTCCATGTGAATAGTTGTTCCATCTGCACCGAGACAGCGTGTTGGTTTTCTCTCCTTGCTGCGTTGGCATCTACAGGACAACATTGAAGACAGGTGCTAAGATTAGATACGCATGATGTCTTCAGTCTTCAGGGGGAAATGTCCTGTATTTCATTGTTAGTATGATGTTAGCTACAGGTTTTTTATAGATGTCTTTTATCAGGTTTGGTGTATTTCCTTCTAGTTTTAGTTTGCTGAGAGGTTTTTTGTTTTTTCTTTTGCTGAGGGTTTTTAACATTAACTTTCTTCAGAGGAGTTTAATCAAGTCTAGTCTCAACATAACGTTGGCCGTGCACTGGGTCCCATCCAGAGTGACTGATCCTCGAGCAGCCGCAGCAAGAGGAGTCGCTCGAAGGGACAGGACAATCAGTAGATGCTAATTACGTTGTGACCCGGCTGCTGGATGATCACACCGACACTTTCCCCCCCAATTTTTACTTACAGTCTAGTTGGTTAGCACAGTACTGGTTTCAGGAGTAGAATCTGGTGGGTCCTCACTTGCACAGAACACCCAGTGCTCACCGCGGTGCCCTCCCGAGTGCCCCTCCCCCGCCTAGCCTTCATCGGGCCTCGGTTCGTTCTGTCTCTCAGAGTCTCTTACGGTGTGTTTCCCTCGGTTTCCCGCTCTC
This sequence comes from Mustela putorius furo, assembly GCF_011764305.1. Taxonomy (NCBI): domain Eukaryota; kingdom Metazoa; phylum Chordata; class Mammalia; order Carnivora; family Mustelidae; genus Mustela; species Mustela putorius. The sequence continues at coordinate 224,805 of NW_025422005.1, read as the reverse complement.
CCATATGATTCCGCGTTTTGTTTCTTGAGTTCACGCGAGTGAAATAATTTGGTATTCGTCTTCTCCCCGACTGACTTACTGTGCTCCGTGGAGCACGATCAGCTCCGTGTCCCTGCAGATGGCAAGATTCCCTTGTCTTCGGTGGCCGAGTCCTGTCCTGTCAAACACACACCACATCTGCTCTGTCGTTCATCAGTCGCGTTTGGGCGCTGCTCACAGACTGTCTGCTGTTCGCGACGCTACTAGAAATATCGGTGCCTGTGGCCTTCGGATCGTGCAGTTGCTGGGTCATAGGGCGATTCTGTTTTTAACTCTTGATTTATTTATTTATTCACGGGGTGAGGGGCAGAGGGAGAAAGAGAATCTCAAGCAGACACCACCACCCCCCAACCCCACTCCGAACCTGAAGCCCAGCACGGGGGCTTGAGCCCAGGACCCTGAGATCATGACCCGAGCTGAAGGCAGAGACGTAACCCACTGAGCCACCAGGTGTCCCTATTTCTAACTTTTTCAGGACCCTCCACACTGTTTCCCAGAGTGGCTGCGCCAGCTTGGGCTCCCACCAACAATGCATGTGGCTCCCCTTTCTCCACAGCCTCGCCAAGGCCTGTTGTTTCTTGTGTTGTTGATTTCGGCCATTCTTGACTGGTGTAAGGGGGTATCTCACTGTGGTTTTGATTTGTATTTCCCTGATGATGAGTGATGTTGAGCATCTTTTCTTGTGTCTTTAATCGTCTGGATGTCTTCTTTGGAAAAATGTGTATTCATGTCTTCTGCCCATTTCTTTTTCTTTTTTTTTTTTTTTAAAGATTTTATTTATTTATTTGACAGAGAGCGAGATCACAAGGAGACAGAAAGGCAGGCAGAGAGGGAGGGGGAAGCAGGCTCCCCGCCGAGCACAGAGCCCGATGCGGGGCTCGATCCCAGGACCCTGAGATCACAACCCGAGCTGAAGGCAGAGGCTCAACCCACTGAGCCACTCAGGAGCCCCTTCTGCCCATTTCTTAACTGGATTATTTGTTTTGGGGATGTTGAGCTTGATAAGTTCCTTACAGATTTTGGACAAACACTTTATTTTTTAAAGATTATGTATTTACTTACTTGACAGGGAGAGAGCAGCAGCAGAGGGAGAAGCACTCTCCCACCAAGCGGGGAGCCCAGCTGGGGCTCAATTCCAGGGCCCTGGGATCATGACCTGCGCCAGAGGCAGATGCTTAACAGCTGAGCCACCCAGGCGCCCCTCAAACAAACACTTTAAAGCAGGTTTAATAACTATATTCAGTGAGGTAAAGGATACACTCATCTTGAACAAAAATATAGGAAATCTCTGTAAGGAAATAGGATATGTACACACACACACACACACACCTTTAATGAGCCAGATGGAAATTTAAGAACTGAAAAATAAAGCGTCTGAAATGAAAACTTTACTGAATGGTCATAGCAGAATGGGAGTGACAGGAAATGGTTGGTGACGTCAGAGATCGCTGGAAATCATCTCGGCTGAAGGAAAAAGGGGGCTTGATGAGGGTAAGTGTCTAGCCCATGGGTAGCTACAGAAGGAGAGACGCACAGTGGGGCAGAAGACCTACGTTAAGGAACATGACTAAAACCTTTCCAGACGTGGTGAAAGACATCCAGGAGAAATAGAATAAAGTCACACTTAGACACATCATTTTCAGATTATTGAAAACTTAAGATTAACTTTGAAAATCTTGACAGCAGAGAAAAGCAACAGATCACGTACAGTATAGCATTGTAAAGACTGAATCAGGCCACAGAGGCAGGAGGTGAGTGGCACCGCACCTAAAATATTAGAAGAATTCTGTACCCTCCAAGAGTGAATGCTAAATAGAAGTATTTTCGGAGAAAGGGCAACTGATGAAATTTGTTGCTGTCAAGCGTGTACTGCTAAAAATGCTGAAGAAGTTTTTGTAGCCTGAAGGTCAGCAGCAGAGAGAAACTCGGATCTCATGAATGAGGGCGGGCATCAGGCACAGTAAATGTTTGGGGGGACGTGTTTTCTTTTAAGTGTGTGCGTCTTAAAAAATTCAGACATTTCTCGTGTATGGAATGTATGCCGATGTAGCAGGCAGGACAGTTGTGGCCCCGAGAGCGGTGAAGGGCATGAGAGCCTGTGGGGTTTCAAGGCTTCTGCGCTTAGAGGCAGCCGTGCCGCACTGTCCGTCGGTGGGGGAGAGGGTGCATGGGGCAGGCCCTAGAGCAGCAGCTCTAAAAGTACGCAAAGGAGCACAACCAAAGAGCCGGAAGATACGCCGAAGGGAGTTCTCGAAGTTCTCCCCGTGGGAGGCGGGGCAGCAGCTTCGAAAGGTAAAACAACACTTGCCTTGACGCCGCCGTTCTAGTCCTGAGTATCTCCCAAGAGAAATGAAGACAATGTCCGCACAGAGACACATACAGAATTGTCCACAGAGCTTCCCTCGTGGCCTCTGCAGTCCAGAAACAGCCCCGGCGTCCGTCAGCAGGTGGGGGGCGAAGGCCACGCTGTCACGGTCACCAGAGTCACCGCTCAGCCGTGAGGGGAGCGACTCTGAAGACGACTGGCTCGGTGCCGGGCGCAGAAGCGGGCACGCCGTGTGGCTCGTTGGCGTCGGTTCGAGACCGCGCAAGCTGGTCTGCAGGGGCGGAGGCCGGCCCGTGGATGCGTGAAGCCAGGTTGGAGGGCGGGGCGGCAGAGGGGCTCGGGCTCCCCCCGCAGTGGCAGGGACATTCCGCACCATGTGTCTGAGCTCCCGGTGGTGTGCTTTAGATGGCCGTGGCCGGCTTGGGGCAGTTTACACCCAGGAACATCGACTAACTGGCAGATGAAATGACCTCAGGGTCCTGGGATCCAGCCTCAGGTTGGGCTCCGAGCTCAGCAGGGAGTCTCCCCACCTCCCTCAGCCCCTCCCCACTGCTTGTGCTCATACTCTCTCCCTCTCTCTCCCTCCGCCTCAAATAAAATCTTTAAAAAAATAAATCTTGGACTTATGATTTCCTGAATTGAAAGGGTGTTTTATGACTTAGTATGACCCTGGAGATGCCTCTTACCACAGAGTGAACTGAAGGGTCCATGACTGTTAGGGTTTCCACGAGGCAGGGAGAGCTGGTCTCTGCGGAGCACACGTGAAACAGACAAAGAGGAAGAGATTTGATCCCAGCCTGGGGTGAGGGTCTGTGCGTCTGTGACGTCCGCAGTTGTTGCCCGGGAGAAGGGAAGGTGCATTCTGAATGGGAAGGCGTGAGGAGCCGCCGGGGAGGGGCTCTTAGCAAGGCCTGATAAGTCGCTCCTGCTTCTGCAGGGCTAGGACAGAACCGCGGCCCCTGCCCCAATATGGAGGTCACGCATGTGTCACCTTCCTCCTGCCCAGCATCCTGGCCGCAGTGCAAGGAAGCTGGCGGACACCTGTGGCGCAGGGGCTCTTGCCCAGGGCCCCCCAGGCTGGAACTCCCCCTCCACCTGGTCCTGCGGGCCCTGAGGCCGATGAGGGAGGGGCTTCTCGCTCCCTGGCCCCCCGTGTGTTCCTAGCTGACCCGCTTGCTGCCGTGGAAGCTTCGTCTGCAGGAACCTCAACGGGTGCCCTGAGTCACAGCTCTTTTTGTCGAGTAAGAAGTCTTTTTAGAGGTGGCCTTCATACGTCCAAATCTTAGCCGGCTGTGTCGCTGAGGGATTAGGATTGCGGTCACGGTGTTGCAGGCCAGCAGGCATTTGTCGAAAACTTCATTTACCGCAGGGTCTGTGCAGATTAGTTTTCTCTGGCCGCATTAGGAATGTGACAGCTTCAGTCCCAGACCACACAGGCTGCGGGGCTGGAGTTGGCTGGTGTCGCGGGACGCGCCTGGAGTGCGTGGGCTCATCTGCGCTCCCTCGGCCTCACTCCGGAGCCGTCCTCAGTCGCGGCCCCAGACGGCGCTTCCATCACCCGAGATGACATCGCGCCTGCCGTTTCCAGGACAAGGGCAGGGCGAGCAGTAGCAAATGATGAGGCCGAGGCGCCCCAATGGGCCTGTGTTGGCCCCGGGGCTGTCTCATGGCCGAGGCGCTCTGCCTCTTGGTGAGATGCTTGAATGGGCGTTTCCCTAGGACAGAGCGAGATGACAGGTGGACAAGTCCTCCGAGCTCCGGCGTAGAACGCCCGTCTGCTTCGTCCTTTTAGGAGGCAGTGAATGGCTGAGAGCTTTGGACCAAGGAGTGAGTCCATCCAGATCCAGAGGGGTTGAGGACAGCGCCTGCAGCCCTCAGCTCTGGGGCCTCCTTCCAGTAAGTCGGACGAGCCTACCAACAATGGGCCTCACCGTCTACCGTGATTCGCAGGCCTAGGACCAGGGGTCTGCAGCTTCTTCGTGATCCCGCCCCGCCTCTGGATGTCTGCAGCTCCCATCTCGGAGGGCCAGGTAAGGGTCCTGCTTCTTGGCCCCCGCCTGGTGCCCCGGGAGGAGGCACCCGCATCTGCACGGTGCCCCTGTCCGCACAGTGCCCCCGTCTCTTGCAGACCCGGTGTTCTGGAACATGGCACTCCAGCGTGCCGTTCTTCTGGCGGGCCTCCTGGTGGAAGTTGCCAGCAAATCCTCGGAAAGTGCGGTAGGTGTCCCGTCACCCAGGGGCGTGAGTGCCGGGAAGTGACGTTGGAGTCCTTTCTGGAGGCAGTGCGCCCTGCACCCAGAGGGGCCTCACCCTTCAACCTTTGGGGGTCACTGTTGTCCTGGCTCTGGGGACAGTTGACTGTGGCCACTCTCGGGGTCAGAGAAGCCCATGCCTCCTGGAGAGCAGCAAACACATGTTCCCCACCTGCTGCCCACTCTGTTCTGCTCCAGAACCTTCTTGTTCTCTTTGTCAAATGGACCCTGTTGCTGGAGCTGGAAAAGGGCCCCTGGCACTGAATGCAGCCTGCAAGCTGCCTGCCCAGCTCGGGGTTGGGGGAGACTGTGTGCTCTGGGCAAGTGGCAGCATCAGGCAAGGTCTGCCCAGGCCTCTTGCGGCCAGGTGTCCTTGCTCTCCTGGGCCGGTGACACGGGTATGCTACGCCCGGCCGCGGCTGCGTCCACCCAGCCACACATCATCCAGGCCTTCCAGAGGATGGGGACTTCCAGCCACTCTGCCTCTGCCAGGGGTGGGGCAGTAGGATGGCCGGAGTGTCCCTCGTGGGCTTGACCTCAGCCATGAACTGGCCTCGGACCTCTCCTGTGGTGGTGTGGATACTCCACACCATTCCTTAGACACCCCTCACTGCTCCCTGTGTTCGTCGTAAGAAACAAAAGTTCAGCTGTGATAGATACACACTGAGCCAAGCTTCTACCGGGAACCCCTCAAGTCTGGTTCTGTAAACGCCAGAGCTTGACACATCTGTTCCCCACTTGGAGCCTCCTTGGTACACGCAGCAGGCGTGAGCTCCTGCCCCACAGGCTGCCCTGGTCTGAGCACTTCCTCTTTGGGGACCCCCCTGGGAACCCCTGCTGGAGGGCAGCTCCAGGGGGCTGAGAATAGGACGACCAGGACCTGTGGGGTGACTCCTTTCTGGGCAGCAAAGGGCAGACTTGCCTTACCAGGGAGGCCATAGGTACATGGGTTTATCTTCATATTTTATTACAGTCTAGAAAAACATATGTTTCCTTTTCCTGAGAAGGAGCCCACATGTGGAGCTGGAGTGTGGGGTTTAGCACCTCTAATTGTTTAATTTTCAAAGCCGCCATCTGGCAAGTGGTGGGGAACGCGCAGGCACACCTTGTTCTGTCGCACTTTGCAGACGGTACGCGACGGTACGCTTTTTACAGACGGAGGGTCTGGGGCCGTCTGCTGTTGCGCACCCCGTGGGTGCCCTGTTTCTGCTGCAGGTGCTCACAGCAGGGGGCACAGCATGCCTCGTGCCGTGCCGCGTGTGGGGAACCCTTGCAGCGGTTCAGGCTTCTTCATGACTGTCCTGTTGTTAGGGTGACCTGTGATCAGTGATTATGACCTGCTGAAATCTCGGTGAGGGTCAGCATTTTGTAGCGATGAAGTATTTTAAGTTAAGCCGTGTACCTTGTGTTCTAGACACAATGCAGTTGCGGCACTTCAGAGACTACAGTGTAGTATAAATGTAACTTAATACACTAGAAAACAAAAAACTCACTTGATTCACTTTATTGTTTTCTGGAACGGAATCCACGGTGTCACAGAGATTTGCCTATAAATAATGTTTTGGGTTGAAGTGCCCCAGCTTCTACCCACTTGTGGTCCATGGGGCTGAGTGGCGGTAGCTGTGCCCCAGACCCCAGAGACCTGCCTGCAGGCAGGGCCATAGTCCCCAGCACGTCCTAGGCGAGGCCTGAGTGGTCGGCCAGGCAGACAGTGGAGGACACTGCCTGCATAGACCAGAGCACACCCACAGTCCAGGCGGTACCCTTAGGACTGCTCCCTGCCTCACCAGGCTGCCCCCAGCCCGGGGCTCTGGTCGGCCTCACTGAGTGGGCCCGCAAGGGACCCCCTTCCTGGCTTCTGGGAATCTGATGCTTAGGAACATGCTTGTTTATTCCGTCGTCAGACACTCACTGGGGACCTGAAGTCCTGTCCCAGGAAGTGTCCATGTGGGGTGGCTACGTGTGCTCCCCTCGCTCTGGCTAACAAGGGATGGTCACCCAATTCAGAATTTAGAAGAGGCCAGAGCTGTGGGCACTGGACCCGGCTCATGCGGTAACCTCTCTGGGTGCCGTTTTCAGCCTGGCCTACTTGTCTGCCCCGAGCCCCCAGCCGTGGGGGCTGGGAGCTCACCGCCCTCTCCCCTCTAGGGCCAGCAGCCTGAGTGTTGTGTGGACGTGCCGGATGTCAACTCCACCTGTGGGGGCACAAACCTGTGTGGTCCAGGTAAGCTGCTTTGCACCAGCCGACCTTGACTGGCCTCGGTGACAAGGCCAGTGCTCGCGCGAATGCTGTGGAGGTCCCCTTGGCTGGTGTGAGCAGGCGGGCACACAGTCCCCTCAGGAAGGACCCTGGAGGTGCCCGGGATGTAGGCAAAGGGCCAGGAGCGTGGGCAGAAGCAGCGGGAAAGTGACAGGACCCCCGCCGAGCCTCCTTCCCGGCTGGCTCTTCGTCTCTGGTGGGGAGTGTGTTTCCTCCTATGGCATGGGCGACCTCCACGTGGGGTCTCTGTCTCCTGCTCCTCGGGGAAAGGAAGGGAGGCCAGGGCCCCTCTTGCTCCTCCTTCTCTTAAGTGTCTTCAGCTGGAAATATTTCTTGTGTGCAAGAGGCATATTGTGGTTTCCCTCAGTCCCCCACTGGAAACTTTATTCTCAGAACGTTTCACATAAAAAGCCATGCTGGGGCGCCTGGGTGGCTCAGTTGTTAAGCATCTGCTTTCGGCTCAGGTCATGACCCCAGGGTCCTGGGATGGAGCCCTGCATCGGGCTCTCTGCTCGGCGGGAGGCCTGCTTCTCCCTCTCCTACCCCCCCCGCTTGTGTTCCCTCTCTCGCTGTCACTCTCTGTCAAATAAATAAAATCTTTAAAAAAACCTGAAAAAGCCAAACTGCCAAGAGAGTTGGATTGAAGTTTGGAAGTTGTGAGATAAGCGACCGGCAAAGGGGGAGAAAAGGTGTCGATGGAACCAGAAGAAAAGCCCGGGTGTGAGCCCACCGTCCTGCGCCTCGCCAGAGGGGCCTCTGGTCCCGCCGGCGGTCAGGAACCCGCGGGCAGGCGGCCTCCCCGAGCAAGGCCAGCAGTCGGGTGTTGAGTAAGAGGCATTTCTAGGGAAACAAAAGAAAAATGGTGGTGTTGGAGCCAACTTGAAGTCTAGTGTTCCTGCAGGGCAGTCGGCTAAGTGTGCGCTAGACGTTGGCGTCGAGGCCGATCGGGGAGCGAGGACGCAGAGGCAGGGTCTGACGAGTTCGGGCTCGCACCCAGTGTCCCCGCGGAGGCCGTGGGGCTGCACGTGGACTTTCTCGGGCCCGCAGGGGAGGCACTGAGGGGATTTCTCCGGAGTGCGCGTCCTCACGTCCGGCCGCAGCTTGCAGGCGCTGGGAAGAGGGCACTTTCAGTTCGCACTGATGCCGCGTCAGGAGGGCGGGAGGAAAGGGAAGTGGCCATTTGGAGAGTCGTGGACGGTCACAGCGAGACGTGGGTTTGCTCGCGAGTGAGGCTGGCCTCCCCCACGCGGCCGCGTACGCGCAGCCAGGACGGCGACTGGCCACTTGGGCGCTCCGAGTCCGCCTCGCTGGGCCTCTCCACAGGGGTTCCTAGATTGGACGCCCGAGGCCGGGAAGCCAAGCCAAGGACTGGCCATCAGACCTCACCTGCAATACCTCTGGATTCTGGCGAATTCCTCTCTTCTCAAGGTCCCGATAGCCTCAGTTTCCTGGACTTGCCTGGAGGTGACCTGGTTCACCTATGAGGCTGAAAAGCCAGTAAGCCCGGAATTAGTAGTTTTTCAAAGGGGCTTCTTGGCTTCATAACGAGCTCCTTAGTCTTTCTGGTCACCGGTGCTGGCTCTCTAGCTGTCCCTTGTCCCTGCACACAACAGCCCAGCCCAGGGCCTCTAGGAGGTCGGCAGCCCTGGGCAGCTTTGCCCAGTTACCACCCCCGCACCTCACCGTTCCCAGGTCTCTGGTGCCCACAGCACCACAGGCCCTGCTGTGGTCAGTCTTCGGCCCTGCCATCCACTGGTGTCCCTGCAGAAAAGCCTTCATCTCACAGTGACACACTGTGTGTGGATTAAACATCAGTAAAATTCACCATGAAGGATGTGTGGCCTGTAGGTTGTCTTTGGATGCTGCCGCAGGCGCAGCTCTAGGATCCAGGTCCAGCTCAGTGCCCGCACCCACTGCTGATCGAGCTTGTGTCTGCCCAGCCACTGGGCTCAGTGTGGGAGATGTGAAGGAAAAATCAAGGCGTAAGACACAATTCCTGCCCTTAAGGGGTGCCCTGACTGGTCAGCAAAACGGACGGTCTGCATACCGCTGGCCAGTGGGAGCCGGGCTGCTCCCAGCGCCAGGGGAGGCTGAGCTGCTTGTGGCATCTGTCTGGGACCTCCCCAGGGATGGGGGCAACAGAGGGGCAAGGGTCACACCTGGACTGGAGACAGCACCACCGAGGGGTGTGGGCCTGGTCCCCTACGGCACCTGTAGAGGCAGGGGAGGGCCCAGCGGCCGGGCTGCCGCAGCCCTCTCCAGACCACAAGGCCGTGCACAGCACCTGTCTTGGGTTTCGGGCCGTCCGGGTATTTTACAAGACGTGCGGGAAAGGAGCCCACGGGAGCCCCGGGGACGAGAGCGCTCTGCGGCTCCTGTCCGGCGCGTCCTTCTCGGAAACAATGTGCCATTCCACCCAGACTTCCGGAACGCGCTAGTGAGCATTCTTGAAGGAAATCTGTTTCACAATCTCAGACTGCGGACAACCCCCACAGGCAGGGCCTGACGCACTGTCGCTTTCACAGGCTGCTACAGGCACCAGAACGAGGACGGCAGTGTCCGCTGCGTCCGCTGCGGGAACGGCACCCACGGCTCTGAGTGCAGTGGCCGCCCCGTGGCTCCCCCCACCGGGCCCACCTGGCCTACTTCCCACCGAGGGGCTGCGTCTCCAAGTTCTGGAGCAACAGGTGGGACTGGCCCTTCCTGTCCCTGCAGCCACAGGTGGCCCGCTTTCCCTGGACCACCGTCCATTGAGGAGACCCCCCCACCCGGTCCCCTCTCTCCCCAAGTCCTCTTGTCCGTGCAGGACAGCCGTGGGGTGAGGGCTGCTCTGTCCCCACGGCCTCCTCCCTCTCTGGTTTCCGGCCCATGATTCCCCACTGCGCGGTGTCTCTGGCTCCCGGGAATCTTCAGCAGTGTCCCCGTGCGTGGTCTGGACCTGCCCCGGGGACCAGCTGCACTGATGGCTCTGCTCCCCCACAGTCGCTGGCTGGGGCGCCCAGTTCCCGGTGAACCTGAGCACAGGGACGCCCGGGCAGCCAAATCTCGGTAAGTCTCTGGCTTACCCGGGGAGGGCAGGGCCTCTGCCCAGGTCCTGGTGGAGGAGGGGGTCGCCATCTGCTATTCCCAGTGCACGTGACCACTTACGCTGGCCTCAGCAGGGCCACCACCACGGCCAAGATCATACTGCAGCCCAGGCAGGAGATCTATGGACAGGGGACCCGCCTGACCACAGAGCAAGGCTGGTGGAGTCGGCAGCCCTCGGGGCTGGGGTCACTGGGCACAGGCAGGAGGCCCTCACACATGCCCCTGAGCAAGTCTAGTGAGTGGAAACCCTGAGCTGCGCACCTCACCCTTTGCCCCAGGCCCGGCCCCCCCAGCACCCCAGTCCGTGGGAGCTTAGGACGCTCAGTTGTCTGGAGATGGGAGGGCGCCCTGAGGCCCCCTCCCCCCATCCCCTGAGGCTCCCCTGAGGGTATCGGGCTCAGACTGCAAACACCGCATGCCGGGCGAGAGCGCCCACCACAGCCTGGGCCTCATGGGGAGGACACAGTGCCCACCTCCTGCTCGCTCTGTCCTCAGCTCGCATCCCGGCCTGTCTGATGTGTGGCCCACCAGCCGCGGAGGCTCGGCCGTGTTGCAGGGGCCACAGCAGTCAGGGAGCAGGTGACCAGGTCGTAATGGGGTCTGTGTGTCCCCCAGTCACGGCGCCTTCAGCGGAGGGCATGCATGTTGCACCTGGACTGAGGGCTCCGGCTTTCTGCACAGGTTTCAGGACCAGACGCAAGTGGACTTGCGCTGACCTAGACCACCAAGGCCACCTCCAGGGCAGCCGAGTTTTAGGGTGGGGTCGGCGCAGATGGCCCCGACCTTCAGTAACACCGTGCTGGGTCTGGCAGTAGGGGCACCAGTGGAGGAAGGCTGCCGAGTCTGGTTCCAGAGCCCGGTTCCAGGGCAGCAAATTCGGGGCAGGACTCACCCCCCCTAGGCTTCAACATAGCAGTGGCCGCACCTCATGCCTATGTCTCGGGGCCGGAAAGCTGCCTCTCCACAGGTATCTGAGAGCACTTGCCCCGCAGTTACCATCCAGAGCCCCCAGCTGTGGGCCCGCCAGCCCATCCTGACCCCGTGTTGTGAAGAGGGGCAGGCATCATGGCACCAGGAAGGCCATCTAGGGACAAGGAACGAGCTGCAAGAGGCAAGAGTGTAGTGGGAGCCCCTGCCTGTGAGTGGAAGGCCTTGACCTGGCGTGCCGGGGATGTGGGGCCCCGTGGTCTGTGCCGAGGGAGATGGGGACCCCAGGGCCTGGCACCCTAACCCCTCAGCACTCCATCTCCCTGTGACAAGCCTGAGGCCTAGGGAGCCTGAGCCCCTCAGACCCCACAGCCTGCAAGGGACCCGAGTCCCTGGGTGTGGAACCTGTGAGGGCACAGGCGTGTTCTGGGAACGGGGGTCTGGGGAGGCCCTCTGAGGCCCACCCAGGCTTGCCCAGGCAGCCGCTCACTTTGCTCGCAGGGAGCCCTCAGGTGGTGGCCTCCCTCTTCCTGGGGACACTGTTCTTCAGCTCCGGCCTCATCCTGTCTGTGGCCGGCTTCTTCTACCTGAAGCGCACCAGTAAACTCCCCAAGGTGTTCTACAGAAGAGGCAAAGGTACGCGGGACGGTGCCAGAAGGATGCTGGGCAGCGCGCGCCCCCTGTGGGTCCCGGGGCCTGCCTAGGGGGCACAGAGAAGCGGGGGCTGGGGCCGGGGTGCCAGACCCGCTGTCCAGCCGGAGACTCCTCACAAAATAGGAAGGGACCAGCTTGTTCCGTGGTCCTTGTGTCTGAGTAAGAAGGGTGGCCTGGCTTAGGGAGGCTCCTGTGTGGACCCCGTGCACTCTCGGCGAAGGTGTTGGCGTGACTGCACTGGGGGCCGTCACGGCGAGGCTGCTGAGCGGGCTGAGGCAGGCGACGTCTTGGGGCTACCTGCCCGCTGCTTCCCCAGCCAGCCCACCCCGGGAGTGGGGGACCTTGGGGTTCTTGCCACCCTAGCTGGCTCTGGGCATGGATGCCGGACCTGCCTCCCTCTGGAAGAGGTGGGCGTCACTCCTGATGTGCCCTCGGGGTGCCAGGCAGGTGGTCCGGCCTCCAGCGTGGACTCTTCCATAGACAGTGCTAGTGGGTGAGAAGCCAGAGCCTCCTCGTCTGGCCTCTGGGAGACCCCGTACGCCCACCCAGTACTGGGTGTCCCCTGGGACCTTATAGCGCCCTGGGCCTGACCCAGGCCGGTCGGGACGGGTCCTCCTGGGTCAGCCCAGGGCGGCTGCTGCAGGGGAGTGGCCATGGGGGTCCTGGTGTGTCAGCGTGGTGGCTGCGGTCGACCCGCTTGGGGCCTCTGCTACTGAACACCCCCAGAGCTGGGCTTGGTCGGCCTAGGCGGCCACCAAGAGCACAGGGACGCACAGCAACCTCCCCAGTGGAGGGGAGAGGAGGGCCCTGCGGGGGTCTCTGCAGCACGGCCCCTGCCTTGGGCCTCCGCTGGGGCTGAAGGCATCCTCGTGCCTGTGTTCCTGGTGGTGCCGGAGACCAGCAGCAGTGTGCCTTCTGAGGGCCGGCTGGTCACTCTGCCACGGGGCCCGGAAGGTCGGCTCTCCCTGGGGTGCTTGGGGGTCCCCACCCCAAGAGCAGATGGGCAGTGTGGCTGGACAGCCCTGGGTCCTGCCGGGCACTCGTGCGGAGGAGGGACTTGGGCCGAGCCTGGAGTGGGGAAAGAGCCTCTGCAGGTCCCATGGGCCCCCCCGGCATGGGACCCCGGCCCCAGGTGACCCCCGTGTTTGCCTGCAGCCCCTGCCCTGCAGCCTGGCGAAGCTGTAAGTAACCTGGAAGGACGGGCCGAGCGCCCCGTGTCGCGGGCCCTGGGCTGGGGGCCGGCCGCTCTTCTCACTCTGCCTTTTCTCCTTTGCAAGGCCGCCATGATCCCTCCGCCGCACCCCTCAGGTATGTCAGCCCTCATGGCAGGGGGGAAACTTCCAAGTTCTCCTGCCCTTGGGGTCGGCCACTCTCCAGGGACGCTGCAGGGCTGGGTTCTACAGCTGGCCCTGCAGCTCTCAGGACACGGGCCGGGTCCCCCCTAGCCAACCACAGCTGTCCTACCTTTCCCTTAGATTCCTTTTGATTCCTGACATTTTATTCCTGACATATTGAGTCTGTTGGGAGAGAATGAGAACCCCCAGCACAGGGTCTGAGGCCACCCCGCAGCCTGCGCGTGGCCCTCACCAAGTCCCAGCTCTGCCTGGGCGGTCCCTCCAGAGTGGCTGGTACTTCAGATGACTGGGTCAGACGTGCCCCACCTCAGATGGTTCCAGGAGTAGACGCACCTGTCAGCCCTGTTCCAGACGGCCCCGTGAGCACAGAGAGGTTAGGGGACTGGCCCATGGTCGCCAGCTACAGGCCATGGAGCAGGAGTCTCCTGGCCTCCACGGTCTGTGCTGTTGCTGCTGTGCGCAAGTCTAGAGTGGGGACAGGGGAGGATGTCCCTCTTCTTTGGGGACAAGGCTAGATCTGCTCTGTTCTAGAGAATACTTGTCTCTGATTTCTCTAAGACAGTACCATCTAGAAGCATCTCGAATTTCCCTGGGTCAGTCCCCCAGGGCCCCCGTAACGACGATCACAGGCCCGGGCTTGAAGCGACAGAAACGTCCTCTCTCTCAGTCCAGGAGGCCAGAAGGCAGAAGCCCAGGTGGGGGCTGGGGGCGCACTCCCTCCCGAGTCTCCAGGGGAGGGAACCTCCCGCCTCTTGCGGCCCCCAGTGGCTCTAGGCGTCCCTGGGCTGGTGACCACTTGGCCCTGTCCTCACGGGGCTTCTCGCGGTCTCCTCTCTCTGCTCCCTCACGGGAGGACGCTGGTCGCTGGATTTAGGGCCCCCCCAGATAATCCAGGAGGATCTCATCTCAAGATCCTTAATCAATCTCCAAGTAAGGTCGCACCTGCAGCTTCTGGGGCTTTGGACATGGCTTCATTTGGGGGCCACCCTGCGTAACTCACGGGACGCATTGCCTCTGTGTCTTGTGAGAGCAAGGCCCTCAAGCCCAAGCCTCAGGCCGAGGTGCTTGGGTGCAGGTCACTGGTGTCTGCGATGAGTGAGGCCTTCATCAGACGCTTTTCGAAGCAGCAGCAACTCCGCTCACGGCCTGGGGCTCAGTGGGACCTCCTCCCCTCACGGCTCCGCACTCCGCCCCTAGGAACTCTAGGGAGGGCCAGTACCCGGGCCCATCCTTCCTGTCCCGGCCCCACTCTGACCCTGCCTGTCTCTGACCCTGTTTCAGTGCGGAAGCCGCGTTATGTCAGGCGCGAGCGGCCCTTGGACGGGGACCCAGGCTCCACGGCCGTCTCCTCGGTGGAGGCCCGGGTCAGCAATGTCTGACCCGGGGACCCACCCACAGCTCTGCACACCGCCTTGGAGAGAAGCCGGCACCCGAAGGGCAGGTGCTGCCTGGCGAGGCCTCGGGACAGGTCTGGACACAGCCCCTGACTCAGCGTGGCTGCCTACTGGCCGCAGATGTGGCCACAAGTGCTTCCGCCCACCCCCCGGCTGCTCTGTGAAATGGCCTGGGAGCCTCGTCCTTGAGGCGGGCTCGGGGGTCTGGGTCCCTCCGGAGAGACCGCTCCCAGCGGCCAAAGCCTGTGAGGCCTGCTGGGCTGCTCCATGCCTGGGAAAGCTGGGGGCTCGGCCCTTTGGCCTTCCCAAGCCCACCATGGGCAGACATCCCCGCACCACCAGGCCGGTTGGCCTCCTGGCAACCCCTCTGGGTTGGTGTCCAGGCATGGGGAGGTGTGATTTGAGCACTGGCCCCTCCAAGGCTGAGGCGCCCACTGGGCTGTCCTATAGCCAAGGCCCCACCCCCCCGACCCCCAAGCCCAAGACCACCACACGCTTCTGGGAGCTGCAGAGGCGAGGGTCCTGGTTTCTTACTGGCTTGTGTCAGTTTTGAGCAGAAAAGGCAGAGAGACTGCTTTCCTCCTCTGTCTGCGGCCCATGGTCCGCTCTCCGTGCTGGGCCCAGGACCGGGCTCTGGCCTGAGCTGCTGGAGATCAAGGCCATGTCCACCCAGGGTGACATTCACCTGTGACTTCTGCCTAGGTAGCCTGGTCTCAAAGGACCTATGGAGGGCCGTGCTGGCCAGTGGTCCTGCCCCAACTGCCCCAGGCCTGGAGACGCATTTCTGGCCCCGGCTGGTTACACACAGACAGGGTCCCCACGAGAAAGGAGCGTTTGTGGCCATCTCTCACACACTGGGCTCGGCACTGATCTTGCCACGTCCTCATTCGGGACTGATCTCTGTCCTTCGGCGCCTGGGCCTGCGCGCTCAGCTCCTGTGTCCCTTCCGCACCTGTCCCAAGCGCCTGTCCCAAGCGTTTCCTTGAACCACTGGTCCAGCGGCTGAGAGGGCGCACCAGCTTCCAGTCGGAGTCAATAAACTAATCAGGGCTTTCTTCCCCCATCCTCCCTGCTCCGGAGTTCGTCGGCTCAGCAGGCAGGAAGCCCCCACCTGCCCTACCGTGGGACTTCGCTTCCCCAGGAGCAGAGATGTGCTGTCCTGGGGACCGCCTCTCGTTCCCCTGTCCCCTCAGTCTGAGGAGAAGGGGACCCAGGAGGAGGTGGGGAGGCCAGCTGTCGGTCCCCATCAGCTTCAGGGACCTCGGGGAAGGGCGAGGACACTCCACCGCCGATCTGCGCCCATCTGGGAGGCTGGGCTTGAGAGCCAGGGGAGAATGGGCAGGACCCTCCAGATTCCCTCGTGTTCTGTAGCCCCTTGAGGTCAGGCTAGCCTGTCCCATGCTATGGATCCTCGCGGGGCGGGAAACAGTCATGGGAAGAGATTCCCTTGTCCCTGTTCCCACCTTTGCACCGAGCATGGCTGCTAATCTGGGGGACAAAACAGGAAATGCAGAGCCTTGTCTGACCAGGAAAGCAGGTCCAGCCCGCCAGGCCCTGGAGGCCCAGGCCAGGCACGGATGGGGTCTCCCACCCCAGGTCCTGTCCGTCTCCCGCCACCCTGAGGTACAGCCTGGACACCCAGGGTTATTCCAACATCTCCCTGTCCCTTCCCCAGAGACCCCCCCCCCCCAGCCCCCAGCCTCAGCTTTGCCCCACCCTTGGCAGCAAAGACAACTGAATCTGACCCTACAGCCCCCTTCAGCTTCACACTCGAGATGTGTTCCCCCGACCTTCAAGGCCTGGGTGCCACTGTCCTTTAGGCTCCCCAAACAGTGGGGAGTAGAGTCACTGGGATTCCCGGCCCCGTCACCCTGATGGAGCCTGCACATTCTCCCCTGGCTCCCAAGCCCAGCCTCCCAGATGGGCACAGATGGACTCGAAAGCATGTGAGCGAGTGCAGTGGGGTGCAGGGCACCTGAGCCGGGAGCGGGCAGCTGGTAGGGTCAGGCACCTACACTAGGGCTCCTGCCCTTACCTGGACTCCAACGTTCACGTAGGAGGCCAATGTGAGGCCTATTTCAGGGGCCATTGGCTTTGGCTGCAACAGGCAGGTGGGGCATCTGTCCCCTTCTGAGCCCCCACCAGGGCAACTGCTGTGGGGCTCCCCACACCTGAGGAGAGGCGCGTGTATGGGGGATGGGCAGTTGGCACAGTCCTGGGCTCACGGCCTGCAGGCCGTCCATTCGTTCACTCAGCGCTAGGAGAAGCCCCGAGAGCTGGTGAGGTCAGACGTTAGCAAGAGGAAGACCTAGAGCTGTGTTAGGAGGTAGGTCCACAGAGGAGGACCTCGTGGGGCCTGGGAGGTGATGTGAGGGCAGAGGTCCTGGCCAGGAACCCGGGCACGAGACCCCAGAAGGAGCTGGCTGCAGACAGATGGGGAGGGGCCCCCAGTTGGCCTCCGGGGACGTGGCCTTCAGCCCTGGGCGTGACAGGGGCAGGACTGGCTGAGTCCACTGACGTCCCCCCAGGGCAATGCTGAGCCCGTCTGGAGCCCGGGGTCCACTTTCTGCCCATGCGGGAACCGCAGCCTGCACGTGTCCCAGTCTCTCCAGCGTCACAGCCCCAGTGGACGGGGGTGGGGCAGCAGAGCAGCAGACATTACCCAGCACTGGGCAAGCACGGTGGGGGGACTCAGCCCTCACACGCCCAGGCCACCTGGGTCCCAGATGAGCCCGGAAGGGCTTCTTTGTGCAGTGGCCATTCTGTGTGTCCTGGACAGCACTTGGGGGCTGAAGCCCATTCTGTCCCAGTCCTGGGGTGGGGGGACCACAGCCAGAGTGGGCCTTGGGGCTACAGTCCTCTCACCTGGCCAAACACAGCCTCTGTGTCCAGCCCTTGGGGACTCAGGACTCCACGTCTCAGAGCCACAGGACAGGGGTGGGTGGCTCACTGGGAACCTTGTGTTCTCCCCAGCCGAGTCCCAGGGCGGTGGGGGCCACACAGTGGAAGCTACGCTCCCCTCACAGGTGTGTCTGCACCGGCATCCGAGCGGACACACTCGTGGTTAGCCAGGTTAGCCCGGGGGTCCACCAACATGGAGGACGTGTGCAGCACTTGCACCCACACGGCACAGCTGCCCACCCGCCGGGATGAGGGATGAGCAGGTGGGTCACCAGGTCCTGAGCTGCCAAGACCCCAGTGCCCAGGGCTGGGTTCTGCTCCCTAGTGGGGAGGCCTGGCCGCCGCCCCAGATGGCACATTCCTCAGGTCTTCCCTTTGCCTCTGGGCGCTGACTTGTCCACCGAGGAGCTCAAGTGACCTCAGAACTTGAACATTCCCAGGAGCCCTCAAGGGTGTTCTCAGAGCAGAGGCACCGAGGACACTTCCTGGAGGCAGCATGTGACCCCGAGTCACGATTCCCTCGGGAACCAGAACCCCGTCATGCACAAGCCAGGCCTAGGCCACACAGCAGCTCCCCACACCGAGTCCCCAGCCCCCTCCTTGGGTCCCTGGCTCCTCTCCCCTCGCCGGCCCGCACACCTCATCGCAGGCGCTGGATCCCCCAGTGGGCTCGGCGCTGTTGGAACAGCGCACGCTTGCTGCGAGGGACACAAGCCCACTACCGGCTGGACCCCAGCCCCAGCCCCGCAGCCTCCGCCCAGACCCCGCCTTAGCCCCAGGCCTTTGCATCTGCTGGGTCTGGGGTCTGCAGGGGTCCCACAGTGACCGGAAGGAAGATGTCTGGCCTCCCTGGCCGTGCTGGGGGCTTCCTTGGGCTCCAGCGCCCTGAATTCATGTGTGTGACTGAGGGCACCCCCAGGAGACGTTCACCCAAAACAAGTCCTGTGGCCAGTCTCACCCCTGACTCGCGCTCACCCCGACTCCGCCCTTTGGGGTGCCCAGCCCTGACCTCTCACCCGCCTCCTGGGACCCAGAGCGGGGAGTTCCCTCGTGCGGTGAGCACTGTGCTGGCACACGCCAGGAAGCAGGCTGTGTGGGTAAAGTGGGGGTGCTGCTCGGACGGGCCCTCCTGGGAGCCCCCCTAAGTACTCAGGTGCCACCAGGACCTTGAACAGGGTTCGCGAGTGGACCTGGTTGTGAAATGGCCACTCCAGCACCCCAGGGGCTGCTAGAGGAAGGGTTTACCTGGGCACCCAGCACCCCCAGACCTGCCCCAGCCTCACCCCAGGCTCGGATCTCTCACCTCTGACTTCCCGCCCTCCGCTGCCCAGCCTGCCAGGGCGAGGACAGCAGGCCAGCCAATCCCAGAGGCTCCAGGCCACACCCCTGGCTGGTATGACCCTGAGTGTATAAATACACCTGCTGGAAGCCGACACCCCGAGAATTCACACCTGCTCTGGACAGTTCTCGGCCTCTGGAAGCGCGCACACAGCCCCCTGAGCCCCGCTTGCCTGGGACAGAGCAGAGGGCACACCTGCCAGACCAGTGCCACCAGGAAGGACAGCGACTGGCAGCCAGCCGGGAGGAGGGGGCAAAGCAGCTCCTGCTGGACAGCAGCGCTCAGAGCCTCACAGCCTGGTGGTGCCCAGCCTCGAGGACCATGCTCAGGCCTTGCTGACAACCCCCAGCCCCCAGGTAAGGCTCAGCCAGCACTCGCCTCTCACTTGTACAGGCTCGGGGAGTGGGGGCTTGCCTCCGAGGAGGGCTGAGACCTCAGTGCCCAGGGGCTGGTTGTGTGGGGCACACGGGCCTGGAGGGGGTTAGCCTGTGGTCCCCGCCGCCGACTATGTTGAGGCTGCTGCCTAGCCTGCGGCCACCACTGTTCCCAAATGGGGTGACATGTCGTGTTGCAATGCTGGGAGCACTCGTGACATCACAGTGATGTCACTGTGACTCATGGTGGTCAGAGTCATCACACAGCAACACCCGAACCTACCCAACGCTTCACCACAAGTCATCGCCCACCTGGACTGACTAGCAAGATAGGGTCAGGGTCACCTCGGGGGGTCCCTCTGGGCTTCATGGGGTCTGTCCACGGTCCTCCTTACCTGTCCTCCTCTAGGCAAGACCCATGTGGCAGGCCAAGAGGCAGGGCTGGACAGGGCCCTGGTCAGCAGGCAGGTCACCTGAGCCTTGCCAGGGAGACAGAGGCAGGGTCCCCCGGGGAAACGGGAAGCGTATCAGCAGAATGGCAGCTGTGTCCCTGTGGGACCCTGCAGGGTGGTGGGTCATCCCAGAGGACGGCTCGGCTCCTCCACCTCTGGCTCCTCGGGCTGAGGTGTATTCTGGGTCCTGAGGGCCAGCAGAAAGCCCTCATCACCAGCCAGACAAGCTGGCCCTACAGGTTCAGGCGAGGCTGGGAAACAAACCCTCCTTGGGACACTGGCCCCCACCCTCCTCGACTTCCTGCAGCTGGCCAGCTCACCCTGGCCCCCAGAGTCCTGACCCTCAGCCAGCCAGGCGTGCCCCCCCCCAACAGTGGCCAGAGAACTGGGTGTGTATCCACCACGTCAGGTGCCTGTGCTGGGATCCGTGTTCAAAACCACTTCATCCGACCCAGAGCCGCCACCCTCCGACCCCTTGGCAAGGTGACCCTGGCTGAGTCGTCCCCATCTCTGAGCTGCTGTTTTTGTACTGCGGCTGTTGTGTATCCTGTGGCCGGCACAGCCTGGCAGAGCCCAGAGGTCAGCAGCAACTATCGTGGGCCATGCCATCCACTGTATTTATGCCCGGGTGGCACTGCTAGGTAGGACAGACCCAGCAGGAGGTGTCCACTGAGCGGTCAGCACGACAGCCTTGTGTGCGCGGCCTCCAGTCTAAGACCCTTGGCCAGGCTTGGGGCCTCCCCTCGTCCCGGATGCTCACCCTGTCTTAGCACGAGAGGAGGTGAGGGACGGCAGGGTTACAACTTGAGCAGAAAGACCGTGACGCTGGCGCAGGGAGGACTTTCTGGAGGTGCCCACAGGTGGACAGTGTCCTTCTAGAGAGCTCTGTGGCTGGTGCTGCGCAAGAGACACACAGGGCGAGAGCAGACTGTGTGGCAAAGGGGTAGCCTGCCCTAACTCACGGTGCTCTCCTTCTGTCCCCCAGCTCAGAGTCATGTCGTCGGGCCGGCAAGTGTGGCATACGGCCGTGCCAGCCCCTGGTCGCACCAGCCCCATGGCCCCTGTGCCCAGGTCCCCCAGCACCCCTGGCTCGGAGAAGGCGGCCTCCCCACTGGAGTGCTCCATCTGCTTCTCGGGCTATGACAACATCTTCAAGACGCCCAAGGAGCTCTCCTGCACACACGTCTTCTGCCTGGAGTGCCTGGCACGGCTGGCGGCCGCCCAGCCCACAGGCCGGCCCGGCGGTGAGGCTGTGCCCTGCCCCTTCTGCCGGCAGCCCACGGCGATGCCGGCTGCCGGGGCCCCCGCGCTGCGCACCAGCCGCCAGCTGCAGGCCAGGATGGCGGCACACCTGCGGCGGGAGGAGCCCGTGTGGCTGGAGGGCACTAAGCTCTGCTGCCGCCCGCCGCCCGCCACCCCTGGCCTCCCGGCGCCTGGCTTCGTGTGCGTGGATGTGAGCCTGAGCAAGCCCGCAGAACCCACTGCGCCCCCGCCCGCCCCGCGCCCTGCCCGCCCCCGGGGCCGCCTGGCCCGCTGCTGGGTGCGCTGCAGGGACTGGAGGCGGGTGGCACTGGTCACTGCCCTGCTGCTGGTGCTCTTCTGTGTGGTGCTCTGGCCCGTGCAGTGCGCACTCAAGACCGGCAATTTGCGCTGCCTCCCCCGGCCGCCTGCCACCGCTGCCACCGCCGCCTTCTCTCCTGGACCCCTGGCCGACAACTAGGCTTGGCCGCCCTGGCCCCAGCTCTGGCTGTGGGTCCCCCAACCTCGGCTCTGGTCCCAGGTGCGGCAGCTTTGAGACCCAGCGCCCCAGAGAGGCCCCAAGGTCTATGAGGACCCCGTATCCCATTCAGCTCACCGCCCCCCTATGCTGTGTGGCTCGATCCGGATGGACGGACAAAGGGGTCTCTGAAGCTCCCAGGAATCATAGACCCCCCTGGGTGCCAGAGACCACCTTCCTACCCCATCACAGAGAGCCGGACGGCTCCTCACACACTGTGAATCACCTGCACTCGCGGCCCTTTGCTGAGGGAGGGCGCTCCCCATTTCTATTCTATTTTCACATTTCACCCACAGCTCCTTCCCCAGACCTCTTCCCCAGGCAGGGCTGGCCCCTTCCACTGGGTGAGGGAGCTATTCCTGCCCTCTGACCAGGGGGACCCAGTCCTCCAGGGCCCATCCAGAACTGTACATTTTTAAATAAATTATTTTGTATCCACATTTGGTAAGGGGTCCTCACTCGGTGTGCCCTCCTCCCCAGCCACGGACCCTCTCCCTCCAGAAAAGCACGGACACGCCCACCGGGTCGAAATCCTGGCAGCCCCTAGGGCAGAGAGTCCCCAGGTTCTAGGGTGTCCAACTCCTGTCCCCTGTGGGCTGTGGATAGGCTGGAGCAGTCCCTCTCCCAGAACTCGAGCCCCCCCCCCAAGATGGGCACCTGGGGCAGAGTGGGATGGGCCGGAAGGGGCAGGGCCTCAGCACGGTCCAGACCCCTCCTCCAACACTCCCCAGCTGGACACCCCCCCCAAGAAGTCAGGACTCCTCAGACCTGCTGAGAGTCCTGACAGAAGGGCCACGGAACCCAGGGACCCACTGCCCGCGCGGACCAAGGCCTAAGGAAGCACAGAAGCAGAAGTGGTGACCACCAGGGTGTCCTCCAGCACACCCTGCAGGGGCCAAGTGCAGGGGCTCGAGGTACGGGCAGGAGTCTCTGTCAACCCCCACTGCCACGCCCGCGGGCTTCTACAATCGCCCACCGCCCGCCCCGGGCTCCCGCACCACCAGTTAGCACGGGGAAGGGGGGCCAGGCGGGTTCTGGCCGCAGCGTCCTTGCGCCTGACCCGGAAGCCCAGTACTTCCTGCTCCAACCAGCTGGGCCGGGCTGGGCCGGGCTGGGCCGGGCTGGGCTGGGGAGGCTGCCCAGGGAGACACCCCCCCACCCCCGGGGGGAAGCTGGGCCTCCAGATCCTAACAAAGACACAGACCTGAGACCAAGTCATTTTATTGAGGGTCCCACAAAGCCACAGGGCCATCCGGGATGGGAGGAGCACAGACAACACGCCAGTGGTGCCCCAGCGGTCACACACGGGTCATGCCCGCACGTGAGCCTCACCCGGCACACGAAGTCGCACATGTGCTTCAGGAGCATCTCACGTGCACCCGCGCAGTGGGCAGCTCTGAAGCGGAGGTGGGTGCTGAGGCCGCGGGTAGGGCAGGCAAGCCCCGATGATGGCCCCAGTCAGGTCAAGCACAGACTGGCCACGCACGACAAACATGTGGCACACACGGGGTCACAGGGGGTCACTGCGCGGTGCAGGCGGTGACTGGTGGCCTCCCACACCGGGAGACACACCACAGCCCTGAGGCCCTCCCGCTCCCCTGTCACCTGGGAGCCCCGGAAAGGGCAGGGCGTTCGGGTCTCCCCACTGCCCCTGCCCATTTCTAGGCGTCCAGGCCGCGTTCGGAGGGTCTGAGGGCTGGGGGAGACGCGGGGAGAAGCTGCGGTCTGCGCTGCCCTAAACACAGTCCTTCCGAGGAGCGCCCCGGCCCAGCGGGCCCTCCCCCTGCCGCGCGGCTCCGGCCCCCACCGGGGCACCCTCACCGCGCGGGGCCCCGCAGGTTCTCGGAGTCGCCGCCAGGGGCCTCCGGGGTCCTGCGGGCGGAGACAGGGCTCGGTCGGCGCCCTCGCGGGATCCCGTCCCGCGCGCCCCCTCCCCCCCCCCGGGACCCCGGCCCGGCCCCGCTCCCCGACGACCCCACTCACGCCGCCGGCGCCCGAGACGACACGGGGGCAGCGTTGCAGCCGGCGTCCGCCGACCCGAGGCCCACGTTCCGGTAGGAGGGCTCCTCCGGCGGCCGGCGCTGCGACGAGGGGCCGTCGGTCACCCGGGGGTGTCGCCGCAGCCCCCCACGCCCGCTCCACTTCGCCGTCGGCCCCGCCCCGCCCCGCCCCGCCGGGCCCCGCCCCCACCTGCTCGCGCAGGCGCAGCTGCTCGGCCTGGATGTGCCGCTGCAGCGCCAGGTACACGAACTTGTACTGCGCCTCGGTCTGCACCATCCCCGAGCGCTGCCGCCGCACCAGCTGGATCGTCCTGGGCACGTCGATGTCGCAGTGCAGACCTGGGCACGGGCGCGCTCAGGGCCGGGAGCACGGGGCGGGGCTAGCGCGGGCGGGGGGCCGGGCACGACCGGGGCTAGGCGCGAGGGGCGGGACCGGAGGTTCGGGGCGGGGCCGAGGCACGGGGAGGGGCCAGGGGCGGGACCGGAAGCTTAGGGCGGAGCGGAGGCTAGGCGCGAGGGGCGGGGCCGGGGCACGGGGAGGGGCTAGGCGCGAGGAGCGGGGGGCCGGGGCGGCTCAGCCCGCCTGCGGATGAGGTCCACCAAGACGTCAATCACGATGATGGTGCCGGTGCGTCCGATGCCGGCGCTGTGGGGACCGACCCCCGGTCGGTCTGTGGCTAGTTTACGGGAGGAGGCCGTGGCCTGCTCCGGGTTGCACCTGCCCTGCCCGCCTACCCTGTCTCCGGTCGCACCTGCAGTGCACCACCACGGGTCCAGCCCCCGGCATGCTGCTCTGGGCCCTGTTCACCTCATCCAGGAAGCCGAGGACGCCCGAGGGCTCGGCGGGGACCCCGTGGTCTGGCCAGCTGAAGTACTGGTAGTGCTTCACTGTGCGCCGCGGCTCTTCCTGGGCGGGGAGGGCGGGTGAGCGTCCCCCGGGCGGGTCTGGGCAAGTTCCCAGGTGGGGCCAGGCCGTGGGGCCAGGCCGCAGGGCCAGGCCGCAGGGCCAGAGTGGAGCCGCTGTGAGCCCCAGGGTGAGAGGGGCACAGGGCAGGACCGGGAAGGAGGTAGGCAGGGTCTGCCAGGAGTGACCAGCGGGGTCAAGGCCGAGCAGAGGGGACGGGAGAGAAATGTGGGATTCTGAGGTTGGGACAGCCCCAGGCTCAGGCCCCTGGGAAGAGGAAGGGGGAGCAGCGGGTGAAGCGGACCATGACCTCTATTTGAGAAGAGCCAATTGTGAGGGGCCTGCAGGGTCCGCAGGTAGGGAGACGGGACGGAGGGTGGGTGTGGGGGTCGGAAGGAATCTGTTGCTGCCACAGAGACAGGTACCACCGGCCCCTTGACTCTACTGAGGTGGCTCAGGGAGAGACCGGGGAGGGAGGGACCATGGGGGCGTGAGCCACCCTGGGGCCAGGCAACTGGGACCTGCGACCTGGGGTTGAGAATGGGACCTGCCTGTGAGCACTGCCCAGCAGAGCCCTGGTAGGGCCTGTGCCCACTGGGTTCAGGGACATGCAGTCGTGCAGCGTTGGTGGTATAGTGGTGAGCATAGCTGCCTTCCAGGGACATGCAGTCGGCCAGGGGGACTGGGTGGAGCCACGTTGGGGTGGGGAAGCGGCGTCTGCAGCTCAGACCTGGGGACTTCCTACTGTGACTCTGGCCCCTCATGTCTTGTGGCCTTCTGGGCTCACCTGATCTGGCCGCCACACCTGCAGTTCCCGCACGCAGTAGTCCTGGGCTTGGTACTCTGCCAAGTTGGAAATACGCACACGGCCGTATTCTTGGCTGCCCTGCAGCTCGGGCCAGTACCAGAAGCATTTGTTCTGGGGGGATGCATTACATCAGCTGTGCTACAGGACCGCCAGCACCTGTGCCTGGTGCCCTGGTGCTGCACATGCACACACGGGCTTTCCAGAGTCCCCCTCACAACACACATGCCCACATACTGCCCCCAGCATCCCAAAGGCTGAAGGAGAAGCGAGGCTGGGCCAGCCACCAGCACAGGTCCACATGAGCACATGGTGGGGAGGAGGCTGTCAAGCCCGAGCTCCTACCCTGCCTCGCTCCACCTCCCTCGTGGCCATGACAATGACCCGCGTGTTCTCCTGGTGCACCATTGCCCAGAAGGCAGCCACTGTGCTTTGCAGACAGCCCTGGGTGGCGATGTACACCTTGCCCGGTCCGTGAGCTGTCTTCTCCGGATCGCTCTGTAAGGGTGGGTGTGTCCACAGTTTCCAGGATTTAAAGTGCCAGAGGACAGTGCACATGTATGCAAATGACGTGCAAAGCAGCACCAGCTGGCTCACACGTGGCTCCTCCTGCCCTAGGCTAGGGGGGAGCCGGGGACCAGGATTTCGGCCAGCCCACTCTGAGGACACACTGGAAACCGATACAGCCCCTCTCCCAACACTGCCTAGTGTCCTGCCAGGGTCCACGGATCACAGGCACCTGGATCTTCTTGGGCCTGCCATCGGGAGCTCCAGGTTTATAAGAGGGGGAGAGGGTGACCGGTGTGTGGCCAGACACGGCTCAAGATGTCCTAGCGGAGCCTCACCAGGCCATGCGCGCAGCTGGCCTCTCGTACACCCACCCTGACGTAGTTGGCGTTGATGTAGTCGGCTCCGGGCACAGTGTCGTCCGCATCACGCAGAGTGACGCGGGTGGTATCAACTGGGAAGGGAAAGCTGCTGCTCAGGTCTCCAGGGGAGATGGAGGGAAGAAGCAACCTCACCCACCTCTTTGCCTGTGGACCCCGGGGTGAGCGAGATGAGGGAGGAAGGGGCCTTGAATGCGAAAAGGAAAAGTCACACCAGTGGAGGGGCACAACCCCCTGCCTCCACCTCCCTGGGGCCCCTGCTTGCCAGATGGGCCCCGCACAGGACAGAGCCCTGTCTCCCCGGCATGGCCCCTGCCTGGCCCTCACAGGGAAGGATGTTCTTGTAGCGATTCTTGGGCAAGTTCTCCAGCCTCTGCCCCTCCTTCCGGGGGTACAGGAGCCGACATCCCTGCTGCTGCAGCATCTGGTTGGGGGAGGTGGCACGGAGGCATCAGCCTGTGGTCCCACCCTTCTCAGAGCCTTTGGAGACCATCCTTCCTCCCCTAAGCCTCACCCCCCTGCTGGCCCTCGCCCAAGCCCCAAAGGATGGGAGTCTATGGCATAGGGGGCGGGCACCTCAAATTCTTCCCAGAAGCCCTGCTTGGCCTTCCCGCTGGCATCAGTGGGTCCGCTGAGCTCTTGCACTCGGCTCTCGATGCTTGCGGCGTTGATCCTCGTGGCTTTGAGGGGCTGGCCAGGAGAGTGCTGCGTCCACACTTAGCAGGGTCCAGCAGACCCCAGGGGGCAGACCCCACACTGTTTCCCTGAGGCCACCCTGCCCCAGCACTGCCTAGCACCCTCTTCCCTGATCCCGTGGTCTCTTGGGCCGTCCCCACCCCAGGGACAAAGTTCACTCTGGATCCCAAGGGTCACGTGCCTCCGGGCAAACCTGCTTGAGCTGCACCACCGTCCCCGACTTCTTCACCATCGGGTTCTTCCTGCAGTGCTCCACCAGGTCAGTGAGGGAGTCGAACTGGACCCCACCTCCCACGTCATACTTCCCGTCTGGCTGTGGGGACCGCAGTGAGGGGCCCGGCCACTGCCCACCCCCTCCCCCAGCCACACCCCTGTCCCTGCTGCCATGCCCCACCTGGAAGTGGATCATGGTGTGTGTGACCCGCGGCTGGAGGTCGGCCTTCTCAGGCCTCGGTGTGAGCACAGAGAGCATGAAGTCCCCAGGATGGCTCCGACTTTCCTGCACCAGGAAGGTGCCCAGACGTCCTTTTTCCATCAGCAGCTGCTCAGCCTCCTTGCCAGACAGGTGTCCATGGTACCACCTGGCCCAGGGTGGTGGGGGTTGAGGGGGAGCCCTGGTGAGACGGGGGGCCGGGGCCTGGCTGGGTGAGGAGACACAGATCCACATGCAGCCAGAAGCCTCCAAGACAAGACACAGACACAGAGGGAGACAGACGGACCCACCAGATCTCAAGGACCCAGGCCGTACCTTCACTCAGGCCCACCTCAGGGAGCCCTGCCCAGCTCTCTGACTCTCCCCCGGCCGAGGAGCAGGCAGGCCAGAGGCAAGACAGGTGAGCCCCGCAGGGCTGAGTGTGGCCACCAGATGGCAGTCTGGTCCCCAGCAAGGAGAGATGGGGCCACCTCAGACCACCCCACCACAATCCCGCCCGGGGAAGGGGCGGCTTCTTCAGGTCTCAGCACGATGAAAGCTGAGGCCGGAGGGCAGGGCTCACCGGAGTCACCAGGCCAGAGCGCGGGCGCCACGCTGGCTGCAGGGCTCACTTTCGCCAGCGGCACGCTTCCACCCCTGTGGCCAGTGCCGTGGACCCAGAGGACCTAGAGGAACCTAGAGGCCCTGGGGAGGGGGTCCTGCAGGACGCTCCCTCAGCTTGGCTGCAGCTGTGCCCAAGCCTGACCCTGGCCACGGAGGGCAAAGGAGACCCAGAGGCCATGCTCTGCAGACACGGACACTCGCACACGTGGAGCTGCCGCTCACCGCTCAGAGACAGGGTTCTGGTAGCCCAGTGGCTGCTGGAGCTCTACGGGGGCCCCGCTGTGCTCACGGAGCAGCCCCCCACGCTGGCCTGTGTAGTGGTGCACCAGCTCGGCCAGCGTGGCGAACTTCTCCCCTCCGTAGAGATCGTAGTAGTCGCCCGTGTTCTGGACATTGATGTGGGCCACCTCATTGTGGCGCCTGGAAGACAGGTGCCCTAGTCACTGCTGTGGGGGGGCAGGTGCCCTAGTCACCGCCATGTGTGTGGGGGGGCAGGTGTCCTAGTCACCGCCGTGGGGGGGCAGGTGCCCTAGTCACCGTCTTGGGGGGCAGGTGCCCTAGTCACCGCCGTGGGGGGGGCTGCTCCCACCAATCCTTTCTTCCCATCACCACCTGCAGCTTCCAGAACAGTCCCTAAGCTTCCTGTGCTGATGTCTCTGCCTGTGCTGCTCCCTGCCAGGAACAGCCGGGGCCAGGCCCTTCCCCATCCAGCCAGTGTGTGAGTCCCACCCGGGGTGGCGGGCGTCCCACCTGCTCCCCAGCAAAGTCAGGACTGGGCTCGCAACCCAAGGCCTACTCTCCCTTGGCCTGGAGGCAGACGCCGGAGCAGCCCTCCGCGATGGGCTCCGCCTCACCCCAGGTGGCCTGCCTGGGGGCTCCTGATGACCAGGCCTCAGGGAAGCTACCAGGAAAGCCCCAGGGAAGGACGGCAGTCCCTGCAGCGTGAGAGCTAACGTCAGTCGCACCTGCTGCCTCAGGTGTGGCAGAGAGATCTAGAGACCGATGGGAAGCCCCTCCCCAGACGGCCTCTCCTCACCGACTGACGCCGACCCGTCTGGGGCCCCCACCAGTCCGGCTGCCGCAGCCCCTCTCCGTTCCTTCTCCCCACACAAGGGCCTTTCAGGGCTTCCAGCCTGACCCCTGGTGGGCAGCGTCCCCAGGACATGGGGCCCTAAGGGCAGCCATAGAGGCCCCCCGGCCACAAGAGCAGACCCCTCGGAGGGTGGGAGGGAGGTCCTGCTCGCTCCTTACTCTCTGAGCCCTTCCCAAGCCCTTCTAAGTGATTCCCTCCCGTCCGGAAGCCACCTGGTCTGGAAGGCCAGATTTCCACCCACCCTTGCCATCCCTTGGCTCCCCACCCCACACAAAACACAGATTCTTGGGTGTCTCATCCTGAGCGGGCACCCTCACTTCCAGGAAAATGCCCAACATCCTTCTGGGAAGACAGGGAAGACTGATCCTCTGTCCCCCCCGCTGAGGGCAGAGCCTCAGGCCTAAACACACATGGCTACAGCGCCACCGTGACCCACCTGACGGACAGCGTGAAGCTCCCCCGGCAGCTCTTGCTGGGTCTCACCAGGAAGCTCCCGTGCTGGCCCCTGGACAGGAGCAGCTTCTCTGCCTCAACTCCACTGATGTTAGGGTGAAACCACCTGGAATGAGCGCCACAGGTGGCCGCGCTGCAGAGCTGAGGTGACAACCGAGGGCCCTCTGGGCTCCCAAAGTCCTGGCCCACAGGCAACCTCCCCCACGGGGCCTGCCGTGGGCCGGTACTTACAGCCTGCCACGGGCAATGGCCACCGGCTGGCTCTGAGGGCTGTGGGGAAGGAGTGGGGCCACGGGGTCCCAGGGACACAGATGAGCAGAAACATCGCTGGGGTTGGGGGTGGTGGGGGTGAGTGGGACAGACGCCGTCCAGCACCCCCACACAGCCGCCACCAGGAAGCTCGCCTCGAAGTCGGAGCCCTGCCAGGGCATCACAGCTTGGCCAAAGGTACTCCGGGTGCCGCTGTGTCACAGGGCCTCCTTCCTGCCCTCAGGGCCCTGGCAGCAGACCCTGCCAGTCCCACCCCTCCTGGTGTGGTGTTGGCCACCGCCTGCCCTCACGGGGCACGTGCTGCAAGCCCAGGGACACCCCCAACCCCGGCGTTCGTCACTGAGCCCTCCCGGAACAAGAGTGCTGTCCGCAGGCTCGGCCTGCCATCCACCCCGACCAGCCTCCCCGCCGCGGGTCCGCCCTGTGGGAGCCGCTGTCCACCCCTGGCGCACATTCCCATGGCCAGGAGACCCTCCCTCCTCCGGCTTTATCTGTCTTCATGGTGTCTGTCGCCTCCTGGGCGGATAGCACGCGTCACCGGCTTCCTGTCCATCTCCCACGAGAGGGTTTCAGCCCTGAAGGGCAGAAGCTGCTCTGAGTGGTCCAGTGTCCCAGGGACAAAAGCAGTGCCTGGGCATTAACCAATATACCTGGATTAAGCTGTGAATGAATAAAGGGGGCACCTGGGCGGCTCACTTGGTTAAGCCTCCGACTCTGGGTTTCGGCTCAGGTCATGATCTCAGGTCGGTGAGATCGAGCCCCATGTCGGGCTGTGGGCTCAGCACAGAGTCAGCTTGAGATTCTGTCCCTCCCTCGGCCCCTCCCCCAACCTGTGCTCATGCTCCCGAAAACAGATAGATAAAATCTTAAAAAGAAGAAGTGGGGCACCTGGGTGGCTCAGTCATTAAATGTCTGACTTTGGCTCGGGTCCTGGGATCGAGCCCCGCATCGGGCTCCCTGCTCAGCGGAAGCCGGCTTCTCCCTCCCCCTCTCCCCCTGCTTGTGTTCCCTCTTGCTGTGTCTCTCTCTGTCACATAAATAAATAAAATCTTTAGAAGAAGAGGAAGCAGCAGCAGCAATAGTAGTGGTGGTGGTGGTGGTGGTGGTGGTGGACGACTCAGGAAGTGGCGGGGGGCGCACAGGTGGACGGATGGGGCACCCCTGAGAGGGCGGCTGGGAGCTGCACACGGGCTGAGTCCTGCGACTGAAGGACCCAAGAGGCGGGCTGCTAAGAGGGATGGCAGCCCTGTGTCTGCCCCCAGCCCTGCCTGCCCAGGCTGGTCCTCCGTCACAGCCTCCCCCGTGAAGTGGGGGACAGCCCCAGGACCCCAGAGGGACTGGCCTGCATGGCCCACACTGAGGGCTGTGCCTGAGCCCGAGTCCGAGACCCTAACTGCTGCCTTCTTGACACCAGTAGCTTTTGTTCCCCTATTAGGGCAGGAATTTCTGGCCCAGGTTTAAATTGGACCCAAGAGACAGCAAGGATGATCCTGCCCCGTAGAGAACTTTCTAGAGTGGAAATTAGATCCGTGTCTAGCGCCAGCCCGGACGCCCTCCAGGTCCTTCTCCGTCAGCCCTCTCTGTGCCCCAGGCCTTCGGTGCCTGTCCTTTGTTCCCCGAGGAGGCCTCCGTGCCCACAGGCTACACCCGTGTGTCCAACACAGCAGCCCAGAGCATGCGTGACATGGGAATGTAAATGAAGGAAAATTCTACAAAACCAGAGCCCAGTTCCTGGGTCACACGGCCACACTCTACTGCCAGAGCCACCTGCGGCTGGCGGCCTGCTGACGGGACAGGGAGGAAACACTCCCATCACCACGGAAAGTTCTGGCCTGCGCCGGCCTGCACTGCGCATCCTTGCCCGAATCCCCACAGGTCTGTTGCCCTCCGCCCTCCGGCCCCGCAGAGACCTCTAGTCTCAGGGTGCTCACCTGTCTTCCGGGCCTGTGGCCAGGCCTTGGTCCTCAGCAGCATCTGACCGACCCAGGGCCATGCCCCTACTCCGCTGTTCCTCAGAATTCCACGCTCACTAGGCACCCTGCTTCACCTGGCCAGGGTCCTCTGCCGGGGCCTCCTGTTTTTGACCTCTCAGGGCCAGAGTGGCTCACCTGTGCTGGGCGTGTGTCTACTACACGTCCACGGGCCTCCTATGCCTCTAGCCTCACCTGGGATCTGAGCTTCACACTCACAGATACTTCTCTTCTTGGCCCCTCCATTAGGGAAGGTAACAGCATTTCTATCTTCACATTCGCAAAGTGTGAACCTCCTGGCCACGCTCGGAAAGGCTGCTCTTCTCCACGGTCCCCCTGCTCACGCGTGGCTGCCGTCACCAGCTTGCAGCCCCTCGGCGCTCTCTTTTCCAGCAACCTCGTGGCCTCCCTTCCAAATGCACCCAGAACCCAGCCCTTTTGCTGGGCATGGCTCACCCTGCCTGCGTTTCCCTGAAGCCCACTGCAGCCCCCCCCACCGTGTGAACGAACAGCCCAGACACACGGACATGCTTCTGTTTGTCGCCCTGTGTCTTCACTGAAGCCACGCTCAGCTCGGACCTTGATGGCTCCCCAGGGTCCGTGGGTTAGTTCAGAGCAGCCTGGAAGCTCAGACAGCTGCCCCAGGGCCCCCCAGCCTAAGCAACATGCCTGCACACACTTTCCTCCCGGGGAATTGGGGGACCACCCTCCAGGACCTTCCTAGGCATGTTCTGAGCCTAGTGCCTGAGCTCTCTCCCGCGCTGGCTTGTTGGGGAGCCAGACCCGGGGGCAACTTTTGGTCACATAGCCCAGCGGGTAAGGCTGCCCGGGAAGGCCTCCTAGAGCAGGGGATGCCGCAGGGTGACCTCCAGAGCCAGCCACGGGAGAGTAGGCGAGGCCACCAGGAAAAGGGCAATGGCTTCATGATGTCCTTGGACCAACGACAGGACAGTGTGGGGCGGGGGACGTGGAACCCAGAACCCTTCCAACCCCCTCCACCACGGGCCCCTGCTCCGCTGCAGCACAGCCTCCACCTAGGGGCCTTCCCCGCCCAGCCCCAGTAGCCGCAGATTCCTGCTCGCGATGGGTGATGCCCAGAGCATTGGGCAGCGGTAGAGGGTGGAGGCCCAGAACCAAAGTCACAGAGAAGGGTGACGGGCACCTGGCTGTCCTTTCAGGGACTCTCAACCGTACTTCCCGTCCCCTCTCCTCCCCACAAATTGCCACTGGGTCTATCAGGTGGAAATCTCCAGGGGTGGGGTCCCCGTGAGGCTGCCGCCACTCGCACCACTGCCCTCCTGAATCCCGGGCGGACGCAGGGCCTCCCATCCCCCAGCCAGGCCTGACATGCAGCTGGGCGCATGGCAGACCAGGGAGCCTTGCTGCTGTGGCCAAGGGGGTGGGAGGAGATAGGGGGGCTCCAGGTCCTCATCTCCAATCCCCGTACGCCTCTGTGCCAGGGCCCAGGGTCCCCTTGGTGCCAGAGAGCTCCCGGCTCTGTGCTGGGTCCGTGACTCAGCTCAGCCTTGGCGACATGGTCTTGCAGTACCAGGGAAGGAAGGCAGGTAGGGTGAATGAGGCATACCGGGCTTCTGGCGGGTCTCAAGGCCTGGGCCCTTCAAGGCCCAACTGAACCTGGGCTGTGCTCAGGAGCCCAGGAACAGCCCAGCCTACCTAACCGAACCAGCCTAAACCTGTACTGGCCACTGGCTGGACTAGCTCTCTGTGTGGCCTTGCCCCAAACCTGGGACCCTGGGAGACATAGGAATGGCCTGTCACCGCCTACACTGGTGATACTGGGGCTGGACTCTCCAGCAGGGCAGACACTGTTGTTATGGGGAATCCGCAGTCCAGTGGGGAAGGGTTCCAGGCCTGGGGACCCCGGAGCGCAGACAGTGTCCTTCTCCATTTTCCTGCCCCCGGCCGCAGGCCCTGACCCTTCTGGTACAAGAGGAAACCAAACCGAGTTCTACCCCGTCTATACAGAACCAAATTAACCAGAGATATACCTTCCTCTCCGACCCTTGGAACGGCGGGCGAGCCCAAGGGGGCTCTGCATGCCCACCGCCCCACCATGGGGCCCAGCCCCCTCCCAGGCATCAGTATCAGGCACCTGCATCTGGCCCTGCCCCACAGTGCCGGAGGCCCCCGGGTGAGCAGTGCCGATAGACATGCCCATTGACCCACCAACCACAGGGCCACAGGAAGGGGACACGAGGTAGGGGTGGACACGGGGGACAGACCTCACTGTCCAGACCTCAGAGGGATGTGGGCCAGAGCAGTGACAGTCCAGACGGTCAGCACAGGGTGGGGCAGAGAGGGGCTGGCCAGAGCGGTCAGAGCCCCACCCGGGGCTTTCCCAGGCTGGAGCACGGTCAAATGCACATGACAGGGCCTTCTCTGGCACCAGAACTTGCCTGGGGGACAATTCAGAGTGAGGCTGAAGAGAGTCTGAGGGTCATTCCAACCAGATCTCAAAACCCGCTCCTCCCTGAATTTGGGCTATTATCACAGACAAGTTCCTGAGATCCAACTGATTTCCACTCTCTCTGAGCTCAGAAGGCCCATGACCTTGATGGAGGCCACTGTGCCTAGTTGCTTCCTCATGACATTCTTCCTAGGGATCCTGGGACCCTCATCACCGAGGTGCTGCTGGTGGGAGATGGGGGGAGGCAGGGGTCTCTGCCTGGGGCTAAGGAACTTGCTCCTTAGGTCCAGAGACACCCTGGGGACCCTGAAAATCAGACCTTGTCCACCCCTCGCCTATCTAGGAAGTTGCTCAGGGTCATAGCATGACCCCTCCTGTGACCTCCTGCCTCACCAAGCCCCCAGTGATGTGTCCCACACCTGCATGGCTGAGTCTGCGCTCACACGCGTGCGCACACGTACCCACAGAGCAGGGATCCAGCAGAAAGGGCATGAAGGCCCAGTTCCCAGGCCCTGGCCCAGGGCCCAGTTCCTGTCACTCTTCCCACTTTCCCTCTGCATGGAGGCAGGAAGCTGGCTTGACCTGCAGCTGCCTGGCTCTCGGGTCCCTACCAGGGAGTTTGTCCCCTAAACCTGGCCCTTAAGAGGGTCTGGAGGAAAGATGAGACCATCTAGAGAGGGCTGGTCTTTGTCATTAGGTACGGTCAGGGGGCCAAGACTAGAGCAGAGGAGACTAGACCCTGCAGGACCCTCAGAGCTCCTGCCCTGAGGAGTCCTAGGGAAGCAAGGGTTACCTGCACCCGGCAGAACCCAAATCCAGTGGCCAGAAGGGAGCCTGGAGCAGGGCAAGGAGTCGAGGGGAGGGAGAGTGGGAGGGTCTGACTTTCTCTTGACACCTGCTGCCCATGCTAGACTCCAACCACTGCCACCCGCCACCTGCAGGGCTAATTCTGTTCCTTGGGATCAGGGTACATCTGACCTTCACCCAGGCCACCCCCCACCCCCATTAGAAAGGGTCCCTTTCAACTGCTTGGGTGAGGCCCGCCCTTGTGGGCCTGGGACCCTGGCCTCGTGCCTTGGCCGTGGAGAGAGTTCTGTGCCAGGAGGTCAGGCCCGGGAGCAGGTCTCGGCGCTACCCGTCGGTGCCCGTCGGGCCCGAAGCCCATCTCCAGGGGTCGGGGAGTCCAGCCCCCTAGCGGCCCTGGCTCACCTGCACGAGGTCATGTCTGCTCCGCGCAGGGCGCCTGGCGGGTCCAGGCGGCCGCGCCCTCCGGCCACTTCGAGAAGGCCCCGCCCGAGGGCCCCGCCCACCCAGGGCCCTTCCCGGGGCTCCCTTAAAGGCGCAGTGTCCATACGCCGCCTCCGCGTAGGATTTGGGACGGAGTCGACAGTGTTCGAGGGCGTCGAACTTGAGAACCAGGGGATCCACGCGGGCGTCCCGGGCGCGCAGGGCGAGGGCGCGGGGCGGGCGGGACCCGGCGAGCCCCAGCCTGGCCAGCCGCCTGCGCCCAGCGGCGCGTAACCGTGGTAAACGCTTCAGTCCCACCGCCCCTGAGTCCCAGAGCCCGCAGGCCTTTCCCGCATCGCCTCCTTCACGGGAGGGGGCGGGGCGGGGCGGGGCGGGGCTCTCCCGGGGAGGTGGGGGTGGTCGGAGCTAGAGGAGGAGGCCCCTGAAGGGTGGAGCGGGCGGGGGTGGCTGTTCCAGCGTGAAGGCCAGTGGACCACCTCTTACTCTTCCCGCCTTGGGGGCTTCCCGCCTTTCCTCCCCACTAGACAGTCTCCTCCCTTCCTAAGTGATGCTTTGCTCCAGCTCCAGCTGCCCCTCATCTGCTGGGTTCCTGTCCCCCCCGGGGGCCGAACCACCTTTCACAAGCCCCTTGCTGGGGAGCGGCACTTAATTCATCTGGGCTCCCAACCTTGAGATGCCCTGGGAGGGGCTTCCGGGCCCTCTCCTGTCCAGCTGCTCTCAGGAGCAGCGCACCAAGCAGGGAAGCTTCTCCAAGCCCGCAGCTTCCCAGCCTGGAGCCCAGATCCCCCGCCCAGCGCTGCGGGAGAGCTGGTCAGGGCTCCCCTTCCTGCTCAGCGGGGCCACCTCACCTACCCACCCGTGGGCGCTGAGGCTCCGCAGGGATTGTCCTGAGAGCCCCTCCCTCTGGAAGCATCAACTCCCAGACACTTCTGGCCCCCACCCACCTTCCCCTTGACTTCCCAGTGTGAGAGCCTCTTCTCCCCTTGAGAGGGTCCCAGAACAGCCCACCTGCTCCCTCATGTTCAGCATCCCCTCTGTCCGGTGCGACAGGCCTCCTGGTCTCTGTCCAGTTAGCTCTTCGCTCCTCAAGCCCAGCCCCTCCAGGTGCATTCGGGTTGTACCCACCCACCACTGCCCCATCCCCCGGCCCGGCCCCACAGGATCTGTCCTGCCTGTCTTCGCCTGGTCCTACCACCCTGCTGGCCTGTCCTGCACCCGGGGCGTCCAGCTGTCCGGGCCAGGTCTGCCTTCCCTTTCCCCGCAGGGCGCCTTCCGTTCAGCGGCAGGGCCCTTGCACTGATGTAAGGATGTGAGGACCCCCTCCTGCCCACCTCAGGCCTTCATACCCGGTCTCCAGCAACTTGCTTACCCTCAGGTCTGGATCTGAGCGCTAGGGTTTCCTCGGGCTGGGCCTGCTCCTTATGCCCTGTATCACCACCTGTTTGTCCCTCCTCAGCCCCTTGGGGTTTAGGCCCCAACCCCCAGCCCCAGGGCCCGACAGCTGACTGGCACAGGGCATCCATTCCACACACATCTCCAACAAACAAGTTAAAGAAGAATGGATGAAAATGTGCAAGCCCAGGGTCTAACAGGTCACCCCCCCAACCCCGCCCCGCAGGGGGTGGGTATTTGTTTTCTTATATTCATTTTCTGCTTTTTTTTCTGTTAACAACAAAACAAAACACCAGAGTTACCCTTTATAAAAGCCAGGAATTCCAGAAAGGAAGCCACTCAACTCTCCCTTTTTCCCGTTCCTCGTTAGAGGCTCACAGCTGCTGTGGGACTGGTTGGTCACAGCTCCCCGGGGCCAACCCCTCTCAGGGCTTCCTGCTTGGGGTCTCCCAGCAGAGCCAAGGGTTGCCCTTCCACCTGGGCAATGAGAAGGGCCGCCTGCCCGGCCCCCCATGCACCCTGGCTGGACCCCCAGCCCCCCTACCCCCCACCTACCCTGCCCCCCAACCCCGCTGACCTCAGTCAGTACAATCTGCTCACTCTTCACACCGATGTAGATGACGCGCAAACAAGCACATGTATATGTGCGCTCCGGGCCTGCGGCCTGAGTGGCCTGAGGCCAGTCACCTCCACGGCCACCTGGTATGCTGGCCTCCACGGCCCCACCCCATGCCTGACAGGGTGCATGCTGCGAAAAGCAGCCCTACACACCTCAGGGCAAGGCCCTTTTCTTATCCAGAGCACCCTAAGGGAGCTTGGCGCCTGTGCTATGTCACAAACCTGAACAAGGAGCTGCGGGAGGGAGCCCGGT
The DNA here is from genome assembly GCF_011764305.1 of Mustela putorius furo. NCBI lineage: Eukaryota > Metazoa > Chordata > Mammalia > Carnivora > Mustelidae > Mustela > Mustela putorius. Next base: position 187,615 of record NW_025422005.1, on the reverse strand, counting down.
GGGCGGTCCCTGAGCCCCGCAGAGCCCAGGGATGGTGTTTGATGTGGACAGATGCCTGCACCTCTTGTAAAGTGTTTAGACTTTATTTACGGTGACGGACACACACACAGACACAGACTGGAGTTAGTGACATGACATATGAGGCTCGCTCCAGCCTCTGGGCTCAGTGGCCCATTCCCAGCTGTGGGAGGGTGAGGGGTGCCACCCCACAGGACGGCAGGGTGTGGGGGGAGGGGCAGGTGGGATGGGGCACAATATTGCAGTTTTCTCTGCTGCCTCTACGCCCACCTCTTGGCCTTGGTCTTGGACACCCCTTGCACCAGATCCGGAGGGAGAGTGCTCAGCTGCCCTTGGGCCAGGACAGGAAGGGTGATGGCCCTGTCACCCCAGGTGTCAACCAAAAGCAACGCATAAAGGTTGGTGGTCAGGCCCAGACATCCATCCTTGAGAGGGGGATGCCAGCTGCCCAAGCAAGCAGGCAGTGGACATCGCCCACACCACAGAGCAGCCCTGCTCCCTCTCAGAAAGCCTAATGAGATGGGCGGTGTCAGGGAGGGGACACAGCTAGGTCCAAGCCGGCTGGGGACACAGGCAGGGCTAGCTAAGGGCCCAGGTGCCCTGACCAGGTCTGGCCTGGCCTCTGTTCTCCAGCACTCTGGGCTTAGTGGACATGATTGAACGGAGAGTACAGTAGCCCCAACAGTAATGTAACATTGGTTCCAAGTCACAGTATTGGCACGGGAGGCCTGGGAGGGGCCGGGCTGGGCTCGAAGCTTGCCCTGGCCTACGGCACATGCAGGAGGGACACCTCAAGTGGGGACCCAGGAAGGCCTCCTAGGGCTTGTGGGGAGGAAAGGCCCCCTCAAGCCCCAGCTTGCTTGTCTGCGCTGGGGACACAGGCCCAGCCCGGGTGGACACATCGGGGAGGCAAAGCAAGAGGGGTGAGAGGCATTGGCCCAAGGTGGAGGAGCACAAGGCCTCCATGCTGCCCGCGCTGTCTCCCCCTGCAAGTCTTGTGACACAGAGTTTATCTGTGGTTCTCTGCTTGGACGGTAGGGAAGCTGGCCCAGCAGTCCCTCTGGCCAACACGTAGGCAAGAAAACCATATCAAAAAATTGATGAGTTTACAAAAATAGAAAATAATGACAACAGGGTGCGTGGCGGGCTGCGGTGTGTCTCACGGGGCGGCACAGGGCCGGAGCCCCGGCTTGGTGACAGCGTCTTCCAGCAGCTGCAGCGGGCGCCGACCCACCACCACGTCCCGGAGGCAGCCCACAAAGCCTGTGCTGTAGGCCTTGGGCAGGGCCTGGCCCGTGGGCAGCTTCTCCAGGCCACCTGCAGGAGGACGGAAGGAAGGCCACCCCGTTGTGACCGTGGGCAGTCTGGGGACCAGCCAGCAGAGAGACCCATGGGTACTCAAGAGACCCCGAGTTACCCAAGGCCTGTCAGCACCCTGGGGGGAGGGGGGCTCCCTGACCAGGAGACATGCTCCAGCCTCCCGGCCTCACAGTCGCCCCGGGAACTGCAGGGCCTAAGACAGGAGGGGACAAGTACCCTGGCCAGTTGGTGTGTGGACAGGGACGGGTGCACTCAGGCAGCACTCAGTCTGCAGCCCCAGGGATGGGGTACATCCCTGATTCTCAGAGCCTGGGGTACCCCTCCCCTGGACCCCCTCAGAACACTCACCCAGCCACAGGGCTCCGTCTGTGTCTAGCTGCGTGGCACCCAGCGGGGAAGAGCCAGTCACGGGAGCCTCGTTGCCCACCTGAAGGGAACCTTCCCTCTGCTCCCTGGGGGTGTGGTGGGTGAGGCCATCATCAGCTGCTTCCAGAGGGCACACCTGCCACCCCCCGATCCTCAGCCCCACATCCCTCTCTCCTGGAAGTCCCGCCTGGGGATCAGAATGAGGGGGCACGGATACCCAGGAGCGTGCCTGGTGGCTAGGGCAGCGGGGTCCTCACGCGGGTTACACTTTGCTGTAGGGGTGGCCAGGCTCAGACCCAGTCGACAGCATCTGGGCAGACCAAGCACTCCCTGTCCAGATCAGGGAGTCCCTGGCCACAAGTGCTTCTCCTTTGTCCTCTTGTCCCTCCCCCAGCCCTGGGAATGGCCTCAAGTCGGGCACTTAGCCCCGCCCCCACCTCAAACCTGGGCCCTGGCTACGAGTGACCGGGCATGCCCGGGCTGGGCAAGTCCAGGCGCCACCCGCCGCTGTTCTTGGCATGGCCCGGGCTTCCTTCTGACCTGTGCGCCCTGACCCGCAACCAGCGGTTGGTGTTGACGGGGACGGTAGAGCTCAGCACCACGGGCTGGGAGCCCAGGTCGTAGGCCAGCTGCAGGCGCCCGTCCACGATGGCCAGCGCGATGTAGTCGGCCCGCTCTGTGGCCTTGCCGCTCCACAGCACCAGCCCCTGTGTGGCCTCCGTGCGCAAGCTCAGCTCGAAGTGGCTGGTCTGCAAGGCCTTCTCGCTGCGGGGGAAAGACCGTCAGGGCCTCCGAGGGTGGCCGGGGATGGGGCGCAGGGGGCGGGAGGGCAGGGCCATGATGGCGGCTGCAAGGAAGCCCGGGGAGCCTGGACGGGCATGCGGGTGCACACCCACGTGGGACACACAGGTCGCGAGACGGACGGCAGCAGGGGGACCGGACAGGCAGACACACAGGCAGAGGAAGGAGGAAGACAGAGAGCGGGGGCTGGGCGCCACTGCTCACCTGGGAAGGGCCCCGGAATCCGGAGCATCAGGACTTAGAAGCCGGAAGAGAGGGGAAGCAGGTGAGCAGGGGACAGACAGGCTGTGGTGTAGGGTCGGGGGGGGGGGGGTACCTGGCAGCCCTGCCCCACCCCCTGTCCCCCTTTCGGCAATGGAGAGTGTGAGCAAGCACCCACAGAAGAGACACAGGCCACGCAGAGCCTGGGCAATGTCATGTGGACACATAGGGCTAGTGGGCACGACCCAGGTCAAAGGCAGAGGTCAAGAGGCAGGGCTCGGGGCTCCCCTGCCTGGGAGAGGCCCCCGGATGTCTGAACACGCATGTGCATGTACAGACACATATGCACACAGACACACCTGCATGCACACGCCCAGACCGGTGTGGGCTCTGATGCACGTACACACGTGCACGCGCACGCCATGGTGGTGCCTCAGGGCGGGGCGGGAGCTGCAGCGCATGCAGGGGATGACCTGCCCCTCTTCCTAGGCTCAGTCTCCTGCCCCGGGATGGGAAAGCCTGGCCCTCCGCGGGGGTGGGGGTCGGCTACTGCGGGGGAGGCGCTGAGAATGGGGGAGCAGGATGGTGTGGTGGGGGCCCAGGTGCTACTTACACGGGGATCTCATTGGTCAGTTCGCTTGGAAACAAAGAGACAGAGGTGGTGAGAGAGGAGAAGGTTGGGGGCGGGCGGAGGAGGGCAGCGGGCGGCTGCGGGGCCGAGGCCAGGCCTTCCCTGCTGGCCGCAGAGTGGTCGGTGGCTGTGGCAGGGCCCGCGTCTCACCCCGCACAGCAGGCTCACACAGGACCGGACGGACGGCAGAGGGCAGGGGCGCCCGGCGCCCAGGTGGCACGTTACCTCTCAGTCACGGCATTGAGGTACTCGACGTAGGTCTGTCCGTCGAAGGCCAGTGCGTCCACGTCCCCTGCCGACTTCTCAGTCAGCCCTGAGAGACAGTCGGGGTGAGGGCTGCCTCGGGCGGGGCCCCCCACCCAGCCTCGGCCAGGTGCCAGGCTGCGCTCACCCATCTCACCCTGCTCGCAGTGAGGCCCCGAGAAGCCCCCAGGGCACAGGCACTCGTAGGAGGCCTCCCGAGGGAGGCAGGAGGCCCCATGCAGGCAGGGGTGGCCGGAGGCCTGGGTACAAGGGTGGTGGGCAAAAGATGAGACCTCCACGGACCGCACCACGTGCTCCCGGTTCAGCAGCTGGTGGCCTTTCGAGGAAACCTGGGGGGTGAGGGGTAGAGCAGCGTAGTCTGGCCTGCTGTCCTCCCTCCACAGCAGCCTCCGCCCCGGACAGAGACCCCTCGGGGTTGGGCCCTTCCTCGGGACTCGACCACCCCTCCCACTGCAGAGCCCCCCCCCCCCCGATGAGCCCCGCCCCTGCCCCATGTACCAGCTGGATGACGCCGTCGAAGCCGGAGGACACGGCGGCCGCGCGGGCCAGCTTGCTGAAGTCAGGGGCCCCCCCAATATAGAGCGGCTCCTTCAAATTGAGGACAGTGTGCGGTACCTGGGGGGAGGTTCTGCGTGAGGGGCGTGAGGGGGCTGCGGGGGCTGCTCATGGGGCAGAGACAAGGACACTGGGGCCCAGATCAACGCCCCCCACACCCCCCCGCACTGGCCAACCCTGTCACCCGCCAGCGTATCCAGAACACAACGTTAATCACACAGATGTGGCCTGTGTGGAGACTCAGTGGGGCGGGAGCTACTCTAGGAGACGAACGAGCAGGGGGAGAGCAGAGACCAGTACCTTGCGGGATTTCTGGCGTCCGAAGAGCAGGGTGGGGGTTGCAGAGCAAGAGCCAGAGAGCAGTGGGGGCAGAGACCAGACAGACAGACGCCCAGGACGGACGGGGGAGAAAACAGTTCTGTGAGAGCCAGCTGTGGGGCAGGGACTGCTGTGCCTCCCAGGAGGGGAGGGAGCAGGGAGGTGGGGGGGAGCTGGCGGGAGGCCCAGGCCTTGGGGACACTCACCGGGGACTCCCCCAGCACGCGGGGCCCGTCGCTGACACGCATGGCCCCCTTGCGGCCACTGCGCTCCAGTGAGACCCTGGTCCAGGTGTCCAGGGCCACGGGCTCCTTGCTCCTGGTGAGGAGGGGGTACCATGAGCAGGCTCTGGGCCCTGCCAGTCCGTCCACCCAGGGGCCTGCGGGGACACTGCCAAGCGTCCCCGGCCTCAGTCCCAGGCCCGCGCGTGAGGGCGCACCTGATGACGGCAGCCCCCTTGCCCAGGTCATAGCGGAACTCCAGGAAGCGGTCCCGCAGCGCCAGGCACACGAAGTCCCCCTTGCCGTCTGTCCTCTGCCCGTTGTAGAAGAGCAGACCGCTGGGGCCACGCGCCAGGAACACCACCTCCAGAGCCATCTTCTCCCTGGGGTCAGGTAGCGACAGGCGGGGGCATCTCAATGGCCCTTCACCCTGCAGGCCGGGCAGGGGCTGGGGGGGTCCTTCCCCTCATCCGCCCCTTCTGTCCTACTGACCCCAGGTCCCGCTCGAAGGTGTGCAAGCCTTTCAGCTCCAGGTAGGAGAAGCCGTTGAAGTCAGGCAGGAAGGGCTGGGAATAATCCCGCTCAGAAGCTGTGGAGGGCAGGAGTGCAGTCACACGGGGCTGGGCCTTGACCCCTGGGGCTCCCTGCACCTCCACTGGTCTGTGAGCCCCAGGCCTAGCTCCAGCCCTAACGCTAGCCAGAACCCCGACCCTAACCCCACCCAGAACCCACACCCCAATGCCGAATCCCGCCGTCCTCATCCCCACCCTCTCCCTGCAACCGATGGCCCAGTGCCCACACCTGTCTGGCAGGTGGTGCCCCCTCGCCCCTGGGGGCATTCGCACGTGGCCTCCCCATCCGGCAGCACGCGGCAGGGGGCGGCCCCGTGGCAGGGGTTCGGCTCGCAGGGGTTCTTGTCAGCACCGCAGGTGGGGCCTGTGATGAGACACCATGAGGTCCCACGCCGACAGACACGCGGACGTGACCCCCAACCCCGCGCCCAGCCCAGGCTCCAGCCTCACCAAAGCGGCCGGGGGGGCACAGACAGTGGAACATGCCAGCCTCCAGGGCTCGGCACGGGGCCCCACCGAGGCAGGGGTTGGGCAGGCACGGGTGGTCCCCACACGCGCCCACACCGGAGCTCCGGGTCACAGCCCCCTGCCAGCTGCTGAGCTCCAGCCGCTGGTTGTTCACATCCAGGAGGCGGATGCAGCCCCTGAGGCCGACACGGATGGAGGTCCTTTCGAGCACCCTGCCGCCAGGAGGAGGGTAGGCATCAGAGGCCAGAGACCAAGACACCCTCTCCCCCAGCCAGCTGTACCACTGGCTCCCCTGCCAGCCGGGATGAGGGCTGCCCCCATCCCCGTCCATGCTTCTGGGGCTCTCAGGATGCCCAGTCCCACAAACAGGACTGAAAAAAGAAGTGGGTTGAGGGTCACGGCTCAGGACTAAAGGTCGGGGCAGCCCAGCCCCTCCTTGGTGGTCACACAACAGCCTGAGGCTCAGGGATGCTGCCCAGGGGACAGAATCGGGATCAGGATCACATCAGGGTCACTGCCCTCATCCACACTCGTGCTCCCCCACTGTGCTATCTGCAAGTGGCTTGGGCCTCTTACATGCCGACCACAGGAGTCAAGGGTCAGGACCAAGCTCAGGGGCCTGGGGTCAGGGGTGTCCCCCACTCCCTGATGCTCACACGGAAGCCTGGTCCGCCGGGACGCCGCCCACAAAGAGGTCTGTGTCCAGGTTGAGGCCATCAGTACCACTGGGGCTATGGCCCACAACAGGGGTCTCCCCATCCACGGAGAGCGTACCCCGACGCCAGTGCCGAGACAGCTCCAAGCGGTGCCAGCGGCCGGGCTCCACGGGCACTGAGCTGGTCAGGACCGCGGGCCCCGAGCCAGTGTCAAACCTGGGGAATGGGAGCAGGGACTCAGGACAGCAACCTCAGGCGGGGACCACGGCTGCACCTCAGCCTCCCGCCCTCCCCCTCCCCCCCTCAGCTCCCCTCTGACCATCCCTTCCAGCAGCCCCCTCCCCGCCGGCCACCTGGGCTGCCCTGTCCACTCACCGGAGCTGCGCCCGGCCCCCCAGCAACGTCAGCGCCAGGAAGTCCTTGCCCTGGGCATTGCCGTTGTACAGCAGCAAACCCTGGGGCTCCAGTGCCCGGAACTCCAGTGCCAGGCGCAGCGTGTGGTAGGCACGGAGGGTGGGGAAGGCCAGGAAGGAGTGGCCCCCGAAGGCTGGCGCAGAGGGGTGCGGTGCTGCTGGCAGGCAAGGAGGGACCCACTGGAGGGGCACGGAGGACCCCTGCCCCCTCGGTGCTCTGCCCCAGCCCTGAGTCCCCAGGCTGGCCCCAGCCCCATCACCCCAACCTGGGCCCCCTCGGCCTGGCCCCCAACTCCCACCTGTGGCTTGGCCCGGCCCCAACGCTTGCCAGCCCTCCCTCTGCCTCCCTGCCTCTCTCCAGCATGGGTGGTCTTTACCCTTCTCACAGACGGCACCCCTCCTGCCCTCTGGGCAGCTGCAGGTGAAGCTGCCGCCAGGGCCCTGGTCCTGGCAGGTTCCCCCGTGGAGGCAGGGCTGGGAGTCACAGGGCTTCAGCGGCTGCTGGGTGCCTGAGGGCAAGGGCCGGCGTCCAGGCACGCGACGGGGGGCAGTGGTGGGTGGCTGGCGTGTGGTGGGCAGGGCTGTGGTCCTGTCAGCAGGCTGGCTGGTGTGACTGGGGGACAGGGCCCGCTGGGTCACAGCAGAAGGCAGGTGGACCATGGTGGTGGCTCTGGCCGTGGCTGTGGCCACCGTGGCTCCTGTGGTGGCTCCCAGGAAGAATGCAGGAAACCAGTCTGAGGGCAGAAGAACCGTCAGGACCCCCGAGAGCAGAGCCCTGGGAGGGCCGGCAGGGGGAGGGTCCCAGGGAAGTGGGGAGGGGTTGGGTGGGCGGCGGCCCTCACCGAAGTCCAGGAAGCGCACGTGCTCCTGCAGCGGGCGCCTCACCCCCAGGGACCGGCGCCGGGACGCCTGTATCTGCCGGAGCAGGGCCTGGGCCACGTCGGATGCCCTAAAGGTCGTGGCTGAGAAGGAGGGGACAAGGAGCATGGGAGAACCCTACGCACACCCGCCCACCTCCTGGGAGGGGCCGGGACGGGGCCTCACCAGGGTCAAAGTGCACGTCCACGACGGCTCGGACGGAGCTGCCGGGCCCCAGGTCCCGTAGGCGGACGCTTCGGAAGTCCTTCTTCACGTCGGAGTTCCGGAAGAGGTCGTCCAGCTGTGGGTGGGCAGTGGGGGAGGGCTCTGGGGAGCTGCCCAGGCCGGACTGTCCGGCCGCCTATTCCAGCACCTCTCTGGGTGCGTCCTGGGAGGGAAGCTAGAAGCGGGGCAGGGCCGCGCCCCTGCACGTACTGCGCTCTCGATGCTCCTAGCGGTCTCCCCGAAGAGCTCCGACTTGGGGTCAGCCATCTCCGGTGTGTAGAACAGCTCCTGCCCCTCGACCCCCTCGAGTTCCAGTACACCCTGGAAGGCCCTGGTGGCTGTGGGGGAGGTGGCAGTGAGGCCCTGCTGGGACCAGCCGGGCTGCTGGGTGGGCCACGGGCGCGGACCCCAGCAGCAAGCCACATGGGGTGCGGGCAGGTTAGTCAGATGGTCGTGAGGTTAGTGGGGTCTCGGGGGCGGGGCTGGCGCCAGTTACCGGGCGGACTTCTTGGAGCAGTGCTCCAGGCCGGCTTGCAACAGGAAAGACACGTTAGCTGCAGGGTCCTGGGCACCCACGTGTGTGTGGGGGCCGAGACCACACGTGTACATGCCTGAGCTGCGTCCAAGACCATGCACACGTGTGTCCCCAAATCAGAAGACCGTACACCCTGAGTGCCCACCTGCGGGCAGGCCTCCTGCCTGGCAGGAGAGACAGCATTCCTGGCCGTGTCCGGCCACAGGTCACGCTGAACCCCAGCCCCCGGCCATCCACTCACCAGGACAGTTGGAACCCTCTGCGTCCAGCGAGGGTGTCTTGCCATCCGAACAGCAGCCCAAAGGGGAGTTGTAGCAAGAAGCCCTCTCCATGGGTGGCCCAGGGGTCACAGCGCTGCCACCTTCGGGGGGCTCGAGTCCTGAGGAGGTACAGTCTGAGCCTGGCCCTGGGGGTAGCCCTCCCGGGCCCCATTCCCCTGCGTCCTTGAGCCCGCGCTCACCCCCTGAGCCAGCCCCACTGGCCTCCAGGTCACCACTCAGCCCCTCGTCGCCGCTCCCGTCAGCACTGCCAGATTCGCCGAAGGCAGACGTGGCGAGCTTGGCTGCTGGAGTGGAGGCTGTGGGAGGCATGGTCAGCATGGGCCTCGTGGTAGTCCTGGGCATGCTGGCCGTGGTCCGAGGTCCTGGCGAGGGCTGAGGAGTGGGCTGGCTGTGGGGGGTCCTGGTGGGCGCCAGGGATGGGGTGCTCGGGGGGAAAGGCAGTGCCATGCTCAGGTTGGGCCCTGACGCAGCCACGGGTACAGGGGTCGGGCGGCCACCGAGAGCGACAGACTCTGTGGGAGGAACAGAGTCTGAGTAGAGGCCCAGGGCAGGCGGTCAGCCCTGAGCCGGGCCTTCTCGGTCCGTTCGAGGAGGAGAGTGGGGCCTTACCCTGACACGGGCCGAGGCTCCGGACGGAGATATCCACGCCCTGGCGGCAGGCAATGGTCCTCAGCTGGCATTCATTGCCGTAGGTCACTCCATCTGACCCGCAGACCTATGGCACAGGGCAAGGATGCTGCGATGGAAGGCCCCTCCCCGCCCCCCATGCCCTCTACGTGCCCCAGCCCTCACCTTGGTAGCACTGGCCTCTGGACAGGTGGATGTTGGGCACACGCAGCGGGCGGAGCCAGCTTCCTCCACGCAGGACGCCCCAAACTCACAGTGCATCTCAGCACACGTCTCGGGTGCCAAGGAGTCTGAGGCAGACACGGGAGATGCTGCCGGCTCAGGAGGCCTTGCCCCTACGATGGCCCCACCCCAGGCACGGGGAGACAAGGTCAGTGCCAGGCTTGGCCCTCACCTGATTCGCAGCCACCGGGGCCCAGGGCGTGGCCATCTGGACACTGCCCGCACTTGGGTCCGGCCACCCCAGGCTTACAGGAGCACAGCCCAGTCATCTGCTCACAGTCGTCCCGCACGGCTCCCCGGGGGTCACAGCTGCAGGCTGAGGGCCGGGGAAGGAACCCGAGGTCTGCGCCTGCTCTCCTCACTGGCGCCAGAGCCTGGCCCCATGCCTGCCTGGTGTGGGTCAGGCCGGGGTCTGAGCAGTGAGGCGAGGAGCACAGGGACAGGACACACAGGTGGGAGCGCTTGGCTGGGGACTGACCACTGCCCGTCACTCACGGGTGCAGCCGCTCCGGCCGTCAGTGACGATGCCACGGAAGTTCCAGAAGCCGGGCTCACAGCGGTCACACTTGAGGCCCCCAACACCCGGGCGGCAGGAGCACTGACCCGTGGCTGGGTCACAGGTGCCACCGTAGGAGCCATGTGGGTTGCAGTGGCAGGAACCTGCAAGGCCAGGGCAGGCTGTGGTCACCGTGGCTCTGTGGCCCCGCGCAGCTCTGGGGTGGGGCTGGGCAGGCGTACTCACTGGGGCAGCCAGCCAGGCCTACACCCCGGGCCGCCGTGGCGTTGTCCTGGCAGCAGCCGTAGGGAGTCTGGGTGCAGTGTGGGGGGGCCGCGGGGGGCAGCGGGGCCAAGGTGGGGCCTGCAGGGAGAGGCAGAGGGCTCAGATGGCAGGCATGGCCACGTGTCCACTGTGGGCCTGGCCACACAGCACCTCGGTCTCCTCGGCCGCCCCCACTCAGCCCTCCGGAAGCCACCTGCCACCAGGGCCTGGGTGCCTGGAGCTCGGGTCACAGGTGAGGAAGCCACGCCACTTACACAAACCCACCTGTATGCACAGCACCGAAAGCACGCAGGACACCCGAAGGTCAGGGACGTGCCGCCACGCACAGACCCACAGCCAGAACCGAGCCTGCTTAGGCTTGCATGTTTTCACAAACGCACATGCACACGCACACGTGGCCACGTTCCTCCCACACTGCACACATCCAACACACACGCGCGGACACACACCTGTGCGTACGTAAGTCTACACACACACAGGCACTTGTGCACACGTGAAAACACAGTAAACGTATTTACCGGAGCCCCGCCCGTCTCCCCCCTGCGGCGCGGAGGCCTCCCCCCCACCCCCCACGGAGCCCCGCCCGGGCGCAGACGGCGGGTTCTCAGGGCAGGACCGCTGACTACGTGGCACTTAACACCCACACACACAGACGAACGCTCACTGTCGCACCCCCGAACACTCTGTGCCTCCGTGCCCCTCACGCAGTGTCCACACGGACACGTACTGCACACCTGCGCGCACACAGCTGGGAACACAAAGGCCACGGCACAGACGCACACACGCCTGCCGGGCCCTGCAGGTCCACTCACCGCGGCAGGCGCCCTGAGCCGTGACATACAGTGCTCGCTGCGCCTCGCACCTGGCCTTCTTCAGCTCGCACTCGGTGCCGTAAGTGACCCCGTCTGAGCCGCAGACCTGGAGGGGTGGTGTTGGCGTGGGTGGGGTGGCCACAGCCAGCCGCCTGCTGCCCGCCCAGAGCCGGGGTGGGGGGGTGGGGGGCCTCACCGGGCTCCTCAGGACGCTGTGGCAGCTGAAGTCGCAGACGCAGGGCCCATCTTCCGAGTCCTCGTCCCAGACGCCGCCGTGCTGCCGGCAAAGCTCCTGCTCACACTCGCCGTCCTCCCCAGAGCCAGAGCCTCCAGAGCCGCACTCCGCTGCGGGGAGGAGCTGGGTCACCCGCGCGGCCTGTTGGAGGCCCACGTGTGGCAGCCCAGGCAGGTCGGTCCCCGCGCCTACCCTGCTCACAGGGCCCCGCCCGGGCCTCCTCGATCTGGGTCTGCTGCTGACAGGCGGCCTCTCGGAGATGACATGCACTGTCGTAGGTGACACCGTCGCTGCCGCACACGGGACCAGGTGGGGGCTGCTCACACTGGGGGCACACACATCGCCCCGCCAAGCACACCGCCCCGAAAGCACACACCTCGTCTCCGCAGGTCTCTGCACGGGTGGGACCGGGCAGGGGTCAGCCCGGCGGAGGGGCACCCCAGACCCCAGCCTGCCCGCCCCCACAGCCCCACTCACGGCAGTGTCCTGCTGAGACCACATGCAGGCTGATCTGGTGTGTGCAGGCGTGGACGTGCAGCTCACACTCGCTCGCGTACGTGTGCCCGTCGGAACCGCACACAGGCTGCGCCAAGGCCACGCACTCGGAGGGGCACACGCAGCGCCCAGTCTCAGCCTCGCACAGAGCTCCGAAGCGGCACTGCCCACAGCGGTCTGAGGAAGAGGCCCCATCACCACGGCAACCAGCATGCCCCACCCCCCACTCCCAGCCAACTTCACCTGCCCACCACTGACCACAGGGTCCTCGGCGAGCCACACGGATCTCCCGTCCAAGGGTGCAGGCCGTGGCTTCCAGCTCACACGTGCTGCCATACGTGACCCCGTCGGTACCACACACGGGGTCGTAGATGCCCGGACACGCCTGCTGGCACACACACTCCGCTTCACCGTTCTTCACAACACATGATGCCCCAAATGGGCAGTGCACCCCAAGGCACGGGGACAGGGGTTGATCTGGGGAGAGCACGGGCAGCCAGTGAGGTCCTCCTGCTCCCCCGGGCTCCCGCACAAAGCCCCCAGCTCCACGCAGCAGACCTGCTCCCAGGGTGGGGACAGTGGAGGGAGAGTGCACGGGGAGAAGAGCCAGACGCTCGGGACACAGCAGAGACAGGGACAGACACAGGACAGATGCAGACAGGGACGCAGACCCAAACAGCCTCAGCCCCCTGCTGGAGTATGGGGAGGGCTGCCCCCAAGACACAGGAGCTCCCTGACTGCCCATGGTGGGTGGGGGGAGGGCCAGGCTTATGCGGACACCTGAGCTACTGACTGCTAGCCACCAGCAGCCTGGGGACGCTCGTCTGTGCGGGGGTGGGGGGCTCTCTCCTCCGTGGGGAGGGGTGTCTGCAGCCCACAGTCACACCCAGGGCCACAAAGGGGAGGAGGTGTCTGTCCACTTGCTCTGAGAACCACAAGGCCAGGCAGCAGCAAGCCACCCCCCCTGCTGAGCCGGGGGCAGACCTCGGGCTGTGGGCTCCTGGCGGCAGGCGCCGTACGTCATCCTGCCAGCAGGTCAGGCTGGAAGACACAAGAGGCGGGGCAGACAGGGAAAGGACCGAGAAGAAAATACCGAGGCGGAGAGAGAGAGTGGACAGACAGACAGACCGACCGACGGACACAGTGGGGGGGTCGGCAGAGCCACAGCAGCCCCCGCGGACGCAGGATAACGCCGTCTCCACCGCCTGCTGCTCGCCCCCACCCCCGCACGGAGCCAGAGACTCTGCCTCTGCGGGAGCACTGGTGTCCCCACAGTGGGGGCCCCCGGGGGTCTGCAGGGGGACGGGGCACGATGGCCTCACGGGAGCACGAGGGAGCCTGACCCAAGAGGCCTGCCTCTGCCCACCTACCCCCCACCCCGGGGGCTCCAGGCACCCCCCCCCCGCAGAACCCCCTGACCCAGAGCCCACTGACAGACGCCAGCCCCGCCGGGCCTCCCCCAGGACCCCAGGAGGAGCATGACTCGGGATGGAGATGGTAGGTGATGACAGGCCCTGGGGACCAACACGGGACCCGACCACTCTCAGTGTGGGCCGCACCCCTGCTGCTCACCGCACGGGCCCTGGTGCTTGGCAGGGATGAGGCGCTGCTGCCGACACTCAGCCTGCTGGCGCCGGCAGTCGCTGTCATACGTGTGCCCGTCGCGCGCACACACGGGTCTGTAAGCCCCGTCACAGACGACACGGTCGCAGGAGCAGCGGGGGCGGCCCCGGCGGGACAAGCACACGGCACCGAACCTGCACACGTCTGGGCACCGGTCTGGGGCGTGAAGAAAGGAGATCAGACAGCCCGGGGGGCCACGTCAGCCCCCACCTCCGGATATGCAAGGGATCCACGGGCGTAGGGGTGGCTAGTGGGCACCAGGGAGGGGTGCAGCAGCGGGTGAGGACAGGCAGGGCCAGAGGGCACACGGAGGGGCCAGGCTGGGCCTCCCCCAGGTCTCCCCACCTTGAGGCTGGCACTGGCCAGAGCGCACTTTCTGGAGGAGGAGACCACGGGCCGCTCCTGTGCGGCCCATGACGCACTCGTTGTCGTAGGTGACACCGTCATCCCCGCACACGGGCTCTCGCCGGGGAGGACAGCTCTCTGGCCGCAGGAGCAGCTCCGGGCGCCGCGTGCGTGGGTTCACGCGGCAGACGCGGCTCGGGTCGCTGCGGGCGCCCTGGCAGGGGTCTAGAAGGCGGGAAGGCACAGGTCAGAGCGTGGGCGCGCGCATGCAGAAGGCAGGCCTCGCGCTCAGGGACGGGGCTCACCGCAAGGGCCATCGAACTTCTTGAAGATGTTCTCCTGGCGGGCGCACGCGTGGCGCAGGAGGCGGCACTGGCTGGGGTAGTCGGCACCGTCGCTGCCGCACACCGGGCCGTCGGGGGGCCCCTGGCAGTTGGTGGGGCACAGGCACGAGGCTGTCTGCCCGTCTGCTGAGCGCACACAGGTGCTGCCGAAGCTGCAGGTCACGTTGGCGCAGGGATCCCGGGACCCTGCGGCGGGGGGGGGGGGGCTGGTTCACGAGGCCATCGCCATGGCCTCCAGGGAGCCCACCCGAGGCGGGCACTCACCGCAGGGCCTATGGCTAAGCCCTGGGTGTCCCGAAGACGTCCCTGCCACCTCCAGGGAGCCGGCCTGGGACGCACACTCACCGCAGGGCCCGCGGCTGAGCAGGCGGATGCGGCGCTGCTGACTGCACTGGGCACGCTGCAGCTCACACTCGTTGCTGTAGGTGGAGGCGTCGGAGCCGCACACGGGCGCCACCACCGCGGGACAGGCACTCTTCTTGCACACGCAGGACGCTCGGCCTGAGCCCTCTGCACTGGGCTCGCACACGGCGCCGAAGCCGCACAACATTCCTCGGCACACTGGGGGCAGGGCAGGAGAAGCAACGGTCAGAGCCCTGCCCCCAGGTCTGCTGCCCTGTGCACACCTTCTGCCCTGGCCCGGGGCACCCATGCACACCTGCAGTGTCCACATGCCTATGGAGACCTCAAGATGCACTCAGTGTATTTGTTCAGAACCCCCACAGACACCTCCGCCCGTGCCATGCGTGTCCACACATTCTGGGCTGGGTGCTGACTGGAACACACACCCCACGTCCACACACGCCCATGTACCCTGACGGGGCCTGGCCCTTCCCCTCTCAAACCCCACCCACCCCAAAGCTTTTCCCTGGGGTAGAAGCTTCTCAGCTGTGGACGGGCGGCACCTCCCAGACCTTCCAGTAGCACCAGGGAGCTATGACCCCCATCACCGGGAGCCCCACATGAGGCAGTGCGAGACACAAACCCCCAGACCAGCTCCACGGCAGGGAATCGGCCCCACCTTGCTCAGGAGCCCACCCTCTCCTCACACCAGAATCAAAGGCCCTCGGCTGACTCGTGACCTAGACCCTCATAGCCCTGGCCCCCTCCTGGGAGCTGCTCCGGCCCCAACAGCAGCCCCAGCACCCCCACCTCTGCTCTGAGGTCAGACTGCTGAAGAGTAGACAGGCTCGGAGTCAGGCCACAGGCTCCACCTCTGGCTCTGCGCCCCTCCTTGGCACCCTAACCCGGCCTCCCTCCATGTTCCTCTTTTCTTCCCACAGCTCTTCTGTGTGGCCGGGCCTCCTGGGCCTTTCTCTGCCTGGCCCCTCACTTCTGCCCTCCCCCAGGTCCCTCAGCTGTGGCTTTCTTGATGTGGCCTTCTGGAAGGTTCCTGGTCCTCCAGCCCTCCTAGGTCTTCCCAGAGGAAAGCCGGTGGGGCCCCTCTCTGAGGCCCCTCGGGCACTCACAGGCCTGCACCTCCCCATCTACCATCCCCCCCCTCAGTCCATGTCCTCACCCCACCCCCCCCGGCCTGCGGCCCTACCTCACTCCCCAGCGACCTCCTCCAGGAGGCTGAGCACAGGGCCTCTGCTGACCTGTCCTTTTCCTCTTTCAACATTTTAGTTCCTGACTCTCTGGTGACAAAGTGCCAGCACATCCCAAGGAAGTGGCTGCCCTGACCGCCACGGTGAGGGACCTGAGTCGTGAAACCCGAGCTGTCAGGGACGGCCCCTCCTGAAGAGAGGCAGGCTCACTCCAGTGCTCAGAACTCCTGCCCCGACGGCGACCCCAGGTGTGCGGGCCTGTCCCAGGTGCCGGCCTCTGTGTCTATGTTTCATTGGGCCTAACGATGGTTATGGTGGACAGGGTCGCCTCCCAGCAGGCTCCGGAAGTAGGGCAGGAGGGAGAAAGCACCTCTCTTCTGGGGAGGCCAGGGCCCCAAAAGGGGCTGGAGCTAGCGGTTGCCACGGCGACCCCACAGTCGCACCTGTGTGCCCCACCCTGCGGACCCCAGAGCCCCACGACCGCCGCTGCGTCACCGGCCCCGAGACTGGGCAAGTTATCACGCCTGCGCACCTCTTGCTGTGAATGGGGACAGTGGGACCTACTTCCCAGGGTTATCGTGAGGCTCACTCTGCGGGACCTGCAGGACCCCAGGGCACGCTCCAGCTGCCCTTACTATAAGGGCAGGAAGGAGAACCATCGCTTCACTGGCCTCCCCTCCTGGCTCAAGCCCAGCTCAAAGGCTGCGAGGCCTCTTCCCACCACTCTCCCCTAGCACTTTCTCCTCCTCCTCCTCGCCAAGGCCCTCAGGACCCCCGGGCCAAGCTCACAGGCACTTGCTGATGTCCAGCTGACTGCTCTGACTGGCTTCAATGGGACCTGCTGACCAAGGTCTCCCCAGAGTTCTGAGCCCATGGCCAAAAACTTGGTCCTTCTCTCATTCAACTTCAGGCTCCAGAGCTGGCTGCAGAGTGTCTGTGCCCTTGGGTTCAGGCCTGTCTCCCCCTCTTCTCACCTCGGTCCGGCCAGACCCCTCCCCAGACCCCAGCCCCTCGGACAAGGACATCCACTCCTGGATGACTAGCATGTCCCTTGCCCACTGAGACCTGCCCTCTCCCTCCGCAGCCCAGGGTTCTGCTTTGTCCCCCGCAGAACAGTAACTAGGGGAGGGCGGTGACGTTGACAACAGCTAACCTACGGAAAGTAAGCCCAGGGCACTGGGTCGGACGTATGGAAGACAGACTGCAAGGCGAGGCACTGGGGGCAGGAGACCAGAAACACTAGCCCCACACCTGTCCAAGCCCTTCCTCATCATGCAAGCTGCCCTCACAAACGCACAGAGAGCACCCACGTGCCCGTGAGCCCTGCGCTCTGCCACACCTGCCCAGCTCCCACGCCCACGGAGGCTCTCTGGCCACTAGGCTCCCCTGTGCGGTCTTGCTCCCTGCGTGCCCGGGGCCCGTGCCCTGCGCCAGGCTGGAGGCGGCAGTGGCTTTTTAAAGCCACCGGGTGGAGTGGGTATGTTTACCTCCCCTCCTGGTCTCGGGTGAGCTGGGGGATGGAATGGGTGTCCTGAGCCCTGCCCATGGCCACAAGTACACAGTGTGTATGCCTACGAGGGAGGGTGACAGCCATGGCATGGAGCTGTCCCCAAGTGTGCGGCAGCATCAGGATGTGGGTATGGGGGCCCGCGCGAGCCTCTGTAGGAAAGACCGGGGTGTGTGTCAAGCAAAGGAGATGCACCAGGCTTTCAGCTTCGGGAGAGGAGCCTGAGGACGGTGTTTAAACCCAGACAGCCCCACGCCTCTCGCCCGCAGCCTGTGGGAGACTCAGTCTGGTCGCCAGCTCCCAGCCCACTGGAGCCCCTATCCCATATACGGACTGCCTTCGATAAGGGACTTCAGTGAACTCGGGCAGGTACCCACCCAGCAGGGGACCCAGGCACTGAGCACAAACCTGGAAGCTCTCACTGTCCCCTCCCAAGGCGAGAACCCCAAGCTGCCCTTTCCTGTGGCCCTAATGGCTTCACCCCCTGCCCCCTCACATTACCTTAATTACGGTGGCCCACAGACTAGCAGGCCCCTCAGGGAGGGTCAAGAAAGCTAACCCCAGGCTGTTCAGTCCAGGGACGGGCTCTCCAAACCCTCCTTGGTCGCTGGTCCTTCCTGACCCCCCGCTCCTCACCCGAACACACTGTCTGACCCATCTTACAGCTTGCAGACCCCCGGACTTAGTCCCAGTGTTTTGGCCAAGAAGGCCAAGGCCCAAAGCAGTTGGAGCCATGCTTGTGTGTGTTGGTCCATGGCCAACACAGGGCCAGGCCCAGGCCCAGGGACCCCACACGCCCTCTACTTGCCCACTACTGTGGACATTCCAGGAAGGACCCAGGGTCCGTCATCCAGCCTCCTCTCTGAGGCTGGCTGCAGAGTGTCTGTGCCCTTAGGTTCAGGCCTGTCTCCCCCTCTCTGCTCCAAATACACCTAATACGTCTGGTGTGCCTACCCCAGCAATGGGCCCTGACCCCAAAGAGTGCTACTGCCCCACCCCAGGCTCTGTCTCCCAAGTACAGCCTGTCACCAACTGAGGCCCCCACTCAACTCACCATCCAGAGGCACCGGGGACGCTGGTGTGAAGTGGGTCCCAGGTTTGTCTGGAAAAGAACCCAAATATCTGAGTTAGTTCTCTCTGAGCAGGCCTTCCCATAGCCTGTCCCTTTGCCCAGTCTGGAGGGGCCACCTCTGCCCTCCCAGACCTCCCCCCTGTACTAGCACCCACCCCCTCCCTTCCCTGGCTCCATTCTGAGCCCCGAGGACTGGCCAAAGCCTGTGGGGGGTCGAAGCAGAGGTCCTTGCTCTCCTCTGCCTTCCAGCTGTAGGCTCGGGACCCGGCACCTGGGGGCCCCAACAACAGCGCTGTGGGCAGCCACGCCCCCCCCCCCCCCCCAGCTGAGCCCAGCCCCAGGCCGGGCCAAAGCTCCCAGTGCAGTGCCTGCAGCGGCTCCTGCCTCCCAGAGCAGGTTGTCTCTGCAGCTCAGGCCCCCACGAGCCCACCGAGAAGCTTCATGGGGCCAAGGGATCCCAAAAACGGCCCATCCTGTCTCAGAAGATGCAGGTGGCCCCTGTGAGTCCCGTCTCCGCCAGTAGCCTCTGTGTGACCCTGCCTATCCCCCAGTCGGCCCGGTGGCGGAGGCAAGCCACCCAAGCCAGCAGGAGGCTCACACGAGCCTGGCCCGGGGTGGCCATGCCCGCAACCACGTACAATTGTTGAGGAAAAGCAGGACAGCGAAGCCCAGCGTGGAAGTGGCCAGCAGGATCAGGCAGACGTTGCAGGGGATCATGAAATAGCGCACCAGCAGGGAGACCCCGCGCTGCTGCCGCGGGTCCCGCTCCAGAGGCAGCGGAGGCATGGCCCTGGGTTCTCAGTCCCCACGCTCAGGGTGTGGGGGCTCCTCAAGGGGCGCCCTTGGGCCTCTCCGGGGCAACTCCCCCCATGCTGGGACCCCCGGGGCAGCTGACAGCAGCCGTGCGCTCCAAGTTCAGTGCGGTCCCTGCCCGGAGAGCGGCGGGACCCCGCCGTGGCCCTCGAGGCTCATCACGGGCGGTGGGCAGGGTTCTCCGAAGGAAGAGAAGCTGGGACCGGCCCGCGGCCAGCCCTGGCGTCCACCAGCCGGTAGCCGCGGGAGCCGGCAGCCGTCCGCAAGGCTCCGGCCGCGCTCGGTCTTCCCGGAGCCCGCGTCCCCGCCCGGCCGGCTTCCCGGGAGGCGCCGGCCCGAGGGGCCCCGGCGGCGCGGTGCCGGGCGCGAGGGTCTGCAGCCCCGGCCGAGACGGGAGCGGCGACGCCGGCGAGCAGGAGGCGCGCGCCGGCGAGCGGAGAAGAAAGGGCCTCGGAGGGCCGCGCCTCGGCTCCCGCCTCCGGCCGAGCAGCGCCAGCTCGCGTCGCCCTCGCCGGGGCTGAGGCGGTGAGCGAGGGGCGAGGGGCGCCGCGGAAGGAGGGCGGGAGCCGAGACAAAGGAAGCCGCCCCCGGGGACCCCGCCGTCCGCGGGGAGTCGGGGCTCGCGGCGCAGGGGACCGGGCGGAAGAGGACGGCAGGGCGGCGGCACAAAAGGGGACGCGGGCGCAGGCGGGGGCAGCAGCAGGGGTGGGGGGTGGGGGGCGAGGTGGGAGCCGGGGCCGGGGAAGGAGCAGGGGTCGCGGGGAGGGTGGGCGCGGAGCGGGGCGGGGGGGGGGTAGGAGGCAGGTGCCGGGGCGGGGTGGGGGGGCTAGGGGCGGGGTGGGCGGAGGGAGAAGGGGCGGGGCGGGGTCAGGGGCGGGGCGGGTCCCCTGCAGCGCCCCCCGCTGCGGAGCCGGGCGGGAGGGAGCGGGTCGGCGGCCGAGGCCGCGGCGCGGGCCGGGAGGGTCACGCCGGCTCCCCGCAGGGGGGCTCGCGCCCGCGTGCAGGACTCCATGGGCGGCTGCGGTGTGCGCGCGCTCGTGTGCGCGCGCCCCCGTAGGTGCCCGCGCCGGCCCCGCCCTGGCGGTGGCCTGTGGGGGAGGGGCCCCAGGTGCGCACACAGGTGGTGAGCGCGCCGGGTCCAGCACCGAGGGCGGAGGAGGAGGAGGGGGTGGCGAGTCAGGCCCACCCGCACCCGGGAACCGCCCGCAACACCTCAAACCGCCCGCGTCCTGCCCGCCTCCCCTCGGGGACGGAGAGCGGAACATGCAAATGAGCTCCTGGTCGAGCATCATTATGTAAATAGTCGCAGGCCTCGGGGCCGGGTCCCGCGGGCCTGGAGCGCCCCCCGGAGGCCACCAGCGAGCGGCCGGGCCGTGACGTCACAGCCGGGCCGGGGCGCGGGGGGGGGGGGCCCGCTCCAAGTCAGGCCTCTCCACGTCTGCCGCCTGAGGACGCCCCTTTCTTAGCTCCTGCCGGCCTGGGGGTAAGGCCAGGGTCGTGCACCGTCCCCATCATCCACACCGGTCACGCCCACCCTCCGCAGCCGGAATCCGATAGGTGGCCATCTCTAGGACTAACCCTTCGTTCCCCCGCACCCCCATGCCGCCACTGCCCACAGTCCTTTGGGGAGGGACCCCTAAGCGCTACCACCACCCCTACCACGTCTGGCCTCTTGGACTAGCCTGGACCTGGTCCCAGGCCTTCGAGGCCCTGCAGTGACCTCTGGCTGTCCCTCTGGGTCTGCCCTTTCTGGAGAGACAGAAAGAGGAAGCTTGGCCCCCAAGGCACAGAGGATCCCTCTTCTCCTTGGGGTCAGGACCCACCCACCCCAGCCCAGGACCCCTTCTGGTCAGTTCCTTCCAAGGGCTGCTGACCAACTCCCCAGCCCTGCTGAAAGACCTTAATTGCACCACTGCCCCCCACGCCATCCATGCTCAGTCACACTCATCTACCCACAGGTCCACACACAACAGACACATGGCTGCCCACTCCCTCAGACTTACACGCTGCGCTCAGGCCTCGGGAGGGGTGTCCGCCCATGTGGTCAGCAGCTCCCCCTTTCAGCCAGACAGCCACCCGTGCCACCCCGGTCACTTGGAGGTCTCATCTTAGTCCACGTCTGGAGACAAGCACTGAGCACAGCCCCTCTCCCCCGGCACAAGCCCTTCTAGTGCAGTGACACCACCCCAGGGCACAAAGGGACACCTTGGTGCTCAACTCCCGCCAAGCCTCCAGCGGGCCCCTCCATCCTATGCTGCGTCCAGTTGTGTCACACACACATCCCGAGAGCTCCCCCCAGTTCCTGGTCAGGAGGTTGCTCCACACTCCCCCCAACCTCCTGCCCCCTCCCACTTCCTCAGCCCCAGCAGCCGCCTGCCACCAGCCAGGGTCACGTTCCATGAGGCCCATCGGCTTTGACTCCTTTCCATCCTGTGGCCAAGCACCCTAGGGCCATATCCCACACAGGGTTACCATCCTGCCAGGGTCCCCCAGCACCCACAGCGGAGGTCTTCAAACCTCCTCAAACTTTGCAGGAAAAACCAATAAAGGGCAAGTTTCCTTCACTTCACACTGCAGTGGACCCAGAGCAGCAGGGCCCCTCAGGAGACCCTGGCCTCAGGTCAGCCTCACCTTCAGGGGTGCCTCCATCCCCTACCTCAGCTCACTGGACCTTGGCACTGCCCACACCACGCGGAGTGCCGGCAGCTCCCCAGGGCACCGCCCTGGACCAGGAGCACCCGGGGCAGGGTCTGACTTTTTATCTTCTTGGGGCAGGGCTTGGCTCAGAGCCCAGACGCTTGGTATGGCAAGTCAGGCGGTTCACACATTTCCCCACTGACTTGTTACTGCAGTCCCCCAGGATCCACATCCCTTGGCTCAGCAAGGGCCCCGGGGACAGTGCCAGGGGTCGAACGCCAGGCAACGCTCACATGCCCAAGCACACGGGCGCCATCTGCTGCGGCCACAGCAGCACGGGAAGACTCTGCAGGACGAAGGGGATAAAGCCTCCAGGCTGTGGGAGGGGTCAGCCTAGGGACCCGTGTGAGTCTGGGGTGCGGTGGGGGCTGACAAAGATTGTCTCGCTTTCAGAGGCTCACATGGGGGCAAGACTGGCCCACAGTGGGGTGGGCCGTAGGGCCTGGCTTGGGGGAAGGGGAGCCAGCAGGCAGCCTGTCCTTCCTGGCCTCAGTCAGAGTCTGAGCCCCCAACAGGGGCTCCACACTCCACGCCTTCAGAGAGACAAAGGGCCATTGAGGCCCCAGACCCAGCAGGGGGAGGGGAACACAGCTACCAAGAGCTATTTTGGGATCTTCAGACTCAAAATCATTCAGCTCTGACCAGCCTACGCCAGCACATACCCTTGGAAGGAACAGAGGATATTCCGGGCCAGAAACGAGCCCCTCTGGTCTCTGGGCTCCCCCTCAGCCATGTGGGACAGCACACGCACGGCGCAGAGGTTACAATGGGGACACCCAGGTTTGAGTCGGCACTGGGTGTTACGCACTCCTTCCTCACTCACTGGCGTGAATGCACCCCGGGCAGCTCACACACACGCTCTCGCCTTCAGGGAACAGGAGCCTTGTCCCTCGCCCACACGACACACGTCGGGTTTGCCCCCAAGCACATGCATGTGCACACATGAAGGCTCTCCAGGTACTTCTTTGGACACGAGAAGGAAGCTGGGGGGTGGGGTAAGACGGTCCAGTCTTCTGCTTGTGGTGACTGGTGGTCCAGTCCACCAGAAACCTGATGGCCCGTTTCTCATGCAGAGGACCCCTTCCTCACTCTGGAGGGACCTGGGCCCAGCTACCCAGGAAAGGGCAGGGTGGAGTGGCCCCACCTTCCCCTCGGCAGGGTCCCAGGGCACATGCCCACACACACCTCTAATGCTGGGCCTCCCCTGGCCGGAGCCACCCCGTCTGTCTGTCCCACATTCCCTGGGGACCTCGAGGTGTGCGTCACAAGGACAGAAAACGTGGCTGCCATGGGTCGCTCAGGTGTAGGCGACCCAGCTTGTCCAGGGTCACAGGGGCCTGGCTGCCCTGGTCAGACAGAGCAGCCCCTCACCTCTGGTCCCCCCGTCTCCTGGTGTCTGCCCTCAAGCTGCATTCCATTCCCTCTGGGCCTCGGTGGACAATGGGCACTTCATAGTGGGATATTGCTGCTGGCCCAGGGCCAGCCACTGGGAAGGAGGCCCTGTCAGGCCCAAGCCTCTTGTTCTCAGCTCAGGTGAGGCCGGCAGGTCGCCGTGTTTGACTCTGATGGCTGAGGGCCCACCCCTCTGGACAGCAGGCAAGGCCCACCCTCCTGCCCGTGAGTCCACGCGGCAGGGTGGTGGGATTCTGTGGCAGCTCTGAGGAGCGGCTCGGCAAGTCCACATGCTTGGATACCAGCGGCCTGACCACAGGCCTCTACACTTGTCCCTAAGTCCTTGGGGCCAGGGTCCCTCCAGCCCTGTCTCCCTAGCCTGTCTGAGCTCCTGTGTTGTGCAGGCTAGGTGGGCGCTGAGTCAGAGGGATGGTCTGCCCTCGGGGGGGGGGTGGTCACCTGGGGGCAGAGACCAGGGTGATAAGGAGAAGGGGTTGCACAGATGTGTGGGGAAAACTTCCAGATGGACACAGCGGCGGAGTCCCAGGGGCCTGCCAGGTGGTGCCAGCGGGGCCAAGGAGCAAGACGGTCAGGAGCCGGGAGCACAGCTCCTGAGGCCCGGGAGCCACATCAGGGCCCAGACCCCGGCCAGGACACAGGCGGTCGCCACCAGGGGGCGCCACGGGAACAGCGGCCAGTTGTTGCCCACAGCAAAAGAAGGAATGGAGTGGGGCGGATGTGTGTCCACACCCTCCGCCCTCTTCTGGGGACACCCCCTGTCCGCCTGCTTCTCCATTCCGACTGTCTCCAGGAGGAATAGAGAGCTTGGGGAGCCAGGAGGCACCGAGGTGTGGGCAGGGCCTGGAGAACCAGGAGGCCTGGCTGCGCTGAGCCGGGCACCCCATGGAGGCCAGGAGGGACGCAGCCACCCGCACTGAGGTCTGAACGGGCCATGAGGGTGAGGCCTGGCAGACACCTGCTGGGGCTCGGAGAGGCAGAGAGGTTCAGTAGACAAAGGGGCAGAGACACAGAGACCCCCGAGGGGGGAGGTGCGGACAGAAGACAGGCAGGTGTCTGAGGGCAGAGCGTCCCGCAGCGGGAGAGCAGGGCACGGAGGGTGCTGCCCTCGGTGGGAAGGCACAGGCACCACGGGTGAGGGCCAGCCTGCTCCCCCAGCCAGCAGGCCTCCGCCCTCGCCTCTGGTTTTCCAGATCAGTCTCCCCCACCGCGCGCCCAGGCTCTGGACACCTGGGGCTCCCTGCAGCCACTAGACCTCCAGCTGTCTGTCTGTCGGTCTGCCCAGAACACCCCTCCCCCTTTGCCTACACCCGTCGGCACAGAGCACACACGTGGCTTCCGGGAGAAGCCGAGAAGTACATCCGGCCGGAGCGGGCCTATGCACAGGGGACAGCAGCAGCCCCTTCCAGTGAGCCCGTTTCCCGGATGGACCCTGAGCTGGGTGGGAGCTGGTGGATGTGGCTGAGGCAGGAGCCGCCAGATGAGCGACACCGGGACCTGGCCCCATGGCCTCCCGCCCCAGAAGAGGAGTCGGCTGGGGCAGGGGTCTGTGCTCCTGTGTCCCCAGAGGTGCACTGGACCCTCACGTCCTCGGACAGACGCACAGCTGCTCCCGCAGCCACAGGGCGCCACCCGCTTCTCCCAAAGCCGCCGTGCGGTGACTTGTGAGGAGCAGGGACGC
Organism: Mustela putorius furo; assembly: GCF_011764305.1. Taxonomy (NCBI): domain Eukaryota; kingdom Metazoa; phylum Chordata; class Mammalia; order Carnivora; family Mustelidae; genus Mustela; species Mustela putorius. The sequence continues at coordinate 162,701 of NW_025422005.1, read as the reverse complement.
CTCAGATCCACCTTCGGCCTGCACAGACCCAGCGCTCGGGCCTAGCCCGCCTACTCCCTAACTGTAATGCCACCCCGGAGCCCTGCGCCGGACTCAGGGTGCCACAGGCGCAGGCTGAGATCGTGCACCGGAGCAGCCCCAGGGACTCCGTCCTGTCAGCACAGCACTTTCGTCTCAGGGTTGGGAAACCGCCATGGTCACTCCCAGCAGCAGAGCCGGCAGGAGGAGGTGCCCAGCCCTCTGCCAGGCTCAGGGTGGGCAGCGGGCAGGAACAGGAGAGCCCACAGCAAGCCGAGGCCAGGAGCCCGATGTGAGAGCCCCCGGGGCGGCTCCCGCCCCAGGCCAAGCCCAGGGACACAAGGGCGGCAGAAACCACAGGCCACCAGCTGGGCTCTGACCACGATCCTCCTGTGCAGAGGAGGACATCTGAGGTTAAGGCACCCCTGCACACATGTACACAGACACGTGCGCACACACATGTGCCGGCCCTGCAGCTGGAAGCAGCTGGCTGCTTGGGAGGACAGAAAGCTCCCCTCTCCTGAGCCTCCACTCCATGGGGGACGGTGGAGGGGACAGGAAGGGGGAGGGGAGGGGAGAGGCCATCTTCCCCTTCCCAGGTCCAGCGGGAAGCAGACCCTGGCGGGGGGTCTTCCTCAGAGGAAGTTCTCTGGATCTGCTCTGCGGGGAGAGAGGCCCCTTGGAGGGAAGCTTCTCTGCCTACTGGATGCTCCCCCAGAGGCCTAGGTCACCCCCCTCCAGACTCTGAACACAGCCTAGGGCTTGAACATGACCCCCCCAGGCCCCAGTACAGAACCGAAGGGGGCACATGACCCTCCATCGCCGACCTGGCTCACAGGTCACTATCATTAGCGTAGCTGTCACTGGGGTGCTGCCTCTCTTTCCAGTGGGCACTTCCTGGGACTCTGGGGTGTAGAGCACTATGTGGGCTACCGTGGGGACTGCACCTAGAGCCCCCAGCCCAGCCCCCACCCGGCCTCAGTGGCCAGAGTGGGGAGCCTTGACGCCCCTGTCCCAGGGGCAAGGGGAGTGCTAGGGCCAGGAGAGCACAGCAGAAAAGGGGGTCCCTTCTCTACCCTACCCCCAGGAGGAAACTGCTGGGTGAGGGGGAGACAGGGGTGACTGCCCTGGGTCCCCCAGGCAGAGGCAAAGGGTGGGGGTGGGAAGGAGGCCTGTTCTCCACCCTCCTGGGGTGCTGGGCAGTGGGCTCTGATTCTCATGGGGCTGGGGCATTAACCCTTCAGGAAGGATGCAACGTGGCCACCCGGCCACTGCGCTGGAGGAGGCTGTGCCGGACCCTTGGCCCTGAGGCCGGGGCCCCTGTTCCACTAACTTCCCCAGGGCAGCCCATGCCTTCCTCTGCCCTCCTGGCCCCCAGCCTGTGAGGGCTGGCGGGGTGGGGACAGCTAACTGAGCAGGTGATCTCTCATTTCCTCATCTGTGCAGCGGGGCGCAGCCCCCACAGAGGGGTGGCCAGGGCGGAGCCAGCCCCACCAGGATGTGTCCTGCCCCCCACAGCTCGGCTCAGCGGCACAGCTCGGCACAGCTCGGCACAGCTCGGCACAGCTCGGGGTGGTCAGTGAAGACAGAGGGAGGACGGCTCCAAAACAACATTTTTTTTCCATTTCCAGTCTGCAGGGGCTTGGGATGAGGGGGCGGGTGGGGTCTGGAAAAAGCCAAGAGCTGTTTCTACTGGCTTGGCCCCTTCCCCAGGGAAGTGAGGAGAGAGCAAGCCCTTTGCTTTCAGCCAGCCAAGCCCACCCCTGGGGCTGCCCCAGCAAAGGCACCAAAATCAAAGCCGAAGCCAGCAGGTGCCCAGGAAGCACCTGACTTCCAGCCAAGGACGCCCCAGGTGGGGACAGGCCAGCACACTGGGGGGTCACGCCCCCCCTGGGGAGACTCCTTCCCCCAGTGAAGGCAAGGAGAGAGCAGGGCAGGCTGCCTCCCGTCTGGGCCTGCCTCCCCTCAGCCCTCCTGGCTGACCTGCCTGGCGGAGGGGCCCAGGAGGACACTGGGCGGGGTCTGCAAAGGGGTGGGGTGAGAACCCACAGACTGGAAGAGGGCAGGAGAGGGACCAGGGAGAAGCGGCCTCCCACTTCAGCAGGCAGGAATGTGGGGGGAGTAGGGCAGTAGGGCAGGAATTGGGGGGTACGGAAGCGAAATGCCAGAAAACAGAGCAAAGAGCCCAGGTACCTTCCTGCACATCTCCCTGCCCCGCATGGTGGGCAGCTGGTCCTGCCTAGGGGTGTCTGTCGCCCACACGGGGGCTCGGAGTCAGGCAGCCCGGGACCTCCGGGCTCCCCATCCCGACCCACCGCACGGCCCTCCTTCAGGTCCTAGACAGCTGGCCTGGCCGGGAGGAAGGGAGGGGACTCCCTCGAATCAGGCCTGCCAGGACCCCCTCCGGGGCTGGGCAGGGCTGGGCTGGGCCCGTGCCAGACTCAGTCTGACCCCGTCCCTGTGCCAGGCCCCAGCTGAGGGCAGACAACACTTCCTTTCTCTGTTTCTGGCTCCCAGTGGGGAGTGAAGGGCTCCAGGCCCTCAGCCAGGCCCCCATCCTTTCTGGGGGCTGCAGGAGAAGCCCTAGGACTAGTCCTCCTGGGGCGGGGTGGGGAGGTTGGTAGGAGGCTGGGGGCAGTGTCCAGACCAGAGCAAGGTGGCTGAGGCTGGAGGAAATGCTGGCCTAGCTGCCAGCCCGGGCAGGCGCTCAGTGCGTGGGCAGCTGGCACTGGAAGGGGCCTGCCTACTTCCCTGACAAGGCAGGGGTGGGGGGTCTCCTGGCGGGCGCAGCCAGGGCGTCAGACCTCCCTCACCCAAAGGTGGCCAAGAGGGAGGGACACATACCTGTCTCGGTTATGCCAGGAATGTGGTTCCCCAGCGGGGGGGAGGAGGAGGAGGAGGACTTGAGGATGGGGGCGGAGCCTTCCTGGGGGCTGAGGCTGGGGAAGGGGCAGGACCTGCAGAGCCAGGAAGACCCTGCGGGCCTGGAGGGGAGGCGCTGTGTGTGCTGCCCAGTGGCAGGCGTCCCTTCAGGACCTCGCCAGGCAGGGATGAGAAGGGAGCAGACCCAGGGTGCACCCCAGGAGGTAGGCCTGGGAAGACATGCCCCCTGCCTTGGCCACTCTGGGCCTTTAGGAATGGGGGGGCCTGGGGAGGGAAGTGTGCCGTGGACAAGGACCTCCTGCTCGCAGTGGGGCCTTGTGGTCTCAGGGTGACCTGCAGAGAGGAGGGGTTGCCCGGCTTCCCTCTGGGCCCCATGGGGCTGGGACAACTATGGAGACCCTGGGAACAGAATGCGGTCGGAGTCAGATGCGGAAGAGTCAGCGTAGCCCAAGTCCTGTCCATCTGAACCCCTCATGAGGGTGAGGCCTTGGTTCACTGAGAGCCACGGACGGAGTCCTGGGCTGGGGTCTGAGTCCTTCCCTCCCGCAGAACGGGAGAGGGGCTTCCTCTCACCCCACCCGGCCTGGGAAGGGGGCACAGAATGGTTCCTTCCCCAAGCCAGAGCCTGGCTCCAGGGACCTCGTGCCTCAGGGAGGCGCCCTCCTTCAGCCTGGGCTTCTGGGGACATCAGCCCTGTCCTAGAATCCAGCCCCCTCCCCATGGCACCTGGTCTGCTCTTAAAGCAGAGGTCTGTGTCACCCACCTCAAAATCTCTGGCCACCTCACAGTGGAGACTGAGCTCCTCCCCGCCACTGGCCCCCCGGCAAAGGCCCCAAGCCAGTCCTGGTGTTAGCCCTTCTCTGCATGTCCTCTCCCCAAGACTGTCCTCACCCCCAGGCCCACCCCAGGAGAGCCGACGTCTCCACCCGTCCTGGGAGCTCATGCCATGACTGTACGCGTGTCCAGCACCGGCGTCCCTGCGCTGGAGTCAGGTCCTAGCCTAATGCCTGAGCGCCGGCTGCCCAGGGCACCGAGCAGGTCGGGCCTCAGCCAGTCCTGGCTGGGGGGCTCTCCCTGGGCACCCTCCTTTCTAGCTGTCCCCACGCCCAGCCTGGCAGATCGAGAGCCAGGGGCTGGCGTGGGTCCAACAGGCTTTGGCAAGATGCCAAACCTTGTTCTGTCCAGGGTGGCCCTCTGACCCCACAGAAGGCCACAGTGACTGGTCACGGACCCTCAGGCTGGACGCGCCCAGCTGTAGAGTTGATCACTCACTCTATCTCACAAGGAGAGGACACTCTCTGTACCCTGACCCCTGTTCTCCAGCTTCTCCTCACACAGCCCCCGACACATCCCCAAAGCTTGGCACCAGCCTCCCACAGGGATCGCCATCGCCAGGCTACCTTCCCCTGGACCTGTCCAGAGCAGGACCAGGGTCTCAAGCCCTGGCTCTGTGTGAGGGCTGGTCTGGGACCCCTCATCTGAGCCACTGTAGGGAAGGGACCTGCTGGCTTCTCTGTGCGACGGTAAGGCTCCGGGCGCCAGAGCAGCCCCAGAAGCAGATGACAAGGCTGGGCAGAATGCCACAGGCCTCGCCATTTCAGGTGCTGCCCCGACTCCTGCACAGTCCCTCTCAGACCACCCCAGGATCCCACAAAAACCAAGCCAACACCACACCCTAAGCTAGACAGAAGGTGGGACCTCCCTGCTCCCAAAGAACCAACAGGAGGGACAGAGTTGCCTTCCAGGGAAAGGAAGTCATAGACCCTTCCCACTGGCCCGAGGAGGAAATGTTCTTTCCACCGGCCCCACCGCCCCCCTCCCGTGCAACCCTTCCCAGGCAGCCAAGAGGGGACAGACAGGATGCGGGGGCGAGGGGCAGTTCCTACATTCTCCTGCCACATTCCCCAGCAAAGGGTCTCAGCCCCCAGCTGGGACTCTCCTGGGGCAAAGGGGGGTGGGGCCTGGAAGCCAGGTCTCAGGACTCCAGCTCCCCTCACTGAGGCTGGGCCGGGGGAGGAGGGCTCGGACCACTCAGAGCAGACGCGCGCTCGGTGGACAGCAGACGACTCCGGGGATTCCACATCCGCTCAAACCCCCTAGACGTATCCACGCCACAAAACTCCCTCTTTCCAGAAATGACAGGCCTCCTGGAACACACCGCCGGGCGGCCCCTGCTCCGACCCCTATGCCCCACTCTGAGGGGTCTGCTCACATCCGGGACCCATCCAGACCGGTGTTTGGGCTTCTCTGCAGGAACACAAGCAGGGGGTGTTCATGCACCTGGTTCCCCGCCTCTCCCTCAGAGAAGGACCCTCCAGGAGAGGGTGCTGAGCTTGGGGGGAGGGGAAGCAGAAGAGAAGGAAGCCTGTCCCTTTGCAGGACGGGGACTTACTTGGCTGCAAGACAGCAGACAGCGGCACTGTGGGGCGGGGGCTGGTCCGTGGGAATCCCTACTAGTGTCAGAGATGGAGATGGCCGGACTCAGCTGGGAGATCGGGGGACAGGAAGGAGGTCAGACCATAAGACACTGTGTGCTCTGGCCTACAGCCAACTCTCCTGCGCCCCCCAGGGCGTGACGGAGCTCCTCCAAGCCTGCCCTTCAGTCACCGCCCCTGGCAAGGCCCCGTACCTTCCACACAGTGCTCCACTTCCTCCAGGTTCCGCAGCGTGATGCGCATGAGGCTGGAATTGAGCATCAGCTCATTTTTGTGGGCTGGCCACAGGTAGGGGGGTGCAGGGTTCACAAAGAAGATCCTGGTGTCCCCAGTGGACACCTGGTTGTCACAGATGAGGGGGTCGCCAAAGCCACCGATCACCACCTTGCTGCCACCGTCAAGCAGGCTCTCTTGGGTCACCATGTCTTTGCCCTTCAAGTACCGCCAGACTCGAACCTGTGGTGGACATGGCGGGAGGGGGGGCAGCTGTCAGTGTCCCCTTTCCACTGGGGACATGAGGCCGCAGGGTCCAGGGACGAGCAGCAGACTGGCCACCTGGGCTTTTTCTTCTCGTCCCACCTCAGCTGCTCAGGCCTGATGTCCAGGGTAGGCTCAAACCCCGGGCAGAGATGGACGGAGATCTCTGGGTCAGCCCCTCACAGGAAGCAGACAAACACGAGGGAGGCCACTGCCTGCGAGCGTCACCCAGAAGGACAGGAAGCCTGGGAACACACACCCTCTCCCAGGAAGCAGCACTCCCACCCCCGAGGTCTAACTGACCCCGGCCGCCTCCCACAGCGCCCGTCTCGGCTCAGGCTGGGTACGGGAAGGGGGTCCAGCTTCCACGGCCCTACTTTCCCCTTCCGCCCACCCACCGACAGCCAGGGGCACCTAACACGGACCCTGCAGTTTCAGGGCAATGGGCTCCGAGCCAGCTTGGCTCTTTGCAGCCCTGTGGGTGGGCTGAGACACCCCCCCCCACACACACACCCCAGGAGGTGAAAGACCCCTCCTGCTGCCAGGCTCCTACAGTGAACACAGACGAGGCCGACTGGGAACCACAAGATCAAGTTTGGGCAGCACAGGGTGGCTCCACCCTGCACACTCTCACTCCTGGGGCCCTGAGGGTACCTGCTCTGAAAAACCAAGCCCTGAGACACCCACAGCTGGGGGGCGGGGGTGCAGGAGGGCTGCGGGAGCTGCAGGCTGTGCTGGCATGTCCTCGGGGACATACGCACAGGGGACAGGAGCCCACACACTCTCTGTGAGAAGAAACTCCTTTCTGCAGGGGCTCTGGGAAGCCAAGACTTCTGGAATGGGTGATCAAAGACAATGGTGGCCTGCCCACCTGCCGGGGCCCTGCTGGGAGCCTTGGGACCGCAGCTTCTGTCGGGGTCCCTCCTCCTTCCAGGGGCCCGGCTGGGGGTGAGCCCTGTCCACCCTTATCCCTCCCAACCTGAGACACAGAGTAGACTCTGGAAGGAAGAGAGCCGGCCAGGAGAGGGCTGGGCTGCTTTCATTGCCTCCCCCACCCCAGCCACACCCAGGAGCAGCGGGGAGGAAGTCGGGAAAATCCTGCAGGGACTTGGCAAAGTGCCCCGGAGTGGTGGAGGGGAGGGGGCTGGGCGGGGGATCCCAGCTGTAGCTCGCACAGGCCAATCTGAAAGAAGCTGCCACCGCTCCCCATCTCCATGGAGAAGGAATGATCCGATTTCTGCTCAGGGGGGTGGTTTTAGGGGACGGAGCCGGGACAGGCCGGGCCCCTTGAGCCCTCCCTAGGAACGTTCTGCGGAGGAAAAAAAACTACAAAAAACCACCAAACCTAGTCCAGGGGGCTCCAAGTCCAGCTGAGGCAAGGACCCTCTTCTTTGGCCAGGGGGATCCGGTTCTCCTAGGAGCAGGATGGGGCACCTGTCCCCGCACCCCCCCACATTTGAGGCTCAGCAACGGTCCACCCACTTCTCTGCTCCTGTCCCCCAAACCTAGACTGCAGCGCCACACCCCAGGATCCCGGGGTTGGAAGATTAGCTGTGCACCCCACTCTCTCTCCTGAACACCCCCTCTTGCCCTCTGGGAAGGGGTGACAGCACTGACCACAGGTCAAATCCCCACTTTCACCGCAAGCGGAAGGCGTCGGTTCCCTCCTCCCCATTCCTTTTCTTTAACTGATGGGGAGGGGTGTGGTAGCCCGTTTCCCGGGGCGGGCGGGGGGGGGGCCGCACTTGTCCGCAATAAGGTAGTGGGCCTGGGGTGGGGGTGGGGGCCGACGTGACCGGGTCTCCCAGGCCTGGGCGCCGCGAGGCGGGACTGCAGAGGTGCCGCAGGAACTTTCCCGCAGGCACTCGCGAGTTTTCCGGGACCCGGCGCCCCACCCGGGGGCTCGGCGGTCGCCAAGGGAGCGGGAGCGGCGGCTGCAGAGCGTCTGATGCCCGTTCCCACGGCCTGGGGCGGGGGTCTCAGTGGGGCGGCCAGCTTCTCGAAGGGAAGGCCTCAGGGGCAGGGGTCCGGGATGGCGGGGGAAGAGACCCCCAGCCCAGGCTTCCAGGAGGAGTATTTGTTGGGGGGGGGGTGTCTCAGGGTCCCGGCGGGGGCCCACCTTGCACGAGTACGTGTGCTGCACCGGGTCCACGTTGAGAATCTCCTCCACGGTGCCGGTGAGCACCACGTTCGCCTCCTCCTCCCGCCGCTCCAGCGCGCGCTCCGGGCACGTCCCGTCGGCGCTGGGCAGGGCGCGCGCGGCCACCACCAGGAGCAGCAGGAGCGGCTGCAGCGGGGCCCAGCCGGACGGCCACAGGCTGGGCATGGCGCGGGCCGAGGACGGCGGAAGGCGGCCAGAGCAAGCGCGCGGGCCTGGCCGCGCCGGGAACGGGACTAGACAGGACAGGACGCAGCTCCTGGGAGGCGGTGGGAGCGCGGGCGGCGCGGGGGCGGGACCCGGGGCAGCCCCGCCCCCTCCCCGCCTCCCCACCTCCCCCCACCCCAGCTCCCCGGCCCGCGCCGGTCCCCGGCCCGCCCGGCGCCCCGCGACCCGCGCCGGCCGCGAACAAAGCGTCGGGACAGCGGCGCCGGGCGGAGGCCGGGCTGGTGGGAGGGAGGGGCCGGGCTGGGTCGGGCCGAGGCGGGTGGTGGGACTCGCCGGGCGGGAGGGGCGGACGGGGCAGGGGGGGGTGGGCGGGCCCGGGGGGCGGGTGCTCGCCCTCCTGCGGCGCACCCCCACGGACGCCCCCTCCCCCGTCCGCGCGGACGTCTCTCCCCCGCCCAGGAAATGCGGCTGCAATCGGGTTAATGCATAATCTGGAGGCGACGTGACGGGACTTCCAAGAGGTTCCAGGCTGTGCCGCGGCCGGAGCTGCGGGAGCTTCCTGGCCGCGGGAAGGGGCCGCCAGACCCTGGGACCCCCACGGCCCCTCGGGCCGTGCAGGCCCTCGCCCCTCCCCCGGCGGGAAGAACACGACGGGGAACCACCGCCTCTTTTAGGAAACTGGGGACGGAAACTCGCCCGGGCGCGGGACCCCCAACCCGTTCGGGGGAGGAGGCGGCCCCAGCAGGCCGCGCCCCCGGCCGGCTGGGACCAATGTGGACTGGGGGCCGCGGTGATTGGTCTGGACGGAGCGCAGGCCCGCCCACCGCGCGCTCCCGGGTCAGCTCGGGCCTCGCCGCAGAGCCGAGGGCTCCCTCTGCCGTCCAGCCGAGACGCCGTCGGGTCCGCGGCGGCCGGCCACGCCCCCTCCTCAGGCCCGCCGGCCCGTGCTCCTCCAGCCCGCGGGTCTGGGCACCGGGTGAACGGAGATCCGGAGGGCACAGCTTAGAGCCTGGCTTCGCTGAAGATCGAGGGGGAGGGAGAGGGGACCGCTGCTGTCCCTCCAGGGCTGGGTCTGCGGGACACCCCGTCACTCCAAGCCAGCCACAGCTGTCGGAAGCGGCGGGTGAGAGCGAGCAGAGGCCCTTCCGGAGAGGACCCCACGTCCGCTCCAAGGGTGCAGGCTCGCACTCGCTAGCTTGTAGTGTGGCAAAGAAGCGGGAAGCGGGGAGCACCGCTCCCACACGCGTACGCACAGCTGTTGGTCACAGATAAGCCAGATAAGCCAGACCTAGAAACAGACCCCCACAGACCAGAAAGGGGCGTCTGGGTCTCCCGCCAAATTACCCTGAACAGTCTGAAAGCTGAGTCTGGATGTCCCCAGAGTCATGGACTTGAGCCCAAAGAAGTGTACGTTCAGTGTCTCCTGCTGTCCCCCCCACCCCCATCTTGCCTGTGTCTGGGACTGACTCCGACCGGCTCCCCTGGAGCTCTTGGGGAATTGGTATAGAGAGAAGCATTCCAGGTGGAGACTGGGGTAGCCTTTGCCAAGTTAGGTGCCCCGTCTAGGACAAGCTCTTTCACATGGACTGGAGGAACCCCTCATTCCTGGAGGCCCGTCTCCTGTTGGCCATGGCCTCTCTACCAGGTGAAGCCCCGAAGGCCAGGGTGTCTGTTGGAGAACAGTCTCCATTCAGCAGCTTGCCCCATGGTGATGCGAGTGTTCAACCTTCCCTAGACCCATGCAGACAGGACAGGGCAGGCGGATGTGGCCTGGAGGGCCAAGAGGCCCCAAGGCCCTGCTTGGTGTGGAGGAGCCTGCCTCACAGCCCACCCAGTCATGGCCTAGGGCCTCACCCTCTCCCCCCTTCCCCAGGGTGCTGGTCCCAGCAGGAACCTGACCACACCTTCCCCTCCCTGTACTGTCTGTTGGCCCAGATGTGGGGGATGGAAAGCTGCTGTGCAGAGGCTGACGGGCTCAATCTGGAGCCAGGGGTGGGCTCCAGCAGAGGGGCCTCTTTTCTTTCTTTAGAAGCTAATTTCCCAAAGGTGTGGGCACGGACATCTTCCGTTTATCCAAGGGGTGGGTGGGAGTGGGTCACCGTTTGACCTCACCAGACTTGTCCCTGCCCTTGGCAACCCCAGCCTAGTGACCACCCAGTGATCCTGGGTCTCCTTATCCCACATCCTCTTCTGTCCCACCCCCGCCCATTAGCAGGGAGGCAGAAGGGAGGGAAGGACTACACGCAAGGACCCATTTAATATTGCGTCAACTTTTATTACTCGCACTTGGCCAGGGACTCAGGTGCGGGGCCCTCAGTGCTGCCCTCCTGGTCCTGCCCACTCCCCCCTGCACACCCCTCACCCCCCCGCAGGCGTAAATTCATGAACACAGTGCACTGGGGTGTGACGCCATAGTCCCCCAGCCGGTGTGGGTCTTCCATGGGCTTCCCCTGGAAACTCAGCCAGAACAGGTCAGCCTGCACATGCTCCTGCCGGCACACCTGCTGCTTGAGCTCAGCCACCGTCTGCGTCAGCCGGACCTCGTAGGCGGTGCTGCGACCCTTGTCGTTTCTCACCAGGATGCTCAGGCGCTCGTCACAGCTCTGCACCACCAGCAGGACCGTACTGCCAGGACACAGGCCCTGGCTGGTGAGGGGGACCCCGTCCTCCAGCACCTGGCCGGCGGGGTGGGTAGCCAGGCGCTGCTGGAATGCAGGCACGCCAGTTTTCTGGGCTATCTGCTGCTTCAGCTCCGACACCAGCATGGAGACCCTCAGGGGGACCAGGAACTCCTCGCCCCCCAGCATCTTCACCTTCAGGTTCCCCGCCTGTGGAAATCACACAGACTCCTAGAAGTCGGCATCGGTCCTGGAGCCACTACGTGCAGATGACTGGCCACAGGACAAGGCTGGGGATGCTGCTCGCCCCTCTCCACCCGCCAGGAAAGGAACCCCAGGCCCTGGAGGCAAGCAGGGAGCGTTTCCGGAAGAAGGGTGAGCCCGCCCCGACCATCACTCCGCCTCCCTTAACCCACTAAGATGCCTTCTTTGCCAGTGCCGAGGGATCTCAGGGTTAAACACTAGGCAGAACTTTCCAAGACCCAGACCCCAACCCGATATCAGAAAGAACCCTGTCCCTCCCCTCATGCCTAGGGACCTGGGGGAGCTCAGAGCAACTCCACTTGACTGGCACAAGGTGGGAGCTCCACCCCTGATGACCCCAGCAGAGGCAGGAAAACTGACTGGCACAGAGCCCACCCGCCGCCACCTATCAAACAGCGCTCACCATGGCCGTGGGCTCTGGCACCCGGTGCTCCACAGACACAGACCAGTTTGCAGCCTCTCAGCTTCCAGCTCCTCTCCTGCTCCACCCTTTTATGAACCTGAGCTGTGCACGTCAGGGGGAGTGTCGGGGAGAGAGCCTCACCAGTGGCTGAATTTAGCTTCGGTTTCAGTTTCCTTTTCCCAAGGTGCATCCCAGTGAGCAGCTGAAACAAAACAGAATGACAAGGTAGGACCTGTCCCGGACCTCCGGACAGCACCGTAAATGTCCAGAAACCCCCTAAATGTCCTGTGCTTCCCATTCTTTACAGGAGGCATGGAAGCCGTGGTAACACGAATGATTGGAAACTTTCACTTTCCATTTACCGATTTGCAAAATTCGTAAGCTTGGAAAACATTGCCTCAGTTAATTCAGAAAGAACAAAATAGTGACAATCCAAACTACCCAGAGATAACGAGCAGTGGTTTAGGAGGGTATTTATTCAGATCTGTTGTTGCTTTTTCATGAAAGAGGTGTATCTCTTACTTTCTATAAAAATGGACTCATGCACACTACCCAGAAAGTGAAAAGACTATTCTCAAAATGGAAGAAAATACTTGCAAATCATGTCAGATAAGGGTCTAGCATCTGTACCATAAAAAGAACTCTTAGAACTCAACCATAAAAAGATAAACGATTCAATTTAAACTTGGGGGAATGGGACACCTGGATGGTGAGGTCGGTCAGGCAGTCAACTCTCGTCAGCTCAGGTTGTGATCTCAGGTTGTGAGATCGAGCCCCATGTTGGGCTCTTTGCTCAGCCTGGAGTCTTCTTGGGTTTCTTTCTCCCTCTCCCCTGTTCTCTCTTTCTGTCTCTCAAATAAATAAGTCAATCTTTTTTAAAAATTGGGCAAATGTTTGAATAGATATTTCTTTGTAGAAAATACAAAAATGGCCAGAACCCCATGAAAAGATGTTCAACATCATTAGTCATCAGGGAAACGCAAATCAAGATCACAATGAGAAACCATGTCACACCATTATTATAGCATGACTGTAAGTATAGTGTTAGGATGATGTCATAATAAGATAACAATTCAAAAAGAGCCGTGACAGGTTTTGAGGATGTACAGAAATTGGAGCCCTCGTACACTGCTGATGGGAACGTAAATGGTTCAGCCACTGTGGAAAGCGGTGTAGTCACTCCTCAAGAAGTTAAACAGGGTTCTCATGGGGCCCAGCATTTCCAGTCCTAGGTACAGACCCCAAAGAACTGGACACAGGTTTTCAAACGAATACTTGTACCCAAATATTCATAGCAGCACAATTTACAATAGATAAGAGGTAGAAACTGTGGGAAAAACCAAATCCATTAACGGATGAATGCGTCAACAAAACAGGGTTCACCCTCACGATGGAACATTACTGAGCCATAAAAAGGGCTGGGGGCACCCAGGGGGCTCAGTCGTTAAGTGTGTGCCTTCGACTCAGGTTGTGATCCCAGGGTCCTGGGATCCAGCCCCGCATAACGGGCATATATTAGCTAAAAATAAATAAAAAAGAAAGTAAGTAAATAATTTTGAAATAAAACAGTTAAAGAATGGAAAAATAAATGTTTTCAATAGAGATCTTGGCCATTTCACCTATCCAACCCCCCAGAAAGATTTCATAGCGCTCCAAAATTGTGAACACACAAAAAACAGAGGGGTTTAAATTTCCTTCTTTTTATATTTTAAGTGTATATCTCCACTCGTTCCTTCCACAGATGTTTATTGAAGTAAGGAATACAGAATGTGAAAATCCCCCCATCTCCCCCAGATGGCCATTATTCAACAAGGTATTCATGTGTTCTGATTTCTTAGTACTGTCACATGGTACTAGAATCTTCATTATCTTTTAGCTATTTCATCCCCTGCCACCGTTGCCTTCCTGCTTTTGACAGGAAGAGCTAAATACAAAGACATTAAGGAAGCAAACTGACCGAACCTGTCTCAGTTTCCTGGGACTGTCATAACAAATCACCACAAACTGGGGACTTGAAGCCTTGACAAGAGGTCTGATATCCAGGGGGACTACATGACCAGTATTGTCAGGCTGGTTAGAAATAATCTATTTTTACCTGGCTTACAGAAGACAGGAATCATCTGGAATACAAGGATATAAGAAATCGGAAAGTAAAAGGGTGGACAGAAACACACCACATGACTATTACCTGAGATGAAACTCATGTGGCCGTATTAACAACTCTATCAGCGAAGAAATGTTATAGGTAAAATGTTACAGAGATACAAAAAGTCATGGAACAATTAAAAGTTGAGATCACTGGTAAAATAAAATAGTTTCAAACTTGTATGCAGCTAATAATATGGCCACAAAATATATAAGTTCTTGTCACAAATATTAATATTCCATTTACGAAATTATAACAGTCATGTATAAAGGAACCTTTGGTTAATGTTTTATTTCATTTACTAACTACCTTAAACTTCCTTAAACCTTTAAAATAGCCTTTATGACATTTAATATACTAGATTTTATTTTTAAACCCTTCGACTTATCTAATAAGTGCAACCACAAAAAAACCTTTCCAAGAATGTCCCCAGTCCTTACCACTTGTGCCACACAGAGGTACTAGTCTCGCAGTCCGGCCCTCTACTAGATGCAAATCTACCACTTTCACCTTTCAGCAAGACACAATGGCATCTCTGCTCTCGTTCAAAGCTAATTCCTTTCCCCACTTTTCCACCTGGCCAGTCACAGCTCCTGAGACCATCATCTCAGATGACATCTGATTAGCTAAAGGCCCTTGGTTGCAGCTTGAAGGTCACCCTGAGGCCCTGTGGAATGATGGGGTGGGCTGCCCTGTAGGCCTCCGGACGGACAGATGTTGGAGGCTACAGGGCACCATTACTTGCTGAGAAAGTAGCACAGAGCTTGTTGGTCACTGTGGCTGAACAGACCAGTCTTCAGAGACCATGGGAGGCGGGGCCAAACTTCTTATGGAAGTTGTGTGGTTGAAGCCTGATGTGCTGTAAGTACCTATGGGCTGGGCTGCTTAGTGAGGCGCCCCCTCCTTTCCATGTTCTCGGAGGGAGCAGGGTCACTCTGTTCTCCCAGCCAGCACTAGGAAGGTTGAACACCCCCTGACCTGGGCCACAGTCTCACTGTCCTGGACCCCATCCCTCTTCAAGCCAGAGCCTCACCCCCACTTGGTGGGCGCATCCGTCTCCTAGCCACAGCCCCTTCTAATGGGTGTCTAGGGGACGCAGGACTCAGGGCAGACCAGAAATGCAAATGAAGCTGCTGTCCCCATCCTGACCTGACCTGACCTGCAGGCTCAGAGGGCCACTCAGACGGTTCCATGTCTGGTTCTCCCCAAAACAGACTCTGGGCTGGTGGGGGCACTTGGCCCTCAGGGGAGTCAGGATGGAGTCTGCAGATGGGCAAGATTCCCCTTGCTGTAGGGATGACTTGTAGGGAGGGAGAGAAGACGCAGACCGGAGATGTGGGGAGCTAGTCTAACCTGCGGGAGGCAGTGAGTTGGAGAGGAGCAAGGTGGGGGCACTCAACTTCGTTCCAACCTACAGGATCTGGTGAGGGCAAGGAAGGAGTGTAGCTGGACACTGGGCCACATGGGCCCTGAGCTAGGGCTGTCAGTGGCTGCAGGGCCAGGCATACCCCGAGATCCTATGTGGTCACTGTGTGTCAGGGACAAGTCCTCTGAGGTCAGGCCCACGTGAGAACAGGGCCTAGAGTCTGCAGTGTGGAGACCCACAGCCAGCTGCACAGGAGACACCTGACACGCCCAAGGCTAATGGTGGAGGGCACAGCACAGAGAAAACACGAAGTGTTCCATGGGCAGCCCGCCCCCGCCACCCGCCACCCCCCACTCTGCCCACCCATGGAGGGGAGAAAAAGAGGTCGGGGAGGGGAAGAGAAGGAAAGCTCAGCTAGCTTATCTTCCTTTCTGCAGGACTCACCCCAGGACACCAAGCCCTGACACCCCATGGAGTCCAGAGCCCCTGCCTTGACCCACTCCCCAATCTCCCACCTCACCGGGTTGGAATCTGGGTCTTGGGGCCAAAGTGGGGAGGGGGAGACGCAGGTGGGAAGGTTGCGGGAGAGGCTTCCACTGCCAGACGGAGGTGAAGAGGCCACCAGTCCCCAGAGTCAGGAAAATTACCCCAAACTTGGAAATCAGGCACAGGGAGCCTTGCTATCCCTGAAGGTCTCCCTAGCGGTGCTTTTGTCGAGATTCTTGAAGCTGCAGTTAATGTGGTGTAGACATCTGTCCTACTGGACGGAGAGACCGCCATCCTGGAGAACATGGCCTTGCTGCCCCATGTGGCATCTGCCGGTTATGTGCCTGACCCGCGCTCCTTCCTCAAAGCCTCTTGGGACCCTCTGGTTTCCCCACTGGTGAGCTAAACACACACCTGACATGTGTTCACTATGTATTTGTATGGAAGTCATGGTTTTTTTGCCTTGAAAATCATATTTTGATATCAGATATTAGAAAATATGCCCCCATAACTTGGCTGTTGGTGGGACACTGTCACCCCTGATTTTGGGTCAAGACTGTATCGTTGTCTGGAGGTTGGGAGGTCTGTTACTCTGTTACTCTGTTAACTCTGTTACCATCTGTTACTCATTCATTGAGTCAGCGTGTTTTTATAGGGTTCACTCTATATGCCTGGCTCTCCTCTGGGACAAAGCAGAGCTCACATTCCTGGGCAGTGGACAGACATGGCGTGGGAGACGTGGGTAAAAAAGGCACGTGTTGTAGGGCATCTGGCTGGCTCAGTCGGGATAGTGCGCAACTCTCCATCTCGGGGTCGTAAGCTTGAGCCCCATGTTCGCTGTAGAGATTCCTTAAAAATAAAATCTAAAAGGAGGAGGAGGAGGAGGAGGAAAGAAGGCAGGTGTTGCCAGGACGAAGAAGAAGGAGCCGGAAAGTGAAGCTGGAAGTCTTGGAGAGGCCCAGGCGGAGACACAGGCGCTGCAGAAGGCCTGAGGCCCCAGTGTGTCTGCCCATGTCGGGGGAGGGAGGCTGGGGAGCAGCTGTGGAGGGGCCAGGCGGTGGGCGGCTGCTGAACACACTGTGCTGTCCCCGAGGAGGGGCCTGGCCCGATTCCGCTCCGGCCTGACAGGGTCATCAGGACCCCCGCGTGGAGTAAAGACTTCAGGTCAGGAAGGGAGCTGGAGCCCAGCTGGGAGCTTCTCTGAGAACCGGGCGAGGGAAGCTGGTGGTCGCGCGGTGACAGCGGCAGGGACGCGAGGAGTCCGAAGGGGCTGTTCGGACACACCAGGAGTTCGAGCGCTGCAGGCCTGATGGGCCAGGGTCGGGTGTGGACACCAAGTGCCAAGGATGCTGGCTGAACGTTCAGCTGGTCTGAGAGCTCCAGGCGATGAAGAGAAGGCAGGAGCCTCAGTCAGGCCCCTCGCCAGGTGGAGATGGCCCAGTTGTCTGAACAGAAGCTGGTGCTTAAACTCCCTCCCCAGGCATCAGAGGGCTGACGTCCTAAGACGCGGGGGTCCTGCTGAGTCCGTGTGGGGGGAGCGTAGGGCGGAGAGAAGAGCCTGGGGCTGTGGAGCGTGGGGACTGACCTCCCCTCCTGCGCCCCTGTGGTCGGACCTCCTGGTAGTAATGGGGCTGGGGGGAGGGCGGGCACCAGGGCAGGCATGAAACTGAGAGCAGGAGTCAAGACTCAGCCCCATGGACACTCTCGGCAAATGCTTATGGACACATTGTGCTGAAACGCACTGACACTTAGGGTTAGACAAGGGAGATGGCCTGGGGTTCCTGGGCAAGTCCAGGCTGAGGACAGCGACTACGGCCTCAGGGAGCAGAGAGGGGGAGGGTCACGGAGATATCAGAAATGCAGGAGCAGGGCAGCTGGCGAGTGAGGCCTGTGTAGCCCCCTCGTCACTACAGGGACATCCTGGTGATCTTGCTGGGCATGGTCTCCACAGTCTTGGGTCGGACTGACCGGCGGTTTGGGAGGGGAAGAAAGGACCTGGGCTCACCTGGGAGGGTCGCTGTTGCAGGACCTTCGCCAGAGAGAGGCTTCGGTAGGTGCAGAGCCGAGTGGGGACCTGAGAAGTTGACACTGTGTCGCGCTTTCCTAACATGAGCAGCACAGTGGAGACGGACTCACGGACTCACGGGGAGAGGCAGTGAGGGTGCAGAGACAGGGGAGGGGCCAGGTGCCCGCCTCGCGCAGGGAGCACCGGGGCCTCACCCAGGGGCCATGGTGACTGGCAGGTCTCAGCGCCACATCAGATGAGAAGGGGACAGGGAGGAGGCACCGTGGGCCGAGGAGAGGGACCGGAAGTTGCTCAAATTGTTCAGGAGCACACTGGGGCGTGGCCAGCAAATGTGAGATCCTGGGTGGCCCCGCAGCCCAGAGGGTAAAGCCAGGGCGATCAGGGGCTCGGAGCAGCTCTGGGACGGCAGAGGGCTCGTGGGGCCGACAGAGGAGCATGACCTGGCGTCTTATTCCTGAATCTGGCCGCGTTTCCGCCAACGGAAGGTAGTGGGAGTTCCGCCGCGTCGGGTCTGGAGCCCAGGACTCAGGAGACCTTGAGGGTCTATGCACTCTTCTGAAATGCTGGCCCAAGCACATGAGGAAGCCGGTCCAGCGTGGGCAGGGCGGGGCCACAGGGCAGGGAACCAGAAGTCCAGGGACCACAGCCCCAGTGTCCATACATGGTGCCCCTCTCACCCCCGGATCCCAGGGGGCCCTCAGGTGACAGAAGGTGCCCCAGGGAAGCCGCCGGCACCACCCAGACCCACTAGCTGTGCGAAGGGACAGGCAGGGGATTGTCAAGCCACAAAGACAGCTGCGGTTTGACACAGGTTAGGCTTTGGCGAGTGAATGTGCTGAAGCAAGAGGAGCGAGGAAGGTTGGGGAGCGGCACAGTGGCTGGCCGGCACGTGGGTCTTGATCCAGGGAGCGGGAGGACATCGGTGGATGACAAGCACCGACCTCAGCCTCATCTGAGGACTGCCGGTCTCAGCAAAGCGGAAGGGGAGAGGAGGACCTGAGCTGCGGGGCCGGGAAGCCGTACGGGAACGTGAGGCTTGAGGTTAGGCCTGGAGGGTGGCGGCTGTGAGAGGGACCCTGGCCTAGCAAGTGAGTGGCCAAGTGAGGAGGGGAGGACGTCCCAAGGGCTGGAGAATCATCGTCGCGGAGTTTGAGATCGCCAGGCGCTACGGCAGGAGTGGAGAGGGAACGTGTCGGAATCAGGAGTGAATCCCGTAGAAAGAGAGACAAGGCCCCCAGGCGCAGAGACTACTCAGCAAGGTAAGGTATGACGATACGGGGCTTGAGGCTGGGACTCTGTGGCCGCGAAGAGACTGGTCTGGAAGTCCCAAGGAGGAAGCACACGGAAGCTCACCTGTCCCCAGGTGCAGTGGTCCAGGACACGAGAGCAGCAGCACTGACAGGAGCTCCCTGGACAGGGACGGGATAGAGTCTGCGCCTTCCCGGGCTGGAGAGAGATGACTTCCCAGATGTGGAGAGGGGTCAACACCCAGATTTTGGAGAAAGATATTAACAACACCCAGACCAGGGGCAGGATGCTGGCCTGAGTTGTGGTTGGGGCGGGGGGGGGGGGCGCGCTCCCCGCCCACGGTTCAGGCAGCGGAGGGAAGGAGTCAACTTCCCGGCCTGGAAGGCTAGAAGACACCCCCTTGGCCACAGAAGATGACTACCCCAGACCTCAAAGCTCAGCATCAGCGAGCTGTGCTCCTGGCCTCTACCTGGGTCCTGGGTATTTGATTCCCTTTTCCCTTTGATTCCCTGGGTATTTGATTCGCTCCCTTGCACCCTGGGTCCCATCAGCCCTCGCCTTTATCACTTGTTGGATTCCAGCAAACACTGATGAAGGACTCAGCCCCCAGCTCCCACTTTGCAGGAGAGAACCTACAGCAGTTCTAGTCCGGTCACTTGACAGCTCTGGCCCCAGCTGCGCGGGTCGATGGGCTGCTGTCTGCTGGCAGGAGAGGCAGGAGCAGACTCTAAGGAGCGTTGTGGGGGGCGGGGGCAGGTGCTGACGTTCTGGAGTCTGTGTGCCAGGGGAGCGTGAGGGCCAGCCTGTGATGCTGTTGCCCCCCCATGTCAGAGGCTGGGGGCGGGGTGTGCACAGACAGCACTTCCCAAGCCCTCAAGGGACATCGGTTGGATGCTGTCCTGTGGAATGCTGTTCCAGTGGCGAGATGTGAGACCCCCACCCCCACAAGGCTGGAGCCCCACATCTAGCCTAGAAGATGCCTCTTCCTTCCTCACAAAGTTCCCCACTGACTCTCCGGCTTTGCCTTCCCCATGGCCATCAGGGGGCCCTGCAGATGTCCCCGGGACATCTGCCATCTGGGGCTTGGTCCACGCAGCCTGGTTCCGGGAAGACAGGCAGGTCTTTGATGGCTCCCAAGAAGCGTCTCCTTGGATGGAAAACCAGGGTTCAAAGCCACCGAGCCTTTGTAAGTGCTAGAGAAAATAAGGACAAAGGACAGGGAAGAAGGGGTGGGTGGGGGGACAAGGCCACTCTCCCTGGGTCCAGGGCTTGGTTCGTCCCAGCTCTCCCAGTTACGACTGCAACAGATGGCCCTGAGACATCGTAGTCCACCCGGTCCTCCTCTGAATCGACAGCCAGACCAGAACACTCAGGGGCAGCCGGGAAGATGTGGCACGTGGCAATAGCAGCTTCAGGTCACGGTCCTTCGGAGGTGCTTCCCTCACGAGTCTGGCAGCTGAGCCTCCTGGACCGCTGGCTACCTCATCTTCACAGGGCCCCTGAACGGGGCCTCTCCTCGTGGCCTGTCTGTGCGGCCAGCTTGTGCTTCCGTACAGAGACAGTCGGAGGGACGAGGACCCAGAGGGACACGACCACACAGACAGTGGGGGTGCGACCCTGTGGAAAGGACACAGTGGGGCTGTTGGTGATGACAATATTGGGAAAGCTCACCTTGCTCCGACCCTAGAGGGTTCCTTGCTGGGACCGAGGCTGGGAAGGTCAAGACACAGGCCCCCCCGAGACCCTGGGTGGGAAGCATCCTTCCCTTCCTGGCAGGCCTCTGAGAAGGAGCCTGCGGGGTGCTCAAAGTGTGGCGAACACTCTAGGGCATGTGATGAAGCGGAGTATAGGTGTCTCCTCCCTGTCTCAGCCGCCCCTGTTCAGTTCTCTCCCACCTGCTTCCCGCGGCAGAACAGGGTAGCTGACGTGTACTCAGTTCTCGCCATGCTGGGTACCTTCAAGCAGGGTCTCATGTGTCTACCCCTGTTCTGGGATCGATGGATCGATCTATCTATATCCATCCCCGTTCCTCTGATCCATAGATGACCCACTTTACGGGTGAAGGGGCAGGTCGGGGAGGATAAGGCATCCCACCCAACAACCAGCGAGGGAGGAACGGTCAAGGACGTGGTTCTACAGACCCTCCTCGCAGTCTGAACTCCTGCCTCTCTGGCCTCCACGGAAGGCCTCCACGGAGCCCAGCCACATTGTCCAGACCAGTGGCCACAGCTCCTTCGCGACCCCCAAGAGGAAAAGGAGTCTCCAGTGGCCACTGGGGGCGCTGGCGGGCTTCCGTCTTCCCCCATTCTCGACCTCCCGGAAGTCCAGGTTCCAGCCAGGACTGCGGGGGGGGGGGGGGGGGGCAGTGGGTGCTCCTTGGGCTTTTGGTGCCGGCAGTAGCCCCTCCTCAGATTCCTGCCTGACCCCGGCTGCTTTCCGACACCCCTCCACGCCCGCACCCTCCTCTAGGCGGGAGTGGGGAAAACAGGTAGCCTCATCTGGGTGCCTGGGCAGAAACGATTGAGTGATGGGGAGGATCTGGACTGCCCCCTGCCCCGCCCCGGTGCCCCAGGCACAAGGGGGCACCACTGCAGGGCAGGCGGGGACTTTGCTTGGCACTCGACTAGAATCAGCCTCAGAAAGGAAAGAAGTCCTCTGGATGGGGGTGCAGAGTGGGACCGGATATGGGTGGTGGGACAGGGGCCAGCCATGGACACCCACTATGCAGACCCACAGCCGTTAAACCGGCCCTTCGAGGCCCACCACTCGGCTCACTCTAGTGCTCGGAAAAGCCCCCACAAGGCCCTCCCAGACCCCTCCTGGGCCCCGAAGCCTCCAGGTCTGTGTCTCTGCTTGCCTCTTCCCTCCTCCCTTGGCCCCTGTGGTCCCTTTCCCATCCTGGGGATGCCATTCCCTCCCCTGGGGCCTTGCAGAGCTGCCTCGTCCCTAGAAGATCCCACTGCGGAGACTTCCAGACACCCCATCAAAAGAAGGGTTTCCTCTCCCCTAGCAGCCCACGCATTTCTGTCACTTATAACGGAATGATTATTTTCGCTTGCCGTGTCCTCCAGCACCAGATTAGAAGCCCAGGGGCTTCCCCAGCCTAAGTGTCTGGCCAGGCCCACAGTGAGCCTCGGGAAACGTCCGTGGCATGGATACCACACTGCTGCCAGGCCACATGGACTGGGAACCCCAAGCATTCAAAAGACTACAGCCCTGTGACATAATTCAAAATGAAAACAATATCAAACCGAAAAATAATACAGACCTGTTTCTCCTACTGTGCCGCTTTGAAATAGATTTTTTCAAAAAAAGATTTTATTTATTTATTTGACAGACAGAGATCACATAGGCAGAGAGGCAGGCAGAGAGGCAGGCAGAGAGAAGGAAGCAGGCTCCCTGCCAAGCAGACAGCCCCCGATGCAGGGCTCAATCCCAGGACCCTGAGACCATGACCTGAGCCAAAGGCAGAGGCTTCACCCACTGAGCCACCCAGGCGCCCCTGAGATAGATTTTAAACAATTGCTCCTGGGCACCTGGGTGGCTCAGCCGTTAAGTGTCTGCCTTTCGCTCAGCTTGTGATCGCGGGGTCCTGGGATCCAGCCCCCCGTTGGGCCCCCTGCTCCTCCCTCTCCCGCTGTGTTCCCTGCTTGTGTTCCCTCTCTCGCTGTGTCTCTGACAAATAAATAAATAAACTCTTAACAAGACAAAACAATTGTTCTTCATTTTTTGTGAGCCCTACTTTGCCGGTGCTTAGCCCAATGTTGCGCAATACAGAAGAGTGTGATGTCACCAGCCCCATGACTTGGGGCCCCATGACTTTCTCTGGCTTGTATCAGCACCAGCCTTGACCCTGAGATACCACCTCTGATTATCTGGTGACACTGCCAGCCTGACCAGTGACATCCCTCCATTCTGCTGCGTGACCCTTTTCCGCCTGACTGGTGACGTCACTGTTCCTGTCTAGTATCACCTCCTCCATCTATGCCATGATTTACTTGTCCCCGACGCCGCCCTGCCTGCCGCCAGGCTCCAGCCAGCTGACCTCTTTCGGCCCAGAGGCTGGTGTTCCACGTTCACTGTGGCGCAGGCCTGCAGTAGGGGTGCGGCGGAGGGGCGGGTCCTGGGAGGCCGAGCACGCGGCAGGACAGAGGCTGTGCTGAGACCCTCGACCCCGGGCGGGGACTCGGAACGGCGGAGCAAAACGGAAGAGGCGCGCGGGCCGAGGCTCGCCTCCTCCTCCCGGGCGCCTGACCCGTTTCGCCCTCGTGATTCTACTTTCGGATTTTCCGCGCCGCGCCGCGGACTCTGGGCGCCATCCCCATCCCCATCCCCTCTGGGCCTGAATGGGAGCCCCGCGCCCAGCCCCGGAGACTGGCCGCCCCGGGCAGTCGTGGCAGGCCCGTCGGGGCAGGCCGGGCCGGCGCACAGCTCGGGACGCCGCCGCAGAGGAGGGGCCCCCGCGCCTTTCCCGCCCGGAGCGGCGCGTCCAGAGTCGGGCGCGGGCAGAGCGCTCCGCGAGCCTTTGTCGCGCGCGGGCGCGGGGCCCTGACTGGCGTTCGCCGGCGGTCGCGGCCGGGGTGGGCGGCCCCGCGCGGGGCCCCGCCAGCGCAGCCTCTCATTGGCTGGCCAGAGTGTGGGAACGAAAGCGGAGCCGGGTTCACACACCCCGCGGCCGCGCCGCTTTAAATAGCGGAGCGCGGGCAGCTCGGCGCGCGGGCCTGCAGCCTGGGGCCCCATCCGGGAGAGCTGGGCTCGCCGCGCGCTCGCCGCGGGCGCCGCACTCCGCCTGGCTCCGGAGGCGCGGGGGCGCACCATGCCCGCAGACACCCCAGGGAAGCCCAGAGCCTCGCCGCTGGCAGGAGCGCCGGCCCGCGCCCACAGAACCCCGAATGAGCCCCGAAGCGCGGCGGAGCACCGGAAGGTGGGGGCCCGGCGGGGCGTGGTTGGGGGGGCGTGGGTGGGGCGGACGGACGCGGGACTCAGCCACAGCCCGACCCACAGTCCTCCAAGCCGGTCATGGAGAAGCGGCGCCGCGCGCGCATCAATGAAAGCCTCGCGCAGCTCAAGAGCCTCATCCTGGACGCCTTCAGGAAGGATGTAGGTCGGGGTCCGGAGGTGAGGTCGGGGGTGGGAGGAGATGCGGAGCTCGGAAGTCTGGGCGCACTCCTGGGGTGCGAGCCTCCCACACCTGCCGTACCGCCAGAGCTCACGCCATTCGAAGCTGGAGAAAGCAGACATCCTGGAGATGACCGTGCGGCACCTGCGGAGCCTGCGGCGGGTGCAGGCGGCAGGTGAGGCGCGGGCAGCGGCGGCGTGGGGCGGGGGCGGGGCGGGGAGGTGACGCGGAGGCGCACGGGACCTCCGCGGCGGGAACCGACCGCCTGTCCCCTGCCGCCCCCGCAGCCGCGCTCAGCGCTGACCCCGCCGTCCTGGGCAAGTACCGCGCCGGCTTCAATGAGTGTCTCGCGGAGGTGAACCGCTTCTTGGCCGGCTGCGACGGCGTCCCGGCCGACGTGCGTTCTCGGCTGCTTGGCCACCTGGCGGCCTGCCTGGGCCAGCTGGGGCCCTCGCGCCGCCCGGCTCCACCGCCCCCCTCTGCGGAGGCCCGGGCGCCGGAGGTCTTCCCGGGTTGCCCGCAGCTCCCGGCGTTCGACCGCCCCTTCCCCTTGCTGCGTCCTGGGTCCGCCTTCGCGCTGCGGCTCCCGCCAGGCCTGACTGGGGCGCCCCGCAACGCCCCCAGGGCGGGGCTGCAGAACCGGGGCGCGCCCTGGAGGCCGTGGCTGCGGTGAGGCCTGGACCCTCACTGCTGCGGAGGCCGCACCCGGTTCTGGGGCCTCGGAGTGAGCCAGGGGTTTGTTTCCAGAGGCCGCGTCCAGGCCGTTCTCATCTGCTGTTGTCTGTGCGGAGACTAGTCTGCAGTTTCCTTCCTAACTGCGGCCCCTTAGTTCTGGGCGGAGGTGGTGGGGGGTCTGCTGGTTGCTTTGTGCTGGCTTCTGCGGCGGGACTGCGGGTGCCCTTGCCCCGGCTCTGTGCCCCGCATGGGGCCCTTCCTCTAGCCCCCGGGCTTGGCCCTGAGCCATATGGGCCCTCGAGGAAGTGTGGGGACGTGAGAAGTGGCTCAGGGGAGTGACAGGCCGCGCATTTCCCACAGCGCATCCCAGTTCTGGAGAGCAGTCCCGCCACATCACTGGGCAAGGATTCTTGTCTGTTTTTTAAGGTACTTCAGCCCACTCCCACTCCTGTGGACCTCAAAAGGTGGAGACATTGACCACCAGGACATTGACTTGTCCTGGGCCGCTGAGCTGTGGCGAGAGGTGACCATGTCCTGAAGTTTCTGTTCTGGCTTGGTCCACTCCCTCCTGTGTTCTCAGGGTCAGCATGAAGCTGTGGGACTGAGCCTGCTCCAGGCCCTGTCGGTTCAGGAGAAGAGAGCCGGCAGGAGAGGGTGCCTGAGTCCCGAGGACAGGCAACTGGGGCAAGGCTGGCCAAGAGTGCTTCGTGCCAGGATCCGGTGGAGGGGTACTGTCCCACCCGAGTCCAGTCCTGCGGTGTGCCCTGGGAGGGGAGGTCTCCCCCAGTGAGAAAACCTGGAGGCTGGGCCTGCCCCTGCCCCTGCCTCTGTTCTAAGCCCCTCCCAGGGCTGCTCTACAAGCCCTGGCAGTCATGGCCATCAGCCTTGAGTCCCTGTCCCGCGACCCCAGGTCTCCCTGAGCTGCTGCTGGGGGCTGGGCTGCATTGCAACAAGGGGGTGACCTGGGACAAGTGGAGACTGGGATGTCTCATCCTGAGCCATTAGATGCTGAGCCAAGACTCACTTCCCAACTCCAGCCAAGTTCATCGGATGGTTGCCGGCTGCTTGCCTGGCCAGGGCCCATCAAGGAGAAGGAGGGTGAGTCACTGCTAGAGGTTAGCTTGCTTTTCCTCTAGTGGCTTCTGTGGCTGTGTCCCCGGCAGGATTCACCTGGGCTCTCCTGCCCTCAGCTACGCTTACCCTGCAGGGACCTCCCAATCCCCACCAAGCCAGTCACCCCTGCCCTCTGGTTTCCTCGCCTATCTCCCTGAGTCAAGGGATCTGTGGATCTGTGTCCTAGATGGTGGCGGCCACATGGGCCAAGTGCTGTGCCCTTGGACATGTACACAGTCAGTGATCCTGGCCCTCGGGGAGCTGCAGAGTAGTCCCTCTTTCTTCAGATTTGGGGCGTCAGCAGGACTGGGGAGGAAGAGGTGGTCACACCTGGGACGCTCTCTTGGCCGGAGACTAGCCCTGGGTCTGTTGCTGAAGCTGGAAGCTCGACCTGGCTGAGGAAGGGGAGTAGCTCAGGGCCTCAGGGCAGAAGCTGGAGGGGTGCGGGGAGCACTTTGGGGTCTGAAGCCTGGGGGGTTGGTAGGGGATGATTAGGGTCTGTACAAAGCTGGGGCCCACACATCCTGCATGAACAAGAGGGACCTCCCTACCTGTGTGGCCAGAGGCAAAAGGGCTCCCTGGGGAAATATCCTGGGACTTGGGCCACCGACTCTCCCTCCTCCCAAGAGAGGGCAGGGATAACTCCAGGGTAGACCCCCGCCTCCCGTTCACTCCCCGCCTCACTTCCTGTCCACCCCCCCCCAGTGCCGTGCTACATCCCACTCCCTGTTTCTGGTACTCTCTTCTCCGCCGTGTTGCCAAAGGGAGCTTGGGAGTGAGGGCCCACCGAGGACCTCTCAGGCTCTGCGGGGACCACACGCCGTCCCTCCGACAGGCAAGCCCACCTGTCCTCTGTCCCTTTGAACTCAGCCTCCCTGCGGGAATCCCCGCCCCGATTGCCCACTGGAGGCAGCCACGCCAGGCTCCGTGGGCCCCAGAGGCTAACGCCATGTCTGTGTGCCTCATTTGTCCCCAGCGCCTGCTTGGAACAGTTGGATTCCTACTGACCTGATGAACTGAATGACAGAGGCAGGAGGGTTGGGAAGGGTTTCCGAAGTACGGCCGACACAGGGTTCCGTTAACCCCACGTGCACAGCAGAGCGAGTGGACGGTTGCTGAACTGTTCACCGCTGTCAGGGCGTTGTTAGGGGTGCTCGCTGCCGTCAGAGCAGCGCCGTGTGGCAGCAGCACTCCGGGGGCGCCGCTGCCCGCGTCCCTCGTGCGTCCGGCTCCTCACTCTGTGGGGACTCACCACCCCTGCGGCTGTCCCTCCTGGTCCCCTCCGCCCGTTCCTCCCACCCCCACCCCCCTTTCCTCTGAGAAACACCTGTTTGTTCTCTGAATCTAGGAGTATTTTTTCTTTAGGATGTTATTTTTAAGTCATCTCTACACCCAGCATGGATGGGGCTGAGCTCTCAGTCCCGAGACAGAGTCCTGTGCTGCACCAGCTGAGTCAGCAGGCTCCCCAAGCATACTTTTTGTTTGTTCATTTGTCTAGTTTTACAGATTCTACATATAAGTGAAAACATGTGGTATTTGTCTTTGTCTGACTTGTTTGACTTAGCGTAACCTCTTCTAGGTCGTCCGTATTGTTATAAATGGCCAATTCCATGCTTTTTTCTGGCTGAGAGGGTGTTATTCTTTTTTTTTTTTTTTAAGATTTTCTTTGGTTTGAGAGCACGTGTGCATGGATGGAGGGGCAGAGGGACAAGCCGCCTCCTGACTCGGGGCTCACGGGGAAGCTGGGAGGGTTGCTCCGTGCCAGGACCCTGAGATAATGAACTGAGTTGAAGTCAGATGATCAACCACTAAACCAGCTGAGCCAGCACCGGCCCCCCTGGCCCCCCTGGTACCCCTGGCGGAGGTTGTTCTTGCTTCCACTGGGGGTGTCTGAGGGAGCACAGCCGCAGGCCAAAGCTGGCCTCCTCACCAGGCTGCCCCTTTTCAGCTGCTGAGAGCAACAGGGTCTTTTTTTTTTTTTTAAACACTTTATTTATTTATTTGACAGAGAGATCACAAGTAGGCAGAGAGGCAGGCAGAGAGAGAGAGGAGGAAGCAGGCTCCCTGCTGAACAGAGAGCCCGATGCGGGGCTCGATCCCACGACCCTGAGCCAAAGGCAGAGGCTTAACCCACTGAGCCACCCAGGAGCCCCAACACCTGGGTCTTAACAGCATCCTCTGTATCTGGGTGGCTCCATTGTTAAGTGTCTGCTTTCCACTCAGGTCATGATCCCAGGACCCTGGGACCGAGTCCCGCATCTGCTTCTCCCTCTACTGTCTATTGTTACCCTGGCTTGTGCTCTCTTGCTCTCTGTCAAATAAATAAATAAAATCTTAAAAAAAAAAAAAAGAAGAGCATCCTTGCCTCCGGCTGTGGAAGGAACCTCCCCACACACACACCCAGCCTAGACACCCGCCCAGTCCAGGGACCCCTCAAGTGCTTCTCTACAGGCCTCATGGGGGGAGTGATGGCCTAAAAGGTGGAGTAACCCCCTCGCACCGGGGCTCTCCCTCCTACCCTCCCCCCTTTCCCTCCACTTCCTGCCCCGCCCCCTTCCTTCTGCCCCCCCCATGGGGCCCCCAGACGGACTCCCTGACCTGCTCACCACCCACCCAGCTATCTTTATCTTGGCTTTTGTCTTCCAGACACTCCCTGATGAAGCACCTTCTCCTGTCCCGCTGTGTGGCAGGGATGGAGGAGGAATCAGGACCCCCTTCTGGGGAGTAGGAGGCTGGAGGCCTCCGGACCATTTCCCTCTGCCGGCAGGTGGAGTCTCATTCAGTGTCTGGGGGCTCCCTCCAGTCCAGTTCCTGGCAAAAACCAAGAGCCAATGAATGTTTGCTAAATTCATGTACACGGTCAGCAGAACTCTTAGCCTCTCTGGGTGTGGGATCCCTGCATGTCTGGGTCCCATCTGCCTGTGGGGCCAGGGCATGGGGACTGAACAATGACAGCATATCATGGGTGTTAGAAATCTGGAGAAAGAATGGGTCCCTATGGTGACAGAAGTTGGCCCAGGAAACTGCAGTCAGTTGGAAATTCAGACTTGGGGAGGGGCTGGGCTATTTGGAGCCCTGGTTTGTGAGGGGTGAGGCCTGTGCTCCCACACCAAAGCTCCAGCAGTCCCCCGATGATGTCCAAGCCTCAGAAGCCTCCTCCTATTACCTGGTAAGCTTTCCAGAGTGGGAGGCTGACCCCAAAGGGTCCCACAGCCGTACTGGTGCCCTGTCTGCCCCCTGGAGCCCTGGGGACTAGATCCCCCCAGGATGTACCGTGGTCAAGGAGACAGGCCCTGGGGCCGACAGCTTCCTAGAAGGCCACCAGTGACCCTCTCCCCGCCCGCAGCCTTGTCAGTGTGCTGAGGTTGGCTCACACGACCGATGACCCATGCGGAAGGGAGGCGAGGTCTGTAATATCCGTTTGCAAGTACATCTCGCTGTGTCTCTGTTGCATCATGACTTTGGGGGAGGCCAACTGTCCTTTACTCCGGAGAGGCCCGAAGAGTGTGGACCTGAGGGAGAGTGAGTTTAGAAGCAGGTTCTCCAACTTCTGAGCCTTCGGATGAGGTCCCAGCACTGCACCATCTTGACAGCAGCTTCAGGAGAGGTCCTGAACCAGAGCCACCCCACTGAGCCGCTCCTGGGCTTCTCTCTCAGAAACTGGGAGATAATCAACATTTGTCATTTGAAGCTGCTAAACCCTGGGTTAACCTGTTACGCCCCAGTAAATTATAGTAAGTTGTAAAGTAACAGTGTGAGTTGTAAAACTTAAGTAACAACAGCAATCAACAAGGAATGTACCCTAACCCAGCAGCCCCCCCCATCTGCCTTCCCGGCAGTGGGATTGTGGAAGAGGTGGGGTGCGGTGGGGGGAGGAGCCCCAGAAATAGTCCTGGCAACTGTCGGCATAGGCAGAGAGTGGGTGGGCCTGACTTTGACCTGGAAGCAGTTTCCTAGCCCCCACAGATGGGAACAGACACAGGCCCAGGTCCCTGCCATGATGCTGACCAGTCATAGTCCAGGTCCCCCGCCCCTGGACTCTGGGCAGGGATGGGGGTCATTTCTGGGGCAGGAACTGATGGGGCACCCTGGGTCAGAGCACGGGATTGGGGAGTCACAGGCTCTGGGTTTGCAACAAGGACAGGTGAGAGATGCCTCCTGCTGAGAGCTGTGCTGCCCCACCCTGGGTGGGCCCGGCCTCAGCTGACCCTGTCAGACTCCCGGGCCACACTGCCCTGTCCCCGGTGGGGAGCATCGACCCTGTCTGCAGCCTGGTAGCCATGGTGACCAAAAGTACCATCTGCTGCTGCTTCAAGTGTCTCCTCCATGTGCCGTACCTGACCCCGACGCCCACTGCTAGCTTCAGGCCTCCCTCCTGGGCCTCCACGGTGAGTGGGGAGTCCCACGTCTGTGTGGGGAGAACGGAGCTCAGCAGCGACTAGAAGGTCAGTGTTGGAAGGCAGAGGCCCTGTGCTTGGCCCTCACCAACCCCTAACCTCACTGTAAGCAGGGTGTGTGCATCTGAGCCGGCAGGAGCATCCCACGCCCTGTCCTTGCCCACATAGTGGGCAGAGGGAGGGACACCTTCCTGCAACTGTTTGGCCCAACCAGAGGCTGGTGGAGAGGAGGGCTTCCCAGCTCTACCCCTCCCCTCACTTAGGGAGTCCCCAGCACCCCTTGCCCTGTTCGGCACAGTGAGGGTGGGGAGCGGCACCATGTCACCTCCCAGCTTGGGAGTAGACTCCTGGCTGCAGCAAACACTCATACCCAGAGGCCTGGGGGCTGACTGGGCTCCTGACCTCCCCTCTCCTTGTTCTTTGAGGCCCCACACCTTGCAGGGCCACGGACCCTTTCCAGGGTCAGGAAAGTGCTCTGTAAGCCGTAGCCCAGCTCCTTCCCCTACGTTCAGAGATTGGCTGTGACCCACATGGTGCGGAACCAGCCGTCATCAGCTGGTGTGAGCGAGCCACTTCTTTCTCTTCTGGTCAGCTTCAGGAAAAGAGAAAGCTCCACGAATGTGTCTCTAGGGATTTGGTTTGCAAAACTAAGAGGGAAGGGTCACTGCCCAGAATCTCAGCTGACCAGTTTGCTCACTTAGAGCTAGCAATGTTTGGTCCAACTTTTCCTGAGCAGAGAGCAGGTGCTCTAGATGGACAGACCCCCCCCCCATTCATATGTTGAAACCTACCCCCAAGGTAATGGCTTTAGGACATGGGGCCTTTTGGGGTGATCAGGTCACAAGGGTAGTGCCCTCCATGATGGGATGGGCTTGGTGTCCTTATAAGAGAGACACAGGCACGTCAAGACAGCGAGAGGGTGGCAGTCCACAAGCTGGAGGGGGTCCTCACCTAAATCAGTCCCTGTTGGCACCCTGATCTCAGACTTCCAGCCTCCAGAACTGCGGGGAGTATGTTTCTGGTGTGGGTAAGCCAGCCAGTCTGTGGGATTTTGTTAGAGTAACCCCAAAGTACACCAGAGCGGCTTTTTACCCAGTAGGTTGGTGGCAGGAGGCTGTTGTTGACTTTCCAGAAGTCACAGGGGCAAACGCCTCCCCAGATGGACATGCAGAGACTGTCCCTGGCATAAAGGCACAGACAGCTGTGGAGTCTGAGGGTCAGTGGGCTTCCTCAGACGACCCCCACCCCCGTCCCGGGAGCCTCAGCCTCAATTTGACCTCTCACCCAAATGCAGCAAGGCAGCTCCTTCCTGGGTGCGGAGACCTACACGTGCAGTACGAAGCCCAGAATGTTGGGTTAGGGTTAGGGTTAGGTTAGCCTGGAACTTGGGAGGGTTGAGTGGAGTGAATGAAGTAGTGCTGGAATGTTCCAGGCCCCAAGAAGCACTTAGAGCTGGCAGCCATAACAGGGCCCGTGGCTGCGACTGTGAGTGCGTATGTGACCAGGCTGTGATTTGGTGGCCGCCATCGCTGGAGTCTGGGGCACGCGGCCCCCTCGGGCTTGCCATGTGGCGTTGGTGGAAGTTTGGAGAAGGGAATGGGGAGGGAAGCAGTTACCAGCTGCCCCCAGAGCAGCCCCTGCCTCTGGGCTTCCCAGAATTGTCCTGCCTGGAGATCAGCTCCGCCTGGGGCCGAAATCGAGGGGGACAAACCCGCAGAGCGGGAGACACACAGTCCCGTGGCCAGAGACAGAGATTGAGTCGGCACAGACAGAGAACCCCTCAGAGACAGCCAGAGCCTCTCCCGCCAGGACAGACAGACACGGGCCTTCTCGTTCCTCGTGCATGTCTCTGAACTCCCTTCAGTCTGCTCCGGGTCGGGAAGGCCGCAGACGCATCCCCGCACCGGAGTGCCCCGCGGGGCTGCTGTGCCGGGCTCTCCCTCCAGGTCTTGTCAGCACAGGGCCGGTGCAGGGAAGGCTTCTAGCACGCCCTGGGACCGCATTTGATTTCTGCGGTCACTCAGCTGTATGACCTGGGACAAGTCACAAAATCTTAGATGTGGAGTAGGGTTTGTAATACTACTTATCTCCAGTGCTCTGTGCTTGAAGGAATTAAATAAAATAATCTGCATAGTGCGTTGCTTCTACCACAGAGGAAGTAGCAAGGCCCAGATTTACTCTCCTGCCTGAAACAACTAAAAAACTGAGCAAAATATATGAAATGGCAGACCTGGAAGACAGTGGTCCCAGAGAAGCGGGAAACCAGTGACCTGAGCCCCCATTGCCCCAAGGCTGCCAGAAGCCGGTGTTCAGGCCTTGACCGCTGGCAGCGGGAAGCCAGATAGCCAAGCAGACTTCCGTGGGTGGGGATGGGGAGCCAGGGCAGCTCGGGTCAGCAAGAAAAGAGATGCCAGAGAGAGAACTACGGAGCGTTGTACAGGGTCTCCCTCAAGGTTGATTAGAACATGCTGGGAGAAGCTCCTCGAGGAAAAGAACCAGCTGAAAAGATTAGAGGGAAAAATCCTATGAGTTCACCCAGGGTCACCTCCAGCCAGACTGGAAAAGCCCATAATTCAGAGGGCACATGGTAGAGTATTCGGTGCGACCTATCCCAGTGGTGAGGGATAATTAGCCTTACAGTGAGTGCTGGTGTTGCCCGACCAAGTTTATGAGCAAGTCCCCAAAGGACCAAACTGTGTCCAAGTAACTCAGCTGTGCCCCAGAACGAAGCCCCAAAATATTTATAGGTATGCAGAAAT
Organism: Mustela putorius furo; assembly: GCF_011764305.1. Classification (NCBI taxonomy): domain Eukaryota; kingdom Metazoa; phylum Chordata; class Mammalia; order Carnivora; family Mustelidae; genus Mustela; species Mustela putorius. The sequence goes on along the minus strand of NW_025422005.1, from coordinate 129,942 downwards.
ACCCAGCACCCAACACATTAAAATTCATGTTGTCTGGCAGCCAATAAAAAATTACCCATAATACAAAGAAGCGGAAAATATGACTCATAATAGGAGAAAAATCAATCAAAGGAACCCTAGAAATGTCACAGATAATAGGATTAGTAGACAAGGACATTAAAACGGTTGTGAAAGTCACACTTCATGTGTTCAAGAAGCTAAAATACTGCAAATTATAACAGTAAAAACCATTCAGATTGAAACAGATTTTAGAACTGTGTTTTTTTTTTTTTTTTAAAGAAGGAAAGACAAGAAAAGAGCATTAGGTAGCCATGGGACAACCTGAAGTGGGGGTTAGCATGTGTAATTGGAGTCCCAGTAGGAGAGGGAAGAGTTAGAAAACACTGAAAGAAATAATGACTGGAATTTTTCCAGTCTTGATGCAAACTATAAACCCAGGGATCCAAGAAGCTCAATGCAACTCAAGCCTAAGAAGTTTGAAGAAAACTACATCAAGGATGGGGCGCCTGGGTGGCTCAGTGGGTTAAGCCTCTGCCTTCAGTAGGGGTCATGATCTCGGGTCCTGGGATGAAGTCCCGCATCAGGCTCCCTGCTGAGTGGGGAACCTGCTTTCCCTCTCCCTCTGCTGCTCCCCCTGCTTGTGCCCTCTCCTCTCACTCTCTGTCTGTCAAATAAATAAATTCTTTAAAAAAAAAAAAAGAGCAAAGCTAGAGGACTAAACTTCCTGATTTCAAAATTCATTGCAGAGCTACAGTAGTCAAGACAGTGTGGTACTAGTCTGAGGTTGAGGTTAGACATAGTGATTGGTAGACGAGAACTGACAGTTCAAAAATAGGCCCTCATATTCACAGATAATTGATTTTCAACAAAAATGCCAGGACAGTCCAATGGGGAAAGAACAGTCATTCCAACAAATGTTGCTGGGACGTCTGGTCACCACATCTTCCCTCACAACACGAACAAAAGTTAACTCAAGATCGATGCACATAAATGGAAGAGCTAAAACTTCTATAAAATTTTTAGAAGAAATTGATCTTGGGTGATGAAGGCAAAGCCTTTTCAGATATGATCCTAAAAACATAGGTGACAAAAGAAAAAACAAGTAAACTGAGTTTCATAAAAATTTTAACATGCCTCAAAGTACATTATCCACAAAAAGTGAAAGACATAGGAGAAAAACATTGCATAACATACATATAATATATATATATATATATACTATAGAAAAAATATTGATAAGTGTTCTATATATATTATATATATAATATATATAACATAAATAACTCTCAACTCAATAATCCAACTAAGAAAAAATGGGTGAAAAATCAGAACAGACATTTCTCCAAAGATGTACAGATGGCCGATGAGCGCCTGAAAAGAAACTCAACGTCATTAGTCATTGTGGAAATTTATTTTATTTTTTAAGATTTTATTTATTTACTTGACAGAGAGAGAGAGATCGCAAGTAGGCAGAGAGGCAGGCAGGGGAGTGGGGGGAAGCAGACTCCCTGCTGAGCAGAGAGCCCAATGCAGGGGCTCAATCCCGGGACCCTGAGGTTGAGGCTCATGACTTGAGCTGAAGGCAAAGGCTTTAACCCACTGAGCCACCCAGGTACCCCTGTCATCATGGAAATTTAAATCAAAACCCCAATGAGGGGCGCCTGGGTGGCTCAGTTGGTTGAGCGTCGGACTCCTGGTTTCCCTCAGGTTTTGATCTCAGGGAGATAAAGCCCTGCATCGGGATCTGTGCTGGGCGTGGAGCCTGCGGGCCTCTCTCTCTCCCTCTTCCCCTCTCCCCACTTGTGCTCTCTCCCTCTCTCTCTAAAATATAAATAAAATCTTCATTAAAAAATGAACTATTGGGGACGCCTGGGTGGCTCAGTGGGTTAAAGCCCTTGCCTTCGGCTCGGGTCATGATCCCAGGGTCCTGGGATCGAGCCCCACGTTGGGCTCTCTGTTCCACAGGCAGCCTGTTTCCTCCTCTCTCTCTCTGCCTGCCTCTCTGCCTACTTGTGATCTCTGTCTGTCAAATAAATAAATAAAATCTTGAAAAAAAAAAGGAACTATCGGTATATACAATATAATAGTTGAATCTCAAGTTACGCTGTGTGACAGGACTCAGACATACTGTACTCTTTAGCAACCCCATTATAACCCCATTTACATAAAGTTCTAGAGCACATCACCGGCTGTAGTGACCGAATGCAAATCGGCTGGCTTGGGAGTGGGGGCAGGAGGCGTCACTAAGGGCACAGGCACCTGCAGACGGTCATGCTGTCTGCACTGTGGCGGCGGCTTCCTGGGCATCGCAAATGTCCAAACTTAGCAAATTTCACATTCAAATATGTGCACTTTATTGTATGTAAATTATACCTCAATAAAAATTTTTTTAAGTTAAAAGCCTGTCGTCTGTGTAAAACATGCTGCTTGGCGTATTAGAGCTACTCGTTACAAGTTGGCTCTTATTCTCCGTTACCCTGGCAAGGTCAAGGCTCAAAGGGGACTCGGGGCTTCAGGAAAGCCCTGAGGACTCCATCCTCAGCAAGGAGGGCTGAGCTCTGCTTCCCGTGGAGTCCTGGTGCCCTCCGGTGGCCCCCAGGGGTACAGCAGGCCGCCTTCTCTGGTCACCCCCCTCTCCCGGCGCACCTCTTCCTGCTTGGGCCTCTGCTCTCCGCTCTAGGATGCGTGTGTCCAGCTGGGCAGCCACTTGTTCCCTGGCCCAGGTCCCCGCCAAGACTTAGCAACCACTGGGAGACATCCTCGGACCCTGATTTCCTCATCTTACAGCAGACATCCCTCCCTCTGCTGCCCCCGGCTAGGCGGACTCCGTGACTCGGTGGGGGAGGAGGAAGAGGGGCCTCTGGGTGGAGCTCAGTCCTCGGTGTCCTGAGGTGAGACCCTGCCTCCCTCACCCAGCCCACCCGCTCCGTCCCCACAGCCTCGCAGCTGGCCTCCCTGCAAGCTCTGTGTTCTCGTCTCCCTGGGCAGTCTGGGCAACTGCTGGAAAGCCCTTGCCCCGAGCCTGGCAAAGGTCTCCCCTTGTAGGGCTCCAGCCCCAGGTGGGGCTGTGCTGCTGAGCCCCAGTCTGGAGACAGACAGGCCCACATACGTGTGCCACCAAGCCTGGCGTGGCCCTGGGCCCGCTAGGAGTCCACATGGAAGCAAGAGAGGCGACAGAACCCCATGCCCCTCCGCCCTGCCAAGTCGGCACCAGGGGGGTTGCAGATCCAATGTGAAAGGTGAGAAAACACAGCTTTCAACAAATAAGCAAGGATATCTTCATGAAATCTTTATGACTTTGGGCCAGGCAAAGAGTTCTTTAAAGAACAGAGAAGGTGAGCGGTGTGGGGCGGTGTCATTGGTTGAGCCTCTGGCTCTTGATTTCAGCTCAGGTCATGACCTCAGGGTGGTGAGATCGAGCCTTGCATCAGGCTCTGCGCTCAGCACAGTCTGCCTGGGGCTCTCTCCCTCTGCCCATACCCCTGCTCTCTCGCTCTCTCAAGTACATACGTAAGTCTTTAAAATAAATAAATGAAATAAATATTTTTTTTAAAAAGCGGGTTAATCCGGGGGCACCTGGGTGGCTCAGTGGGTTAAAGCCTCTGCCTTTGGCTCAGGTCATGATCTCAGGGTCCTGGGATCAAGCGCTGCATCGGGCTCTCTGCTCAGCAGGGAACCTGCTTCTTCCTCTCTCTGCCTCTCTGTCTACTTGTGATCTCTGTCTGTCAAATAAATAAATAAATCTTTAAAAAAAATGGGTTAATCCTTTTACTCATTTTTTTTCAAAGATTTCAGTTATTTATTTGACAGAGAGAGACAGGGAGGGAGGAACACAAGCAGGGGAGTGGGAGAAGGAGAAGCAGCGTTCCCACTGAGCAGGGAGCCGGACGAGGGGCTCGATCCCAGGACCCTGGGATCATGACCTGAGCTGAAGGCAGATGCTTAATGACTGAGCCACGCAGCAGCCCTGAAATAAATCTTTGAAAAACGAAGAACAGGAAAGGTGATAGGGAAAGGCGGTGTTGATAACCCGGACTATATTAAAATTTAAAATTTCTGTTTATCAAAAGGCCCTGTGAAGACAGTGACATCTAAACTGAGGGGGAAGATATTGCTTGCACAGACATCAGTAAATAATCCTTACCCAGAATGCATGTGTCCTATAAATCGATAAGGGAAAGACGCATAAAAGTGGCGAAGCACCAGGAAGACACGCACCTTCACAGGAAAAGAAACACCGTGGCCAACACCAAAGGAAACGTGAATTAAAGCTGTAGCGTGGCACCCCGCCCCCCAGCCTCCCCAGGGCAAGGTGACACAGACCGCCGGTGGGGACGCGCAGCGCACAGGCCCCTGAGTGTGTCCACCAGTCTGAGCAAGTGTGTGGCAAGACCACTGGACGAGCGCGCCCTCCGAAACCAAGGACACAGGGTCTCCAAAGGAAATGTTCTGGAATGTTCACAGGCTCAGTATCTGTAAGAGCTGCCCAGTGGAAACCACCCAGATTTCCATCCACAGAGAAACGATGCAGGGATGCGAGCATCCCCACGTGGGGCCCCTCTTGGCGGGAAGCTGACCAGCGCAGCCCCCGGGGTGCCCGACTCCAACGCGTTGAGGCTCAAAGGAGGCCGCCGGCGAGAGGGTGGTTTCCGCCCCACTCCTGGCGCCGAGCTCTCAAATCCTTGGAAATTCCCCAGCGATAAGAATCCTGGACCGTCTTCTGTGGAGGTGACTTCTAAACCATGTCTGTCATCTGTCGTCCATCATCTGTCTTTACTGACACACAGGGTCCCATTTCCACCTTCGTTCTAAAGAGGTGACCCTGGGAGGCGCTTGGCTGCGGACGGTCCTCAGAAAGCCCAGCCAGGATGAGAGGCTTGGACTTTCCAGCCCCAGGCCCCTCTTCCAGAGAGGGGAGAGGTGGGGACGGAGGTAAGGGTGCCCCCACGTAGGTGAGGGAGCCCCCCAAGTCCCAGCTAGCTCGGAGCGCTTCTGGGTTGCGGGCCCCGTGGAGGCACAGGGACGCGCTGTGCCCTTCCTCACGCCTCGCCCTCGCCCTCGCCAGCTGCTCATCTGCACCCTCGGTACCTCCTCTTGGGATAAACTGGCAGACCTAAGGGCTTCCCCGCTAACCCCGCCCTCTGGGAGCCACTCCAGGAAGTTCGGCGCATCCCAGGGTGAGGGGGCGCAGGACCTCTGGTTTCTACAAACTTGTCAGCCAAGTTTGTAGCCAAGACAGAGTTTTGGGCAGCCCAGGCCCTGCTTGTGACAGGCACCCTGTGTGGCTGAGCCTCACCTGTGTCTCTGGGTAGATGGTGTCAGACTCGAGCAAAACCGTGGGACCCGCAGCTGGGGTTAGAGACGCAGAAGGGCAGCGCTTGGTGTGGGGAGTACAGGACACTCACAGGAGAACAAAATAAGAAGAAAACAAGCTTTTCCTTTTCCAGACACAGGAGGGAACTTAGGACGCAATTCCACTTGTTAAGTTCACTGCGGGCCAGGCTGGCTTGCGCAAGGCGGCCACGAGGCAGACACCAGCAGGCAAGGCCTTCCCGGCTGCGGGCAGCGGCCGCCACACGCCGCACTCCCCGTCTGGGCCCTTCCTGCGTGGGTGACGCGCGGACCCGTTCACTAGGCCTCCGAGCACCCCAGCCTCCCTCACCTGTGAGGCTGCCCCTCCGCCATCACCCCCACAGCCTCGGTTCTTGCTGTCTCCCACCCACTGGGGCACCCAAAGACCGCTTGGTCCACGGCCTCTTCTTAGACGGTCTCCGGCCCCTCCAGGGCACCTCTTCTCTCCACAGTACTTCTTCTTCTTCTTCTTCTTTTTTTTAAAGATTTTATTTATTTATTCGACAGAGATCACAAGCAGGCAGAGAGGCAGGCAGAGAGAGGAGGAAGCAGGGTCCCCGCTGAGCAGAGAGCCCGATGCGGGGCTCCATCCCAGGACCCTGGCCTCACGACCCGAGCTGAAGGCAGAGGCTTCACCCACCGAGTGCCCCCGGCGCCCCCCCCCCCCAGTACTTCCTTCTGGCTGGATGTTGCGGTCAGAAACGACCGGACTGACCCAGTTGTTCAGATGTTTGCTGCCTAGCCCCCTCTTCATGTTCCCTCGCCTGGGGGCCACACGTGTGGGTGTCACAGAGAATGCGTGGGGATGGGGATGCGGGTTGGCCTGGAGAAGGGCCAAGAGGAGCAGCTTTGGGACCCAACTCTGCCACTTGCCCGCTGTGTGGTCGTACGCAAGTCACTCACTCCCTCTGTGCCCCACCAACCTCAGCTGTGAAAAAAGAGTCGTCCTGTGCTCCCTCCGGGGACAGACAGGTTTTAGGAAAAGTGCTCACGAGGGCCTGGAACAGGAGGGGTCATTCTGGAGACCCGTCTCTGAGGCCCTGTCCCGCCTACTGGCCTACTCTTGGTGACTGGCTCAGCTGGGAGCTGGGGGGCTCCAGGCCCCCTTTCTTGGAGGGTCGGACCCCACCTCCCTCTTGGGACCATCTATAGGAGCCAAGGTCAGGAGGGTTGCTGGGGGGAGTAACCCACTTTCCACCCTGAACCCTCCCAACACTCTGGAGGCCCCAGGCCCGCACTCCTTGGGGCTCCTGCCACCAAGAGTGACCCTCAGTGATCCCACTTGCCTCTTGCCCACTGGCAGGCGCAGCAGGGCTGTGGGGGAGGGGCCGGGAGCCTCTGGAGGCCAGAGGAGAAAGGTGCAGGCCCTACCCCAGTCAGCAGCAGCCCCCGCCACAGGGTCTCTAGGAACATTCTGGAGTACTGAGGCCCCACTTACCACTCTGCAATGCTCTCTAATCCACACAGGGGGCAGGGCAAAGCCCTGAGGCCCAGAAGGGCCTCGGCTGGTGGGGGCCTGGGAGATGGAGCTGCTGGCACGGGGGCTGAGATTTTACAGCGGGCGGGGCCGCTTGAAGAGGAAAGGTCATCCCGGGCCAAGAGATGAAGTGCAGAGTGGCCTTCAGCTTGGGCAAAGGAGGCCCGTGCAGGACCGATTGCCGGGCAGCATTCTCTGGCCAGCGTCTGACCCGACCAGGAAGGCGTCCCTCATAGAGCTGGAGGCTCCTCAAATGCCATCTATTTGTGTCTTGGACCCTGACGGCGGGCAGGAGACATGTGACCACAGGGATGGAGTATTTTTGGCAGTGGGGGTGGGGCCCGCGTGGTGAGCCCAGCACCGTGCTGCTCTGGGATAGGCAGCTCGGATGCCCAGCTCCGCTGCCCAGGCTGGCCACGGGGTCCCAGGTATGACACTATTAGTCCCTCATTCCCATGCTAAGAAGTCCCAAAGTCAGAGAGAGGGACTTCCCCAGGGCCAGTGAGGAGGGCAGATTTCAGGGGTCAGGAAGGCACAGTGCTCTGGTCGCAAGGCGACTGCATGTCAGCACTGGCCTGGCCAGAGTGACCTACCTGGGTGGGTGATAGTGGGCCAAAGGCCAGAGAGCGCTGTTGACTGAGACGAGGCGGAAGGAGGAAGCGCTGACAGCCGGGCAGGCCTGGGTGAGGGGCAGAGACCTGGAGGACGGCCCATGGGGTCCACTGGGGGTTAGGAGCCTCATTTCTGTTCTGTGACCTCCTGCCTAGGCAGGGGGCAGAGCCAGGCACTCCCTGATGACCCCTGAGTGGGCTCTAGCCAGCACTAGTGTGACCTTGATGATCTCCGTGGAAGCCCAGAAGCCTGTCCCAGCCAAGGCTGGTGGAAGGTCATCGCCAAAGGCCGGTCACCTGCTGGGCACTGCGGCCCCTCCTCCATGGCCAGCTGCCACCTGAGGCGCGCTGGGACAGACCCGGGCTGATCCTCGCCAGGTGAGCTGACCCCAGTGAGTGATCCTTGAAATGGACTCTGCTGTGTCCAGTCGGCCTTGGTACCTGCAGGTCTGCAGGGGGCTGGAGAGGGTAGAGCTGACCCAGTGGAGCAGAAGACGCTCCCAGATGTGAAGAAAGCCACTTCTGGGGACAAAAATTCAAACGTGAGGATGCTGTTAGTGTGCTTGGCTAATCAGAGCCACGTTTGATTCTAGGAACCGGCGCACCACAAGGTTATCATTTGGGTCGGCTGGGAAATCGGGAGTTACAGGTTTTCTAACTTGGAGGAGGGGCCAGTTCTGACAGCTGCTCGGCTCCCTCAGGCTTCCCCTTTGGTTTTCTTTCAGGAAGCAGATGGGGTGCTGGCCCCCGAGCCAAGGAGGCAGAGGGCGCCGCAGCAAGCGTCCAGCGGCCGGTGCCCGGGACCTGGGCCCACGAGGACCCCGCCCGGCCTCCAGCTCTGCCACCCCGGCGCCTCTGCTGACCTGAAATGGAAAACTTCCAGTACAGCATCCAGCTGAGTGACCAGGACTGGGCTGAGTTTTCGGCCACGACGGAAGAGTGTGGTCTCCTGCAGGCCGGCCTGGCCTCAGGGGATGAGCTCTTGTCCAGTGACATTGACCAAGGGGACAGCAGTGGCAGCAGCCCTCCGGGGCCTCCACCCCTTCTCGAGGGGCGGCCGGCTTCTGGGGGGAGGGGCTGGCCCGGCTTCAAGGAGGAGGACGAGGCAGCTCCCCGGCCGCTGGTCAGCAGGTCTTGGCGTGAGCCTGTCTTGGCCCCGGGGCCCGATCAGCAGACGCCCAGCACGTCCGCACGGTCAGAAGCTCTGCTGTCCCTCGGATCTGATGCCACCCCCCAAGGCCAGAGCTTGTCGCTTCGAGGGCCGGTGTCTTCCCGAGGCGAGATGCAGAGGCTTCTGCAGGGGCCTGCCCCCCAGGGCCCTGCCCCTAGTCCCCCTGGTGGGCCTCCCCAGAACTCTGAGCCTCCTGGCTGCACCCCAGCTCCCCAGAGGCCCCCTGGCAGTCCCGGAGCCCCGGCACGCAGCCCTAGCCGAAAGAAGAGGCGCGCCGCCGGGGCCAAGGGGGGCGGGTGCCTGAGCACCCCCGGCTCGGCTGCCCCCCAGCAGGGTTCCCCGCTGCCTGCTGAGGTCAGGCCCAAGGAGCGCCTTGGCCTGGCTGCGTCCAGGGGGCAGGGTCTCCCGGCTGGGGCAGCGGAGCAGACCGCAGGAACTGGGCAGGGAGAAAGCTGTCTGGAGTCTGCAGGAGCCCCTGCACAGGTGACCCTGCAAGGAACAGATCCGGATCTGCCGACACCTGTCCCTGCAACTGAGGAAGGTACAGAGCTCCTGAGAATGGCCCCGGGAGCTGAGCTACACACCACGTCCACACCTGCCCGGGCCGCTCGTCCAGATATTTCAATGGCTGAGTCAGATGTGCCTCTGTCTACACCTGCCTCCAAGCTTCAGCCCGATATGCCTCTGTCTACACTTGCCTCCAAGTCTAGACTGGACATGGACCTGCCTGTGCTGGACCCAGTGGTCAAGCAGGAGGTGGATTCGTCCACACCTGCTCTGCTGCCTCACCTTGTGTCCAAGGCCCAGCCTGACGTGGGCGTGTCGGCAGCTGTCCCCACTTCCCGGGCCGGGCCTGATGTGGTGAAGGTGGAGGTGGGCCTAGCGGCCACGCCACAATTGAGCCCTCTTGGGTCTCCAGGACACCGGGAGAAACCCAGAGAGGAGCCCTCAGCAGGTGCCCCTGGACATCACTCAGGGGAGCCCCCACCAGGCCGGGTCCAAGCCCCCAGGAAGAAGAAAGTGCGGTTTTCCATGGCTGTGCCCAGCCCTGAGGGGCCAGGCTCAGGAGAGACCTCAGGACCCCTGTCGCCAGCCGCAGCCCGGCCCTCATCCCCCAGGACAGCCACGGGGGGCCGAGGGGGGCCTGGAGGCTGGGATGCCATGGCAGTTGGGCCCCGGTCTCCGCAGCCTCGGATCCTCAAACACCTGCCTCCCCCTTCCCCCTCCGCTTCGGTGGGGCCCAGGCCAGGGAGCAGCTTTGCAGTGACCCTCCCAGAGGCCTACGAGTTCTTCTTCTGTGACACCATCGAGGAGGAGGATGAAGGTGCTGAGGAGGCGGCAGAAGACGACCAGGCCCTGTGTGAAGCACGGTGGCCAGACGTGTGTGAATTCTTCTTCCAGGACCGCGGAGCCCAGAGGCCCGGGCACGGGGGGAGCCACGCTGTGGCCCAGCCGCCCCAAGCTGAGGCTGTACGGGCCGCTCTACCTGGAGACCCTGTGCCCATCTCCATCCCTGAGGCCTACGAACACTTCCTTGGGGAGGACTCCCCGGGAGGCACGCCCGAGCTGGCCGCCCTGCTCCAGGTGCAGGCCACGGAGCCCCCCAGCTTGGCGCCCTGGGGCGTGGGGCTTGGCACCCCACCAGAGCCCAGCCCAACCACAGCAGAGCAGCTCAGTCTGGCAGTCAGGCAAGCAGGTGCGTGTCGCGTGGGCCCCATGGGCTGTCCAGGCCTGGGAACATACCGTCCAGGGAGTCCAGCCAGGAGGGCCCCGGGGGAGGGGCGGGCTAGGACCCCGAGTCATGAGCCGGCGGGGGGCGCTTGGGGATGATCTGGGGAGGGTGGACCAGCTCCTGGCCGTCGCAGGACGTCGTCCGGGTGGGCAGATGAGGCCAGACCCCGCAGCTGTGCAGGGATCTGTGTCTGCAAGGACCATCCCTGTATCTGGGCCCCACGACGGCAGTGCCCTGCCCCCAGCCTCTAGCACGGCGGATGCTGGGATGGCGCGGGCCTTGCCGCCCGGTCAGGGTGTCGGTAGACGTCATGCCACAGTCCCCTCGGAAGATACGTCACAAACCAGGAAGTGGCTCCCCAGAGGCAACCCGCTCACGCCAGCTTGACTCAGCTATGCCCCACGCCGCTCTGTGTCTTGGGACGGAGGTGTCTGAGGGGGCAGCCCGAACACAGAGTGTGCTTCTCTCTCCCAGGGGGGCTCCGAGGTCCTCTCCCCTCTTTGGCCCTCAGCCAGAACGACATGTGCCTCGTGTTTGTGGCCTTTGCCACCTGGGCTGTGAGAACGTCAGACCTGCACACCCCAGATGCCTGGAAAACAGGTTTGGGGGCCCTGGGGGAGGAGCGGGCTAGGGCCGGGGAGGACCAGGGCCGCCCAGTCTCCCTTGCTGGGCCGGCAGGGGTGATGGGTGCGTGGCGAAGCCTAGGTTCCTCCCATGACCTTGCTCCTCTCATGGCTGACGCACCCCTCGCCCCGCTGGCCTCCTCTTGCCCTGTGAGGACCAGGCCATGCGGGTAGCCAGTGGTGACCCGGCCGGAACGGAGCCGGCACTCAGGAGGCTCTGCGTTTCCCTCACAGTCTTGCTGGCCAACATCGGCACCGTCTCTGCCATCCGCTACTTCCGCCGGCAAGTGAGGAAGGGGCGCCGCAGCCCCAGCCCCAGCTCTTAGAACCCAGGCTTGGTCCAGGAAGACACAGGACAGAGAAATGGCCATGGGCACTGAGGACAAGGTGCTACCCTCAGGTCTTGCCCTTTGACCCCTGTGTTCTCCGGCATCTAGGAAGGAGCCAGTGTTCTTGCTCCTGCTCCGTGGACTCCCGCAACGTTCTAACCACCGGCTAAGGCCGAGGCGATGCTTCACACCTGGGAGGAGGGAGATTCCGGAAGGCTGGGTGGGTGGGTGCTGAGCAAGGAGCTGATGAGTAAGGTGACCAGATTAGCTCATAAAAACATAGGGGGCCAGGGAAACTTGAATTTCAGATGCGCAGTATTTGATGCTTTGCACTGTGATGTGTGGTTTATCTGAAATCCAATTGAACTGGGTGTCCTGTATTTTACTGGGTTATCTAGTCAGCAGGGAGAGGCAGGGAGAGGCACTGGGAACGTGAAGGTGTTGGAGCAGCAGCAAAGCCCCAGCTGGAAATCTGGGAAGGGGGCAAGAGTGAGGAGACTGATGGCCTTCGGGTTGGAGGGGGTGTCCCAGGGACAAGCGGGTGAGGAGGGGAAAGCCTCTGAGGTCTCTGTGACCCATAAGCCCCAGGCTGCCTTGGCTCCTGCCCAAGCAGAAGACAGCGAGCAGGTCCCCGCAGGGGCGGGTTGGACGGTGGCTCCTGCAGGGTGGGGGTCTGTAGGGCAGAAGCTGGAGCCCCTCCTCTGGGGAACCTTAGATGAGGTACAGAGGCACAATAGGGTGGCGTCGGATAAAGGATCAGATATTTGGGATTGTCCTAAGGCTTTGAGGCGTCAGAGATGGGGCAGGAAGGTGGGTGGAGGCTGGTGGTGGCAGAGCCGTGGAGCCCACAGGGCTGGGTGCCAGGTGGGCCTGTGCACAGGGTCCCCAGGATGGGGGACTCCTGACTGCTGAGCGGAAAACGCATGGACACACAGCACAAATAAAACCTTCTCTTTCTTTCTTATTTAGTCTCTTGTCCGTTTCTCCTGACCTGCCCCAGCCCACTGACACCCGCCCAGAACGCCCTCTACCTCTGCTCTTGTGTCTCGGACTTTGCTGACCTCCTACCGTCACGCCCTCTGACCTCACGTGCTCTGACCCTCACTAACCTGACGTTCTCAGCCCTCTGACCTTCACACCTGCTTCCCCCCCCACTGGCAGGTAAAGCCTGCGCCAAGTGGCCTCCCTCATTGCTTCCCTGGAGGAAGGGCTGCTGCCGGGTCCCCTGTGAGGCCTGCTGTGATCTGGGGTCCAGCCACGTCGCCAGGCCGTCTTCAGGATGCGGCCCCCCTCCCGGCCGGCCCCCCTCCCGGCCCCTCCAGAGCCCGGGGAAGGTTGGGAGCTCTCTTCAGCCTGCTGGGATGAGACACGGACTCAGCACTGGGTGGGGTTTGGGGCCTGGATGCCGGTCAGCCTGTGGCCCTACAAAGAATGGCCCAGGCTGTGCTGCAGTCCCTACAGCAGAGCCCACGCTGGCAGGTGGTCCTGAGAACCAGCCACCCAGAAGCCATCAGATCCACTGGACGAGCCCCCCACCAGGCTCAGGTCCTCCTCGGGGCCACCGCTTGTGGGAGGGAGAGGAAGCGTTGTCCCGGAAGTTGCCATAGCTCTTGGGGGGGTGGCCACCTGGTGGGGAGGACAGAGACGCCAGTGCCTTTAGGAAGCCACACCCAGCGCTCCCCTCAGAGAGAGACAAGGGCCCTCACTCACCTGAGGGAGGTGGCAGGGGGTCCGGCGAGACTTCCTGCACAGGGGCGGCCTGGGGATCGCAACCACAAGTCTGAGAGCTGGGCCCTGGGGGAGGGGGCTTGGAGAGCAGCCCACCACCCTGCCAGACCCGAGCCCCGCCTCTTCTGTCAGGTCGCTTCCTGCCTCCACCCCCTACCCCTGCCGCTTCCTGTCTTTGGTCTCAGCTTGCCCTATCGTCCTGCTCCCCCAGGGCCCCAGAGCCCCCACACTCTTTCCACCCCTCCACAGGACCCCTTACCCGGCAGGGGTGAGTGCTGCTACTCACATGCTGTGGGGAGTCTGGAGGGAGTGGCCCCTGGCCCTTGACGGAGCCTCGGTGCCGCTGAGAGGCTCTGGGCTGCAGGGCTCCCTTCTTGGAGAGCAAGTGGGGACCGGAGAGTCCAGAGCTGGGGCCCGAGACAGGCACAGACACAGGGACCGAGGGGAACGGGCTCGAGGACTCAGGTCCAAGTGAGCTCTGCGCTGCGCTGAGGAACTGCCAGGGAAGGGGTGGGGACCTGAGGCCCTGGACCAGGACCTCCGTGGAGCTGAGGGATCCCGGCGCCCCGAGCCCCTTGGCCACCCATCATGGCCTGAGCAGACCTCAGGCTGTGGATACATCGAGCCTTTCTGTCATCCACAGGGAACTGACCTCATCCAGGCCCTGGACGTCCGTGATCTTGTGGTAGGAGGTAGCAGGTGGTGTGTAGGGGTCGGCATAGAGTGGGGAGTGTGGGGTCTTCAGAGAGTGGTCTGGGGCCTCAGGGTTGTCCTCGAGGCTCTGCCTGCTCAGCTGCAGGCAGGAAGACACAGGTTTCTCGGAGCTAGAGGTGGCCTGAGCCCTCCCTTCTCTGTGCAAGGCCTCTAGGTGGCTCCAGGACCATCTGGGCCTAAGAGACGGAGGCCAGGGAGGCGGAGGGCGGGAGGAGGAACTGGGTCAGTGTGCCGGGCCCACCTTGGTCAGGTCCAAGTACAGCGAGGTGGCCAGGCTGGGCTCCTCGGTCCGGGCCTCACTCCTGGGTGACCGACTGCTGCTGCTCCGTCTCAGCTCGGCCCTCTGCCTGCGGGTGCTGGTGCGGCCAGGGTCGGCCTGGTCCTGCAGGGACCAAAGACCTTCCAGAAGGTTCCCAAGGGCCCTCACCCACTCAGTTCTCTGAGGCTGCACGAAGTTCCCTCCAGGTCCTGCCTGGGGTAGAGTGCCATGGGGACCTACGTTCTCCCACACAAACTGTCCGCATGGCCTCCTGTGCTTGTCTTCTGCTTACCCTCCTCACCTCCTGATACTCACAGGCACAGGCCGGGCAGGGCAGCCTGTGGTGGGCGGCACTGACGACTCAGGGAGAGAGTGGCTGGTGTGGGTGGAGGGGGGTGCGGGGCACCCCGAGTCCCAGCTGGTTCTTCCATCCGAGGAGAGGGAGCCTCGGCCGCCACCCGTGACCTGGCCAGCGGCGGCAGGAGCAGGGAGGTAAGACAGAGCAGGACCCTCTCCCTAACCAGCCACGCCCTAGATCTACGCTTCAGCCCAGAATGTGAGGCGTGGGGGCGGCATCTCCTCCCGTGGACCCCTCACCTGTGTGGACCCCCACAGCCCCGGGAGGCCAGCCGACGGGGCGCCTCCAGCCCGGGGCGAGATGGTCTGCAGACAGAGCAGCCAGTGGCTGTAGTCCTCATAGCTGGCACACAGCACACGAATGGTGTTGATGAGCGGGCCTGACACACAGACTCCGTGAGGGGTGCCGGCCTGCAGGGAGCCAGGCTCCTGCAAGGCCCCGGTGGGGAGCTGGGGCGCCCAGCAGGCTCCTGCCCTCCCTCCCGGGCCAAGCCTCCGCCCACCTTCGATCAGGAAAGAGCGGATCTGCTTCTCCTTCTCCTCCAGGTTGACGTGGATGGTACTGAGGGGCAGCTCCCCCTGCGGGGCAGTGACGGAAGGTGGGGCCGGAGCCTGGGGGGTGAACTCTGGGCCTCTGCCTGGGCCCCTACTTTTGTCTCACCCTGCAGAGCTGGCCTGGGCCCTCAGACGCTTAGGCAGAGGGCAGGACAGGGCTGAGCCGCATCCCTGAGGGAGGTCTGCACTCCCTGACTGGCGTGAGGGATCTCTGTGCGCCTGGACTCCGGGTGGGGCTTCACTGGCCCGCGGCAGGCACAGACAGATGCCTCTGGGGACTGGTTCCCTGGGTCACCTACTAAGACTGGGGGTAGGTTGGAGGGGATCGTGGGGAAGACCCCTGCATTTTCCTCAGTGACCCAGGGCCGTGATCACCCCCAGAGCGGAAGCTAACTGTGGTGCACATGACAGACACACCCCAGCCCCAGAGGACCGTCCCACACACGCATGCACATACACGCCCCCAGGAGAGGAAAGTGGCCACTCAGAGGTACAGGCCCCCTCAGGCATGCTGGGGCCCAGCACAAGAGTGTCTCCCTGGAGTGGTTCTGCCCCATGCCGCCGGCCCCAGGCTGCTGGTGGCCAACGCTCCAGGGTGATAAGGGGTGCTCGGGCAGGGACGCCTCAGTGGCCACACCACTGCTGAGACCAGACTGACCAGGGCAGCAGGCCGGGTGGGTGGGGCCAGCACACTCTGTCCCAACAGGCCCCGAAATACAGGTTCCTCCTGAGCTGCTGCCCTCCCCCACCCCCACACACAGGGTGTCTCCCGGGGCGCGTCCTCAGCCGGGAGGGACCCACCTTAAAGCAAAGCCCCTCTGCCTCTTCGGAGAAGATAGCCAGGGATGACGGGTACAGGACCAGGAGCCGGTCCTGTTGCTCCTGTGAGGAGGTCGGAGGGCGGGGTGGGGGCGGGACCTGTGTGCGCAGGCCCTGGCCCCACTGGCCTCCTGAGGCCTTCCCTCATCTCCACCCCCAACCCCCTCCTCACCCCTCCCCATCTGTGCCTCCCCCACCTCCTCTCACCCACCCCGTGCCTCCGTGTCCTCAGCCACGTGTCCCCGTGATCTCAGCCCACTCCCACCCCTCGGCCCCCGCCTCCTCCCACCCCTGCGCCCCCCCCCCCAACCACATACATACCTGTGAGGGCAGATGCTGCAGCTTGACCCTTGAGGCGCAGACGGCGCTGCCCGCCGTCCGATGTCCAGATGCTGCCCGGAGCCGGATCAGCCTGCGCTGCAGAGTCCAGGGCAGCTCACCCTCGGGGGAGCCCTAGTGAAGGGGGGGTCAGGGGCAGCAGAGGGCGTGGGCGCAGAGGGGAGAGGAAAGCGTCCTGGGGGTCCCCAGCACTGACCTGCAGGGACACCGAGTGGCAGAGCTGTGGCCCTCGCACAAGGGCTATCTGCTTTTCCAGGTGGTACAGCCAGTGGCCCAGCTCGGCCTGGCTGGGGCAGAGCACATGAAGAGGAGCAGGCAGCGGGCCTGGGGGTAGAGGTGGGGAGTGGGCTGGGCCAGCAGCTCATAGGAAAGGCCTGATCCAAGGGTTCCCTGGGCACCACAGGGCCTGGGACAGGGGGAGCCTGTGGCACCATCCTGGACCACTGGCCTCCAGCAGGCTCTGGATATCCCCTGCCCACTGTCCTGCAGCCCAGCTTGGCAAACACCCACTGGAGGAAAAGCCAGGACCCCTCCATGCACTCAGGGTCCCTCCAGGTTCGGAAGCTCAGCCAGAGCTCGAGATTGCTGAGCAGCCCCAGCTAGAGGCGCCTCCTGGGGGCCAGGTGCACTCATGCCCCCCACACACCTGTGATCTGGAAGGCATGCTCTCTGGACCCCTCAAGCGGGCAGACGCTCAGTTCCATCAGCGGCAACAGCCCCTGCCAGAGCACATGCAGGGAGGGAGGGCTCGGGGACCCCGGTGGACATGGGTACCCACCTCCCAAGAGGCTGCTCTCTCCCGCGACCCCTGGCCTTCCCCTTTGCCTACTTCCCCCCACCTGGAAGGCGAGTCCTTTGGAACCACGGGCCTGGAAGTAGAGGTAGGAGTGGAACAGTTCCAGATAGCAGTCGCTGACGTCCTGGGGAGAGCAGGGCTGCTGGTCTCAGGGGCTGGGAGACAGGCCCCAGGCTGGTACCCGAGCACCCCCCACTCCGCCCGGCCTGGCCCCACCTGGCTGTGTTGGAATCGTAGCTGGACCTTGGCGTAGTGCACAACCTTGCCCAGATCCCTCACAGGCACCCTCCGCCGCCCCTTCTTGAACACACTCAGGAACGGCTGCTCTAGGTTTTCGGGCTGGCTCTCTAGGCCCCGGAGGTCCTGTGGGGAGCAGAGCTCAGGGGAGGGGGCCTGACCTGCGGCCAGCTGCCCCACCCATGCCCACGCCCGCAGGTACATGATGCCAAGGTGAGCAATACACACACACCACCACTCACAGGTACAGAAGCCCGACGCACGCTCACGGCCTCTTAGTATGGAACTAGGGGCAACAAACACGCGTGACATCACGTGGTCTGGTGGAGAGACTGTGAGGTCTGTGCTCTGTGGACATTCGACCCTGATTTCTGATATTTCCTAACCTGTGCACCTTCGTCTTGATTATTCGGCCTCCCCAGACTGGTCGTGTCTGAGGGAGCCAATGCGCAAACCCCCTCTGGGTCTCCAGGGTCGGCTCCGAGTGTTTACTACCTGGCTCCGGGGAGGGTTCTGCGCAAACACTCTCACCACGGCCACTGCAAGCAGCAGCAGTCAGTTAACAGGCAGCTGGGAAGAGATGCGTCCCACCAGCCCTTGCGCGTGTGCTGACGGCGGCCGCGCACTGCAGCGGGACGGGGACTTCAGCCACCGAGAAGGCCGGCGCACGGGGTCCTCTTTGATCTGCCTCCTCCGTTTGTCTTCTTCTCCCACATCAGGCACAGGCTGACGCGAACACTCGCGATCCCCCCCACCCATTAGGACTTGGCTCAGATGTCCCTTCCCCATGAGGTCCCGTCTGGTAACCTCGCACTGTAGCCTTCCCCGACCCCTCTGCACACCTTTCTTCCTTTACTCTTCTCAACACCAGCCACATCTGGGCTTACCAAGTCTTCCACCCGTCTTATCTTCTGGTTCTGTCATGCGGATGGGAACACCAAGAGAAGAGGGTCTTTGTCTGTTTTGCCCACTGCTGTATCCCTAGAAGTAGGCCAGGCCCGAGATGTGCTGGGGGTTCCCCGCTTGTCTGCTGAGGGGAGGAGTGTCGGGGCACAAACACTTGGCCAGTCCTGCCACACAGAGAACCCTCTCTAACTGGGGGCTCCGTCATCCGACTGGAAGTCAGATAGAGATGGGCACTGACCTGACACCCTGGCTAGAAGGGCTGAAGTCTAGGGGCTCAGGGGTGAATTGGGGAGGGGCCATGCTCTATTTGGGAGCTGGCAGAGGCTGCCTTGAGGGCTTTGAGCCCTGGCCAAGCTAAGCTGCCCCTTGGGCAAGCCCAGGAATGTGAGGCCTCCTTCCTTCTGGGTGGGGCCTCCTATATCCACACCCAGTGTGGGGAACAACGCAGGGATGGGACCCATGAAAAATAGGTTACGAATAGGAAGGACCACGCAGCCGTCCCTGTGGCCCAGGCTCAGCCTTAGGGGCTAGGGAGGAGTCAGCTCAGAGCCTTGGGGGGTGCAGAATCCCCTACGGGGGAGGGCCTACGAGGTGGCTCCTCCCCCAGCCCCAGCTCCCAGGTTCAACAGGCCTGCTCCCCTCTCCTGCTATTATGGTTGCAAGAGAGGACCACCAGGGCCACCACATCTCACGGGATTCCACCAGGCACACATGATGCGTCCTGGGCTTGGATCGAGTCGAGGTGCGTGATGCAGTCACACAGAGGAGCTCTACCGCGGCCCGGCCGGACCCTGGACAGAATTGCCTGTCCACCTCCCAGAGGCAGCATGGTTTCTCAAGCCCGCACTTGCCTGCATGGGGCCCTGGGACCTCAGAGGGCAGGAAAGGGGACAAGCCCGGGCTTCCCAGCTTGATGGGGACAAGCTGGAAAAGTAGGCTCTAGAAGCACGCACCAGTTACTGGGCCTCGAAAGAACACTGTGAGGAGAAGAGTGCAGGGCTGGAGCTCTGACCCAGAGTGACAAACGTTCCTCCTTCTCTGGCCTGGGGTTAGATTTTGGGGTATCATTTCCCTTGCATTCTGGGGCTTTTGCACATAGCAGAGCCTCCTACCATACCCGAAGCTATCCAGGTTACGGTAAAGGGCTGGGTGCCTCTCCCCTCTCAGCTAACCCTTAGCTCCCCAGGAGCTGCGCAGGGTGAGGGGGGCAGTGTTCAGCTCAGAGGTGGCCTAGCATGCAGGAGCCGTGTCCTTGCTGTGTGGCCTTGGTAGGGGGTAGCACGGTGCGCTGCTAGGAATGAGGCAGGGGTGGGTGCCGAGACACCCCGGGAGAGACTGAAGCCTGAAGCAGGTGAGAGGCTGGCTCAGCAGACACCTGGAGCCCCTCACTCTCGCGGAATGATGGCAGCCACCCCGACACAACCCCACGCCCACGCAGCGACAGACATGCCGGTCTACCTCGAATGTACCTGGACGCACTGTCCGGCCCCCAAGTTGGCGGGGGGGCAGTGGGTGGACACCCCAGGTAAGGCTCTGGGTGGAGAGCCTGGTCTCGGCGCCCCCTCGGGTGGAGCAGAGACTTGGGGAGGGCCCGCCCCCGGCCTGCCCCACTGACTCAGTGTCTCGGTTTCGCTCTCTGCTCAGGCTTTCCGCCAGGGGAGCTCCCCAGGGCGGGGCGGTGTCTCCTTCCTCACTTGGTTCTGGACTGACTCCCCCCAGGCTGACAGGGAAGACCCTGGGCCCTGGAACGCTAGGACAGGTACACGCAGTCCCACAGAGACCACCGCCGCCGCACCCTGTGAGCTGGGACGCGCCACCCGCCTGCTCACCGGTCCAGGGATGTAGTAGAAGATCTTGTCAGCGGTGGTGTCCAGGTCAGGACCCGCCTCGGTGCCGAGCAGGCCGGCCAGCTTCCTTGCACCATCCTCTCTGGGGACAAGGGAAGGGGGGCTCACAGCCTGGCCCCCGGGGCAGCCTGAGGGACCCCCTGTGATCTGGGGACCAAGGCTGTGCTCCACACCCCTCACCTATTTCCCTTCAGCGAGGGCTTTCTGGAGAAGGAGGCCCGGAGCCTCCTAGGGGCCTGAGGGACGCAGTGGTTGTTGCCCATGGGCGGCAGCGGCGGCAGGACCGAGTGGAGCAGGTCGACCGGGTCCCTCCGGACTGAGACTCCTGTCCCGCCTCCCAGGCGGAGCTCTGGGAAGTCTTGCCCCTTGCCTAAGGGCCGGATGAGGGTGGAGCCTTTCTGGGAGGGACCCAGCCCTGACCTAGGCCCAAGGCTTTCAGTACTCTGACTTGGGTCCTCAATGCCGGCAGGCCAGGCTGGAGTTGGGGGCTGGTGGGGAGGAGTCTTCTCCCCTGGCCCAGCCGGGAGCGCCTGTCTCGGCCTCCAGTCTGTATGGGAGGAGCTTCGGAAGCCTGGTTTGTGAATACTTGGTCTGCCCACACTCAGGCCGGGTTGCCTGCGGTTGGGGCTCTGTGAGCCCAGGGCTCCCTCTCCCCAATACCACCCCTCCTCATGGAGAGCACACATCATATTCCACCTAAAGGCCACATTCTGAGTCATACTGACTGTAAGGGGGGGTGTGATTGTTCTCAGCTGCTGAAATAGGAGTTTGTGACTTTGGGCAAGGGGAAGCCATGACCCTCCCCCTACCCCTCCCACTCCAGCCCAAACCTCACCCCAGGCCCAAGTCCAAGAAGGAGGCCACAAACCTCCTGGGTGCACCCAGGGCCATCACGGTGCGGTAAGGTAGGGTAGGGTTAGTACCGTGCATGCCTCTCTCCCCAGAGCCTGGGATGAGATGGGACCATGAGGGCCTCTCAGGGCCAGGCTGACTGGGAACCACACTCCTAGTTGGGTGCCCACGCACGATATCACATCCCTGACCCACCTGGGCGTGAAGATGTTGCCTTGAAGGACTCAGATACCAAAGCAGAGCCTCAGCCCAGCTGCACACCTGTCCCCAGGCCCTCCTGGTCACCCCAGATAAGACCCCAAAGGGTGGAGATGTACACTCAGCCTGAAGGCCACAGAGCCCGAGAAACATGTTTATTGTTCAAGTTGGCTCATATTGCTGTGTGGGGTCTGGGGCACACTGTGCTCAGCTCAGTGCAGGATCCAGAAGACACACCATGCCCACGAGAAGGAAGCTTGCATCATGCCCTTCTTGGGAGTGTGCCTGGCTGGGCAAGGTAGGAGAGGCGTGCAAAGCCCAGGCTGGAAGGGTCTGCACCTGCTCAGAAACCGCCCCCCACCCCTGCAACCCTGGCCTGCTGCTCTGCACCTGCCCCCCCAGTCCCTCCAGGTCTAGAGTCTGAGCTCACCTCTGACCCATCCGCAATCCAAGTGTCCACCCCCACTGCTTGTTGGTGCCCCCAGGGGGGCAGGACACCTGGGAAGGCAGCTTGGTCCCAGAGACACAGGACACGTCAAGGGGAAACGTGTGAACTAGTAGGCGCTGCGCGGTTCACCGACCGATAAATAATAAATAGATAAATAAACTAGAAGTAAACGGCGCACACGCACGCACACGCACACACACTGAGCAGTGAATACAGAAGTGGCCGGCCTCGACGCAGAGACAAGGACAGACAGGGCAGGACCTTCCTGGTGGGGGCCGAGCACCCCGCCCCCGACACGCGAGGTGCTGGGGCCGCCCTGTGGAGCTTAAGGCATGTGGGAGGCCGCGGGGCCGGGCCTCTGGGCAGTCCGCGCCGCGGGTCAGAGGCTGGTGGACGACACGGACAGCGTGGGCGAGGAGGGCGGCGGGAAGTTGAGCAGCTCGAGCACTGCCACGCCCACGCTGCTGCGCCGCGTGAACATGCAGGACGCGGCCACCCACTTGTTGGTCCTCGGGTTGTACTTCTCGATGGAGTTGAGGCTGGAGCTGCCATCGTTGCCCCCCACGGCATAGAGCCAGCCGTCCATGGACACCAGGTCGTGCGTACTCCTGGGGGTGCGGTGGGGGCGGGGAGGTGAGCGGCAGGCGGAGAACTGCTCTCAGAGCCTCCCGGGAGCCAGGGGAGGAGCCCCCGGGGGCGGGGCGGGGCGCTGGGTGGAACCGGAGCTGGGCGGGGCCCTGGCGCTGGGCGGGACTGGGAGCTGGGTGGAACCAGAGCTGGGCGGGACTGGGGAGCTGGGCGGGGCCCTGACGCTGGGTGGGACCGGGAGCTGGGCGGGGCCCTGACGCTGGGTGGAACCGGAGCTGGGCGGGACCGGGGAGCTGGGCGGGGCCCTGGCGCTGGGCGGGACCGGGAGCTGGGCGGGGCCCTGGCGCTGGGCGGGACCGGGGAGCTGGGCGGGGCCCTGACGCTGGGTGGAACCGGAGCTGGGCGGGGCCCTGGCGCTGGGCGGGACTGGGAGCTGGGCGGGGCCCTGGCGCTGGGCGGGACCGGGAGCTGGGCGGGATGTGTACATGGATAGGAGGCGTGGACACATCACTCTGGCAAGAGGCTTCAAGGCAGACCTGGGAATCTGGGGGGGGGCAGTGGTGACAGGGGGACACTCCGGGCCTGTGCGGAAGGGGCCAGCGCACCTTCGGATGTTCATGGGGGCCACGCTCTCCCAGGCACCGGCCTTAGGGCTGTACCTCTCCACAGAGTTGAGGCAGCTGGTGCCGTCGTTGCCGCCAGCCACGTAGAGGGCCCCCTCCAGCACCGCCACCCCTGCTGAGCTTCGTCGGCTCAACATGGAGGCCACGGGGGTCCATGCATTTACCTGCGGTTGAGGGGACCAGCTGGGGGCAGACCCGTCACCGGCCTCCCTCCTCCTCCACAGTCCAAGGACCCTCTTCTAGGACCGGGTGTCTGTGCGACGGGATGGACCTAGAGGGCTGGTCATCTGGGTGATGTGGGTGTTCGGAGTGAGGACCTCAAGTCGCTCTTGGAAAGGGAGATTCATGGGCTGGGGGGTGTTTCCTACCTGGGGCTCATACTTCTCCACAGTTGCCAGGTGTGACGAACTGTCGTAACCACCCACAGCGTACAGGTTCCCATCTGCAGAGAGTCAACGTGCCCGTGGTGTGCCTGCTATGTGTGGGGTCCCCAGGGTGGGGCAGGTGGGGGTGGGGTGGACACTACACAAAGCAGGCCCTGTCACCCACCAAGCATGGCCACACGCACGTATCGCCTCCGGGTGCTCATGGCAGCGATGGACGTCCATGTTCCCGTCAGAGGGTCATAGCGTTCAGCACTGTGGACACCAGGCCTGCCGCTGACCTTGAGCAGTGGCAGAAAGGCTGCCCTGGTCCCAGGACCTGCCCTCTCCCACGGAATGATTAAAATCCCATCCTAGGCAGTCACAGAGACTGATCCCAGAATCCCACCAGAGCAAGTAGCAGGCCCTCTGGGTGGGGACAGGGGCCCCTAGCTGGCTGCCTGCATGATCCTGGGCACGTGTCCATGGAGCCCAGCCCCTAGGCTGGGGGAAGAACTTGAGAGGAAAAGAAGGGGCAGCTGGGCTGGTGCAGATGGAGAGACCCAGGGTGCCCTGGTGACTTGAGTCAGGGTGGATCCCTCTTTGCTCCCTCCAGGCATGATCTCTGCAGTCCTGATGCAGCCATACCTGCAGCCGAACCAACCCCAAGAGGCCACCCGGCCCTGACCCCGGCCACTACCTGTTGAGGCAGGAGGCCCCATCGTAGCCACCAGCTGCATACAGGAGCCCGTGCAGGGCAGCCACACCCAGGCAGCTGCGCCTCGTGCCCATGGACACCTCAGGCTGCCAGGTGTTGGTCACAGGGTCGTACGACTCTACGGTGGCCAGGTCTGAAGTCCCATCGTAACTAGGGGAGGGGTCCGCTGCCGGTCAGGACTGGCCCAGTGGGCATATGCTAAGCCCCTGACCCAAAACCAGCGTCCACACTTACCCACCCACAGCATATAGCCGGTTCCCAACTGCTGCCACGCCCACCCGGGCCCGGCGCGTGGACATGGAGGCCACCACGTGCCAGCGGTCAGTGCGTGTGTCATATGCTTCACAGTCTCCATGGATGGCGAACAGGCTCCCACCACCTAGGAAGGGGGAAGTGACGGGGCAGGACAAGGGACCCAGGGAGGCAACGGCTGGGCATCTCTAGTGCAGCTCAAGGTCAAGAGTACGGGGGCTCCAAGGGTGGGTGGGGATGAGGATCGGTGAGTGGGTCATACCGCACGGGGTCCTCCACAGGCGAACAGAGGAGCAGGTGTGGGGTGGGTACAGGATGTGACCAGCGCGGTATGAGGTAGGCTTGTGCTGGGCTCAGGGACAGAAGCACAGGTCAGGGATGGGAGAGGAGAGGGAGGGCATGTGGGGGAGGGTCCTGGACCCGAGGGGACCAGGCAGGTGAACATACCCACGGCGAAGAGCACGGGGCCGGCGCCCTCACAGCGCCGGGGCCGCGTACGGCTGGTGCCCAGAACGCCCCTTTGCTCAGGCAGCAGGTGGAATTTGAGGGCCTCGATAAGCAGGTCCTTGCAGTCAGGATGGTGCCTCACCAGGCTCTCAGCATCCACGTGGCCCAGCAGGAAGTCCCGGCTCAGCAGGGGCAGGCGCACACACTTCATGAGCTGGGACGCAGGGGTGCCACGGTCAGGCGGCAGGCCCCAGGGAAGAGCTCCCCCTCAGACGTGCTGGCTCTTCTTGAAAACGTCTCTGCATCACTCCTGTGAGGGGGTCTCTGTACACAGCAGACCCCAGGGGCACCCAGGTCCTCAGCCGCTATGTGTCCCCTTCTAAGCACAGTGGGCCCCTAGGTGCTGGCCTCACCCTTGGCACATGCTGTCTCCGAGCGTCCACATCATGTTTGACCCAGCTCAGGACGGCACGGTAGACGTCCTCCTCTGAAGGCACGTTCAGGCTGTCACTAGAGACCAGTTCCAGCACCTAGGGGTGGGGACCCTCAGACCTGAGATCTAGGGAGGACTTTAGGGGCCCATGGAGCCCTGAAGGTACCCGGGAGGGAGAGTCCAATGGGGAGGCCAGTGTTCCTACAAGAAGGGACCAAGCAGGGTCAGGAGCCACAGACTCGGTTCCCATGGGCCCAGGCCCGGAACAATGCTAGGGATGCAGACCCAGGGCCTACAGGCTGTAGGCAGGGATGTGGTCAGAGGAGGATGAGATCTGAAGTCAAAAATTGCAGGTTTGGGTGGGTCAGAAGGGGGTGTGGTGGGGGTGGGGTGGGGAGAGGGCGGGGGATGGGTAGTGAGGCTGGAATGCGGGTCAGAGGCTGGAAATAAGGGTTGGGGGGCAAAGGGCCAGGTCCGAAGGGCCAAGATGAAGGAAGCCAGGAGTCCTGGGGCTGGGGCCAGGGTCTAGGGACTGGGTCAGGGTCGAGGCGGTGCCCCCGCTGGCACGTTACCTGCTTTAGTGGCAACAGCATGAACTCCTCGGTCTTGGCCACATCCACAAAGTGCTGCAGCACGTACCTGTGTGCGGCCTTGAGCAGGTCGCTGCATGAGTGCGTGTCAGCAAAGCCCCGGATGCCCAGACAGTTGGAGGGGTCGAGCTGACTCAGCAGGAACTTGCAGCAGGCGTCACGGACGCCATTCAGCTGCAGGAGGCTGGCAGCTGGGAGCAGAGTCTGTGGGGGGACACGAGAGAGAGAGAGAGCAGGGGAGCAGGGACAAGAAAACGGGCCACGAGGGACTGAGGGAGAGGCACAGGGAAACACCAGGAGCTGAGGCACAGGGGCCCAGCGGAGCTGTGTGAGGGATTGAGAGAGGGACCAGGCAGCCTCACCTGCACGTTGCCTTCGCCCACCACAATCTCAGCCGTGTACGCAAACTGCACCAGCTGGTCCAAGGCCTGAGGGTCAATGTCATGCAATGTCACGTGCGTCTGGCGGCTCTCACTCATCTCATCTGTGGGGACAGAGGGTCAGGCTGGTCCCTGCCCGGCGAGATCTGCAGAGCCCCCCGAGTGCCCAGACTGCATGTGGGGGTACTTGCTTGTGAACATGGCGTGGAAGTAGGGACTGCAGGAGGCAAGCACCACCTTGTGTGCTCGGATCTCCTTGGCCGCCACGTGCAGGACGATGTCACACAGGAGGCCACGCTGCCGCATGCGGCTCATGGCCACGAAGGCATCGTGGTAGTGCCGCTTGGAGTTGTGGGACACGGTGTGGCCCTCACGGCTCAGCAGCTGCACTGCACCCTCCATTGGAGCCGTGGGCCGGGCCTGGCGAGGACGCGCGCGCTCTGCCTCCGGGCTACAGACGGGCAGGGCCAGGTCAGACGCCCGCTGCGGGGAGCTGCTCACCCACCCCTGACACTGCAGCAGGGCGAGGGCACCGAGGTGGCAGCCCCCTCCCTGACAGCCCCTACCTGGCTTCCATCAGGAACCACCCCCCTTCTCCTTCACATACAGGGAGCCTCCCTAGAAGTGCAGCAAAGCTGCCCCACACCTGCTCCTCCGCTGAGGTCCAGTCGCACCCGATGCCAGCGCTGGCCCTAGCAGCTTCCTCTGCCAGGATACCTTCTGGCACCATACTCCCCTCTGCCCAGGTGTCCCCACAGAGTAGCCCGTCTCTGCCCCTAACTTGTAAGGACCAAGTTCCCTTCGCCCTCTTTGGGTCCAGGCGCTCCTCTGTCACTGGCCGCCCTTCCCCTTCCCCATCAGAGTCCAGTGTCCTCAGCACGGGCTGGGCACACAGGATGTGCACCAAGCGCGACTGGCTAAGGCTTCAGAACAGCTCTGAAGACGGCCCCTATGCCACCAGCAGGCCGAGCCTCACCCGACCCTCCCCAGCGGCTCCACCCGCCACCCCCCCATCCTGCAGATAAGTCGCCCAAGTCTGAGCGGCGCAGCCGGAATTCGAGGGCGGCGGGAGAGGACAGCGCCTCCGGGAAGCAGCCACTTTTGCGCGCCCGGTCCCATGTCGCTGCGTGCGCGACAAACGGGGGGAGTTGCACCTCTAGGGGCGGGCCGAGCCTGCGGGGCGCCAAGGCCGCCTCCTCCGGGCAGCCAGCCAGGGTGGGCGCACGCCCCTCCTCGTCGCCCTCCCGGGCCCACTCAGCCCCTGGTCTGGCGCACGGTCCCCAGGCCCTCGGCCCACTTACGCCGGCGGCTGCGGCTGCGGCGGCGGCGGCTGCGGCGGCGCCTCCGGCCCAGGCCCCGGGCTGCCGTGCTCCGGGCTTTGCGTCCTGCCAGCCGGGCGCTCGCTGCGCGGCTGCATGGGCTCGGCTGCCGGACCCGCCGCGACCCGCGGAGAACGCGCAGACGGACGGACTTAGGACTGCCGGAGGGCTGCTAGGCGGTGGCGGCCGGCTCTGCGTCCCTCGCTCCCGCCGCCCGCCCGCAGCCGCTGTTTCTCGGCGCCGCCCGCCCCGCCTCCCGCGCTGCCCGCGTCTTCGCGGACGGAACGCAGCGCGGCAATCCTCCCAGTCCGCGTCCGGGCGCCCCGCCCGCTCTCTCCTCCGGGAAGCCCCCGCGGCCCCGCCCGCCGCCTACATCGGAGAAGCCACCCCGACCGTCCTTCCCCCGCCAGTTCCTTTAAGAAGCCCCGTCCCCGTAAGCACTCTGGACGGCCCTGCTGCCCTTGGGGCCTGTGGCACCGTTCTGCCTGCCCCCGTTGTGACCCCAGGCAGGCCAGTTTGCCCGGCCGGCCTTCGCTGGGTTCGCTCCGTGAACCCCTACAAGTACCAGGCCTGGGACTGGGCGCCAGCGGCGGGGGTGGGGGGGGGCGGGGGCGCAGGGCCCGGGGGATCTGCCAGGAGTCACGCCTGCTCCCTAGAAGCCCGCGGGATCGGGCGTTCCAGGCCCACACACTCTGGCCCTTTAGGGGGCGGGGATAGGAGGGCACCGTGTGGTTCTCCCGCCCCTTCTGCAAAGCAGTCTTCCGGACTCTGGGCTTCTGGACCCGCCTTCACACAGGCGGGGCAGGGAAGAGTGGCCGCTCCCGCCCAGCCCACACTGTGGACTTAGGCAAATTCCCGGCGGAGGACTCGGAGGACCCAAGTATCAGCCGCAGTACTTCCCGTTCGATTTGGCCAAACGGGCTTCAGTAACAGCTCCGGGATCTGTCCACTGTCCCCCACCCCCGCCGTGGCCTGTCCAGTGAAGCAGAAGCGACTCTCATCATTCTGACCCTCATTCGATGCAGGCGAGACTGGCCTGGTCATCAGAGCGTCATTTTTTCCCGGCGAATTGCCCACCTACGCGGCTAGTAGCCCGCTTTTCCTGCGAAGCTGGGCTCTTTATTATTGATTCGTGAGAGCTCTTTGCATAGGAGTCTTGTCTGTCAAGTGTCTTCCCCGGGGCGCATTTCGTCCGGCGCCTGTGCATTGACCCCCTTCCAGGCACGTGCTTCTGGAGCTCTGGGGAGGCTGTGGGTAGCAGGGGAGAGGATGCCCCAGGTCCTGGGCCTCGTCTTCCCTGGGGCAGGTGATGTGCGAGCAGCCGGCCAGCGTTCCATCCCGTGCAGTCCTGCCCGACTTTCGAGATCGACAGCCCGACACTCAGCGATGTGTGCGGGAGCCGTGACTGAGTCCGGCCTGCGCCGTTAGCGTCCATCCGGCCGGCCATCCTGGGAGCCCGGAGCGCCGAGGATGTGAACTTGCCCTCCCGCCTGGATGCCACCGGAGCCTCGGTTGGAGAAACTCAGAGCCACCGGTGGGGCGCGGCGGGGCGGGGCCGAGGGCGGGGCCGGCCCGGAGGAAGTGCGGCTGCCGGACGGCATTCTGGGGCCGGAAGTGGGGCGCACGCTGCGGGCGGGCGGCGATGGCGGCGGCGGCGGCGCGGGCCGGCAAGCGGTGAGTTGGGGGTCCGAGGGCCGACTGGGTCCGCCGGTGCCTCCCGGAGCGTCTCCGTGTCCCCGGCGCGGCTAGGCTGGGCGGGCCGGGCCGGCGGGGAGGCCTGACCCGGCCGGCGGGGAGGCCTGACCCGGCCGGCGGGGAGGCCTGACCCGGCCGGCGGGGAGGCCTGACCCGGCCGGCCGCCACCGCAGGCGCCTGGCGGAGCTGACAGTGGACGAGTTCTTGGCTTCGGGCTTCGAGTCCGAGTCGGAGTCCGAGTCCGAGTCCGAGTCCGAAGGAGCCGCGGGAGCCGCGGGAGCCGGGACGCGGGCGGTGCGTGGAGCCGACCGGAGACGGGATGGGCCGGCCGGGAGCCCCTCGTCCAGGTGAGGGGAGCGTCCCCCGCGGGTCGTGCGTGAGGCCAAACCCTCTCCCTGTCCGGGCCCGTCGCGCGGGTGGGGACCGGGGGCCGCGACCCCGCGCCGGTCCCCGCGCTCGTTCGTCCCTGCCGCGCTTGCCGTGACGAGCCTCCTTCCGCTCCCCTGTGTGCTCGGGCCTCCCCCTCGTGGAGACCCGTCAGTCCCCGCTTGGCCCGGAGACAGGCGGCGGGAGGGAGCGGGGAGCCCGGGCGGGACTCGATCCCAGGGCGCTGGGGCCGTGGCCTGAGCCCAGGGCAGACGCTTCACCGACGGAGCCCCCAGCGCCCGACGGCCCGTATTTTGGGCGCTCCCTGGTGCGTCCCGAAAGGGTCCCTTTCCGGCCTGGAAGAGGTTCGGCAGCCCGGGGGAAGCGGGGCCGGGTTGGCCAGAAAACGAAGTGGGGCGGAGGGCCAGGAAGCCGGGGTGAGAGAGCTAGGGAGGAGGGGCGCGGCCCCTGTTGCTGGTGGTGCAGAAGGACCCTTGGGCAGCGGGTCAGTGGACAGAGACCCGAGGGAGCAGGCCACCAGCCGGGGGAAGGACGCTGTGGTGTTTCAGGGATTCGGAGCGGCGGAGCTGCCGAGGTGGGGGCAAGCCTTACGAAGGACCGGTGACCGGGAGCGTGGAAGGTGGCCCTGGGGAAGGGCCGGTGCTGGCTAGGGAGAGGGGCGTCTCTCACTGAGAGCCTGCGGAGGTCGGGTCACTGATGCGGGAGGTGGAGCAGAGGGTGGGCAGAGGAGTCCGGGAGAATCTCGGGTGCGGCGTCGGCGTTGGGTGGGACGTGCAGGTGTTGGAGCCGTACAGAGAGGCTGTCGGACGTGTGCATCCAGAGTTTAGGGGCGAGGGCATCTGCTGAGGGCGCGACCCTGGAAACTGCCCTGCGTTGGCTGTCCGCAGCCCTGGTGGAGGGAGCTGTCCGGGCCCCGCAGCTTCTCTGTGGAGGCTGGCAAGCTTCCAGTGTGGAGGCCAAGAGGCCTCTGCCCCCACCCCTGTGGGCTGCGCCGGTCCGTTGTGCCTGATGACCCCCACCTCCTTAGCCGGCATAAAGGTCGAGCATCTGAGCATAAGGACCAGCTCTCTCGGCTGAAGGACAGAGACCCCGAGTTCTACAAGTTCCTGCAGGAGAACGACCAGAGCCTGCTGGACTTCAGTGACTCAGACAGCGCGGAGGACGAAGAGGGCCAGCTCCACTCCCTGCCCGACACGCTGGAAGTGAGGGCCTAGGCCCGACGGGTGGGGGCAGGGGCACACTCAGGGCCCCTGCCCCCTGCTCTAGCCTGGCCCTCTGTCTGGTACAGGAAGCCAGCGAGGAGGAAGATGCGGGGGAGGGTGGGACCCCCCGCGGACTGAAGGGGAAGAAGCGGGATTCTGCTCCTGTGACCCTCGCCATGGTTGACGGATGGAAGCAGGCGGCGAAGGTGAGGCGCGGCATGGGGAGCGCCTTTGGACACCCCCGCCACCTGCTTTAAGAGGAGTCTACCCTGGCCTCGTTGCAGTGACTCGGATCTGTGCAGTCGGGAGGGTGGGGGGGGAGGCCTTCTCCGAGCACTGGCCCTGGAGTCCTCCTTAGCACATGTCCTTACGCTGAGAGGCTCCAGGATCGCGCTCTGTCCTTCGGTCAGAGATCCTGGGGGCGCTTCTGCTTTCTGCCCCTCAGCTTCCCTCTCAGGTGCTCCCTGGTGCTGAAGGCCACTGCAGGCAGGACACACTCGGTGCCTTTGTCGGTCATTGGAGCCAGAGCCCTTCTTCAAGGCGTTTGCATTGGTTTCTGTGGGGAAAGGGAAGGGCAGAGGGAGAGTTCTGGAAACCACCTGTCACAGGTTGCCGCCCAGATCTCGGACCCTCAGCCTCTCCCCTCTCCCTCTGACCCTGAGCCAGGCTCGCTTCCCTTCCAGGAACGTTTTGGACTCCTCTCTCTGTTCCCTGCGTGTGTCTCCATAACAGCTGCTGCTCCACGTCTCAGAGTGTGGGCAGGGGGCACCTTTCTCTTTCAGAGCAGGTTTCTCTGGTTGCCTCATGCTCTGTCTGACATGGCTGACCCCACCCCCCCCCCCGACATTTTGGGTCCTCTTAACCCCTTTAGCATCACCTTACTCCAAAGCTGTTCCACGAAGTCGTGCAGGCGTTCCGAGCTGCTGTGGCCACCACCCAAGGAGACCAGGAAGGTGCCGAGACCAGCAGGTTCCAGGTCACGGACAGTGCTGGTGAGCTGGACGAGGGGATGCGGGATCCCGGCCCCCTGTTCCGCCTTCTGTACTGTGAATGGCATCTGTGGTCCCCTCGTCGTAGTGTTCAACGCCCTGGTCACCTTCTGCATTCGCGATCTCTTTGGCTGTCTCCAGAAGCTGCTGTTTGGAAAAGCCCCGAAGGCCAGCAGCAGGTGAAGGGAAGAGGGAGGTAGGGAGGTGTGGTCAGGCCCCGCACTGGGGAAGGCAGAGGCCTTGTGATCTGGGGGTCCTCTCTAGACCCCGCCAGGACAGAGGGGTGTTGAATGAACATGGAGCCGGGCCCGTTGCCGTGTTCCTGGGAGAGGCCGGGCGCGCGGGCCGGTTGGGCGGCTCTGCTCTCCTTTCTTGCTTCTTTCTAAGAAGCACGTCCTCTACCCAGAAGGTTTTAGGGGCCCGAGTGCGCGCTTGGCTTCACGCCACTGGTTTTCTAGGTCGGGATCCTCTCTAATGAGTGTCTTTTCCACTCCTTCGCTGTGTGGTTGGGGAGGTGTCTGTGCCCACATAGGTCGGTGCCTTTCATAGCTGAGTTTCAGAACCTTAAATCCCATGTTAGAGGAGACTGAGGAGGCGAGGCTGTGAAGTCTTCAGTGAGAGAGAACAGCCGCAGACTTTTGGCAAAAGGGGAGGCCCACTGGCCTGGGAGGGCCGTGCAGCCACGTGCCTAGGAGGTAGTGAGGGCCTGAAGGGTCAGACTATCCCCAGACACCAGGAAGAAGGCTCCAGGGAAGGGTCCTGCGTGACCTTCTGAAAGGGAGGCTTGGGGCGGTGGCGGACCTGGAGACAGGGGTATTTGGGTCTGCTGGAAGTTGCCAGGGTGAGACTCGTGACCAGGATGGCGCAGCTTTGTGGAGGTGGCCCTGGGGGAAGGGGGCAGGGAAGCTGACAGACAGGTGGGGTGGGGCTGGTGCTGGCCAGGTATGGACTCTTGCGTGAAGGGGGCCGCCGCATGGGGAGAGCCGTCACCGGGAAGGGGGGTGGGTTTGGGGAGAAAGTGCATTGTGGGGGTTCACTCAGACGGCTGTGGGTTTGGTCTCTCTGTAGGGTGCTGCACCCGTCTGGCAGCCCACTGTGGGGCAAGCTCCGGCTGGACATCAAGGTTTACCTGAGCTCAGTTATACAGGTGTGGTTCCAGAGGGGAGAGGGCCTGCTGTGCTCCACGGGGCCAGTCCTTCCTTATTTCCCAGATGGGCGTGGGCTGGGGGCCTCACGGCATCTCCCGCTTCCCCAGCTGGTGGCCTGCGTGGCCGAAGCGACAGTGGCAGCTGCCGTGCTACAGCATGTCAGCAACTCCGTGCCCTACTACTTGACCTTCCCCAAGCAGTGCCGCCTGCTGCTCAAGGTCAGCCAGGGTGGTGGGGGTGCGCGTCGCTGCCCTTCCAGCGTGCCCCTCTCGTGTGCCCGTCCTCACCCTGCCCCCGCTTGGGTTCTGTCTCCGTCCGCTCTTTGCTCCTGGGGCTGCAAAACCAGTCCCATAAGGGGGTGGCTTTCTGACGTTTCTGATGAGAAGCGAAGCAAGATCTACTCTTGCTTTCTCACGTGCTCCCTGGTACTGCCTTCACGGGTTAGGGTTACGTTTTTGTTACCCCCAGGTTGAGTTCTGAGTGGTTCTCTTCTGAGATGCTCTGGGAAGGGCCGTCTCCCAGCAGTGGCCACGGGGCTCTTTGGCTTGGGGAGGCTGGGGCAGGCAGTGACATCTTGCCTTCTGCAGAGGATGGTGGTGCTGTGGAGCACAGGTGAGGAGACGTTGCGTGTCCTGGCCTTCCTGGTCCTCGTCAGGGTCTGCCGGCATAAGAAGGATGTCTTCCTGAGTCCTGTTCTCAAGGTAGTGCGGGCCCAGGGCTTCTGCCTCTTGTGCCCCCGAGTCTGTGTCCATCAGGGTCTAGGTTGGAAGTGCTGGCCTGAGGGCTGGGGAGCTGCCTTTGTGGTTGGCACCCTGTGTTGGCCCTGCGGCTCGGGGCTCACCCACACCGCCGTCCCTGAGAAGTTGGGGACCGTGGCAGGAATGGGAGTTCTTGAACGCCTGGGGCTCCAAATCGGCTATTCCGCACACCTCTCTCCCTCACTGGGTGTGGAGAGGCCGGGGACCGTGCTGCTTGGCCTCAAGCGGGGATGGCCTGTCCCACGTGGAGCCCCTCTAGAAAGCCCTGTGTAGGCCTGGCACATAGCTGGGGCTCTTCTGCCTCCCTGCTTCCCAGTCCCTCCACGGCGTCCTGCCTCTTCTCAGTGGCTCATGCTGCACTCCCCTTGGCACTCTCCCCCACCTGTAGGGTCCCTCCTCTCGGCACTGTGGACTTTGTTTGAGATTGCTGGCTGTACGGTGTGGAGGCTGAGCAGCAGTAGGGGGCCCAAGGGGCAGGCTGCGTGTAGGGGGAGGGGTCTGTAGCAGACATGACCAGACTGTGGCTCCCGCCAAGGCAGCAGCTCTGGGAGAAAGGCCCAGGTGTCTGGTAGTGGCTTGGAGCTGGGCGGTGGGTACCTAGGCCCCTGGGAGCTCAGGTGGTTCCAGCTGGGGTCTTTCCTGGCAGCACATGTATATCACGTACGTGAGGAACTGCAAGTTCACCTCTCCCAGCACCCTTCCGCTCATCGGCTTCATGCAGCGGACCCTGACTGAGCTGCTCGCCCTGGACACTGGCGTCGCCTACCAGCACGCCTTCCTCTACATCCGCCAGCTCGCCATCCACCTGCGCAATGCCATGACCACCCGCAAGAAGGTGTGTGGGTGTGCCTGCGGGGTGGGGGATGGCCCAGCCTGACCCAGCTGAGGGCCTGAGGGCTCCTGGCTTCCAGGAGACGGCCCAGCATGTGTTTGGGATCAGGGCCTTTGCTGGTGGGGGCTTCGGGCATAGGCAGCGGCACGGGGCAGGGGGGCCGAGATCCTGTGCCCCTGGTGGGTGAGGAAGAGCAGGGCCTTGCCAGGAGCCCCGCGCTGAGCTGGAGACGGCCCTCGCTCTGTGTGCAGGAGACGTACCAGTCTGTGTACAACTGGCAGTTTGTGCACTGCCTGTGCCTGTGGTGCCGCGCACTCAGCACCCTCTGCCCCCGGGAGGCCCTCCGGCCCTTGGTCTACCCCCTAACCCAGGTGGTGATCGGCTGCATCAAGTGAGTTCTGCTGGGGGCGGTGGCCCTGACGTTGGAGGGAGGCAGCTTTCCGTGGGCTGCTGCGGGGATCGGGCTCGCTACAGGGGAGGCATCCTGGACGGCCAGGAGGAGCTGCTGCTCTGGGAGGGTCTGGGCCATCCCTGGACCCTGGGTCTGTTACTGGGCAGCGCCTGAGGAAGTACGGGGGTGGTGGTGGTGGTGTGGTCTGTGGCCCCGTGTCCTCGTGTCCCCGACTGGTGCGTTCTAGGTGATCTGGGTAGAAAAGGCTAAGTATCCTTGGAGGGAATTTGGTTTTTGGACAGAGCTGGGCTGTGGTTGTGACTCTTGAGTTGTGGTCAGTATCCAGGGCGGATCCTGGAGGAGCTGCAGGAGGCCAGGTGGTTGCCGTTGTTGGCCAGGAGGGGTCGCCCCGGAGCCCCTGAAGGGGGAGCCATCCAAGCGAGGCGCAGGCCTGCATTAAAATGAAACTAAGTCTGGGGGCGCCTGGGTGGCTCAGTGGGTTAAGCGTCTGCCTTCGGCTCAGGTCGTGGTCTCAGGGCCCTGGGATTGAGCCCTGCATCGGGCTCTCTGCTTGGCGGGGAGCCTGCTTCCCCCTCTCTGCCTGCTTGTGATCTCTCTTTGTCAAATAAATAAATAAAATCTGAAAAAAGAAAAAGACGCTAAGTGAGAAGTCGTGTGGGGTGTTCTCTCACCCGACAACCGAGTGAGGAGGCAGGTCCTTGAGACCAGGATGTCAGTCGGGGGCCTTTTGTCCTGCCGTGTTCTGTGTGGAGGAGTCAGAGGGGCAGGTGTGCCCACCCACCCCGCCAGAAGTGAGGTTAGATCCCCATGGGTGGGAATGCATCATGAGCAGCCAGGCCAGAAGGGGGAGGCTGGTTTGGGGGGTCTCTGAGGCTCAGGCCTCTGCTCACCCCTGCTTTCCTGTGCTCCCAGGCTGGTCCCCACTGCCCGCTTCTACCCCCTGCGCATGCACTGTGTGCGCGCTCTGACGGGGCTCTCGGAGAGCACCGGCACCTTCATCCCAGTGCTGCCCTTCATACTGGAGGTGAGAGGGGGCCGCCACCGGGGACTGGGGGGGGCGGGGTTGTCTGGTGCCTCCGGGCTGTCTTCGGAGGCACCTCTTGCTGTCTCTGGACTGTCCCTTCCAGAGTGCTGGTTTTCTCATTTGTAGAGCAGGTTCTGGGAGGGCATCGCTCTGTGTGGAGCCTGTGTCATGTGCTGGTAGGGGCCCTGGCCGTGAGGACACGGACGGCTGCTCTGCAGGGCTGGCCTGACGGTGCTGGTTTTAGGACACTCTTGGGTCTGTCCGGTCCAGTACAGTGAGCAGGAGAGCTGGGCCAGAAGCCTCGGTCTGATTCCAAAGCTGCGTTTCTTCTCCTGCGCGCTCCTGGGTCCGTTTGTGTGGACGCACACATCTGTGTGTGCACACGTGTGTGTGTCCTTGCCTGCCTGCACGCACATGTAGCTCAGGTACCGAAAGGTGGTCTGACTAAAGCCCAGAAGCCCGCTAGGGCTAGTCCTGGACCCACTGTACGCTTAGGACTTCACGTCTCCCTGTTAGAGAGGCCTGAGTGTCCCTCACCGCGAGATGGGCCAGGTTAGTGTCTCAGGGTGGTGTGCTGTGCTCCCAGGGCTGTGTTCTGTGTCTCCTTACCAAGCAGAAGAGAGAAGGGAGCCCCTGAGGGTTCCGACTCGGATTTTTTCCTCTCACAGCTCTTGTACGGACTGACCCCTGCCCCAGCGTGCCGCTCTGCAGGGCACGTCCCTTCGCAGCCAGGCCTCTCCTTTCCAGAGAAAACACCTCAGGAGGCAGTTTCTGCCCTGCCCTTCCCGGGTGGGTGGGAAGGGGTATCGAGAGCAGCCCCCCGCCCTGTCCCCACACCACCTCGGGCTGAGCCAGGTTCGAGAGTGCCGGTGTCCCCCCCCTCGGGAGATGCTGTTACTGCCACAGCTGTGGGTGCTTTTCACCTGGGCTTGCGTTGAGCTCGGCTGAGAACCTTCCCCCCAGCTCCGTGGCATCTTCTGTGTTGGCCACCCACGCCCTTCAGGACAGCATCCTGGATCACTTCTGTGAACGGGCTGTGCGGGGGGCAGGCATGGCTTCCACTCTGCTGCCCCAGGGCACCCTGCAGCCTTCCGTGTTTGGACCCAGGGTGGGCTTCTCCAAGACGCAGAGAGCGATGGATGCAGCTGGTGGTCTCTGTGGAGGATGAAGGAGTGGTGGCGCTCCAGACCTTCATCGGAGATGCTCCTGGGGATGCAGCCCTGGGGTTGGCCCAAGGCCTCGGGGGTGCGGTCAGGGGGAGAACGTTGCGGTGGCCGTGGCTGTGTGCAGGTTCTTTGGTTTCTAGATGTTGATTTTTACAGCTTCTTGGCCTAGTTTTAGGAAGGAGTCGATAGCATGTGTGCGCTCCTGGTCCCGTTCCCTTCAGCCAGAGCCCCAGTCGGGGATAAAGTGATGGCCTCGGAGGCCCGAGTGCTGCATGGCAGGGGGTGTGGGGGCCCGCAGGGCTGGCACTGCATGTGGCTGCCCGTCCCTGGTTCCACATTGGGTCTGTTGTAACCCAGGATATGGGTGGAGTGTGACACAGTGGGGCATGCGGCAGAGCAGGCCGGGCTGATGTGGCCTTGGGACAGGTTTTCCAGCAGGTGGACTTTAACAGGAGGCCAGGGCGCATGAGCTCCAAGCCCATCAACTTCACCGTGATCCTGAAGCTGTCCAAAGTCAACCTGCAGGAGAAGGCGTATCGGGTGAGGCTGGCCTCCTTGGAGGGGCGTGGAGAGATGCCTTGGGTGGGGGTCCCAGCCGGATGGCATAGGGCACTGAGGTCAGTGTGTAGGGTGGCAGGGGTCAGCTGAGTGTGGAGTTCGTGTGGACCTTCCTGGGTCTCTTGGGATGGGAGGGAATGGTGTTCTTGGCCTCAGCCACACTGAGTGTGAGCGTGTGCGCGTGTGAGCGTGGCGTCTGGGAGGCTGTGGGGGCCCGTCCTCCAGTTTCCACCCTGCAGACTGAGTGGACACATCGGACTGCTCTGGAAGAGCACGGAGCTCCCGTCTCCCCAGCCCCGACCTTCTTTCTTCCCTGCTGCCCAGGACGGCCTGGTGGAGCAGCTGTATGACCTCATCCTGGAGTACCTGCACGGCCAGGCCCACAGCATCGCGTTCCCTGAGCTGGCGCTGCCTGCCATCCTGCAGGTGTGTACCCACCGTCTAGGTCCACCTTCCCTTCCCAGACCCCTTGACGGCCTGCCCCCGTGTAGCAGACAGAGCTGCTTGATGGGCTCGGCTCCCCATTCACGGAGCGAACAGAGGGAGGCATCCTTGTCACAGCCACACAGGGCCAGGAGCCAAGCCTAGCCTCTGTCGAAGGTCCGTCTGCTTTCAGGCCAGATGTTTTCCATCTCACGGAGGCAGGTGCCTCTCATGGAAAGGACCAGGTGGCACTGCCTGTCCCTGTCTGGTGCTGGTGGGCAGAAGCAACCCGCACAGCCGGAGGCCTGTTCGGCGAGTTGGGCTGGGCTGCTCTCCCCAGAGCCGCGCTGGCCGGAGACGCATCCAGACACAGGGCTGGCTGTGTCTTCCAGCCTTTAATTCTGGGCTCCAGGTCCCAGGGGTCCCAGTGTGGAACAGGGCTTTGCAGACTCTGTTGGTAGAATCTGATGGTAAGTGTTCTAGACTTCACAGTCACGGGCTCTCTCACAGCTGCTCAGGTTTTCCAGTCGTTGTTCTAAGAACCCACAGAAACGCATGAGTGAGTAGGTTGGACGCGCACCGGTTCGACTTTATTTACAGAGACCGGCTGGGGGTGGTCCGACCTGGAGGGTAGCCCCGTGGTGCCCCACTGCTGCCGTGCCTTTGCCTGCCTGTGGGATGGGCCGCCTGCTCTCCAGCCCCCACAGGCCAGGCACCAGAGATCATGCAGCACCCCCCACCCCAAATCTGGTGTGTGGACGTGGGTCCCCTCCCCATGTGTGTGCAGTAGGGTTCCCCATAGCCAGAGCTGTGCGACACATGAACCCACGTTCCCTGCTGTCCCATCTCTTCCTTCTGGTCACGTGAGGCCCAGACGGATTGTGGGGTGCAGAGCAGGTCTGTGTCTGGACCTTGTCTGAGCCCCTCTTGCT
Source organism: Mustela putorius furo (assembly GCF_011764305.1). Taxonomy (NCBI): domain Eukaryota; kingdom Metazoa; phylum Chordata; class Mammalia; order Carnivora; family Mustelidae; genus Mustela; species Mustela putorius. Next base: position 91,354 of record NW_025422005.1, on the reverse strand, counting down.
TCCGCAGCTGAAGTCCTTCCTCCGGGAGTGCAAGGTGGCCAACTACTGCCGGCAGCTGCGCCAGCTGCTGGAGAAGGTGCAGGAGAATGCGGAGTACATCTGCAGCCGCCGCCAGGGGGCCCCCTTCGCCGTGGCTGACCAGCATGCAGTGGTCAGTTGGGCGGTTGGGAGGGGGGCCGGCGGCACTGTCTGAGGGCGCCAGTCCTGACCGGCTGGGCTTTGGAGGTTTGCGCAGGGTGGGGCTGATCCCGAACCTCTCCCCGCAGGATGCCTGGGAGAAGCAGACCCGAGAGGAGGGGACCCCTCTCACCAAGTACTACAGCCAGTGGCGGAAGCTGAGGGAGCGAGAGATCCAGCTGGAGATCAGTGGCAAAGAGCGGGTGTGTCTGCAGGGGACGTTTCTGGGGGTCAAGGAGGGGATGTGGGCATGGCCCCCTGGGTTGCTCTGATACTGGGATCCAGCTCCTTGGCTGTGACACCAGAGTGGGGAAAGGGGCTTGTGGGAGGGGACAGTCCCAGGGACGACGTCGGCAGGATGGGTGGGGGCCTGTGTTCCAGCGGCAGCTCTGAGGGGGCAGCTGTCCTGCAGCGCTGGGTAATGGTGGGGGGCTGCTTCTCTCATGACCTGCAGATGGAGGTGGCTGGAGGCCAAAGCAGCTGGGGATTCTGGGGGAGTGAGTGGCTGGACTGACCTTGGCACCAGAAGTGGAGGCAGGGAGCCACAGGAGGGGCGATGCCTCTGAGTCTGGGCCTGGCCAGTGGGTGTGGGATGGTGGGACTCGAGGGGACAGGTTCATGCTGAGGGGCATGCCTGTGACTGTCTGTCCTGTGCGGTCACTGTGGGTCTGCTGTCATTTCTGAGATGGATGGTTGAAGATTTGGAGGCAGAAAGGTGAGGGGCTGCAGCTGGGCCTCCAGCCCGTGGGTGTGACTGAACCTTTGATGGCACCTTGTGGCCAGCGTGTGGTTGGGGCCTCCTCTCCTGCCTGGTGGGATGGCTGTCCTGGAGTCCTGTCCCGTGATGTGGACCAAGAGTTGGCTAGAAAAAGTGGCCAGAGTCTTTGCGTGGGGGACCTGTTGGGAGGCAAAGCTTGAGGGGGCCTGGGGGAGGGAACAGGACACTGCGATCAGGCGGGGAGACAGGAGCCGCGGTCCGGATTCCTGCCGTGTGCCGCATGCTGTGGCCTAGCCATGGCTAGGGTTAAGCCTTGGGGTGCAGGGGGTTCCTGGGGCTGAAGCAGGGCAGGTTGGGGACTGGGCTGGGGTGGGCTCTCTGAGCCTCCTGACGATGACCCTCGCCTCCTGCTCTGGCTCTGGGTCCTGCCAGCTGGAAGATCTGAACTTGCCAGAGATAAAGCGGCGGAAGGTGGGAGACAGGAAGGATGAAGACCGAGTGGAATTTAAGGATCTCTTTGACCTGGACAGTGATGGGGAAGACAGTGCCACGGACTTCTCAGAGACAGGTAGGGGCCTGAGCTCCTTGTGGGGAAGGGGACGGTGGGCCTGGAAGGCTTTCTAAGCTGCCTCATGGACCCAAAAGAGGGTGCCGGCTTCCACCTGACCGCTCCTGTCCGCTGGGGCCCTTCTACCGCTCTGCTTTGGGGGAGGGCTTCCTGGCACTGGAACACGTGCTGCCAGACCTTGTTCCCTTGCTCTCACTCTGGGCACTTGGGAATCCTCTCTACCTGCCCAAAGGGGCCTGAGTGAAAGGTGGGTGGGTGTGGGGCTGTGAGCCTGGCCCAGCCTCCTCCCCTAACCGCCCCCAGTGAGCACCTGCGGGCGGGCCCCCTCCCATGGGCTTTTCTTCTCGGTCCCCAGGGATGCCTGGGTCCCCAGGAGCTCGGCAGAGGGTGGAGGAGGAGGAGGAGGAGGAGGAAGAAGAGGAGGAGGAGGGCAGCTGTAGCAGCCAAGAAGCGGCTGGCAATTCAAAAGGTATGCGGTTCCTGGGCGTGAGGGGTGGTGCGTGGCCTGTTGAGCCTGCCTGTTCGGAAGCCCGAGGGTGTCAGGGGTGTGGCGGGGCGGGCAGGCAGGGCAGCCAGCTGGGAGGGCAGCTCTAAGCTGGGCCCACATGCTCCTTGGGGATACCAGGCCAGCTGCTCCATTCCCGCTGGTTCTGGCCGCCAGTAACAGTGGCACAGTAAATTAATTAGGGCTGTGATTAATTAGTGATGAGTAATCTCCAAGGCTGGCTTCTCCCTGATAAAGTGGGATTTATGTAGCCTTGGTCTCTCCCTGCAGATGGAGGCCCGGACACACAGGCGGTCCTGGGCCTCCGGGAGCTGCGGCGGCTGGCCCAGGGGCCGGAGGACGAGTTGCAAGACCTCCAGCTCTCCGAGGAGGACTGAGGGCTGCCAGCCTGGGGACCTGCAGGGACTGCGGTGCACGGCTCCCAACTCAGCGGGCAGTCGGGCACATAGCTTCTTGGCTGGCCCTGAGCCTGGCGGTCAGGGCGCACGCTGCGGTGGGGGGAAGGGCAGCCGATGGCGCACAGGGCTTTATCTTTCCAACATGGAAGACCAGAAAGTACCGAACCCTGTGCGGCCCCTGCAGTGGTGGCTGTGGAGCCCGTGTCTACTGCTGCACCCCCACAGTGCTGGGTCAGAGGCATCAAGACCGTGCAAGGAGCTGACCTGGGGCGGCGCTCTGCCCCGACCTCTGCCCCAATGGCAGTCTGCTGAGAGGCCTGCCAGGAGCAGTCCCAGTTCCAGACAGAGCTGGCGGGGCACGGCCACCGCCCGTGTGGCATGATGGGCCGCCTCTGTGTCCTTCGTCATTCTTTGGTCTGTCCGCAGGTACCCAGGATATGGAGTCCCTGTGCTTGGGCTCAGGTGTGGGTCCCCAGGCTTGTCTGCACCTGGCTCTGTGACCACCCCCAGAAAATTTTGGAAACTTTTCCTCTTAACTCACATTTTCCTTTAAAAAAATTCTTTGTGTTTTTGCATCCAAATCAAAAAGAAAGCAAGCTGTGGGGTGGGTCTTTTGCATCAGAGCTGCTGGCACTGGAGGGTTAGGGAGCAGGGTCGCTCACCCACCAGTTCAGCACAGAGGCTGGGGGGGCTCTGCAGGCCCTGGGAACAGAGCCACAGTTCCGTTCTCTTGCTTGGGAGAGGCTTGGCCAGCAGGGGGATGGCCCCCCACATAGGGGGAGGGGACCATTGTGGGGGACAGGGGCTGTTCCCCAGAGGTGAGCTCCCGCTCGGGGGCCCGCAGCGTTGGTGGCTGCAGCGGCAAAGCCACAGGGAAGCTGGCCATGTAGAAGACTCGGCCTAGGCGCTTGGCCACCTGTGGAGAGACGGGCCTGGGTGGGGGACTTCTGGACCCGTGGCTTGCAGCCACCAAGAGCCTCAGTGCAGCCAGGCCCCTTGTTGAGACTACAGCTCCCCCTCCCCCACAGGCACTCACCTGGGCCCGGATCTTGAGAGCAGGCCCTAGCTTCAGCCCCATGGTGGTCAGGAGGTGCTCCTCGGTCAGCAGGGGCAGGGTCTCCCCGTCAATCCCCTGTTCTCTGAATACCTGGGGTGGGGGGGATGTCAGGGCCTGAGTGCTGGGACCAGTTCCTGCCCACCCTGTTGGGTCCCTCCAGGCCCCCAAGGGCCAAGTGCCTGGGGTTGCCTCATGGCTCTCTGGAGAGAAGCTGCTGGTGTAGTTTGCTGGGGAAACGTGCAAACGAAAGGAAGGTCTTCCCGTTGGGAATATGCCTGTGCTGGACGCAGAAGCACGGACAAGGGGTGGGGGGTGGGGAGCCCATGCAACAGCACCCCTACCCTCCCCACACGAGGCTTCCGAGGAGGGGAGCTTTGGGGTGGGAAGGGGCACGGAGAAGGTGTGTGGCCCCTCCCGCCCTCACCGGTGCGTACTCTCCACAGCCAGCCAGTCCCCCCACAAAGCTGCAGACATCGTCCACTGTCCACTTGCTGAGGTCCTCGGGGGCTGTGGCCTCCTCCCCATCCATGAAGAGTCCCCCCATGGTGCCTGGGTTGGGGGGTGGTATTACTAGGACGATGGCCAGCTCTCTTCTCCCACTCAGGTCTATTGAGCTTGGCCCAAATTGTTCAGAGATGTCGGATTGATGACTAACAGGGACTTTTCCCCCCCTTCCCCATGGACGCCCTCGGTAAGACCCAGGTGCTGGTGGGGACTAACTTTCTTCCACCCCATGGAGGGATCTAAGGCTGGAGGGGGGGTGCCCACCTGTGTGAAAGTAGGGGCTGACGGCATAGGGTAAGCCCAGGGGCAGGGGAGGGGGCAGCATGGACCCTGAGAGAAGCCCCTTCCCCTCAGGGCTGGCCCCTCCAGTTGAGGCTTGGCCCCCAGCAGCCGCCATCTCAGGGTCCTCTCCTTCTGAATCCTTGGGGGGCTCGTCCTCAGAGCCATCTTGTGCCCAGAGCCCAGCCCCGGTGGTCTCCTTGGACTCACTGGAGTGGGTTGAGGCCGGGCTGGGGCCCCCCTTCCGAGGGGCGCGGCGGACAGGATCCCGGGGAGGGGTGGGCGGGCCGGGGCCCGGGGGCCCCTGGGGGGGCAGGGCCAGCAGCGGCGCGGAGCTGTGTCTCAGCACCAGCACGGCCCCGCGCCGCTGCAGCTCCTCCGCGCCCTCGGACGGGCGCAGGGCGGCTTCGGGTGCCAGCAGCTGCGGCCGGGGCGCGCTCTCCAGCTCCTTCTGACGCAGCAGCTCTGCGGACATCTCCAGCCTGGACCCAGGGGGAGCGGACAGTCGTGTGAGTCATGCAGCTCGGCAGCTCCGCCTTCGCCTCACCGGTCGCCCCCGCACTTACCGGGCCAGGTTCTGCTTCCGCAGGAGCTCCTGCTGCCGGGCGAGCATCTCCGCCTGGGCAGGGGGCAGGAACCCGTAACCTGGTGGGAGGGGGACAGACCACGAGGCCAGGTGGCCGAGTGGTCTAGGGCCGCCCAAGCCCACCTGGTCCGCCCTTGGCTTCAGCAGGGCGGGGGTGGGGGCGCGCTCGGGGACACGGGGCTCCCACTCCGACGGCCTCGTGGCAGGTTCCCTCACCGGCCCCTTAGGACACAAAGAGCTGGCACACCCCGCCCACTCCTCACCTGGGGTCTGGCAAAGGGCCGAGGGCACCCCCAGAAAGGGGGGCCTGAGGTGGGGGCCCAGGGTGATGTGCGGGGCATTCTGGGGCGACAGCAAGGGGGGCGGCTGCGACAGCTCCCTGTGGACGACAGGGCGGTAAAGTGCGCGCCGCAGGCCCCGGCCTGGTCCCCGCGAGCCCCCTCCGTTCCCGGAACTGCCCCGCGCCCCCGCCCCCGCCGCCTCCGCCTCTACTAATTGCCGGCCCCGCGGGCGGTCGATGCGGCTGCTCGTTACGACTCCGGGTCGTGCGCCGCCCCCGCCCCCGGCTGGCGGCGCCAATTAATCTCCGCGGCGGCGCGGAGGCGCTGACCCGGCGGGCGGCGGCGACTGCAGCGGTAATTACCGCGCGGGGCGCGCCGGGTCCCCGCCTCCCCGCCTGCGGTGGACCCTGTGCGGCTGGGGGGTGGGGGGCGCAATTAGCTGCAAATAGCGCTGGGGGGAGGAGGGCGGAGGGGGGCAGCGTTGTTGGGGGGCGTACCCTGGCGCCGGACAGGAGACCGGGGGGAGCTGCCCGACCCATTACGCCCCGTAACTCGCTCCCCCCTTGGCCTCCGCAGGTGGACCAGCCGGGCGCCCGCGCGCGCGGTTGGGGTGTGTGTGTGTGTGTTCCCTGTCCCAGCTCTCCGACTTAAGGTTTCCAGACCTCACCCTGCTCCCCTCTTCTGCCCCCCTCCGCACTGCGCTCTCCAGGAACTCCCCCAGTCTGTCGCCAGCCTCTCACCTGCCTGTTGGGGGAGCAAAGCCCTCAGCGGTCTCTAGGGCACCTGGATTCCGTGAGGCCCACGGCTGCTCCACAGAAAGGGCAGTCACCCTTAACACCCTGCCCAGAGGGGCAGTTACCCCCCCCCCCCCCATTCTCCTCCAGGAGTGTTCTGGGCCTCTGACCAGCTCAGTGGGTGTCAGGACCTTTCTGCAGGCCATGAACCCCGTGCCAGCCCCATACCTGGCGCCCTCTAGCCCCCCGGCAGCGTGTGGCCACGATGGGGAAGAGAACGCACGACTGAAGGCAGGTGACAAGGTAGTAGGGGCAGGCCGTGGATGTGACCTGCAGAAACCAGGTGCGAGGTTTCCGAAAGACCCGCCCCAGTTTTGTGTCCAAGAAACTAGCAAAGAGAAGATGGGGGCCTCTCTGATGTGGGCACCCCAGTACCTCTCTGAGAAGGAAGGGGTGCCCGCTGGCACGGTGCCCTCTCGGTGCTGAGCCAGGCCCTGCTTTCGACGCTGACCTGCCGTGGGTGAGGGCAGGTGGACTTCCAGGCCACTGGGGCTCCTCACAGCTGCCGCGCCCACCTCCTGCCGGACTCTGAGGAGATCTGGGAGTGGGGGAGGGGGTCCGTGGTGACCCAGAGGCCAGGCTACCCCAGGTCTCTGACAACCCAATCCTGTCGCGCGAAGGACACCGAGGAGACCAGAAGCCACTGAGAGCACACCCTTACAGTGCCCTTGCCTGTTGGTCATGGGAGCAGAAAGATGAACCGAAGGCCACGGGACTGGGGACCCAAACCCTTACAGTGCGACTAGCTTTGTGTGGTGCCAGGGATGGGGGTTGGGACGCACCCGCCTGTACCGGGGGTGGCAGGTAAGCCTTGAGAGGGATTTGGGGATTTCCATAACCAGAGTGCAGTGGGAGGGAGGGAAAGGCTCCGACGGCAGGGGTTCCGCGGCGCCTGAATGTCCATACGGACAGGAGCTCAGAGGTTAGGCCAGCAAGGCTGCAGGAGCCTTGAGGGGCGGGGTTGTGCAGAGACGCAAGACTGGGGCGCAGGCTCGCCCCCTGGGGAAGGGGTTTCCAACCTGTACTGACAGTGCCCCGCCACCCCCCTTCTGGGTCACACGCAGTGCACGCTCCAGGCGCCTAGCATTCTGCTCCCCATCCGGGTCCCCCGTGCAGCTCAGGGCCGGGCCTCCGAGTCCCCCCTTCCCGCAGCCCCCCCCTCCCCCCCCCCCCCGTCTGTGCAGGCTCCGCCGACACCGCCGCCGCCTGTTTATAAATTAATTACCCGAAAAGCGGAGGTGGGTCCTGCCCGGGCCGGGTGCCAGCCCGCAGAGCCCAGCCGGCGCGGCCGCCTGCATCGATCCCAGCGGGGCCCCTCGCCCCCGCGCCCGCCCGGCGGCCTCGGTTATTTACAGTCGGCTCCGCGGGCGGGGGCGGCGGCGCAGGGCCGTGATTGACAGCCCGGCTCCCGGCGCTGCTCCCCGGTGGCCGGCGCCCCCTCCCCCGCGCAGGCCAGCCGAGCGGGCCCCAGGCAGGGCAGGGAAAGCAATTAAAAAGGAAGATTTTTAAATTATTAACATTTGGTGAATTATTCAGGCTCTCGGTGCCTGACTGCCCTGGGGGACAGTGCCTTGTGTAAGGAGAAGAAATCCTGCCCCCTTTCCCAGCACTCCTCACCCAACTCCAGCCAGAAAAGCCAAGTTGGGGGCAGCACCGTGGGCTGGGGTCTGCAGGCTAGGGTGCAGCTGGTCAGCTGGTGGGTGGTGAGGTGTGTCGGTGAGAGGCAGGAAGAACAGAGCGAGCACAGGGTGGGGAACTGGGGGGGGGCAGGGACTGCGCCCCCACCCCCGGGGCTCTGCTGAGCACCAGCCAGCTACGTCCTGCTGGCCACAGCCTAGCCGCTCCCCATCCTGCCTTCTGGATGTCCTAGCCCGACTGCCTCCCTCTTCCTGGCGCCTTCCACACAGAGGCCCAGGCTGTCCCCAGGTGAGGTGTCCCGCACACTCTCACGCACTACCCCGAGGGCCCCTACAGTAGGAAGGGCTGCAGCACACCGGCCGGGGCACGGGGCACGAGGAGGTGCTGTGAGCACTGGAGAGGGGGCAGGCCTGGCTCGTTCCCCACCTTCTACTCTCACGGGGGCTCATCCCAGACTCAGTCTCCTCATCTGTGGATGTGGGTGACTGTGCTGGCATGTCACACGGAGGGCTGGCCCTGCTGCAGAGTCTGTGGGAGATGGCGGGGTGGGCTGCAGGGGTATGCAGGTGGGGGGTCCCCCAGATCTTCTCAAACAAGTGGGTGCTGGGCAGAGGGAGGGGGGAATCTCCCTTCAGTGCTCACCCACAAGGCTAATGGCAGATCCGCATCCAGACCCGGTCTCGTCGTCAGCAGCCCCAGACCCCAGGGCCTCTTGCCAGGCTGAGCAGAGGCCTCCAGGGATGGCCGGAGCCCAGCACGCACGGGCAGACACGGTAAGGGATGGTGCTGTAGGGTGGGGGCACGTACCGTGGCTGGGGAGGCCCAGGTGGTAGAGACGCTGGGGGTCCTCAAGTGTGCCGGCTCCACTCAGGGCCGACATAAGCCTGCGGTAGTGGTCCTCAGGGGCCATGCTGGGCCCTGGTTCTGGCAGCAACAGAGTCTCTGTTGGGAAGAAGGTGAGGGGTTGAGGGGTTCTCCAGGTGCTGCTGCACAAAAGGCAAGACCTCCCCTCTTAGAACCTGCTGCTGGGCCAATTCTGCCCTGCACGGGGTCTGAGTCACCCCTCTCTCCTCCGTGGCCTGTCCGCCCCCCGCCCCACCTCCAAGCTGAGCTTCCACCTTGGGGTGACTTGCTCCGCGCCTTCTTCTCCAATGGGCAGTCGCCGCTGCTGTGGGGGGAGCGGCCCAGCCTCTTGCCCGACAGGTCACCTGTTGGGGAGGGTAGAGTGAGTCCTTTCACGCATCTCCAGGCTTGGAGGGGATGGAAGGCTGGGCGGTCCAGGGGCCAAGAGGGACCCAGTCCAGGTCTCAGTCCCAGCCAGCCCCAGCTCAGCCCAGTATCTAACCCATCATGGCCCAGGTGCCCTTGGATCCCAGACAACTCAAAACCTTTTGCAGTCCAGGGTCCCAGGCCTTCAGCCAAAGGACATGTTGCCAGGGTTTGGAGAGGTCAAGGGACGGTTCTGATCCTGGATTTTGGGGTATGTATGTATGTGATGAAGGATCTGTGGCAGTAGAGTCAGGCGGCAACTCAGGAGTCCACAGGCACCCTGTTGCCCCTGCCCAGCCAGACTGGTCTGTGCAAACTCTCAGGTCCTCCTGATCATTCTGCCAAAGAGGAGCCGAAGGTTTGGTTTAGCCTGGAAGTCACCTTCCCTCCCAGGGGTGAGGACCCCAGCCTCTGTCCACTCAGGGAGGTTGCTAGGCAGGCCCCCGAGATTAGGCACACCTGCCACACCCACTCCTGGGCACCTCCACCTCGGTCACACGCCTCCCCGCCTTGGAAGGCCCGAGCCGGCACTCTGGTCTTGCCTGTCGCACACCTGCCCGCCTGCCTGCTGGGCTGTGAGCAGTGAAGGCACAAGAACACTCATCTTGTATACAGCCGGGCCACAGTAGTTGGGGGGGGCAACTCTCCCATGTCCTCCCTCCAAATTATATTCATCTGTTTCCCCAAATCAGCCCCTCTCCAGCCCAGCCCCCGATCCCTCCTTCCTGAGCTCAAGGCCTGGGATGGGGTGTCTGATGGACAGCCCAGCAGATGTCCTGGTCTCCGGGGTCCACCACAGTGCTGGCCTCCGGGCTTGAGCCCGTGGTCTCACCCCCTCTCCAACCTGAGGAGGCTGCCTGGGTGGGGGTGGGTGAGGGCTACCCCCGCTGTGAACCAGGCCTGCCGGGACACCTCAGCAAGGCAGGCTTCCCAGAGCCTAATTCCCAGAGCCTAATTCCTTTCTCTTATTCCCTTAATCTGTCATTTTTATCAGGCCGGGGAAGTGCGGCAGCAGCGAGAGGCCAATCAATCCCCACTTTACAGCTGACAGAATGGTGCTAATAACTTATCGATCTCGGCCACCTCGGCAGCCCAAGCCCAGGCCTTGCCCCGAGAGGGACGAGGACCTTACTGCTTGGCGGAAGGGCTCCTACCTCAGTGACCTGGCAGGACAGGGAGCCACGCACCCAGCAGAAGGGCCCCTTGAGGAAGCCACAGCTGGCCCCCAACAGCTTGGGGGCATCGGGGCCCAGCTGGTAGGAGAGCCACACCATCCCACTGGTGGGGGGGCTCTGGAGGGGGATTGGGGCTGGGTCCACACCCGCTGCCCAGGCCCCTTCCTGCACACCCCCGATCCAGCACTCTGACTTCCCGGAGTCCCATTCCCTTCCTCCACAGTGGGAACTCCCCCTTGCCTTGCTGCGGGGCAGGGGTGGATGGTGGGGGGTGGGCCCCGCTCTGATGGGAGAGGAGGGAGAAGGAGGACCCCCCCCCCCGTGAGACCCAGCCCCGTGGCCGCAGTGAGGTGCTGCCAGGGTAAGCTGGGGGCTTCCCTAGTCCTTGATAAGGGTCACACTCACTCACAGACACGGACGCACAGTCCTAAAACGCCAGCATGGACCCAGGGGGAGCCCCTCACAGTCCTGCATGGCCCTTCCTGTCCAGGGTCCGTTCCTGTGGGAACAGGGACTGACAGGTGGCTCCTGGGGAAGCAAGAGGAGGGGACAGCAGGCAAATGTCCCCACCCAAGGGCCGACAGGAACAAGTGGAAGCCAGTGGGGGACGACAGCCCCAAGGAGACACAGTACACACATGTGACAGTTCACGCACAGCGCCCGTGACCCCTGGCGTGCCTGCGCGCCTGCCCTGCACTGCGGCATAAAGGAGAGGGGAACACCCAGACAGAGAGTGCCCTGGGTGCCTGGGCCACACCACGGCCCCAAGCACACAGCCCCGGCAGGGAGCAGGGCACACGTGCCTGCTTGCACGCCTGCACACTCGTGCCCGTGTACTGCGAGGTCTCCCTGTGTGCGGGCAGCAGGGGGAGGGCCTGCTGGCTCAGAATGTCTCAATCACTGTGGGGCTCCTGTGGCTCCAGCCAATCGATGGGGCAATTAGATTTTATCAGCTGCCTGCTCTGCCGCCTCGAAGGCCTCCAACGAGGCTCCAGAAGCAGCCCCCTCACATCCACCCCACAAAGGCCTTCCCAGACACAGGTGTGCCTGGGGGCACTAGTGGGGATGACCATCTCCTGCCCAGCTTTTCTGAGAGCCACTGCTGGAGACTTTCCTGCCCTGGGGCTGCAGGGCTGCAGGGGCCCCTGCCTGCTGCTCTGACAGTCCGCACGCAGCCATGCCCCATTCTCTGCAGCACAGCTGCACCACCAAGTCTTCTCCCGCTTGCTGCTCTGGGGAGGGCTTGGGTCCCCCAGCTGCCCTCTCGTCCCAAGCTCCTACTGCCCCCAGGAGCTGTCCTTCCGAGATGACCCTCTGAGATGACCACGGGAGCTCCTGGGCCAGCACTCTCCCTCCCCCCCTTGCAGAGGTCCAGATGGCAGCCCCCCATCTCTTGGGCCATGATGGTCCCCTTTCCTCTAGGAGCCTGAGCTCTGTGGGGCTGGCGGATGCTCTCATGCACACAGCCTGTCCCTGCCTTCAACTGAGCCATTCAAGAGCTGCATTTCCGAGCCTGTGGGAGTGTCCTGTTCCCACAGGAACGGACCCTGGACAGGAAGGGCCATGCAGGACTGTGAGGGGCTCCCCCTGGGTCCATGCTGGCGTCTTAGGACTGTGCGTCTGTGTCTGTGAGTGAGTGTGGCCCTTATCAAGGACTAGGGAAGCCCCAGCTTACCCTGTCCCTGCTTCTGCTCCTGCAGGAAAGGGGTGGCAGTGGCCTTGACCCCTTCAAGCCCACCCCAGAAGTAGCCACGGTGGGACCACTGCCTTGGCCTCCTGTCTGCCTGGCTGGCCTGGATTCGCACAATTACCATCCCATGGAGCCCCAGGGGACAGCCGGCCTCCCTGGCTGTTGGCCAAGGCTGCTGGGGGTGGCGGACGGCAGGGCAGGCTGTCCTTGGGCTCAGCCACAGCGGCCCAGGCAGCCGTGGCCTCTGCCCCCCGCTCCTCACCTGTGGCCCCCAGGCCTAGCTCCACACCAGCTCTTTGGAATTCACAGCGGCTCTGGTGCTCGGGCATAACGAGGTGGCGGCTGCGATGGACGCTGGATAGGAGGGCGGGCAGGTCGCTGTCCTGGCTGCGGGGGAGCAAGACAGCGAAGGTGAGACCCCAGGAGGCTGCGGGCCCAGCCGCGGGCCCGACACGTGCCTGACTGAGCTCAAGCACGTGCCCGTGCAGGGCCAGAGAACAGTCTGGAAGTGTGCACCCTGTGTGGTCTGCGGCAGCGCACACACAGGCGTCCCCACCACAGGTCCTGAGGGGAACAGGCAGTGGGTGTGACCGAGGCAGGTCTCACCCAGGACCAGGACCTGTCAGGTGTCTGCAGGGCACGGGGCCCTCCGCTCAGGCCCCGCCGCAACTCCCAGGGAGGGTGTGTGCCGGGACCGGCAGCCCAGCTCCGTCTCGCCACGCTTGCCCCACAGCGACCGTGGCCGTCACCCGACGAGGGGGTGTCTGCTCATGAGGAGCCGTGACGGGAGAGGATGCCACTGTCACACGTGCCTCTGGCATTTCCTCCCAGGCCGGCCGCTTCATCAAGGAAGTCACACGCGCTCTTTCAAGGAAGGCCGGCAACCACCCACAGACCCTCTCTTCCAACGCGGAAACCCAGGTTCCGACCACAGCCCTGCAGCCAGTGAGATGTGAGCACACACGCAGGGACACACGCACCCTCACGCAAGGGCCACGAGAGCGTGCGGCCACACGTGCACGCCGACACGCAGCCCTGGTGTGCTCGGGGCTCTCCCTCCCCCGGAGGCTCCCAGCTAAGAGCCTCAGCCACCGGGCTCGTGTGGGCCTGGAACAAACGTGCGCTTAACTCCTTGGTTCTGCTCAAGCGGCTCGAGCTTACGCCGGAGTCCCAGAGAAAGGGCAGAGCAAGCAAATGTCAGTGGGACCGTGGGCGACCAGCCCCTACTCCGTCTGCTCCTGGGGCTCTTGGCATAGAGAAGGGGCCCCTGCCTCAGAACAGAGGCAGCCTGGAGCGGCAGAAGTCAAGATGGAGGAGAGGAGGGGCAGGGATGGCCCTGGCACTGCCCCGCCCCCGCCCCCTTGCTCCCCGGCCCACCTGTGTCAGGGCAGCCTTCCCGCTGGGCCGCTGCAAGGGGAGCCTCCACGGAGTGACCTGGGAACCGAGCCTAAACCTCGTTAAATAGCCCCCAGCCCCCCTGGCCTGGGTGGCTGCAGCTAATCCAGGCTGGCCCCTAAGCAGATCAGTTTCAGCCCCAAAGACTCCGGGGCTGGGCTCCAGAGCTTCTGGGAGACCCAGAGGCGGGTCCTCTCCCCGCCCCCACCCTTGTCCCAGGAGGGCAGGTCGGGTGGGAGTAAGTACTTTATGGGATTAATGGCGGCAATGCTCATCCCTTATCATCCTCATCAGAGCGAGGGTGTTGAGAAGTGCTGTCCTCAGCACTAGGGAGGGGTGGGCGGTGGCTGGACGCTGCTCCGAGATCTCCTGTGAGGGGATCCAATTCTGGTGTCCCCAGGACTCCCACAGGGAGTGGACCAACTCCCCGAGACAAGAGGTGAGGAGGGGTCCCATCCGTTGGTTCCCCATGAACCCCTCGTCCAGCGCCCACACAGCGCCCGGACGGCACCCCTCCCTTGCCGCCCCCACCCGGCCATCAGCTCTGTCACTCACCGGCCAGCCAGGCACTTGGGTGGTGCCGTGGCAACATGGAGGTGAGGCCTGGTGGGAATCAGGACACCGCCACTCACCACATCCCTGCTCTCTGCCTTGAGGGTTTGCCCCACGGGCCCCAAGACAGCCTTGCCTGCCTCTGGAACACACGTTCTGGCCACTCAGTGAACAAACGATCAGGTTTTAGATAAAGAAACACCAGGCGGAAAACACACAAACTCTGCCTTGGGTGTCCCAAGTCTGGGCTCCTGCGGCCATAGAAACACTGTCTGCCCTGGCTGTGCACGAGGGCCCAAGCCCGGGAGGCTCTGTGGCAGCGGGTGATGGGGAGAGCCCGCGTGACCGAAGCGGCTGCGTGCCGGAGGCTGTGCGCCAGAAGGTTGAGGGAGAAGGGTCTGGCCCCTCCGGCCCCTCTCCCCCAGAGGGGCGTCCTGGCCTCCTGCAGGCTCCCTCAGCTGACCGTCCTACTGTTCAGTGCCTGCCCATGTCCCAGCCGGCGCAGGGGCCTCAGGAGGGCAGGGGCCAGGTCTCCTGCCAGCTGCTGGGGGTGCTCCGGCGCTGAAGCAGGAGCTCCAAGCGGGCCACTGGGCCAGTGGATGGAACTCATGGACAGATGGAGGGACAGACAGATGAAGACTGATGGATGGTGGGAGAGGGACAAACGGAGTGAAACATGATGACAGCTGGACAGACGGCACTACTGAGTGGACGGACGCAGGGACAGACAGGATGGGCATAGCAGAGAGAGAAGTGGACAGGGCCTCGAGAACAGACGGCCGACGAGAGAGGAAGGACAGACGGAGAGGCCAAGCTGCCGGCTGCAGCCCTCCTTGGCCCAACGTTGAGGGACCCCCTCCGCAGCAGGGGAGAAAACAGGCTGGAAGACCTGCCCCAACTACAGTCTCCTCTCGGGTAAACGCCAGAAAAGCATCCCAACCATCCCCAGGCCTGTGCGGACTGAAGGGGCCCCACGCCCTCGGACTTGGCTCCGTCCCGGGGCACCTCCGTCTGGGCTCCTGGGACCTTCTATCACCTTACAAGGCCGGGGGGTGCTCAGGAGGCGGGAAGGGTCACGTAGGACTGGAGGGGCCTCCTGGGGTTCGCTAGAAGCTTCACCGACATATTCACCCTGTGGCTGCCCAAGCAAAACGCTCATAAAATGCCGTCCATGTTCATCACGGGTCATGAAAATGCTCAGTTGCGCCGGCAACTTCAAAGAGAGGTGGAAGTAAGTTGAAAGATGTGTTCGTTGTACTTTGGCTCTAGGACTTCGCTGTTCTCAGAGACGTATATAATAATACGTACGGCGCAGAGCCAGGCTGGGGGTGTGGAGGACAAGCTCCCACCTTGGGGACTGGCCCCTCAGTTTTGGCTGAGGAAACCGGGCCTGTGCTGGGTGCCCGCTGCCTCCTTGGTTGGGCCCTTCCTCTGCCCTCCCTGTGGTTAAGACCTGACCCCATAGACCAGGAGCCACAGCCTGGGCTCTACCCACAGACTGACCATCTTTGGCTCGTTTGGAATCTAGAACTTGGGTCTCCCCAATGCCCCCCCAACCTCCTCTTCAGGTCCCCTCATTTTTATCTCCTTGGTTCTGTAGTCCCCTGCCCTCCATCGTGCTGCCACAGCCTGAACCACGGCCTCCTGGGGCAAACCTCCAACCTCCCGGGCTGGGCCTCCAGAAGGACCCCATGGAAACACACACTCTGTCACCCCTCTGCTCAAGAACTTCGGTCGGCCCCTCACTGCCTGGAGCACCCCGTCCCATAGGCTCGGCTCCCAAAGTCCTCTAGCAATTGATGGGGCCAGACCTGCCACCCCCCACCCCCCCACATTCCCTTCCCTTGCTCCAACACATCTTCGCAGACAAATTCTGTCCCTACTGAATGTCTCTGCACTAGGAGACCCCATGCACACATCACCATTCTCGTCTCCTGGTGGGTCTTTGCGAGGGTGGGAGGGGGAGGTCATGGCGTCCTCTTTGGGCAGACCGACTCAAATGGCCAGTCCCGTGCAGGCAGGTGGTGCCCAGAACCCGCACTTTCACTGCTGTCAGGGCCTGGGCACCAACAGACAGACACAGCACAGAGTATGGAGGGGAGGAGGGATGGTGGCTGGAGAGATTGAGAAGCAGGCTCAAGGGAACAACAAGGCGCCGTCCAGCCCACGCACAGTGTGTGGGGATCAGCCTGGCCCGGGCCCGGACCCTACCTGCAGGACGTCTCTCGGAAGGAGATGTTCACGTCCCAATGGGTGTGGACTCTGCAAGGAGAGAAACAGAGGGTCAGACTGGCCTCCAGGGTCTGGTACCCGAATAGCAGGGCTTGTGGATGGCATAGCCCTCATCTGCCCCAGAGCACCGGCCCCCAGGGAACTGGGCTGGCTTGGATCTGTCTCTGCTGCCCTCCTGTACCAGCTCCACCAGCCGGTGGCTGCCGCCAGGGCAGAACCATGGGGCAGGAGCCAACACCTGGTCTCAGCAGACAAAGGAATCCGGAGGATAGACTGGAGGCCGCCACAGCTCTCCTTCTTGGGGCAGCGAACCCAGAAGAGTGGCCACACTGGGCTCTGGGTGAGGGCCGCAGCCTCTCCCGCCCATCAGCCACCAACTGAACCAAATTCCGTGTGTTTGGAGCAGCTCCACCAGGCTGGACCGGTCAGGGAGCAAGGCCCAGGGCTGCTACCGGCAGCCGTGGTCCAGGGGCCGTCCCAGTGGGCATGGCTTCCTGGGTCCCAGCTGCTGCCAGTGGGCCTCCTGCCTCACACCGTAGGTAGGAGGGTGGCCGGCCCGAGAGGTCCAGTAAGGACACAGCTCTGCCCTGGGCCTGTCCCCTCCCTCACAGCACTGTTCCCGGAAAGACCCTCAGGCTGAGGGATGGCGGCCGAAGACTGCGGGTGTGTCACCTCGGCAAGCGTGAGCATGAGGCCTGGGAAGCGGGGGTGTTGGGGGTTAGGGAGGGTTCTTTTAGGGCAGGAGAAATTGGAACATGCTCAGAGACTAGGTGAGAAGAGAAAAAGGCGGAAACTCGAGGTGAGCAACACGCGCCGGCAGGACAGACAAACGAGTGGGCAGACCACGGAGGTGGTGGGATGAAGAGTGGACAGAGGGAGGTGTCTCTGCCGGGGAGGAGACCGTGGGAGCCTGGAAGGGACAGTGGAGAGCCAGGAGGGCCACCGCCTGTCAAGAAGAATGAGCACCTGAGTTTTAGGGGCTGGTCCTGGGGTGGGGGGGCTGCTCAGATCCTTTCTCTGCCTGGCTGTGGTGGTGCCTGGCCCTCCGTTCCCGGGTCTCCCCGACCCTCCTCCTGGAGCCTCTGGCCCTTCCTAGAGCCCCCTCCCTTCCCCACATGGAGCCACATCGACCCCCTCCCTCCAGGTGGGGGCAGGGTGGGTTCTCCCCAAGGCTTCCTGGCATCCAGGGTTCAGGCTCTCTCAGCTTCAGCAGATACCAAGACCTGACAAGCTAAGCTCAAGCCCTGTCCCCGGGGCAAAAGGCCCTCACCCTGGCCTGGCCTGGCCTTCAGCCACCCAGACATGCCCAACCAGAGTCCATGGGCCCTCCCACCCTGGTCGCTAGTAAAGGTACCTTCTCTTCATGATACAGACATGTGGGGTGTCCTCCTGTTTCAAGCCCGGCCGCCGCCCACAGGCTGGGCCACTCCCATCGCTGTCACCATCACTGGGTGAGAAGCTGGGGGTCAGCTCCTTCTTTAGGACCCTTGCAGTGGGGAGCGCAACTGTCCTCTTGTCCGCCAGCCGCCCCCGGTTCTGGGCACGGAGGGAAGAGAGGAAGGTTAGGCTGAGCCGGGGCCCTCAAGCTGCTGGGAGGCCTCCACCCCAGGCCCACCCCTCAGGCAGGTGCACGCCACAGAAGCCCTCAGAGCAGCCACTCAGATCAAAGAGGCACCACAGCTGGCCCTGCCACAGGGCTTCTAGCCTGCAGGACAGGCCCAAGGGTCCACGGAGTCCCAGTGAGCAGAGAGGTGAGGCCTGGGTCTGCCCCGGCCCCCGTGCCAGCAGGGGGGCAGAGTGAGGGCTGTAGGCACTGGCCGGGCTCCTCGTGACTCTTCTGTGTCCAGATTCTGCACTCCAGCCTGGCTCCCTCCCCAGGCTATCAGCCTGAGTGTGGGGATGCCCACTTGGAGGCAGACCCCTGCTTTCCCCGGCTCCAGGGAGCCCCAAGGGGCCACGTTTGCACAACACAGTACATCGGCGTTCTGCCGCGTGTTCAGCGTGCAGCTGCCTCCGTGTGCGTGTGTCCGCTGAGCTATCCCACACAGCTCCTGCCTGAACCCCCAACAAACGCCAAGTCCTTTCTCTGCTCTGCTAGTGCCATGCGGGGGCTCCAGGGGTGGTTCGAAGCCCGAGTCTGGGGCCTGATCCCGCTGGCCCCTTGCAAACTGCGGGCCTGGGGCTCACAGGTCACTTGCTGAGGAGCCCTTCCCAGCCTAGACCCTTTGTCCCATGGGCCCCGAGGGAGCCCACCTTCTGGGTCAGAAACAGCGACTCGGTTTCTTCCATGACACCCACGTCTTCCCTCCCCACGCGCATGTGGGGAGTATGTGGAGCTGATGCGTGTGCCGTGTGTGGGGGTCAGAGCAGGAAGGCAGGCCCTGTGCACAGACACGGGGGCACTCCCTACCGAGCCTGTCCCTGCTCAGAGCACGTGCACACACCAGACAAGGTCACCACACACCGCAGCTCCCTCCAGGGTCTTTGGGCCCCGCTGCCCCAGAGGACGAGGAAGAATTATTGATTATTTTCTGGTGTGCAGGAAACTTTTTCTTCTTTAATAAGGAGTTGCTGTTTCACGGAGGTGACAGGGCCTTGGGACCATCTAATTCTTTCTCATCTTTTCAGTCACCTGGGGACCCATGGACACCCTCTTTTCTGTTGCCAGGACAACGACCAATGTCCCCTGGACCAATGTCCCCCTGGACCAATGTCCCCTGGACCAATGTCCCCTGGACCAATGTCCCCCTGGACCAATGCCACCCTGGACCAATGTCACCCTGGATCTAAAGGACAGCTGTGCGGCCATTCTAGTCCTGCTCTCCAGAATAAAGAAGGGTTTTTCTTTTCAGATCGAGCCTACCCCAGCTCCAGATTTGGGCAGTGTTCCCAAGAGGGCCAGGGAGCCCTAGTCTTCTCTCTTCGCTAGGTCTGAGGACCACAATTACCCCCTCTCCAGGTCCCCCCTCCAGACTCTCCGAGCCACAGTCTCCCCCATACTTGCCCTCCGTGTTCCTCTCTGCAACACTCAGTGAGATACACCGGATGGCATTGGGGTCAGGTGGGGTGAGGTGGGGCAATGGAGCCTGAGGGTTGGCCTGGAAGATGAGATGGCCTGCTTTGTGGCCCCTTCGGAGATTCTGGCCTGGGCCCTGTGCTCTAACAGCAGTAGAGAGAGTAGGCAAAGCTGCAAGCAGAAGGGCCTGTCTGGTCCCCGCGCCCCCTCTGTGCCAGCCAGCAGGCTCCAAGGGGAATGTTTTTAACATTCTGCCCTGCCCGAAGTGTGCACAGCTGGGAAGTCCCACTCAGCTCTGCCCTTCTCTAGCCTGTTGTGGCCCAAGCACCAGGACCTCCTCTCCTGCCTTTCTGTTTTAATTAAGCTACCGTCTTCAGAAAAAAAAGGAAATGTATTTCCCTCTGCTTCTCATCTGTGAGACAGTGAGAAGGAGGGAGCCACTTAGGATGAGGCCAGACCACCTATGCTGGCCTGTGGCGGCTCTCGGAGGTGCTCCTGTGGGAGGGAAGCGGAGGAAGAAGGACCAGGATGGGCAGCCCTAACCCTGATCAAGGACAGGGAGCACACTTTCCTCCCACGCACCCCCAGAACCTCAACCCCTCATCCCCGCGCAGCAGCACATAGATTTGAAAGCACAGGCTCCCCAGAATGCAAGGGTGGGCACAGGAAAGCCACATTGCCCGGCTGTGACCCCTGCATCATAGGCACACCTCTACTGTGCCCCCGAGGTGTCTGTGACCATGAGGAGTGTATGTACCTCTGGGCCTGGCTGTGGGGGATGGAGGAAGACAATCTCTATGTGGCAAACGTGGGGCCGTAAAGTCAGGAGGGACTGTGGCGCTCCTTCCTAAGCGAGGGGTACCGGGATGGGCCTGGAAGGGATCCGGTTCAGGAGAGGCAGGCCCAGGTCTGAGGCATCCCTCATACAGGGCAGGGACCGGGGACCCCCAGACCACAGGCAGTCCAAGCCTGCGGCCTCATCCCTGCCTGAACTTTCCACCCCTCCCCAGTCCAAGCAACGTCCTGGGGAAGTCGATACTGGGCTCAGGCCACCTGAACCAACACTCCTCTGAAAGACCTCTGGAGGGGGTGGGTTGAGACAGGCTGGGCCCCTCCAGTCTGAACAGAAACCCCAGGCTACCCTTGAGGGTGCCCAGAAGACTCTTCTCCAGTACCAGCTGCTCAAAAAGGTGGGTTAAGTGGAGAGGGAGATTGGCGTTTTGCCCCAGGCAGGTACCATGCTAGGGTGGGAGGTGGGCTGCCTGTGCGTACACACTCTGGTGACAAGTCCACGGCATGGTGTGTGGGGTGGGTACACCCTGAGGCATGGCTGTAGCGCCCTTGCGTGTCTGATCTGGTGTCTGTCTTCACAGCTGTGTCTGGGGCTTCCCAGTCTGCCCAGGCTACGCGCCTCCAGGGTCCACGAGGAAACCAAAGCGTCCCTTCGTCCTTCCTACTTCCAGTCCGAAGTAAAGAAGCTCAAGTGGGTGTCTTGGGTCCTTTCTCACCCCTTTCTGTGTGAGGGTGCTGCCGATGGCGTCAGGGAGAGCAGCACAATGCCAGCCACCCCCAGGAGCCGGAGCCCTAACTGGCTCTCCCCTAGCAGCTCAAAGTACTTCAGGGGCAGGCCCGGAACCCCAATCTCTGCTGCTCCCCTAGGCCAAAGAGGGGGCCGATATACGTCTACACTGGGTTCGGAGTCCTGGATCAGCCTCCATCTCCAGTTCTTGCCACCAAAGGCCCACACTGCTCAGATTCTGCCCCCATCTGGGTTATACCCTCACTCAGACTCTCCTGGGTATCCAGGGCTTTGCCCAGCAGGGTTCTAGCTCTTGGCATCCCAGATGGTAACCCATGTTAACCACATCCAAGCTGTGACCACCCCAGAATGCACACCCAGGCCTGCCAACAGTGTCACATCCCAGGACAAGTGTTACCTTAGGATCAGCCCCTCTCCCAAGCCGGGCCAGCTGACCCAGTGACAACACCCCTCCCCACAAGGACCTGTGACAGGGTAAGGTCCCTAGGCTACACTTGGATGGCACTGTCCAGGGAGGAGACCTTTACAGCCTAGACTGTCCCCAGGACATCAGGAGAAGCAGCTCCAAGGCTCCCAAGAGAGGCTCCAAGATAGGCAGCCATCAGACCCCGCATCTGAAGATAGGCCTCCTCCAGGGTTCCCACCCAAAGCAAAGTCTCCCTATTTGCCCTTGGGGGCTCACTCCTGCACACCGGCAGGGCTGAGGTTAGGGCTCTGGATCGTAGAAAACAGGCACAAGCTCCATAGGGGAGAAGGAAGACCCTCAAAGCCCCAACTTTTCTCCCACATCTCACCACCGGGGAGGATATTCGGCAGCCTGGACAATCGCAGATCGGAGGGTGAACTTGCAGAATCCCTTTGGACATAAGCGTCTTCAGACTTTTTCCTGGGAAGAGAGCCAAGGCAGGACCGATGAGAGAGCAGCGCTGGGGCCAGGGGAAGCCGGCGCACGCGGGCGCAATTTCGGGGCACAGTAAGCTGCAAGGCCGGTTCCCCTTCCTGGCACGTGTACGAACATCCAACTTCCGAACCCGCTACCTGGCCCTGCCGCCCACCCTACCCTCGCGGACGCCGCGGGGATCTGCAGAGCCCAGAAACTCAAAATCCGGGCCAGCGCCCTCCCCTGACCCAGGGCGGCATCCTTCCCGCCCCCCGCGTCCCTCCTCCCGCGCTCTGCCCTCTCCAAGCCGATCCGGGGGAACTGGGAACCCGGCCGGGGAAGGTCGAGCCTGCGCGCAGGTGAGCGGCGCCGCGGGGTCCTGAGCTGCCTGAGCCCGCAGCGGGAAGAGGGCGGCCACAGCAGAGCCGCGAACCCAAAAGCCCAGCGCGACTGGGTCCCTAACTTTCTAACGACCCCCATCGCCACCCCCGCCCCTGACGCTCCCTGAGTTTCCCCCGCTTGCCTGCTCGGGCGCCCGCACATCGCGCCTCGGAGCCAGAATCTCCTCCAAGCAGGCTGCTCACAGCCCAGCCGCGCTCCAGCTCCGCGCGCGCCCCCGCCCCGACGCGCGCCCCCGACGGCGACACCCCCACACCTTCCCCTTCCGTCCAGCAGCTCGCACCCGCACCCCGGCCGCCTGCGTGCTCCTCTACTCCCGCTAGAACCTGGTGGCTCCCCGACCCCGGAGGGAAGTTGAGTCCCGCGCAGCCGGCCTCCCGCAGGCTCCCGAGTTCCCGTCAACTTCCCCTGGGCGGCAAAGCTCAGGAATCCCGCAAAGACCTTCCGAGTGGGAGGAGGGGCCGGCTCGGGGGCCGCGGGGAGCCCAGAGCACCGCGGCTGCAGCTGGGGTAACGGCGGAGGCCGAGGGCGCTCTGGTCGGGTCCACCAAGGCGACCGCGCTGGGGGCGGGGGGTGGGGGGCGGGGGGGGGGAGTGTCCCTGCGGCAGCCCCAGAGTCGCAGCGCCCTCTCTGGGCGGAGATGGTCTCCCCGGTGGCAGAACGAGGGGGTCCGGACCCAAGGATCCTTGGGGAGCCGAGGGGAGGGACCGTAGCGGCCTGCGCCCCCCCGCCCCCCGCGCGCCCGCCCCGCGGCCGCACCTTTGTGGCGGATGCTGCGCTTCCAGTCCTTGGCCGTCTCCCGGCCGCTGACGAACTGGAACTCGTTGGGTGTGAGCCACTCCCCGCGGTGGCGGATGGACGGACCCTTGCTGCCTTGGCAGAGTTTGCGCACGTAGAGCAGCGCGCGGTTGGCGCCGCACTCCACCTCGATGCACGGCTCGCCGTTGTCCAGAAGCGGCTGGAAATCCGGCGCTGAGGCCGCGGCGGACGAGAAGCGCTCGAGGGCCAGAGGGTCCCGGGGCAGGTGAAGGTGCGCGGCGGCCTCGTGCAGGCTCAGGTAGGCGCGCGGGGAGCGGAGCGGGGGAGCCAACAGCGCCTCGTAGCCGGCGGTCGCGGCGGGGAGCGAGGCGGCCGGGGGCAGGGCGGCCGCCGCCGGCAGCGGTGTCAGGTAGCCTGGGAGCGGCGGCAGCGGCAGTGCGGCCAGGGTCGGATGGAAGGTGGCCAGGGCCAGGGCCAGGTCTTCGCGGCCTGGGAGCTCCTTCTTGACCGCCGGCATGGCGGGCCGGTGGCCCCGTAGCCCGGCTCTCCGCCGCCGGCGCAACTTGTTCGGGCCCGGGCCGGAGTTGGGTCTCGGGGGCTGGGGGCCCAGGGACCTCCCGGCCGCGCGCCCGCCGCACCCGCTACTGCGCCCCGGCACCTGCAGCCGCGCCGCCCGCCGGGCCACCTCCGACCGCTTCTCGGCCGGCCGGCGGGGCCTTGGCCGCCCGAGACATGGTGCTGCCGGAGCTATCGATCCGCTATCGACCTGCTTCAGATCCTGGGCGCCAGGGCTCCACAGGGCGCCGGGCCACCTGCGCCCGCGCCCCCTGCGCCCGCGCCCCCTGGGGCGACCCCGCGCGCGGCTCGCTGGTCCACCGGCGGGGCCCAGCCGGACAGTGGAGTCCAGAAGTCTCCGGCCCCGAGCCCCGCCCCGCCCGGGGGGTCCCAGGCCCCCGCCCCGCCGGCCCGCCGCTCCGCCGCCCCGGCCGCGCACCCGTGTCCACTGGCGCGCGCCCGCCCGGCTGGGACTTGGGAGACTCCCGCCGCCGCCGCCGCCTCCGCCGCCGCCGCCACAACTTGGCCCATTTAAACGGCCCCGGCGCGGCGGGCGGGCGGGCGCGGGCTCCAGCAGGGGGTGCGTGACGGCCGACTGGGCGCCCACGGCTGGCGGCGGGGGCAGCGGGACAGAGCTGCACCCCTGCCCTGTTTCCGAGCGGGTGAGGGTGTGGGATGGGGCGTCTGGGAGCGAGGAGCTGCGCGCACCCGCCGCGCCATGGTCGAGGGAGTCGCTGGGCGCCGCGGGAGGCCCGGACTACACGTGGGGAGGGGGCGGAGGCCAGGCGGAGGAGGGCTCCGGGACTAGGGGCGGCCCGGGGGCCCGGCTCTGGGAGGGAGGGTTTTCACAGCGGCGGGGGGCGGGGGGTGGCGTGGGCTGCAGTGCGGGGCGTGGGGGGTCCGTGCATCTGCAGGGTTGGCACGTGTGTGTCGGAGGCTTCGGGTTCTGCGACTAACAACGAGTCTGTCGGTTACGCTGTACTTGACGGGGCTCATGGCAGGACTTTCCCTCACCGGTCTCACTTTATAGATGAGGAGGGTGAGACACAGAGAGGTTTTAAATCCGGGCTCTCTGACTCCAGGACAAACAGTATGTGAGCCATGATGTGGGGCAGGGAGGTGGGTGAGGGATGGCGGGCGTGCGGAGGAAGAGGGGCCGGTGAAGGCGAGAGAGATCGCACCCTTGGGCACATTTCTGTTCCCTAGTATGAGCCAATCTGGGGAAGAGGACCCCTCTACACCCATATCCACTTCGGTGTCTTGATGAAGCAGGTCAGCCTTCGCCCAGTCCTGGAACCGGGGAGGCTTGTTCTTTGGTGTTGAACCCCCATCTCCTTGCATGCGGGCATGTTGGCCTTGCGGTAGAAGCATCAGGAAGAGAAACAGAAACCCAGGAAAAGCTGATGAGACAGGTTTGTCTTTCTCAGAGGCGTTATTCTGAGCAAGCTAGACAGTAGCCTCAGATCCATCCCAGCACCGAGACCCCCACCTCCACCCCTCTGAGATGCATTCGTGTGGGCATCTGTCTGACCAGGCTCTGGGGGGCTGAGCCGGCTCCCAGCATGCACGCCTGTGCAAGGGAGGGATGGAAGTTCACCACCATCACTCACCTCCTACCTGGCATCAGCATCAGCTGGGTGTGAGCCTGACCACTGGCCACTGCTCTGCTTTCCCGTGCTGAGACTCACAGCCGAAATCAGTCGCAGGTGGGGCACCAACCAGCCCCCAGACCAGTTAGGAGAGCAGGGTCTGTGCTGAGACTAGACACAAGTCTGGGAGCACACAACCTTCTTTGTCCACTTCTGCTCTGCTCTTTGCACATCTGCCTGCTGGGCTTTCAGGGGCCAGGTGTGGGCATGGGTGTGAATGTGAGTGACCCTAGTTAGTTTGTCCTATGTGCAAAATGGACTCCCGTGCATGCCTGACCCGGGTGCACACTCAGCTTCTGTGGCCCATGTCTTGCTCCCTGTCTAATGGATGCAGGAGGCTGTTCCTGCCCCAGAGCCAAGGCCCAGGGAGGAGCCATCATGTGAATCTGTGGTTGGGACACAGTTTGGAGAAGGTACCAAGGCTCAGTGGGGGGCTGACCAGAAGCCTTCAGCCCTGAGACTGCTTTTGAAAGACAGTCCCCTCCACTCAGTTCTTCTCATGTTTGCCTGCACCTGTTCACGACCCTTAGGCCTCCTAACCCCCGACTTTTAAAAGGTTTGGGAAGGGAAGGCTAGGGACGTTCATCTCTAGATCTGACAAGGTACCATGTCGTTTGTGGTCCCTTCTGCAGGACCACCCCTGACTCACCCCGACCTCTTTCATCCCGAACAGGCCCACAGTGGTGAAGGAGAGGCACTGAAGTCCCAACTCCGGCCTTCCAGTGTGGGATCCGGCTGGCAAGGCACCAGGCTAAACCCACAGCTGGAGCCGGCTCTGAGGTACTCTCCGGCTCCACCTCTCCCGGAGGGCGGAGGGCGGGGTGGGTCTTCCTGAGAAGACCATGACTGGGTTAACCGCTCCCTGCAGGACCCCTTCTCCTCCAAGGGCCACTCCATGACTCTCAGGAGACCCCCTTCCTGGACTTCAGCTAATCAGTTCACCCCTTCCCGCACCCCAACTGTTTCCCTCCCGTTCACGGGATCAGAGCCTCTTTCCCACAGGGATCAGGCATCCTTAGTCCTGGACATTATACGCTCTCCACAAGGATCTGCTCACTTTCTCGCTCCTGCCCACCTGTGCCCGGTCGGCATCTGGTAGCCCGCACGCTCCTCCGCACTTCTGGCCGGAGCCAGAAGGACAGAATTTTGGCTCTAGAATCTCCTCCAGCCCGGAATTCAGGTCTGGTGGCGCTTTGGGGAACACAGGTGGGATCAGCGGCCAAAGCCCCTCCTCCGGCCCTCAGAGGCCCGCCCCTGACTCCCTGAGGCCTCGGCGGCGGCATCCGGCATCGCTGCTCGCGGTCCCCCCACTGGGGGCCCTTTGCCGCTGGGCTGAGGCCGGAGTCGCCGCCGCCGCTGAAGCCGCCGCCGCCGCCGCCGCCGCCGCCGCCGCCGCTGCCGCCGCTGCTGCTGCCGCCGCCGCCAGCGAGGGGGAGGGGGGGTCATAAATAACCCGCGGGGCGGCGCGGGCCCTGGCGGTGCAGACGGTGACCCGAGACGTCCCCGGGGAGCTCGGGGGCAGTCTGTAGACCCTGCTGCCCCCAACCCAGGACCGGCCAGCCTTGACCTCCTCTTCTGGAGCTCTCTGACCCCGTCTACAACTGGCCCTCCCGCCAGAAGCCTCCCTCCCATCCTGGAGGGCCTGCTTACCCCCATCCCCAGACTGTGCCCCTTTGAGCCCCTTCTTGTGCATTCCCTCACCAGTCCATCATTTACTAAGCACCAGGTGTGGAAGCCCAGGAGAGGGTTCCAGAGGCCCGGCTGGGAGTAAGGCAGGGTGTGTTCCGGAGCTCGCAGGTGCATACCGGGCCCCCCCCCCTCCCGCCTTGGTGTGGATGGCAGGTGCATACCAGGCCGCCCCCTCGGCCTTGGTGTGGCTGAGCTCCTCCACCGTGCCTGGCACCGCGGGCAGGAAGGCAGGCAGGGGCAGATGGGCTGGTCTGTGAGGAGGTGCACGTGCCCCAGTGGTCAGGCAGGCCCTGAGAGCCAGCCACAGATGTGTAGAGTCTCAAAAGCATACGTGTAGAGTCTGAAAAGCATACGCAGCAGCTCCCAGAGCTGCACACACAGGACAGGGCCGGGCCCAGGTGCTGACTTCTTGACCGCAAACATGGACACACAGTATACGCGTCACTCACACCACAGCCAGGGTGAAAGGCACCCCAAAGTCCTGTGCACAAGCACACAGGCCTGCAGCCTGAGCCCCAGAAAGACAGCAGGGCTGGGGCAAGGGTCTGGTTTAGGAAGGGTTAACAGAGGGCAGTGAGGAATCAGCTGGGGCTCCCTCAGGCTCTGGGCAAGAGTGGCCACAGCTTCCAGGAATGTGTCTGCTCCTAGCTGCAGGCCAGACAGGGGGAGCTGCAGGCCACCGGGCTCTGTCTGTTCACTGACCTTAACATACGCTATTTAGAGGAGCAAAGACATAGACCTGGGGTTAACCTTCAGTTCCCCCGTGGGTGTGCAGACTTAGGGCACCCACAGGGCCCACGCTGCCAGAGCATGGTAACATGATACTTGCCTGCTGTGTTACACAGATGCTCACACACACACACACTCTCTCAGACACACACACAAACGACACAACTGAGCTCAAGGCGCAGGGTGAACTGGGTACTCTGATGTACAGAGGAGGCTGTTGGTCTGGGAACACGGGCAGGAGTCTGGCTGCCACCGGCTCTGCAGGTCTGGCCCCTCTTGAGGAGGAAGGACGACCCCCACTCCCCGGCATCCCGGGGGACAGAGAGCTGCACCTGCTTCCCAGCAGCCTGCCGGGCGCTGCGGGCCCTTTTGGGCCTGGGTTGTGCTAGGCTAGGCTGACCCAGGCGGTAAGGAGAGCAGACTCTGCTGTGGCTTGAGACTTGGGTCCTCCTGGCCGGCCACAGAGTGACCTAGTCTTCTCTGCCCTTCTTTGGACCTCTGCTTCTCTGTCTGAAAATGAGATAGCGACACAAAATCTGTGGGTTCCCTTTGGCCCAGAGGAGTGCTGTCAGGGTGAGATGTGGCAACAGGTGCTCTGGTCCACACGGTGAGGCAGACCTGATACGCCCTGGATGCTTTCTCCATAAATGGGCCCAGAGTGCAGGACCAGGGGCAGCTTCACTGTGAGGTGGGGCCGAGCAAATGGCAGGAACAGTCTTCCAGGGCCCCTACGGACAAGAGACTCTTTCCCAGTGAACGGGCATGAGGGCTGGTTTCACCCCGGTCTCTCCCTTGGGACATTGCTGCCTGGACATGGCTTGCGGTGGACACAGGGTTGGGAGGACCCTCGGGGGCAGCTGTTGCCCTGCTGGGCGGTTGTGGTGCTCCAGCCCCATGGGGTCCTCATCCCTCATGGCACGACCCTCTGCAGCACTGGTCACCCTCTCCTTCAGAGAGCAGGTCAGGGAGATGACCGGAGTGGAGGAGCAGAGCTAGGGTACAGCCCGTGGACTCAGCTCCAGTCCCATGACAGCCCTGGGTCTCAGGAATGAGCCGGCAGGGGCTGAGTGTGACCTGAGAGTGTAGGTGTGCTCGTGTGGGGCTTGAGCGTGTACCTGTGTCCTCGTGTGTGTCCTTCCTGTGTGCTCATACGTGACTGTGCTTCCCTTCTCCGGTGACCACCGTCCTGCCGTCCACGTTGGCTCACACTCACGTCGGCTCACGCTCACGTCGGCTCACACTCAGCCTTGATCCCACCTGAAGGCCTTAGGGATTGTGCTCCTCAGTGTGGGGGTGTAGGCCCTGGAGGCTCCCTCCCGACTTGGCTGGTAACATGTTCCCTCGATGTAGTCCCTCTGTATGGTCACTCGTCTTGGCCTGGGCAGACCTGTGAGCATCGGGAACCTACCACAGTCCTGATGGAGACTCCATGGTGTGCCATCCTCCAAGTCCTAAGGCAGTGGTCGGCCTGCATGGGGGACGTGGGTGTTGGGGGAGGAGTGGGCTGGGCTGGGGGAGGGGCTTCGGAGTCCAGCATGATGAACAGGATGGGGTGGCACCGGCTCAGGGGGGCTCTCTGCCAGGGCTGCCGGGTGGAAGCCGAAGGAGGAGAAGGGACACTCGGTGGGGGGACCCTCAGCACAGAAAGCCTGGAGGCAGAGGGAGCCTGGAGTGAGGGCTCAAGTGGTGGAGGGCTAGGAGGGCAGGTGGCTACAGCTGCCATCTCCAGGCCCAGCTCTGAAAGCCTCCCAGGCTGTGTGGGGACTCCAGCCTGGCCCTCGGAGCCGCCGTTTGCACGTTGGACTTCCCGCTGAGCGTGAGCTCCCTATGAGCGGGACTTTTGTTTCCTGACATGCCCCCATGTCAGCATTTGAGGGCTGCACACAGGGCTCTGTCCTGCTGAGGCCCACCCAGCCCAGGCTGGCTTCCCTGGCCTGGGGCAGCCCTATCCCTGCTCACCTCTTCTCGAAGCACCTGTCCACTGGGCTTCGGCCCAGGCGGGACTCCGAATACCCTCCTCTTCCCAGAAGTTTATTAAGAGTTTGGCCACAGGCATCCTCTTCATCAGACAGAGAGAGAATGTTCTCAAGCCTCGTGGCAGGGCGCCATCCACACTATGTTCCAGCGGGACTGCAATTCTGCACCTGCCCACATGGGGAGGAGGGGTGGGTGGTCTGGGTACCACCTTCAGGGTCACCAGGGAGACCAGCAGTCGCTTTGACAGCACTGATTTGTCACATCAAGGATTTTCAGAAGGAGCAAGCTGAGGCGGTCAGTGAGTTTTACTGTTTCACAAGTCCAGCCCAGGCTGGCTTTTTGAGGTCACCAACTTAGCCTGCCGCCATGCAAGTCCTGGTCCTTGACAATGGGGCCATTCCTCCAAGGACTGGTTGAGTTGGCGATATCCCTGTGGGATGTACTGAGTGCACTGACATCTTTGTGAGCGTCTGTCTGAGTGTGAAGTTTCATATGTATATTTTTTTATTTTTGAAGATTTATTTATTTTGACGGGGTTGCGGGACAGACAGAGAGGGAGAGGGGAAGCAGACTTCTCGCTGAGTGGCGAGCCCGGTGCGAGGTCCATTTGCACGTCCTGAGATCCACCTGAGCTGAAACCTAGAGTCAGACGCTCAACCCACGGAGCCACCCAGCTGCCCCTGGTGTGAGGGCTCCTTTATTACTGCCCCTGACCAAGTCCTCCGTGGGGTCAGCGCACCTTCTGCGCTGGTGTCTCTGGTTCCACAATGGAGGGACCTTGCGCACTGTGCCATGAGAACGGGAACTCTGTGACAACCAACCTTCCAAAATTAGGCATGGTACCCCAGGGGCAGTCTCAGCAGTGGGTGGGCTGAAGAGCACAGCCTGGTATGGGCTGAGACCCTGAGCAGAGCCCATTTGCAGAGGCCAGACCCAAACCTGCCTCCGGCCAGTGAAGGGAAGCAATTCCAGGGCTTCGTCCAAGGCCACGTCCTGGCATGTTCTCCCGGGCATTTAACAAAGTCCCAGGTCAGTGCTTGGGGTCTTCCCACCTGCAGACTGGCCAGGCTGCTTGAAGGCCCGGGGGGAGTGGGAGCCGAAGAAGCATATGGCAAGACTGGGCTGATCTGAGGGGGTTTTTACCTCCGTGTAGCAGAATATGGGCATCCCCAAATGTGGGGTCCTCAAGCCCTGCTCAGGATGAAGGAGCCTGACCCTTGATGCTCTGCGTACGTGTGGATGCTAACAGACGTCAGCATGCTCTAGAGCCCTTGCAGGAGAACAGACAGAGCATTCTTCCAGACCGGGTGGCCTTGCCAAAACCCAAGCCTGCCACATGCTGGCTGTTGAGTGGCAGCGTGTCTAAGGTCCAGCAGGTACGTGTGGGCCCCTGAGCTCCTGGGGCCTCAGAGACTCGGTGGGTGGTACGTGACTGGTAAGGGGCAAAGGCAGGACTCCTGCTGGGTCCTCCACCTTCCAGCTGGAACACAGCCCTTGGCAAAATCGTCAGCTTCCGCTTGATACCCTGTTTTGGCTTCAACACGCTGAGATTTTTTAGTGCTTCTAGTGGACGCCTTGCTGTGTATTAGATGAGGGGCCCTCGTGGTCCCACGCCCTGAGACCGTTTCCTCAGATCAGCCTCACCTCTCATTCCTGCCTCACTCACCCCTGCAACATATAGGCTTGAGGGATAGATGGTTGGTGGGTGAATGAGTGGTGACTGGTGACGGCTGAGGGGCTGGGTTCGACCCTAGGCACTCTTCTCTTCCACAAGTGCTTCTGTGGTTCCTTCTCAGACTATGACCCTGAATCTCTACCTTCGGTCCAGACACTCAGAAGTCTATAGCCTGCCCTAGGCACCCACCCCGCAGCCCCCCAAACCCCTTCCCGTCTTGCTCACCGTCCCTCAGAGAGCGGGCACTGTGCTGCCCCACATTGGTCGAGCAGCGAGGCTCATCTGTGCTCCCTTCTAGACCCTTTCCTGCAAATACCTAATCTGGCCCCTTCTGCGACACTCCCAGACTCTGCCCCCACTCACCCAGTGCCCGCTGGCCAGCTTGTTCTCTAGGGGCTCTCGGGAACAGTCCAGGACCCTTGGCCTCCAGACCTTGCCTCTGCCCCAGGGCTCAACTTCCTGCTTCCCTGTCTTCCTTCAGTGTCTGAGCAAGGCTGGGTCGTTGCCTTTGTCCAAGAGTGCCGCTCCCTAATATCACTATTCCGCGGCTCCATTACCACGTGTGTAGCAACTTTTGCATTTGGGAGTCCTTTCCTCCACTGGAAACTTTTAAATTCTGTTTTAGAACTCTATCAGCATAGGGGCGCCTGGGTGGCTCCGTGGGTTAAAGCCTCTGCCTTCGGCTCAGGTCATGGTCCCAGGGTCCTGGGATTGAGCCCCGCACCGAACCCCGCAGCAGGCTCTCTGCTTGGCAGGGAGCCTGCTTCCCTCTCTCTCTCCCTCTCTGCCTGCTTGTGATCTCTCTCTGTCAAATAAATAAATAAATAAAAGCTTTAGAACTCTATCAATATA
The DNA here is from genome assembly GCF_011764305.1 of Mustela putorius furo. Classification (NCBI taxonomy): domain Eukaryota; kingdom Metazoa; phylum Chordata; class Mammalia; order Carnivora; family Mustelidae; genus Mustela; species Mustela putorius. The sequence continues at coordinate 59,816 of NW_025422005.1, read as the reverse complement.
AAGACGAATATAATCCATGGCAGATTAATTATTCAATATTCATTATTATTCATATATTAATATTCATATTATTCATAATAATTCATATTATTCGTATATTCATTATTCATTTTTTTCCCTTCTGGTTTTGAGGGATATTAAAAGCAAAATGTTTTTGTGGTCTCTAAAAGCACTGGAGATCCAGGTTCTGCGCTCTCTGTGCATGGTAGTAATGTTGGCTCTGCTACCACCTGCTTATCTTCAAGACTTAGAGCAGCAACGCCTCCTCCAAGAAGCCTCCCTGGATTACCTTCCTTTCCTGTCAGATTCCCCTGTACCCCCAGAACACCAGCACATACCCTGGACCCACAGGCTTCTTATTGTGTTGCTGAGGCAAGGGTGCTGGCAGACAAGGGTGCTCAGAGGGGCCAGGAGGAGTCCCCTGGGGGATGTTGATTTGGGCGACTTCACAGAGAAGAGATTCTGGCGGGCCGGCACAAAAGCTGGGCTGGAAGTGGCAGTGGCAGAGGGAGGTGGTATTGACAGAGACTGAGATTTCAAAGAAAGACCTGACCTCTAGGCAGGGGCAGGCGAGGCCAGCAGACATCACTCCCAGTTCTGGGCGAGGGGCAGGAGCCCAGAGTGGCACACAGCTGCCAAGACCGCCCCATGTGGTCTGTGTCGGCACCAGCAAGGACAGCTGGACGGGGCCATCACATCTCTGGAGCCGGGGGCTTGACTTCCCTCGTTCTGGGCCCCTTGTCCAGCCATTGGGCCCCCAGGGTCCCAGGCAGAACCAGCTGCTCCCTTTCCCCGAATCCTACTCTGCTTCTGGCCAGGATCTCAAAGGTCTACCAGGGAGGGAGGGGTGCAGACAGACACGTGTCTGGCTGCACACGGAGCCTCTGTCTTGACCCTCCAGTGCCCCACCTGGGGACTGAGTCTGGTGGTGAGTCTGGTGGGGGGGAATGGGGGTCTAGTGGCAGTTACAGCCTAGGCCAGGGGGTGCCTATGTTCCTGGTGCCTGCCCGTGCGGACAGGAAGCCCTCAGATCCCTGGGCACCATCGGGCTGCCCTGAACAGCACGGGAGGGTTCCAGCGCAGACAACTCAGCCCCCTCCCCCAGTCCAGTGACTGCAGCACCGAGGCCAAGACTAATAAAACACCCACCTCACAGGAGACAGCTTTATCTTGTTGATCGGAAGTCTGCCAGCCCAATTTATGATGGAACATAAGCTCTCCAAATCTGAATTTATGTGCTGTAGTATAACGAGAGGTCAGTGGGATTAAAAGTGGGCTTGTGAGAGGGCCACGGGCAGCTCAGTCCTCGGCGCTGACATAGGAACCTCATGGCCTGAGTCCCTGCACCCAAGGGAGGACAGCCCAGCCCAGCAGCAGCACAGGCAGAGGGAGGGCAGAGGAGAGATCAGCCTGAGAAGGGGAGAAAGGTTGGGAGGCAGGAGGAGCAGACAGAGTGGGGCACGGGGCCTGGGGCTGCTGCTGGCCCGGACCGTCTGTGTGAAGAGGCAGGCGCTGGGGAAGAAGGGTGAAGACAGGCGGGAGGCAGAGGTGTGTGTGCAGGGGACAGGCGACCTTTCTCTCCCCGCCGAGCCCTGGGCTAGCCCCTGGCCCTGAGAACAGGTAGGGGATGGCCCTGAGGCAGGCTAAAGGACAGAGTCCTGACCCCGGCCCAGGGGACCAGCTCAGTCAGGCCCATCTCCCTGCCCCCCTCCTCGGCACCATCTGTCTTCAGCCCCCGGTGGAGTCCTGGGTGAGGGGGCGGGCGGGGTGTGCTCTGTCCAGGTGGATGCCCGAGCACCCGTCCAGCATGAGACTGGCTTTCTGAGCTCAGGCTAGGCCCCGACTTGAGAATTTATACAAATAAACGAAATGAAAAGTGCTGGCAGCCCTGATCTGATTATAGAGTCATTCATTCTTTGGTCGTTAATAATTTGTGCAATAAAGGATCACGGCCGCTCGGTGTGAGGAGGCGGCTGTGGCCCAGCCTTCCCTTGGCGCCGCGGCCGCGGGAGCTGGAAACATAAATTATTAGTTTCTTATCGCTCAGCCTGCCATCGCTCATGCTGCCAGGGGCCTGGAAGGAGCCAGCAGCGGTCCCACCGCCTGCCTCGGCCTGACTCTCAGCGGCTGTTTGTTGTGGAGACTCCGGGTGAGGACGCTCTTTGCACCTGGCCCCAGCCCCTCCCTGGCAGGACCCTGGACCTCTGGTGCAGGCTTAGGGGCTGCCGCTGGCCCGGAGGCCAATTCTGGAGCTAGGCGAGCTTTCAGCCTTGTTCTCTGAGCCTCAGACCCTCCCCTTCTGCAAGGCGCGGAGGTCGGTCAAGCAACTGCAGGCTCCCGGAGCGCCGTTTTTGCTCAGAAAGGGCAGTGGTCGTTATGAGGAACACAAGAGAGACCCACACACCGCCCCTCACCTTGGCCTAAGCCCCCTGGGCCGTATCCGGGTTCGTGTCCACTCCTCTGGGCGTGAACGTGCCTTCCTGGGTGGGTGAGCGACCCCTGTCCCTGAGTGCACACCTGCAGGCGTGGCCCTCACTCCCCGGCTCATCTGGTTTTCCTGCGTCCAGCCCTGGGCTCTTGGTCCGGTGGGCAGACATGGAGGAGCGTCTAGCTGGTGCTGCTGGAGGTCCCCGGGGCCCAGGCTGCAGCAGGGCGGGGCCTGTTGGGGGACCTGGGAGCCGGTGCTGTGCCCCCGGGCTGTCCCTCCACCCCGGGCTGGAGCTGCTGAGGTGTGCAGAGGTGGGGGCTGAGGGCAAAGGCTGCAGAGGGGTGCTGCAGCCCAGCGGGGACTGCGGCAATTCCGGTAATTACTGAGATGGGTGCCCTCAGGCAGGGCTCCCAGCCTGTCCACTGGGCTTCCCTGTCTCTACCCACACACTGGGGAGGCCGAGGTAAGGTTGGGAAATTGGGGTGGGGGGCTCCAGACTGCGGAAGCCCTGCATGGAGGATGTGGAAGGAGTCGGGGGGTGGGCACGGCCACCTGCCTCCTGCCGGCCAGCGGTACTGGACCTGAGCTCGGATGCGCCTCCTTGGCTCATCGGCTTGCTTCCTCAGGCTCTCCCCTAAGCCTCCACCCCACCAGCGTGGTGCCACCTGGGGGTGGGGGAGAGCCCGAGGCTGCTTGTGCAGGGCCCTGAGCCTGCCACTTCTCGGCTCCGTGGCCTTGTGGAGTCTCCACCTGTAAAACAGGAAGGAGAATAAACAAGACGATTAATATGCACCCAGCACCTGCCGTGGGCCAGGCCTCCCAAGTCTGCATGGGGTGGGCGGCAGAGGGCTCAACCAGCCCCCTGCCCGGTCCGGGGCAGAGCCCGACTCCCCCCTCGCTCTGCATCCAAGCAGTCCACCCCTTCCCAGAACTGACCTCTTCTTAGCAGCCCCAGAAGATCCCCACTTAACGCAGTCAGCCTGTCCTCTGGCTTCCTGGACACCCAGAGACAGTTGTGGCCCCTTCAAGCTCCGTGCTCTCACCCTGCCATCCTGTCCTTTCTGGGTCAACATCAAGTGACCGATTTTCCTTCTCATGGGTCGCATTTTCCTGCTTCCTTGCATGCCTGGTGATTTTTTCATCGGGTGACTAGGATTGTGAACTTTGATGGGTGCTATTTTCAAAAACATTCTTGTACTTTGCTCTGGACATCATGAAGTCATTTGGAAGAAATTTGGTTCCTTCAGGTCTTGCTTTTAGGCTTTGCTGGGAGAACCAGAGCAGCGTTTGGTTTAGGGCTAATTTTGTCCCTTTCTATGGTGGCAAGACCCAACTGGTACTCCGCCCCAGTGAGGTGAGGTCTTCCAGACTGACCACTGGACCAAGCAGGCTCCACAGCCCTGTGTGAGCTCTGGGCAGAACTGGCCGTGACCCTCGCTGTGGTTTTCCGGGCTTCAGGCACGTTCCTCCCGCTCTGCAGACCTCTAGGACTCTCTCCTCTCCCGAGCTCCCTCCTGCGGACTCGCTGCCTTGGCTGCCTAGGCATCCCAGCTCCATGTCTGCCCTTGTGGGGACCCCGGGACCTGCTGGGTCCCCTCCCTGCATCACAGCTGGAAACGCTCAGGAGGTGAGCTGGGGCCTCTCAGGGACTCCCCCTCTTCATCCCCCGGTGCCCAGTGTTTTGAGGGCCATGTTTTCTGTACTTTGTCTGGTGTTTGCATTGGTTCTGGGAGGCAGGTATGTTTGGCTGCTCCGTCTCGTCCAAACATCCGTCCCGTGAGTGTGCCTCCGGTGCGCCCCGTCCCTGCTGCAGGCCTTGCATACGGGAGGCTCTGAGCGAGCTTGGACTGCTTACGTGATCCAGCCCCATGGCCCACGCAACCTGCGGCACAACAGACCCTTGGCCCCATCACTTGCTGACCCGTCACAGCCTGGGAAGGTCTGGGTCATCCTGAACCCCAGCCCGGGGCAGAGGCGTCAGAAAGGATTCCGTGGTCAGGAGCCTGAAAGGCACAGCTCCCTGAAGCCCTCCCAGCCCGGTACCCACTGGTCACGTCCACCTCTAGGACCTTTCAGCCAATTGTAGTTTTGCTGTGGGGACCAGGAGGACAGGGAAAGAGGAAAGAGGCCACAGCCCATGAACCGCAGAAGGGCACCTCTGCCTGGAGCAGCACGAGCTGGGAGTGGGGGCGAAGTCCACTGCGGGGAGACCCTGACGGGCTGCGGACCGGGGGGTCCATCCCTCAGCTGGGAGGGCTTCCAGCACCAGTGCCCTAGGGTGCTGCCACTAGGGAAGGAAATTCAATCTTGGAAAGTCCCTGGGAGTGGAGAGAAGCTTTAAAGATGCCGGCTTTGTTTTATTGCCTGGAAGTGGCTACTCTGTAGACAGTGTGGACAGCGGCCTCGGTCATGAACACACACGCTGACACCCGGGGAGCTTAGAGGCCAGTGTTTCTCCTGAGAGGTGACCTCTGTGCCCACAAGGCACTGTTTTCAAAGGCAGTGACTATGGGAAGCTCAATGCCCAACGGGCACAGACACCACAGACCCTCTGCCGGGCATTGTCCTCCCAAGCTTGAGCTGTCTGTCCGACGAGACCCCTCCTTCTTGTCCTGCTCCTGCTCCCCTGAGTGTGGCCTCGTGGGCAGCCCTCACAGGGTCCCGCTATTTCCCCAATGGCCTGTCCCATACTGTCCAGAATGTTCAAGCTGTCATTTCTCAACTCATGAACTCCGTGGCCCCGCTGTCTGCAAGGTGAACACACACTGGTTTTCTCAATCAGCTCCAAGTCTGTCTCTGTGCCAGGCACAAAAGTGAACGGTTCTCACAGCCCTTTCTTCCCGGTGTGGGGGTCGGGAAAGGAAGCAGGCTGGACCACCCACATCCCAGAACAGCACTTTGACACCAGTACCCTCGGGCCAGTTCCACTCAACCTTCCACGCCAGTCTCAAACGCTGCTCCCTCTTTGAAGCTTCCTGGGTCTCTGTGCTCCGAATGAGCCCATCGTCCCTCGGTCTCTGTGCTCCGAATGAGCCCATCGCCCCTCGAACTCCTGAGCATACTTCCTGCATTTCCAGCACTCTGGCTCTGGATCGGACTTGCACAGGAATCTGCTATTTCTACCTGAACACTGTGAGCCCCCGAGGGGTCTCCCCTCTGCTCCAGGGGCTAGCCAGCGCTCAGGAGGCCTTGCAAGCCGGTGTCATAATGAGGTGGCTGTTCATAAGCATTCTCTCAAGTGCTCTTAGACAAACCTGTGTGATAGGTGCCCTTTCTGCCTTTTACAGACGACAGCTGGTAGGTGACAGAGTAGCTTTGGGGTCTGGTCCTCTGGACTTCTGTGCTTTAGCAAAGGAGCCACAGCTGCTCTGGGCCAAGCCCTGCCCCTGAGCTCATCATTTTGATCATTAATTAACCCTTTTGTTATCAGCTAAGGGGTTCTCATGGATTCCTGGGCTGCAAGCAGAAGAAAGCAGGGACCCGGAAGGATCCAGAGGAGACGCTGGATATCATTCTGTTGCCTGGGGTTGTGAGTTGCCTGACCTCTGGATACCTCCAAGTCCAGAGGCTCCAGTTAGTATGGGCAAGGGATCCTCTGACTTCTGAAGCTGCTGGAGGTGCGTCCCTGCAGCGACAAGTCAGGGGTCACCCTGCGTCCGTGCTCAGGAGCCGCCTGCTTCCTCCTTCCAGCACCAGCCGAAGCTCATAGACACCCAGCCCCTCCTTCTTTCCACCCCATCACCCCATTCCTCGGCTCACCACAGTTCTCTGATCCCTCCAGCCCCTTCCTCTGGGGATGCGGCCTCTTCTCTCTACAGCCTTGCCTGGACTCTGCAGTCCAACTGCTTCAGGGCTCGGCCCCCACCCCCGTCCACCATCATCCCTCTGCAGGGCAGACAGGCTGGCTCAGCACACACAAACACCGAATCACATACGCGTCTTTGTACCGAGAGTACACATTAGGGTACACAAATCTCCTAACTTGGTCCTCGCCAGGCTGCGTGCTAACAGAGACAATTCACCTGCGTTTCCCTCGCCTGAGCCCAGAAACCCTGAATGGGGCACCCCCACCCCCACTCTGTGTGGTTGCCTCCAGACTGATTTCATTTATCACTGGCTGAGGATGAGTAATTTTATCGTGAAGCACAGTTCAGGGTGATAGATGAGGGACAGGTGATCGCCTCGCTGCCTCCTCCCCTTGGAGAGGGGGCTGGAGGGAGAGTCTCGCCCTTTTACAGAGGGAGAGCAGCCTTGGAGGGGGTGAGGAAGGAGGAGCCAACACAGGGTGGCTGGCAGAGGTGGGGGGGGGGTCAGGGAGGCAGAGGATGAAGCCTAGGTCCAGGCTCCTCATGAGGAAAAGGGGCAGGGCCCAAGTAAGGAAGTGCAGACGTCCTTCCCCCAAATCTTGCTCAGGGCTGAGGCCCACAGGGTTCTCCTGGGGGTGGTGCAGGCACGTGGCTGCAGTGTCCAGAGGAAGTGGAGAAAACTTGTCCATAATCTCTTCCTCATTTTAGTCTTAACCTTGTCTTCTATTTGCACTGAAATTCTCCGAATTGATATCCTTTCCAACAGTGTCCGTCTCACCAGCACAAGCATACCTACACTTTTAAAAATAACAACCGACTATGAACACTTGTCACATACATTTAGAGCCTCCAGTTTTGGATTTTCTGGAGCCTCTTCCATCTCCCATTAGGATTCTAGCTTGAATGGCTGCCAGTGGTGGTGGGGGAGCCTGCCGGCCTGCTCCCCACAGCAAGGTCTCTGGCCGTGGTGGGGGTGGATGAGGGCTCCCCAGGAGGGTGCTGGCAGGTGCAGTGTGCCCAGGGAACAAGTCCACCCCTATTTGTATGGTATGAGAAGCTCCTGGAGGCGGGGGTTGGGGGGCGGTGTGGGGAGAGGCAGGGGGAAAAGCATACAGATCTGGCTTTTTCCTTGGAGTGATCAGCCCAAGGGCCTGCTCCTACGCCCAGCTTCGTGGGACCTGGCAGATTGCCCCATGCCTAGACGTCAGGACAAACCGATTCAGCCCTACCGGAGTCGGAGGGGAGGAGCCCCTACATTGGCTGGCTGGTGGCACCCTTCCCAGTGGCGCGTTGGAGCGCGCTGACAACCTCGCTGTCGCCGCGGTTGACAAGCACCAAGAAAGACAGTCCCCGCCGCCCCGCAGCGGGGCGGGAGACTTGGGCGGAGGGAGGGGGCTGGCGCTGGAGCAGAGCTGTCCCCAGGCAGCCGGGCAGCGCGTCCCCGGAGGCCGCCGGCGGCGCAGCGGAGGCGCCAGGCGCGTCCGGGAAGTCTGGGCGGCCGTCCGCCCGCAGCTGCCCCCGGGTCCTGCGGCCGAGCCAATCGCGACGACTCGCCGGCGGCGGCAGCTCCCCCTTCCAACCCCCAACCCGGCGCGCGGCGGCTTAACCCTTCCCGTTCCGTCCCCCTCCGGGTCGGGCTGTGGGCCAGGGGACTGGCAGCTCGGGTCCCGGGTGATTCAGGCTGAGGGCTTGGCGCGGAGCTGCCGTGGGGGAGGGCCCGAGTCTGGCCTTCGGAGCTCCGAGTGTCCCTGGGGCCTGATGACGCTGCCCAGACAGAGATCTGGTGGGCAGCCTCAGCAAGCCGCAGGTACAGGACCAGCCCAGCTGGGTCCTCCGGCCCTATCTGTGGTCAGTGCCATCCGCCCGGTCACTAAGGAGACCACCTCTCATTCCTTGGTCCCATACACGCCCCTACCCCATCCCTCCAGGTTCTCTGCAACCATATCTGCTCTCCTGTCCTTGCTCCCAACATCACAGGGACAGCAGGAATGACATAGCAATAACGATGACTATTTTTCCTAGTATTATTAGTGCGGTAGGCACGGTGGTGTTCCTTCGAACCATGAAGCCAACAATCACTGTGTTGCTCAGGTTCTGGATAAGGAAACAGAGGTCCAGAGAGGCTAAGAGCTTGGCCAAAGTCACAGTGGAGGAAACGTAACAGGATCCTGTCTCCTGCTCAGGACTGATGTCCCCTTTGGTCCCCTTCGCGCACCTTCCTCCCTCTCTCCCCTCCCTCCCTCCGCACTGCTGTGCGGGTCCACCACAATTCCTTGACCCTTTCATCAGTTGTTGGGTACTTGGGTTGTCTCCATATTTAGGCCATTGAGAATAGTGAACATTTGTGTATGTATTTGAGTACCAGTTCTCGGGTTTTCTGGGGGGTTTATGCCAGGAGTGCAATTGCTGGGTCACATGGCAATTCTCTGTTTAACTTTCTGAGGAGCCACTAGATTGTTCTGGCTGCACCGTTTTACATTCTCACCAGCACTTGTTTTTCTTTCTTTCTTCTTCTTGCTCGTCCCTGAGCAAGTGGGTGACTTGCTCAGGGACATTCAGCTTCTTACCAGGGAAAATTTTGCTGATTCCAAAGGTGCCTTTTCTTCTGTTCCCTGCTGTCCCTCTAAGTCTTAGGAATTAGGCTGGTCCCTGGATGAGTTCAAGTGGCCAATGTACACCATGGCAAGAGAACTCCAACCCAGAAGTGGGGGCTCAGATTCCATGTCAGAACTGAATTTCTAGAGGCAGATACCTTCTGGAACATGAGCCCCTTCTTGTGAATTTGAGGCCTAGAACAGGACCAGAATTTTGGGAACGTGGCCATTGCTATAATGCCCCCCCCCCCCATGCCCCCAGCTTCCTGTCTGCTCACCTTCATTTCCACATGTTTATTGTGCGGGAAATCCAGGAGGGCTGGAAGGCATTTCAAGGAGGGGCAGCGCCCCCTCGTGGTTGCGCTGTGTTCCTTCCTGGAGGACCCACATCAGTGTCCACCCTGGGAAAGCAGGACCACGGATAGGGACCCAAACCCTCTCAGGGACAGTAGGGAAGTGCCTGTGGTATCTAGGGACAGGACACAGGCGTGAGGAGGGTGGGAGCGGGCAGCCCCTCAGCCATCTGGGCACCGGAGGAAGAAAGCCAGGTGTGAGCAGGCACATGGGCCCAGCACCCCCCGTGCCCCGGGGGCCCTGGTTTCTTGGGCGTTGGGAAGGCCTAGCGGGTGGCCCTGGAGCCTTACCCAACTCCAGGAACAGGGGCCTCTTTGGACCTCACAGGTTTGAGGGTGGGAAGGGGTTTCCACACTCATTTTTCAAGGCTCTGTCTCTAGAGAAGTAGTGGCCCAGTGTAGGCCCTACACCCTGCTGCTGCTCTTCCTGGGGCTGCCGAGAAGAGTCTGATGACACGGCAGATGAGGCTGTGAGGGGTAGAAGGCCTTTTTTCCAATCACAAAACTGTAAGACCAGGGTCTGGGGCCACTGGGACTTGCACCATCCTGTGAGGCTGGCACGGTGTTCATCCATGAGCACGGGTGGTTTTGCGTGATCCAGTTACTCTCCTGGCGTGGAAGGACACTGCACTGACAGAGGTACTCGGGCTGCAGGTGCTTTGTCCAGAGCCGCATCGGTCTCGTAATTCCAGGTCCTTCTAGCCCAGATCCAAGCTCTTTCTTGGGCTTGGTCACTGGGGATGCTGTCTGTGGTTTGCTGGTGCGCCCTCCAGTGTCACTTCTTTCTTCACCAGCAGGGGAGAGGGCTTGCAATATCCCTCTCTGGCTTGGACACTCTCCCATCTCCCCATGCACAAGCCTCATATTCAACCTGGTCTTTGGCATTTAGAACATTTTAGAAATGTCTTTCTTTCTTTCTTTTTAAAGATTTTATTTTTATTTATGAGACACACACACACACACACACACACACACACACACACACAGGGAGGGAACGAGAGCGGAGGACGGGGCAGAAGGAGAGGGACAAGCAGACCCATACTGAGCTGGGAACCTGATGTGGGGCTTGATCTCACAACCCTGAGATCATGACCTGAGCCAAAACTAAAAGTTGGACGCTTAACTGACTGAGCCACCCAGGTGCCCCTAGAGCTGTATGTGGGAGTGGGGAGAACAGTCTAGAGGAGGGAGATGAACATATGGCAGCAGAAGTGCATAGATGTGGGGTGTTCCTTTATTCTCAGCTCCTAAGGGCCCAGTGTGGATAGATGCTAGGGGCAGCTCAGAGGCAGGACTTAGAGTAGAGCGTGAAGGAAGATGAGAGCCTGGGAAAGCCTCTAAACTGCCCTAGTATCCCCCTCATGGTGCCATGCTCTGCGTAATGGCAGAAGTGAAAGAGCATCACTTCTGAGATGAAGTTATGAAAATATTTTGGCAAGCAGAAAGGATGAACACAGTGAGAACCTCAAAAAAGACAGAAACTGTCAAATAGAAGTCTGGAAGTGAACAATAACTGAAAAATACACTAGAGAGGTTCAATGACAGACTGGATGAAGCAGAAGAAAGGGTCAGTGAATTTAAAACAGGGCAGTGGTGGGGCACCTGGGTGGCTCAGTTGATTAAGTATCCAACTCTTGATTTTGGTTCAGACCATGATCTCAGGGTCATGAGATGAGTCCCACATTGGGCTTGGGATGGGCATGGAGTCTGCTTAAGATTCTCTCCCCTCCCTCTGTCCCTACCCCTCCCTCTCCTAGGAAAATTAAAAAAAGACAGGGCAGTGGAACTCACCCAATCAGAGAAGCAAAGGAAAAATTAGTGCAGGAAAAAAAAGTAAAGATAGCTTGAGGGACTTCAAGGACAATATCAAGTACACTAACATACATGTTATATGGCTCCTAGAAGAGAGAGAGAGAGACAAAGCAACAGGAAATTTATCTGGAGTAATGCCTGAAAACGTCCCTAACCTGAGGAAGGAAACAGACATTCTGATCCAGGAAGCAAACGGACTTCTAAGGAGATGAACTCAAAGACATCATCACCAGGACACGTTATGACAGGAGAGAACAGTAAAAGCATCAAGAGAAAAACAACTTGTTATATATAAAGGAACCCCCACAAGAGTATTAGCAGATTTTTCAGCAGAATCTTGCCAGACCTGCAGAGAGTGGCATGATATATTTAAAGTACTAAAGGGGTGCCTGGTTGGCTGAGTTGGTGAAACATGCGACTCTTGATCTTGGGGTTTTGAGTTCAAACCCCATATTGGGCATAGAGGTTACTTAAAAATTTTTTTTAAAATTACTTAAAAGTGCTGAAAAAAAAACTTCCAACCCAGAATACTCTGCCTGGAAAAGCTATCACTCAGAAGTGAAGGAGAGATACAGAGTTTCCCAGACAAGCAGAAACTAAAGGAGTTCATCACCATCAGATCGACCTCACAGGAACCATTATAGGGAGTTCCTGAAGCGCAGAAGAAAGTATGTTAAGTATGAATAAGAAAACATATGAAAGTATAAATCTCACTGGAAACGTAGAGTAAAGATAGTGGATCAATTACTTATAAGACAAAAGTGATTAAAACATCTGTAACTGCAACAATTAGTTAAGGGACACAGAAGATAAAAAGATGTAAAATGTGACATCAAAAACATAAACTCTGTATGTGGGAGACTTAAAATGTAGAGATTTATTTTTTTAAAAGATTTCTGTAGGGGTGCCTGGGTGGCTCAGTTGGTGGCTCAGGTCTTTGGCTCAGGTCATGATCCTGGAGTCCTGGGATCGAGTCCTGCACTGGGCTCCCAGCTCTGTGGGGAGTCTGCTCCTCCCTCTGACCTTCTCCCCTCTCATGCTCTCTCTCTCAAATGAATAAATAAAATCTTTTTTTTTATAAAGATTTTATTTATTTATTTGACAGAGATCACAAGTAGGCAGAGAGGCAGGCAGAGAGAGAGGAGGAAGCAGGCTCCCTGCGGAGCAGAGAACCCGATGCGGGGCTCGATCCCAGGACCCTAGGATCATGACCTGAGCCGAAGGCAGAGGCTTTAACCCACTGAGCCACCCAGGTTCCCCGAATAAATAAAATCTTTAAAAAAAATAAAAGATTTATGTATTGGGGCACCTAGGTGGCTTGGTTGGTTAAGTGTCTGCCTTCAGCTGAAGTCATGATCCTGGGGTCCTGGGACTGAGCCCTGCATTGAGATCCCTGCTCAGTGGGGAGCCTGCTTTTCCCTCTGCTGCTCCCCTGCTTATACTCTTTCATGATCCCTCTTTCAAATAAATAAAATATAAGAAAAAAATGATTTACGTATTTATTTGAGAGAGAGAGAGAGAGACAGAAAGAGAGAGATTGAGAGAGAGAGAGAGAGAAGGAAGAGGTCCAGAGGGAGAGACTCTTTCTAGCAGATTCCCTACTGAGCACAGAGCCTGACTTGTGGCTTGATCCCATGACCCATGAGGTCAATGCCTGAGCCAAAACCAAGACTCAGATGCTTAACTGACTGAGTCACACAGGTGCCCCTACAAATGTAGAACTTTAGAATGCATTCAAACTTGTTATTATCAAGTTAAAAAAGACTGTTAAAATATAAGCTATTATATGTAAGCCTCATGGTGATGACAACCCAGAAACCTATAGTAGGTTCACAAAAGATAAAGAGAAATGAATCTAAGCATAGCACTAATGAAATTCATCAGACGACAAAGGAAGAGAGCAAGAGAACAAAGGAACAGAGAGAAACTACAAAAACAGCCAAAAAACAATTAATAAGTTGGAAATAAGACACACCTATCAAATAATTACTTTATATATAAATGGACTAAATTCTCCAATCTAAAGACATAACATGGGGCGCCTGGGTGGCTCAGTGGGTTAAGCCGCTGCCTTTGGCTCGGGTCATGATCTCAGGGTCCTGGGATCGAGTTCCGCATCGGGCTCTCTGCTCAGCAGGGAGCCTGCTTCCTCCTCTCTCTCTCTGCCTGCCTCTCTGCCTACTTGTGATCTCTCTCTGTCAAATAAATAGATAAAATCTTTAAAAAAAAAAAGACATAACATGACTAAATGTATAAAAAACAAGACCCATCTATATGCTGCCTACAAGACTCCCTTTAGATATAAGGACACACACAGACACACACACTCTGAAGGTGAAGGGATGGACGGGGGTTCCATGCAAATGGTACCCAAAAGAAAGCTGGGCTAGTACACTTAGAGCAGACAAAACAGACTTTTTTTTAAAAAAAGATTTTATTTATTTATTTGACAGAGATCACAAGTAGGCAGAGAGGCAGGCAGAGAGAGAGAGAGAGGAGGAAGCAGGCTTCCAGTTGAGCAGAGAGCCTGATGTGGGGTTCGATCCCAGGACCCTGAGATCATGACCTGAGCTGAAGGCAGAGGCTTTAACCCACTGAGCCACCCAGGCGCCCCAGACTTTTCTTTTTTTTTAAGATTGTATTTATTTGAGGGAGAGAGAGAGAGAGAGAATGAGAATGAGAGGAGGAACAGAGGGAGAGGGACAAGCAGACTCTGTGATGAACATAGATGCAAAAATCCCAAACAAAATGTTAGCAGACTGAATTCAGTAATCCTTATATAATCAAGGATTATATACCATGAGCAAGCAGGATTTATTCCAGGGATGATAGATGGCTCAATATTCACAAATCAATCAATTGATATATTAACAAAATGAAGAATAAAAATTATATGATCATTCTAATAGATACAGAAAAAGCATTTGACAAATTTCAACATGCATTTAAGATTAAAAAAAAAAAAAAGCTCTCAACAAAGTGGGTGTAGAGGGAACATACGTCAACATAATGAAGGCCATACATGACAAGCCCACAGCTAACATCACACTCAACAATGAAAAGCTGAAAGCTTTTCCTCTAAGATCATGAACAAGACAAGAATGCTCATTCTCACCACTTTTATTCAACATAGTATTGGAAGTCCTATACAGAACAATTAGGCAGTAAAAACAAATAAAAGCATCCAAATTGGAAAGAAGAAGTAAAACTGTCACTATCTGCAGATGACACATTATATATAGAAAACCCACTAAAAAACTGTTATAACTAATAATGAATTCAGCTAAGATGCAGGATATAAAATCAATGTGAAAAATCTGTTGCGTTTCTGTACATTAATAATGAAGTATCAGAAAGAGAAACTAAGAAAACAATCCCATTTACAATTCTATCAAAAAGAATAAAATACAAAAAGAATTAAATATCTAGGAATAAATTTAACCAAGGAGGTGAAAGATCTGTACTTTGAAAACTGTAAAAACACTGATGAAAGATATTGATGATGACACAAACAAATGGAAAGACAATTTCATGCTCAGGGAAACGGTTTTGGATTTGAAGGTGAAAACTCTAAGACAGTAATGAAAGAAATAGAAGAAGATGTAAATAAATGGAGAGATATGCTGTGCTTATGGACTGGAAGAGTTAATATTGTTTTTTTTTTAAAGATTTTATTTATTTATTTGATAGAGAGAAAGAGAGAGAGCGCTGTCAAGCATGAATGGGGGAAGGGACAGAGGGAGAGGGAGAAGCAGGCTCCCCACTGAGCAGGGAGCTGGACACGGGGGTCCCTCGCAGGAACCTGAGATCATGATCTGAGCTGAAGGCAGACACTTAACTGACAGCCACTCAGGTGCCCCAAGAGTTAGTATTGTTAAAATGTCCATACTACCCAAGGCAATCTACAGATTCATGCAATTCCTATCAAAATACCAGTGATATTTTCCCACAGAAATAGAGCAAACAACACTAAAGTTTGTATGGGACCAAAAAAGACCCTAGAAAGCCAAAGCAATCTTGAGATAGGAAAACCTGGAGGAATCATGCTCCCTGATCTCAAACTATAGTGCAGAACTATAGTAACCAAAACAGTATGATACTGGAATGAAAATAGCCTCATAGATCAATAGAGGAGAACAGAGAGCCCAGAATTAAATCGATGCATATATGCTCAATCAATTTACTATGAAGGAGACAAGAATATACAATGGGGAAAGGACAGTCTCTGCAATAAATGGTATTGGGAAAACTGGACAGCTACATGCAAAGAATGAACCTGGACCACTTTCTTCCACCATACAAAGAAATTAACTAAGTATGGATTAAAGACTTGAATGTAAGACCTGATACCATTAAGAAAGAAGAAACTATAGACAGAAAGCTCCTTCACTTTGGTGTTGGTGATGATTTTTAAAATTTGATGACAGAAGCAAAGGGATCAAAGACAAAAATAAATAAGCTGGACAACTCCTGCACAGCAAAGGAAACCAACAGCAAAATGAACAGACAACCTACAGAGTCAGAGAGAATATTTACAAATCATATATCTGATAAGGGGTTAATATCCAAAATATATGAAGAACTCATGCAAATCAATAGCAAACACAAACAATCAATGAAAAAAAACGGGAGAGGATCTGAACATATTTTTCCAAAGAAGACATACAGATGGCCAACAGATACATGAAAAGATGCTCAACATCATTCATCATCAGGGAAGTGCAAATCAAAATGAAATATGACCTCATACATGACAAGTCTCGACTAGAATGTAGAGAAAGGAGAACCTTGGTACAGTGTTGTGAGAATCCAAAATGGTGCAACTGACTGTGGAAAAAAGTACGGAGGTTCCTCAAAAAGTTAAAAATAGAAATACAACATGATCCAGAAATTCTACTTCTGGGTATTCCTCCAAAGAAAGTAGAAACACGAATTTGAAAAAATATACGCACCCCCCCATGTTCATTGCAACATTATTTACAAGAGTCAAGACATGAAAACAACCTCAGACAGAAAAATGGATAAGAAGGATGTGGGATATTACACACACACACACACACACACACACACACACTATTGTGGCTATTACTCAGCCACAGAAACAGATGAAGTCTTGCCATGTGCAACAACATGGATGGGCCTTGAGGGAATTATGCCAAGTGAAGTAAGCCCAACAAAGAAAGACAAATACTGTATGATCTCACTTATATTTGATATCTAAAAACAAAAACAGAACAAAAAACTCCTGAGCTCATAGATACAGAGAACAGATTAGTGTGGTTACCAGAGGTGGAGGGTGGGGGAGGCGAAATGAGTGCAGGGTGTCAAAAGGCACAAATCTGCAGTTATAAAAAAAGTAAGTCATGGGGATGTAATATACGGCGTGTATCAGCTATAGCTAATAAGACAGTATTGGATATTTGACAGAGTCGATTTAAGAGAGTAGATCTTAAAAGCTCTCATCACAAGAAAAAATTGTAACTATATATGGTGACAGGTGTTAACTAGAGTTGTGGTGATCATTTCACAAAACACACAAATATCAAATCATTACATTGAATGCCTGAAACTAAAATAGTGTTTTATGTCAACTATGCCTCAGTTAAAAAAAAAAAAGGCTTCCACCTTGGCCTCACGCTGACCCTGAGCAAGCTGGTTACCATGTTGCGAGGCAACCCCATGAAGAGGCCCATGTGACAAGGGACCAGACCTGACCACAGCCACGAGACTGAGCTTGGAAGGTAAGTTCTTCAGGTCAAGCCTTCAGATGAGACCTTAACCCTGACCCATGGCTTGACAGAAAGAGGGCCTGGGAGGTGGGATGATTTGGGTTGTAAGGTCAGGAAGGCTTTGTGAGGAAGTGACGTTTGAGTTCGAGTTTGATGATGAAGAGTCAGCCATTCGAAGGTGGAAGGAGGTTGGCACGTTTCAGGGACAGAGAAAGTTGGTACGGCTAGAGCAGAGAGAGCGAGAGAGAGACGGCGGGGGGAGCATTTCACTGGACCCGGTGAGGGGGGATGGGCTTGAGTAGGGAAGGTGCAAGTGCACAGTGTGGCTTGAAACTGCTCCTTGGGGCCCAAGAACACCCCCAGGTTCAAGGATTTGCTGGAAGCCCTCACAGACTGAGAGGAGCTGCTATGCTCACAGTTACAGTTTATTACAGGGAGAGGATGTGCACTAAAAGTGTCCATTCTGTTTCTGTGGGGCACCCAAGCAGAGGTGTTGAGTGGGCAGTTTGAATATGTATGTTTGGAGTTTAGAACATGAGTCTGGTGTATAGATGCATATTTGGGGGGTGGGTATGAGCAAACTGAAGCCACAAGTGGTTGAAGCCATGCGTGCACTCTCCGGTGGTGTGTGTGTGTGTGTGTGTGTGTGTGTGTGTGTTTTCAAAGCTCTGAAGGTAGCCAGGAAACTTTTCCCTGTGGGGGCAGTGGCCCCTGGGCAGAGGAGGGAAGCCAGAGGGACATTTGGAAGATCTGACAAGGATTGTGTAGTCAGCAAAGGTTGGGACCCTTGCCCAGAAGTCAGGGAGGAGGACTGTCTGGGAGTGGCTGCATGAAGGCTGCTAGTCACCCCACCAGACCCTGACTACAGTGATGAGAGGTATGAGAGGTGAGGGAATGGAAGCCACTTGTCCAGAAGAGGGATGCATAAAGCAGGCTGCAGGCATTCAACTCTCCCAATCCTGGATACAATAGCCACCAGAAGAAGTCAGTTATACTGAAATACTGAAGGTAGAGATAAGATTGTCCTTATAGAGGAAGTAAGCAGGCAGGGGGTCTACACCAGCTGAGGCCCACACACTGCAAGCTCTCAGATGTCCCTGGGGCTCCTCTCTAATTCACATTTCCATCAGTGTCTTGACAGCGTGGCAGGCCTGATGGCTGCCTCGGCTCTTCTGATCAGGGACAGAGTCACGAGGGGCTTACATCCCCTAGAACCGAAGTCCCCTGCTTGTGCCCAGACCTCTCAAAGCTTCCACAAAGTAGCTCCTCCGAGACTATTGCATGCTGTGTAAATGCCAGGCCACTCTCCCACTGTTTCTACGTCTCCTCTCTGCTCTCCCTAGGCTCCCCTGCCACCAAACTCACCTTTCCTCCTTTGGAAAAAATTACATTCTCTTCCTTATCCAGGTGAAGTGTTTAAACTGCAACCGTGCCCCCAAAGCCACTGTGGTGCCCACTGAGGCCTCATCTCCGACACTGCACTGCGGAGGTGGGAATGCCCAAAGCCAGCCACGTTCCCAGATGTCCCAGCCATGTCCTCAGCCGTCCCAGCTGTGGCATGCCCCACGGCCATGGTACCCTCTTCACCTGGGCTCTTCCTTACCTGTGCTTTTTCTCAGCTTGCCTGAGCCACGCTGTATCTGCTTGTGTCCGAGCAGTTAGCACCTGGTGTCCTCTTGCCCGGACGTAGTCTGGTGGGGGCGTTACACTCTCCTTCCACTTTCAACCCCTCCTCCTTCCCTGTCTCTCAATGACTCACTTCCAGGAGGGCTGTTGGGAAGAAAATGAGGGGGCCTTAGGAGCTTTGACCTGGGGTGTGTTGGGGGCCCAGGGGAGGAGAAGGGGGCTTGGGACTCAGGGGCATTAGAAAGGAGTGGCTTTACCTGGTTTCTGTTGAAAACAGACGAGGTACCCCTGCTCATCTGCTGGGGCCGGCAGGACATCAGTCTGCTTTTCCAGAGAGTGGATGCTACAGCCTCACCAAATCATGGCCGTACTTATTCTACCGGGGTGGGGGACTGTGGCCAGAGGGTCACACCCCACGTGGGTCTTGTCTCTTGCTCCCTCCTTTCTCTCCAAGTTAGAGCCCCTTGCTTTTCAACGAGTGTCCCATGTGCCGATGGACTTGACAGGCAGAGGTGGACCTGTGGGCAAATGCGGTAGGACTTCTGCAGACGAGTCCGTGGAGGGGTGCTCCTCAGGACACAGTGCTGCACAGCCCACACGGTGGCGTTTTACTGACCCCTCCCCCACTGGCCTTCCTGAAGCTCCACCTCCAGCTGTATATCTGGAGGCTGGAGACACCCAGGGTTGGCCTGTCCCAAAAGGAGCTGCCCCACCAACCGGGACCAGCCTCTCTGCAGGGGCCACTTGTCCTCCTACCTCTCGTCCCCTACAGGCAGGACTGCCGTCTAGACAGCGTCCCTGCTGAATCTGCTTGAGACGGGGACTTGGAGTCTCACAGTGGGGCTGGAGACTCTCCACTGCTCTGAGGCCCAAAGGTTAAACTGACTCTCTTGGTTAGCCAGTGTTCACTGTCTAATGGCTTGGGCTGCCACAAGCAAACACTGGGGTGTTTGAATAGCTGGGTGACTTGAATAACAGAAATGGACTCCTAGCCTCTAGAACTGTGAGAAAATAATTTGTTTTGAAGCCACGTCATCTGCGGTATCTGTGATGGCACCGGCCAGATGAAAACAAGGAGTGACACTAAGTCACCCATAAAAACCTAGAGCCCGCCACATGCGATGCTGTGGTCTGAAAACCAGCTGTGCCTTTCAAAGGGGGAGCCCTGACTGATTTCCCAGACTCAGGTGAGAAGGGGTCGCCACTGACTGGCTCTCAGGAACTCACTCCTCTCCCCTCTGGGCGGCCCACTCACTTCTACTGAAGTGCAGGAGAGTGCGGTAGTGCAGGTGGGCAAGCAGCTCACCAGGCCCAGGCAGCCTCCGTCAGCTCGGATGAGACCCTGAGGGTGAGCACAAGGCCTGTCTGCAGGAGCCCCCGAGGCCTCGCCCAGCTGCAGCTTAGGACTCCGGGCCAGGGAAACCCCCAGTGCTCCTCCTGTCTGCTCCCCACGGCACCCCAGCTATCAAGTCACTTTCTTGGGGCTGCTGGTTAACCAGGTATTACAGCCACCCCAAGACCCTGCTCCTCAAGGATGGAACGCAGAATGCTCCGTGCCCAGCGCACATGGGCAGTCCCTCAGCCCAGGGGAGCATGCAAAGACTGAGCTCTCCCCCCAGCCACAGGAGGACACCTCCACACTGACATTCTTAGTCAATAAAATTACCTGCCCAGCCACAGCACTGCATGCTGACCCCGTCACGACCTCGCACACAGACACGTTCTTATATATGGCCGAACATACGTGGTATCTCTTCGCACACATACAGGTAACCCTTCTCCCGCCCAGACACCCTTGCCCCATAACACTCAGTCCACACGGACCCTACCCTACCCACAGGTTACACACACAGTATATACTGCTCCCCCACATGTGCCCATGCCCCCATCACCCTAACCCTAACCCTCTCATCCCTAAGCCTAGCCTCTAACCCTAACACTAACCCCTAACCTCTAACCCCCAGCCCCAACCCCAACCTCTAACCCCTAACCCCTACCCCTACCCATCCTCGGTTGCCTGTGCAGACTTCCCTTTCACATAGACTCTTCCCCACACACTTGGAGGGAAGAAAGGGGTTTTCCAAGTGCAGCTCTTCCCTGGGACCCTTTCCAGAGACTCTGGGCCTGCGAGAGTGGACAGTGCTCTTTGTAGGCCCAGGTACAGTTGGCCATGGCAGTCTGGGGTAATTTCTTTTCATAGGAAAATGTTCCGAGCCCCTCCCTGCTCTGCCCAGAAGACTTGGGGACCTTGTTTGTCCTGCCACAAAGGCAGCAACTAATTGGGCACACAGCTCAGGAACCTGAGGCCAACACTTGTCCCTGTTCCCCTTCCTGACCTCCAGATGTGGCCTCTGAGGCCTTGGTCGTGAGGCAGAGACTCACGTGGTGTCCTTTGAAAAGGCATCTGACACAGAAGAGAGGGCAGGTGAGGTCAAGCCACGGAGACTGAGACTGCGAATCTGGGCCGCCGGAGGGCCTGGAGGAGCCTTTTAGCCCTTCTTATGAAAATGAACATTTTAAAATGAACCAGCTCTCCTGGTCAGCAGCTCTCTACATTCAAAAGTCAATGTTTAGACTACCAGTGTGATTTTAACGAGAGCAGCTACTACAAGAAAGAAGAACGAATCTCCTCCAGTCGGGCTTCCCCCCAGTCCCCCAGAGCCCCGACGGTAAGGTCGTCACCGACCACCGCAGGGCAAACGGCACACAAACCGCAGAGCCGGCACCTTCTTGGTCACTGCTTCACACTGGGTGTCCAGGACGCCACCGGCTCCGGGTTTTCCTCCCGTCTCCCTGGTCCTGGCTTCTCCGTGTCTTTTCCTCATTCTTCTTCCTCCTGTGGAGGAGAACCTCTCCGCCGTCCACCCTGACTGCACTGATCCCCGGGGTCGGACACGCGCCGCCGGCTCCCCACGGGCCTCCCCCGCGCGCCCCCACGCACGGACTATGCCTGCGCGCCCAGCTCTCCGCGCACACCCCGCCCGCCTCTCCTCCACGCCCGCCTCCCGCTGCCTGCGTGAGCCGCGGCTCTGCACCCAGGGCTTTCTCTGGCCACCGGACTGCGCCTGTCCAAGTGCCAGAATCCGTGCCCTGGGAACCGCCTCCTCACAGAGAGGGGAGCGGGTCACCCTCCGTGCCCGGGTGCCAGTCGGAGGCCTTTTTCCAGCTCCCTGAGGTCCACGAAAGGACTGAGTCCAGTTGCCCTCGCTGATGACCTGCCTGCCCACCTCTCGCCCAGGATCCTCCGCCCAAAGGAACGACTTGCTTCCAAGTACAGCCTGAAACCCATTCTGAACCCTCGGTTCCCACACCGGGTCTGTTCCACACCTCGGCGGCCCGGGACCGAGCCTGCCCGAGGCCGACTTCAGGCCTTCCCGCTAACTGCTCCCTTTCGCCGCACCCTACACCCCTCGGTCGGAAACCGACCCCGCTGTGTCCCCCTGGGCCCCTCCGTGGGAACCCGACCCCGCTGTGTCCCCCTGGGCTCCTCCGTGGGAACCCGACCCCGCTGTGTCCCCCTGGGCTCCTCCGTGGGAATCCGACTCCGCTGTGTCCCCCTGGGCCCCTCTGCTTTGGCCCCAGCCGCAGCGCGTCCTTGACTCGTCCGCCCGCGGGTCACTTCGGGGTCTCTCGGCGCCTCTGTCTTCGTAGCCGCGTCCGCCTCTCCGCCCGCCCCCTCCCCTCCACCCCCCCACCCCTCCCCTCCTCCCCCGCGGCCCGAGAGGGGCCCGCCCCTGCCCCGCCCCCTTCCCCGCCAAGCCCCCGTCCCCGCCCCGCCCCGTCCCCGTCCCGCCCTGTCCCGCCCCGTCCCCGCCCCCGCGAGGACCGCCCCCTGCCCGCCTTCTGGTCTCTTCGGCGTCGGTCACTCCGCCTCCGCGCAGGGCCGGCTTCCGGAGGGCGGGCTCCCCTCTGTCTTCAGGGCGAGCAGAGCAGGCGAGCAGGCGAGCAGGGAGCCCGGGGACTATCTGTGGGCCGCCTCTCCCGCAGCCCGCGGCCCTCCACCATCCCGGGGACCAGCTCTGCAAGCTGGGGGGACCCACCCGAGGAGGAGAAGCCGCTTCTTTTGTCCCAGGAGTCGCTCGGACCTGCTGGCCCCCGGACTACAAATCCCAGAACGCGTCGCGCCTCCTGCGTCGTGCAAGTCCTTTCCGAGGCTGCGCCGAGCCTTCTGGGAGTTGTAGTCAGTGCCGCTCTGCCTTCTTTGCACAGCGTTGGGGAGCCAAGTCGGGCTCCCACTTGTTGGCTGTTTGGCTTTTGTCAGCAGGGTACCCGCTGGCGAAACACATTTCCGCCTTCTTCGCCTGGCCGGGGAGGGGGGGCGTGTCTTTGGATTCCCTCCCTCTCAGGGTGGGCCGGGCGCCCTTGGCAGGGGCCTCATTCTCTGTGCGCCTTCAGCTGTGGGGCGTTTACGTGAGGT
Source organism: Mustela putorius furo (assembly GCF_011764305.1). Classification (NCBI taxonomy): domain Eukaryota; kingdom Metazoa; phylum Chordata; class Mammalia; order Carnivora; family Mustelidae; genus Mustela; species Mustela putorius. Next base: position 37,051 of record NW_025422005.1, on the reverse strand, counting down.
GCCCATCACCTAAGTGACGCGTCGCCCGCTCTCCTTGGACACCACCGCACGGAGAGCCCGCGCGCACCATCCCATTCATTGCTTCAGCGGCATTTGAGCACCAGCTGCGCACTAGGCTGCATAGGCAGCCCCGGAGCCCAATAACAGACAGGTGACCCGCTGCGTCCTAAATGTGATGTCGCTCTAACTGAACGACTCTGGTTATTGTGTGTAAAATGGCCTATAGAGGGGCAACCCGGTAAGAACCAGTTAAAAAGAAAACTACTGGCCTCAAGGGTCGCTTAGACACAGTTGAGGCTGGGGACTTAATCTAATTAATAAAAGAAAAGATTTTATTTATCTATTTGACAGAGAGAGACACAGTGAGAGCGGGAACACAAGCAGGGGGAGCGGGAGAGGGAGAAGCAGGCTCCTGCTGAGCAGAGAGCCCCATGAGGGACTCGATTCCAGAATCCTGAAATCATGACCTGAGCGGAAGGCAGATGTTTAATGATCGAGCCACCCAGGCGCCCCTGGGCACCGAATCTAATTGCAGATCCAGCCTCCCCCAGAAATGGAGTCTCAGCCCATCAGTCAGGGGTTTTCACGGGCATCCCTGAGTCAGCCAGGTCGGCCCTCTCCATCCTCTGAAGAAAGACCAGGTAATCTGCATGATACCTTTGCTTTTTCCCCAAGGGAAAGTGTCCTGGAACAATCTGTTGCTTTTGCTGATAAGTTTCTTGGGCCACCTTCCTTCTATAAAAACCTCCCATTTTGTCTGCCCCTCTATTTGCTAAATGGAATGAAAATCCATTCACGAGTCATTTAAGAAAGGCAATACAGCTTTACAATTTATTCTGTTGAATTTTTGTTATTTAACAAGACCTCTCTGCATGACCTTGGGCAAGTCAGTGAACACCTCTGTGACTCAGTCTCCCCATTTAAAACTGAGTATAATAATAGTATCCACCCAGGCCCCAAGTCAGTAAACCAAGACTTATTATCTAGTGTAACTGCAGTTTCAAGTCCCCAGGAATGTCACCTTTAACCAGTCAGCATGGTTGGTGAGTATTAGGAAACCGATAGATGTCTTCTGTTCCCCTTAGGCGTGTGACCTTGCCTAAACTAAAGGATTCTTTGCGAATAATTTCCTTTTTCCTTCTCCTTCTCTGCCTTTAAAATCCTTTCCTATGTTTAACTCAGGGAAACTCTTCTCTGTTTGCTAGATGGGATGCTGCCTGGCTCACAAATCATTTAATATAGCCAATTAGGTCTTCAAATTTACTCAGCTGAATTTTATTTGTACAGAGTTAATGAAGGGGAATTTTTAAGAGTAGTGCCTAGTCGAGAGACATCCTTGCACAATTTAATAATTCTCATGATTAAAATCAGTGCCACCAGCGAGGTGAGAGGTGAAACTGGTTTTGGCCAGGTAGTAGTGATGAGCAGGCAGTTCGATAGACAAGAGTTGGAGGCACAGGTGGTATAAGAAGGTGAGACATTAGAAGACTGAGGGCACGACATCCTGACTTTGTGGCTTCCAACACCCCTGGGGTTCTGACAGGCCAAGAGCCACGGTGCAGATGCAGACGTGCACTCGCCTCTTCAGCCTTTGCCCCAGGGTAGCCTATAGCTTCATTACAATATATTTACATTGCGGTTTCTACCTCCCCCATGGGGAAAGATAGCCCTGACAGCCCCAGCAAGGACCTGTAGGGCCAAAAACTCCCCCTCCCAACCAGTAGGATTCCCTTGGGTGATTGGAAACAACCTCAGTCAGAGGCTGCCCTGGCTATGACCCGTAACCTCTGTAAACCTACAAAGACAAGACATCCCTAACCCGCTGTGGTTGCCATCTCTCTGCTGCCCACCCTCCCTTCTTGAGAGTGTCTGGCCTTTTTTCTTTTTTTAAAGATTTTATTTATTTCTTTGAAAGAGAGAATGAGAGAGAGAGAGAGAGGGGAAGAGCACCGAGGGAGAGGGAGAGGGAAAGGGAGAAGCAGACTCCCCGCTGAGCAGGGAGCCCAATGAGGGCCTCGATCCCAGGACCTTGGGATCATGATCAGAGCCGAAGGCAGATGCTTCGCGCACTGAGCCCCCCAGTGCCCCGGAGAGTGTTCTGTCTTTAATAAACTGCGTTGTTCTTGTTCCCTTCCTTCTGGCTGTCTTTATTTGAGCGTGGATCCTCAGGTAAAATTTTCCTGGGGGATCCAAGAACCAAAACCTCCATTCACACAACCCAGACTCTCCCACCAGTAACCTTAACAATGGGGCTCATGAGAAGGAGTCACGTTCTGGAGCCAGTGTCCAGGTGGAGCCACACATTGTGCGGAGAAGCTGGGTGAAGGGCGTGACATAAGAGTTTTGGCCTGAACTACCAGGAAGACAACGGTTTCATCTCCTGAGCTTGGGAGGCCCGGGAAAGCTGGCTGATAGGAAGCATCAGGAGCTGAGGTTTGGGTATGTTATACTCAGGAAGCCTATTGGACACTCAGTAGAAATGTTGAGCAGGCATTTGTATATGAGACTGGAATTTGGGGGAAGTACCGTCTGTAGGGACGAATCTGGGAGTCATCGGGATATAAAAGCTTTTGAAGCTACCAGGCTGAATGAGGTCACTGGGGGAGTGAGTGAGATGGAGTAGCGGCCTGTGGCTGAGCCAAAGGGCGAGTCCGCAGGTAGAAGGCTCTGGCTAGGAAAGCCGCAAGGACAGGAGCCCCACCTAGGCAGGAATCTAGCTTTGCCATATGGGAGACGTGTGGCTTCAGGCAAGTCAGCTAGCCTCTCTGAGCCTCATCTTGTTCACCTGAGGAGGACCTGGGACTGACCATATTTGGTTTGCAGGATTGTGTGACGATTACAGTAAACTACAGCAACTACAGGGCCCTGGACGAGGCCTGGCTGCCCTAAGCGCTTAGAGGAGCCAGGAGCCTGGCGTGGCAGGCGCCTCACCCCTATCTCCCCACGGGTTTCTTTTTTCTTTTTTTAAAGATTTTATTTATTTATTTGACAGAGAGACAGATCACAAGTAGGCAGAGAGGCAGCCAGAGAGAGAGAGGGGGAAGCAGGCTCCATGCTGAGCAGAGAGCCTGATGTGGGGCTCAGTCCCAGGACTCTGGGATCATGACCGGAGCCGAAGGCAGATGTTTAACTGACTGAACCAACCAGGTGTCCCCAATTTCTCTTATTTTTCTAGTTTTCTACAAAAGTGTTACAATTAATTAACAAATATTAATGTGTTATTTTTAGCTAAAGTCCGTACTTTATTCAGGTTCCCTCTGTTCTACCTTTCTTGCTTCAGGATCCCATTAGGGCAGCGCGTGACATGTGCCCATCATGTCTCTGTAGGCTCTTCTTGGCGGCAACACTTTCTCAGACTTGCTTTGTTTTAATGACCTTGGCAGTGTTGAGGAGGACTTTTCAGGCATTTTGTAGAAAGTCCCACATTGGGATTTACCCGGTTTCCTCATGATTAGACTGGGGTTATGGGTTTTGAGGAGGCAGATCAGGGAGGTAAAGTGCTTTGTCATTACTTTATAACAAAGGAACACTTATCACTGTCCGTGTTAATGGTCACCTGGCTGAAGCAGTGTTGGTCAGGCTTCCCCACCATGAAGATACTCTTTCCCATGAGCAGGAAGATACTGCTCTGAGCCCAGACTTTAGGAGAGGGGAGTTAGTTCCATTTCCTTGAATGGTTGAGTATCTACATCTATTATTTGGAATTCTTATGGGAGAGGTCTATTTAAAAAAAAAAAACGATGTAATTTGTTAATAAAAATGCAACCAGGGGCACCTGGGTGGCTCAGCTGTTAAGCATCTGCCTTTGGCTCAGGTCACGATCCCAGGGTCCTGGGATTGAGCCCGCACTGGGCTCCCTGCTCAGCGGGGAGCCTGTCTCTCCTTCTTACATGCCCTTCCCTTGTGTTCCCGCTCTCACTGTCTCTCTCTCTGTCAAATAAATAGATAAAATCTTCAAAAAAATTCGACCAAATAATTAAAAAAATCCCAATCCCATTGGCTTCATTGAATAATTCATGAAATAGGAAACAGCTGATTTAGCAAAAAGAGGGGGGCCCCTTTGAGCTGCCTTCCTAGGGAAGGTTTTTAAAGGCAGAGAGGGGATTGAAAAAAATTACTAGAAAAGGATGCACTAATTTATTTTAATTTTTAAATTTCATTTTTTATTAACATACAATATATTATTTGTTTCAGGGGTGCAGGTTTGTGATTCATCAGTCTTACACAAGTCACAGCACTAACCATAGCACATGCCCTCCCCAATGTCCATCACCCAGCCACCCCAACCCTCCTACCTCCCTCCACACCAGCAACCCTCAGTCTGTTTCCTGAGATTAAGAGTCTGTTATGGTTTGTTTCCCTCTGGTTTTGTCTTATTTCATTTTCCCTCCCTTCTCCTATGATCCTTTTTGTTTCTCAAATTCCTCACATCAGTGGTATCCTATGATAATTGTCTTTCTCTGATTGATTTATTTTGCTTAGCACAGTACCCTCTAGTTTAATCCATGTCATTGCAAATGGCAAGATTTCATTTTTCAATGGGTGCATAGTATTCCATTTATATATATGTATACCACATCTTCTTTATCTGTTCATCTGTTGATGGACATCTAGGCTCTTTCCATAGTTTGGCTATTGTGGGCATTGCTGCTAAAAACATTGGGGTGCATGTGCCCCTTAGGCTCACTGCATTTGTATCTTTGGGGTAAATACCCAGTAGTGCAATTGCTGGGTCATAGGTAGCTCTATTTTTAACTTTTTGAGGACTCTCCATGCTGTTTCCCAGAGCAGCTTCACCAGCTTGCATTCCCACCAACAGTGTAGGAGGGTTCCCCTTTCTCTGCATCCTTGCCAACACCTGTCATTTCCTGACTTGTTCATTTTAGCCATTCTGACTGGCATGAGGTGGTATCTCACTGTGGTTTTGATTTGTATTTTCCTGATGCCGAGTGATGTTGAGCACTACAATGGAATATTATGCAGCCATCATAAAAACCTGAAATCTTGCCATTTGCAATGATGTGGATGGAACTAGAGGGTATTATCCTAAGCGAAATAAATCAATCAGAGAAAGATAATTATATGATCTCTCTGATATGAGGAATTTGGAAGTAGGGGGGGTTATGGGGGGAAGGGAGGGAAAAATGAAACAAGATGGGACCAAGGAGGCAGACAAACCATAAGAGACTCTTAATCCCAGGAAACAAACTGAGGGTTGCTTGGGTGGTGGGGGAGGGATAGGATGGTTGGGTTATGGACATTGGGGAGGGTGTATGTGCTACGGTGAGTGCTGTGGATTGTGTAAGCCTGATGATTCAGACACCTGTAACCCTGAAACAAACAATACATTATATGTTCTTTTTAAAATGGGATAGTTAACAAATTATTTATTTATTTATTTATTTGGCAGAGAGAGAGAGAGAACAAGTAGGCAGAGAGGCAGGCAGAGAGAGAGGGGGAAGCAGGCTCCCTGCTCAGCAGAGAGCTTGATGCGGGGCTCGATCCCAGGACCCTGGGACCATGACTTGAGTGAAGGCAGAGGCTTCACTCAAGATACAAATGCAGTGAGCCCGCTGAGCCACCTGGGCACCCATTATATGTTAATAAAAAATTTAAAAAATCATCACTGAGCCCAAGGTCATGTGGAATTTCTTTTATGTTTTCTTTTTGGTATTTTGATAGGTCTACATTTGAAATTTATCTATAGTTTTGAATGAATTTTGGTGTAAGTTATAATGCTTGTGTCTGCATTTCACTTAACTCTGTATGGCTTCTAATTAATTGTTCCTATAGAGAAGTCAGTGGATAATTGGACTCCACTTCAGTTTGAATTTCCAAAATGTAGTGGATTCAGTCGGACCCCAGAAGGGACAGGTGCCTCCCCTGAGCTGAGAGCACTGCATCCTGCACCGCCCCCACTGTCCGCAGGGGAGCCGGAGTCAACCCCCCACCCCCCCACCCCTGCATCCTGCACCGCCCCCACCGTCCGCGGGGGGGCTCGGAGTCCCGCTCCACGACCCTTGCGGGGCATGCGCGCTCAGGCCGCTTTCTCTCGGCCGCTGACAGGTGTTCCAAGGCCTCAGGACCCTCTGGCCGACGCCCAGGCTTCGGGAGGATGCGGGGCCTCCCCCACGGTCAGGACCCGGGCTCCTCAGGACCCGCTGTGGGAGCTTCCGGAGAATGTAGGGTTGAGTCTGGCCACCTCAGGAGCCGCTGTGGAGGACGCGGGGCCGCGGCCACGCCGACACGAGTCCGGCCTCCTCAGGCCCCGTGGTGGGAGAAGGTGAGCAGAAGCCGCCGGGGCGGGCACTGCCGACGGGGTGCGGGGCTCGCAGGGCTCCGCGGAGGAAGGGCGCGCTGTGTAGACGGTGCGGCTTCCGCGGCTTTGTGGGCGGCGCGGTGGTCCCGCGGGGCTGAGCGCGGGGCTGTGGGGTCCCCCGGTCCGGGCTCGGATGCGCCCCGCGTCGCGGCTGTGTCCGTGCGCCGCGGACTCGGGCTCTGCGGGCTGCGGCGGGGACGGCGGGTGTTTCCCGGCGCGGTTCGTCCCCGAGCCCGAGCGTCTCCCGTCCCCGCGCATCCCGCTCCGTGTCCGTCGTCGGCGGCGCGCGGCGTCGGAGCACCGGCCTGTCCCGGGCTGGGCGGGTCCCGGACAAGGCGCGGGAAGCCGGGAGGGCTGCCGGGAGGGCGAGTCCGTGGAGAGAGGCGGGGGCCGGGGGGACGGAGGTTCCCGCCGCGGAGCTGCGGGGGCGGCAACTTCCTGCGGGGGATGAACCGCGGCTCCCCGCCCGGAGCGGGCGCGTCTCCACCGCGGGGTCTGCCGCGCGCCGAGCCGCCCCCTTCCCTCCGCGGCTTCGGCTCCCCGGCCCCCGGCCCGAGGCCCGACCCGCTTCCTCACGGCTCCGACCGGGCTGTGGGGCGCCGCGGGGACCTGGGACCCCGAGTCCCGCCACGTCTGACTCGCCCCGACTCCCGCGAGTCTCGGGCCGGCCGCGGCCTCCTGCGAGGGCGAGTGGCCCGTCTGCGCGGGGGACCTGGACCCGGCGGGCTCGGCCTCCCTCCCGGAGCCCGACATCGTCTCTGCTCCTGCGACCTGGTGCCGCGGGGGTCGGGAAGCGCCGCGTCCTCTGCGGTGACCTCGGATCTGCGGGTCTCACAGAGACGCTCGTCCCCGCACGCAGACCCCCCGCCGTCGCTTTCGAACCGTCTGTCGTGTGACACGGGCTGCGTCGGGCGTTTGACCCCAAACAGCGACACCGTCCCGCGGAACCCCCACGGAACCCCAGGTGAGGAAACCCTGACGGCGCCCGCAGTGGCCCCCGGACCGCAGGCCCACGTCGCCGGTCACCGCCCGCCGCCCCGTCCGCGGCGCCTTCTCCGGTCCCGACCGGTTTTCTCCCTCCGGAGCCGCTCCCGAGAGTCCCCCGTGTGCACGACCCGGACGGGCTTACGGAGCGCGGAGGGTCCCGTCTGAGGGGCATTTCCACAGGGCTGTGTCCCTGGGGCCGTTCCTGGGGTCCACGCGCGTGGTGACAGGCGTCATCCTTCGCGTCCTCACGGCGACTAAACACGACGACACGGCCCGCTTCAGACTCGGCGGGTGGCAGTTCGCCGCCCCGGCCGAGGCCACGTGCCGCACGTCGTTCTCCGGAACGTTCTCGCTGTCCCCGAGGGGACTGTGCGCGCGACCCACCAGCTCCCCGGTCCCCTCCCTCGGTCCCGCAGCCGCGTCCGACCGTGAGTCCCGGACGCCGCCTCCGAGTGCGGTCCTGGGGTCTGTCCCTCGGTGGGCACCAGCGTCCGCCCCCGTTCTGGACTCGGAGGGGAGCCGGCGGCCTTCAGACGTGCGCGCGGTGTTCGCCGGAGATTTACGGGAAAATGACCCCTTCTTCCTGCGTTCGTGAGAGGTTGTCTCGGCAGCAGACGTGGATTTGGGTCAGAACCTTTTCCGCGCCACTGAGACGACCGCGTGGTTTTACTCCCGCACTCATTGCACCGCGCAACATTGTTTCACTCTGTTGCACAGCGGGAGACGCCTGGGAACAGACACTGGCTTACGGCGCCCGGCGTGTCCGCGAGCTCTCGGTTTCGCAATGTTCCTGACCAGGATCCTCACATTTGCTTAAAGAAACGTATAGGACTGCATTTCGCTGATTTTGTGATGATTTCATTGGGGTTGGTATTCGTGGTTAGGATGGGGGTTAGGGTTAGGGGTTAGGGTTAGGGTGGCCTTAGGGTTAGGGTCTCCCTGTCCTCGCCGGCACAGAGCCTGTTCTCCTCCAGCAACCACAGTGATCTTTCTGGGACATAATCTTCGGGCCTCTCTGTGGTTTGCTCCCCTCCTGCCCCCCTCCCAGCCTCACCTCTCCCACGGGGTGCCTCCCTCCGGTGGGCACCCCAGAGTGTGGATTCCCACAGGTGCCTCAGGCTGGAACCCAAGCCTTTGCCTATGCTGTGCCTCTGCCAGGAGCACCGTTCCCTCCTCCTGCTTCCCGTCCGGCTTGTTTCCCCATTGGCTGAGCCTCGATTTCCCCCCTGATGACCTGCCTCATGCCTGCTGTGTGTGTGTGAGCTTTCCCCCCACTTAAATTTGGGCTGCATGGGTTTCCAACCTTCTAAGCCTCAGGGTTCCCTTTGTAAGATGGGGTGCTAATGGCCCCCATCTCTGGGAGCAGGAGGCAGGGAGACCCCAGGGGCAGACTCACTCAGGACAGGCTGGGAGAGTGACTGTCGCTTAAAACAGCCCAGAGCCTGCCCCCTTGAAGAAGGTGTACATGTTCATGGCCCCCAGCTCTGGGGTCCTGCTGCCAGCCTCTGGCAGTGAACCTTCTCATGCCCTGTCCCTGTCCCTATAACTTCCTGCACCTGTTCTTGCAGACAGCGGAGAAGCCCTTCATGGTGGGACACAGTGTCACCTACTACATTTTCACTGACCAGCTGGCTGCCGGGCCCATGTGCCCCTCTGGGAGAGCCAGATGTTGGTGGTCCTCATGGTGGCCACAGGGTTACCTACTATGTCTTCATCGACCAGCCGGCTGCCCCGCCCGTGTGCCTGTCCGGGAGGGCTGAAAGATAGTGGTCTTCATGGTGAGATACAGGGTCACCTGCTACATCTTCACCGACCAGCTGACTGCCGGGCCCTTGTGTCCCCACCAGGAGGGCTGGAGGGTGGTGGTCCTCGAGGTCTGTGATGCCCCGCACTGGCAGGATGTGTCCATGCGGCACATGGTGATGGTCAGCTGCTTCTGCGAGCAGCACTTCCTTCGTGAGGTGGACGACTTGGTGTGGAGGCGTAGACCTGAAGTTCTGTGACCACATGGGTGTGGAGATCCTGTCCCCCTCTTTGGCACCCTGTACCCCAGTTTATACTGGGAAGCCTGCAAGGACTTCAGCTACAAGTGCCAGCCGTAGTCCCAGGCCCACATCCCCAGGGATCAGGGCAGCATTTACTACATGGGGGCCTTTTTTAGGGTATTGGTGGTGGAAGTTCACTGATTGACCTTGGCCCATCACCATGCGATGGGGGTCGACCTGGCCAATGAGATGGAGGCCATGTGGCATGACAAGAGCCACCTGAGCGGGTACCTGCTGGATCACAAACTCACCAAGATGCTGTCCCTGGAGGACCTGTGGGACCTGCAGTGGCTAGATGTGCCCTGGAGGACCTGTGGTACCCACAGCTGCTGGGCTGTCCCTTAGAGGACCTGTGGGACCTGTGGCTGCTGTGCTGTTCCCTGGAGGACCTGTGGAATCCACAGCTGCCAGTCTGTTCCTTAGAGGACCTGTGGGACTTGTGGCTGCCGCGCTGTCCCCTGGAGGACCTGTGGGACCTGCAGATGCTGGGCTGTCCCTGGAGGACCTGTGGAATCCACAGCTGCTGGGCTACCCACCACCCCCTCCCCCATCATGAAGAAGCTGAGAGACATGGCCGTGCCCAAGAATCACCAGGACACCAGGAACACATGAGGGGCTGCCCCCGGTTTCCATCAGGGGATGCTGCCAGTGGAGCCATCAGAGCAGGTTCCTTCTTCTGTCCCCTCTGAGGGAGACTGTGAGGCCCAGATGTCCAGGAACCCCAGCCACACCTGCTTACGGGAGGCCTGCTTGGGGACACAAGTTCTTCTCTTTGTGGTCACTACATTTTGATAACTTCTGGGTCATTGGCAGCTGTGAACAGCTCGTTTTATGTCAGATGTTTTTCTGTATCAATGCTGAGCAATCGTCTTTAAAAAGAACAGTCGAGAGAAAAGGTTTCCTCCCTGGTTCTAAACAGACACATCTTGGTGGGGCTGGGAGTGGCCCTGCAGCCACCTTGGAGCCAGGATGGGCCTGGCTGGATCTTCCCTCCCAGTCCCATGGGGCTTCAGGGTCAAGGGTGTGCCCAGCCACCTGTCAGACCCCCAGAGGCCTTGGCTGTGGCGGCTAGCTCAGCCTCGAGGAGAATGGAACCCTCTGGGTTATATGTGGTTCCTGCCTTGGTTTTAAATGGCTATTTTTGTGCTGGTGTTTGTAAAATGTGGGCACTGGCTCCGTCTAGATGCAGGTCCTGTTGGGATTCCTCAGTGCCCACCGGTGGGTTTGCACTTGTGCCCCCATCTGCCTGCGCTGTGTCTTAGCAAGCATTCACTGGGTGCCTGCTGTGAGCTCAGTCACCAACAAGGGACAGAGCGTGAGAGCGAGAACTAAGATACAGGATCCCTGCTCTAGGGCCCTCCTGGGACTCATGATGACCCAGACCTCCTGACTCACTTCTTTCCTACTGTGGTGTAACAGACATGTAACCGACTCTGTTAAGCACATTTCAGGGTCAGTTCAGTGGCAGTAAGTACATTCGCTCTTCTGGACCTGCCACCGCTATCCACTGCCACAACTTTGTCCTTACCCCAAACTGAACTCTACTCACCCTAACCCTAACACTCCATCTCCCCTCCCCCACCCTGGCACCCACTAGCTCCTTCCACCTCTATGAATCGGTGCTCTCTGTCCCTCACAAGTGGGGCCCTTCAGTATCGGTCCTTTGGGGACTGGCTTATTTCATGTAGCATAATGGCCTTAAGGCCTGTCCCCATGAGCCTGGAGCTGACCCACTTTCCCCCCAAAGGTGTGGCTCAGCCCTTTCCTGTCTACGCCGAGCCTCCTCAGTCCCCTCTGTCCCCCTCATCTTCCTTCTCAGCCTGAAAATGATCCCAACCGATCTGCAGCTTTGAAGACCTGTTCAGTTCAGATGCCAGGAGCATCCTCCCGGGGGCTCGGGCCTCACTTACCCCATCTGCCATGTCAGGCACCTGCACTCCCCACCAGCTGGCGACCTGCTTCTCCCACAGGTGTCCCCATCTCAGGAGAGGGAAACACCAAGTCCAGACCTTTGGAGTCCTCTGTGACTTCTCGCTTGCCACCAACTCTCCCAGTAGTGAGGTGGCTGCCTTCAGATGCTCCTCAGTTATTCCTGTGCCTCTGGTGTCTTCCTGGAACCCTGACCTGACTGTTTTCAGATAGTTCGTCCAGCAGTACCCTCACTTTCTGGGAGGTAGAATTGCTGGAATCCGCAGTGTGTCCTGCTGCCCCACCTTTTTGAAGGCAAATTATTTGAGGACCCAAGTCTGTGGGTCTGTGGCCTGGAGGGATTTAAGCAGAGCTGGTGGGCTGGGAGGGCTGCAGGGCACAGAGGCATGTTTCAGAAAGCTTTCCATGGTCCCAGGCATCCTACCGTTTTTGCATCAAAGCCCTGAGATCTTTAAAATGCCAGCAGTGTTACAGTGTGGGCCAGAAAATCACGTCTCTGCACCCAACAGCACCTAAACTATTGGCCCTTTCTTGTCACTTGAGCTGAATACAAAGGATTGGGAGTGGGAGCTTAAGGGGAGGTCCTGAGTCAGATTTTGTTTGGGGCATGAAGGCCATCCAGACAAGCTTGTGCCGAGCCTGAGGAGGGGGTCTGTGTGGAGAGCCCAGCTGCAGACACTGTTGTCTCCTGATGCCCCCTCAGCCCACCCCAGTGCACCTGCTGCTGGGAGAGCCCCGGCCCCCTCCTCTCTGCAGAGGGCTCTCTCTTGCTCCAGTGGTGTCGCCTCCCCTGCCAGTCACTGCCAGCCTGCAGCATGGGAGGGTAGATACCCCGACGACCTCCAGCCCTGGGGACAGAGCCAGTGCGGGTGGGGTGTGGTCTTCCAGCTGGCTTGAGCGCCAGGCCCCCAAGGTGCTCACTCTCCCGTGGGCTCAGTGGACTACGTCCTCGCTTAGGCTCCTTAGGCCCAAGCCGTCCCCTGCTCAGGGACCATTCTCGGCCCAGGCTCCACACGCTGGGATTGGGAGCAGGTCATCTGGACCTTCTGGACTCGTGCTTCCATGCCCATGACATGGGCATAGGCTGGCCTCACAGACTCGTCAGAGGAGACCCAGATGCAGGCCACTACCTGGAGGTGCTAAGTGACCCCAGAGGGATCACACAGGTCTTGAACAAAGCACCAGGCTCAAGGGACCCAGCGCAGGATCTGGGCACCAGGCCACAGGGCATGGGGAGTCCTGGTGGGGGAGGCCCTGGCGAGGGGTAGGAGTCCATGGAAGTGTCCCAGAAGAGGCAGGAGACAAGGAAGGCAACAGAACCGGGCTTCCCCGGAGGTCGATGGAAGAGTCAGAGGCTCACACAGACCTTTGGGTAAACTCAGAGGCCCTGGAGATGTTGGCTGAAATGCTGTCATTTCGTCAGAAAAGTTGTGTTACAAACCCCAGTCAACATTGAATGGTTTACTCTTTGTTGCTTCTAGGAATCAGTGTGTATGGGCCAGTAGAACTCACAGTGCATGAAGTCTAGGATATATTTACTTTTCATCATTTCTCAGGACTAGATTTTTCTTGAGGAAATGCTAAGCATGTGTATTTCCAACATTTTTTGGTGAAATGGGCCTCTGTTTTCAGGAGCAGATTCTTGGTGCTCATCACCGCTGCGAGCCCTGAGGACTGCGCCCTGTCACCTCCCACAGTGGATATGACCACATGGGTGAGGGGACCTCACTGATGAAGCCCCAGTGCTCAGTACAGAGCAGGGACCCCAGGTCCTCCGCTGAATGAGGGGGGGCATGAGAGAGGCTGGGGGTGACGGAGGGCAGAGAGGGAGGGAGGCGGGGGGGGGAGCATGCAGTCAGGGAGGGCAGGGAGGGGTGGAGGGGAAGGAGAGAGGGGGAATGAGTGATGGAGTGAAGAAATGAGGCAGGGAGGGAGGGAGGGAAACCCCAGAAGCCAGTCCACACATCAGGAGCCGTTATTTTGGGTGAGATCGGAAGGAATCACAGCCCAGGCCCTGGATGGTAGCTCGGGGCTGGTCCATCTGTCCTCCCAGTGCTGACCTTCCTTCTCCTTGGCCCGCTGTCATCCTGGATCCTCACCACTTCCTCCTTAAACTGTTACAAATGTCCCCAGGAGCAGGGGGCAGGAGTGGGGTCTCAGAGGGGCTGCCCGATCCTGTGCCCCAGACAGCACTGAGAAAGGAGCCCCAGGACATTGTGTCATGAGGACGGGGATGAGGATCCCCTCCATCTCCTTGGGCATGAACACTGTTCCATTCCCTGCTGTCTCCACCACTGCTGTGCCCGATCCTACTGAAAACACATCTGTGACCCACCGAGCGAGAGTTTCTGGGGGTGAGTCCCAGGCTGAGCCCTGCTAGGTGACAGGTGCACCTGTGGCCTGGGATGGGTGCCGCTCACGGTTGTCTCAGACAGGGGTGCCTGTCTGCCTTCTCTCCAGGGGCCCTGCATCGGACCTTTGCTTCCTCACGTTCTCCCCAGGGCTGCTGGTCCCCAGACCAGACACCTGCCAGTCTGAGGGTGACCAGCACTGCCTCCCCAGGGTTTCCTTTGCCTGAGTCCTTCCCCGGGAGCTCCTGCATCTCCTGACACATACTCCCTGTGTGCCTCTCCTCCCCTTGAACTTGCACGTGTCTAGTCTCTGTCACTGTGGGACGCAGTGACTTGGAGCATGGATTGGAGCAGACCCATGGGAAACCTTTCTCTGGCCTAGAGTTGTGAGCGATGCTTTTGCCCTCTGTGGAGCATCTTCCAGCTTTCTGCATTTCCCTGGATTCTGTGTGGGCCACAGGAGGAAACAGCCGAGTCCTGTCTGGGGACCGACTGTGGTGTCCCAGCAGGAACAGGGGCCTTAGCCCCGAGATTGTGCCCAGAATTCCTAAAGGGGTCCCTAGGATGACATCTCCTCTGTGATCCACTGGGCGTCTCAACATCCAATAAGGGAAATTCTATGTCAAACAGACAGAAGAAACAAAAACCCAACCCAACCCAACCCCAAACAAGTGCCCTTTGAAAATAGGTGCAGACACAAAGGCACCTATTGAGGGATTCCACTTCCAGAAACCTCCAGAACACGTGCAGGACCAGAAAGAGAAAGCAGCTTAGGGGTAGCGAGGGGCCAGGCTGGGGGAACAATGGGCAGGAGGGCTTGGGCTCAGGGTCTCGTTTGGGGAAGGAGATAGCCTGCAACGATGTTCTGGGGCGTGGTGGCACAGCGTTGGGAATGCACTTCATGCTCATGACGTGTTCAAGGGAAAACAAGAACTTTTATTTAAAATAAATAATACACGGCATAGAGGAGATGGACGGCGACGAGAACGGTGACTCCATACAGGAGAGGAAGAACACAAGGAGGGGGGATGAAACATTCTGGGGGGATGTCGGGGTCAGGGGATGGAATTGACGGCATTTTTCAGGGAAGATCTCCCCGCAGAGTTGTGGGCTCTGGATGCGGGTCTGGGAGGCCCGCAGGAGAAGGTGTTGGGGCAGGGGTTGGGCTAGGGGCGGGGACAGGGTCAGCAGTAGTGGCCGGTACAGGATCCAGAGCAGGAGCTGGGTCAGAGGCAGGAACAGGAGCCCAGGCAAGGGCAGGGAAAGGAGCAGGAGCAAAGGAGAGGGACTGGGTCTGGGGCGGGAACAGGGGCCTAGGCAGGGCCAGGGGAAGGGGCAGTGGTCCTGGCAGGGCCAGGGGAAGGGATGGCGGCAGTTGAAGGGGAAGACGCAGGGGCAGGGTCTGGGTCTGCGGCAGGGGCAGTGGCCCTGGCAGGGAAAGGAGAAGGGACAGGGACAGGGGCAGGAGCAGGAGCTGGGGCAAGTGCAGGGGTGATGGCCGGTGCAGGGTCAAGTGCAGGAGCTGGGTCTGGGGCAGGAACAGGGGCACAGACAGGGGCTGGGGAAGTGAGGGTAGCTCTGGCAGGAGCAGGGGCAGGGGGAGTGGCAGGAGCAGGGGTGCGGGCAGGAGCAGGAGCCAGCTCTCCCTGGACAGCATCAGCATTTCCGTGGGCAGGCGCCCGGGCACCTGTGGGCTCCCGGTCTCCCGCCGAAGTGACTCCAGACACCATGTGCCCCTCCGGAGTTGCTGAAGTTGGGAGTGGGTCTAGCTCCTTGGCTGGGGAAGCTGGGAGAGGAGAGAAGGTCACCTGCAGGCCTGCCTCTCCCTGTGGCTTTGCAGAGACAGAGCACAGCCCAGGGCCTCCCAGAGAAGCCGCAGCCACGAAGGAACCCTCCTGGGGACATCTCCCCGACTGCAGTCCACCCCCTGGGTGCTCCGAGCCTCGTCGAGACTCCTGGCCCCACACCGGCCTGTGGGGGCTTCTCCCTGTGGGGCCCAGCACCGACCCCTCCCCACACAGCCATAGGCACCCCACCCCAGCCTTCTCACCCTCGGACTTGGCCTCTGTGCGCTCTGTGTCCAGGATCACAATCCAGTGGATTACCATGGGCAGTGGTCTGGGAGGTAGCGAGGGCCTTCCCAGGACCGGGGACTCCGGGGTCGGGGAGGGGTGCGTGTCTTCCCGCCTCCTTCCTAGTTCATCCGTGGCCTGCCAAGGCAGAAAAGGGCATGTGCTAGAGGCATCAGAACCCTGCCCGGCCATACCCACCGTGCTCCTGCCCAGTGCCCCTGCTTCTCCCAGATCCCACGCAGACCTGTGCGTGCACAGCCCTGAACCTGGGTCAGTGACCCGTCCCTGCAGGGTCTCAGGATCAACCCTGGGCAGAAGGGTGCAGCCCCCACACTCCGTCCCACCTAGCCAGCCTTAACCTGGGGTGTGAACATGACCTGCCCAACAGGCATCTGACCCCTCATCAGCCTGCTCCTGCTCCGGGCATCTCCACCCCCGATGAGCTCTCTTTACACACACACGCACACATGCACACACACACACACACACACACACACACACACACACGGAGGAGACCGAGGCCTACACGGTCAGTCAGAAGGTGTGGGGCTACCTGACTCTGAGCCTCCCGGTGTCACCTTTTGATTCTTTTTGCCAAAGGGCCAGAGTCGTCGGGGAAGCCTGACACGACCTGCGCAGTGGGGGGACGTGTTTGGCGGGCGAGCTCTCCTCTGCCTGCATCCTCTGGGCTTCGGTAGGCAGCAGCAGAACATGTCGCTTCCTTCAGGATCTGCCCAGAAATGAGCTGGGCCGGGGGGTTTTCTCTGGAATGTGGGTGCCTGGATACGTGGGTTCCAAGTCCATTGGGCTCTGTCGTCAGGGAAGTGAGGTCACCACTGCCTGGGGGCTCCTTACCGGACTTCCTGCTCCCACCAGAGCTCCCTGAGGGCGCCCCTCCCCCAGCTGCTCAAGGCTCCCCCTCCACCCCGTGCCCTGTCCATCCAGTGACCCCCACACAGCCTCCCCACAGCCCCTGGGAGGCCTGGGTGCAGCTGTTGTCCCCGCTGGGAGGGCCCAGAGCTGGGTTCAGACCGGGCTCCTGCTCCTGCCCAGGACTGTGAGCCCGCACACACCCTGTGGCTCTCAGGGCCTCCCCAGTCTCCCCGTCTGCACACTGGGGGTGTCCTGGCTTCTCCTGCTAGGGATGGCATCAGGGGTAGGAGCCCTGCATACGTTCCATCCCCGCTCTCCCAGGAGGCTGGTGCACACCCTTGGCCAGGCACGGGTGAGCCAGGGGCTGGCCGGGGGCATGGAACACAGCCCCGAGGGGCCTGGATCTGCTCTGGGATCCAGGCAAAGGCACCGTCCTCCTGCCTGTTTCCCATCCCCCGTGGCAAGGTTGCAGTGCATGGCTTCTGCCCTTGGTGACACAGGCTTCCCGGGGCTCCCATTAGGTGGAGGTCCAAGGGCCTTGTCTGTGCCCATGTGCTGGCCAGCCCCCATAGGGGACCCCGGGCATTCCCGAATCCGTCCTCCCAGGGTGGATGGCCCGTGGGACTGAGAAGGGGACACAATGTTTGGCTGCCATTTCCCAGCCGTTGGAGGAAAGTCTGGGACTTCTCCTGGTTCCCTCTCTCCTGGGTTCAGTGTCTGTGTCTGTCTCTGTCTTTGTCTCTGTGCCTGCGTCTGTCTCTGTTCGTGGGTGTCTCCCAGGAGCCGGATCTGTGGGCTCCAGGGCTGAGGGGAGAAACCTCCGAAGTCTCCCTTGTCCCTGTTTCCCTCTCCTGGGCTGGTGCTCGCTTCCTTGCTAAGTAAGGCCTTCTCACCCCGAGCAGAGCTCTGACTCTGGAACCTCTTCCCAGTGGGGACCCTGCGGCCGCAACAAGGAGGCTCCTGCCCTGGGTCCCCAGACCAGGGGTCCAGTGCTCTGCCACATTCTGCAAGCCCACAAGGTCAGCCCCGCGAGTCCCCAGGCTGTCTTCTGCTCAGAAGGACCTCGAGGGAGTCCAGAGCATTTTCCCAAGACTGGGAGCACAGTGGGTCAGGGATAGAGATTCAAGGCCAACAGGCTCTTCTGCAAGCCTGAGGGAGACTAGGGACACCCTGTCTCTATGGCCCCACTGATAGAAGAGGAAGGGGAGGCCTTCGGTGCTGTAGCCCTGTCCACACTGGGGGTGGGGGGTGCCTCTTCCTACTTCCAGTAGTCCAGGGTGGTGATGGACACCAGGCCCCAGACCCTGTCCCCACCCAGTGCCCTGGCAAAGCCCCTGGGCCCCTTGGGGACCCCTTGACCATCAGCCTGTCCCGTCTCCCCTCCCCATGCTTTGGATCTCGGTCCTTGCCAGGAGTCCTGATGCCCCCGACCCCATGGCCCAGCTGTCTCCAACCTCTTACTTCTTTCCCCCTTGTTACCCACCATTTTCCCAGGGTGTCTCCCCCTCTGACCCCTATCTGGGCAGAGTGGGGTGTGTATGCGTGTGTGTGTGTGTGTGTGTGTGCGCGCGCGCACACACACACACACACACACGCACGCTCAGACACATATGCCTCTAGCTGTCTGGGGATGCCCGAGGTCATGTCCCCACATGGGATGGGGTGAGTAGCTCTCCCCAAGCATCTGAGGAGCTCTCACCCTCAAAGCAAACCTCATGGGAGGATCAGGAATTGCCTAGGCCTGGAGGGAAGCTCTGCCCCTTGGACTCTGTACCCGATTTTTGTCCTGGGCCAGTCGCTGCCTCTCTTGAGCCCAGGTTCCCAACTGACCCTGAGGGTTGGACATGGAAATGCTTGAACCTGGCCTTTGCTCCAGGGGTAGGTGGAGGTGGAGGAAAGGTGCACCAGGCACCCAGACCTCCATTCCGAGAGGGCCAGGTGTGCCCAGGAGCCCTGCACACAGCACCTGTCCCCTGACCCAGCCTTGTGGTGGATGCGGACCCACCATGGCGCTGTCCCCGACTGGTCCCCCATGTTCCCTCACCACTGCCAAGTCCTCTGTGGCCGCAAAGTCTGCTGAGCCCCGGAACCGTGCCTATCCTGGGAAGCAAGGCTCAGGGTGCCAGGCCAGGCGGGTTGGACATCTGGGGATGCAAAGGTCATCGAGTACCCCCCACCCAGCTGGCCTGGAATTCAGAATCCGTCCCAGGGTCCTGCTCAATGCGGGCTTGAGCCAGAGGACTTGGAGACGTCAGTGGAGGCCAAGTCAGGGCAGGGAGCTCAGTGGGCCCCTTCCACTTCTCTCTCCCTCTGCTGGGTCTTCCTGGGTGTTCCCTGGGACAGAGGTCCAGCCTGTCCTTGGATAGAGCCCTGGCTTGAGTCGGTGGGTGGGCAGGAGGACAGGGAAGGTTCGGGGTTGAGTTAGGGGTTTGGGTTAGGGTTAGGGTTAGGGTTAGGGCCAGGTTCAGGGTCAGGCTCAGGGCAGGGTTAGGGTTAGGGTCAGGGTTAGGTTTAAGGACTGGGTCAAGGTCAGGGTCAGGGTTCAGGTCAGGGCCAGGGTTAGGGTTAGGGTCAAAGTCAGGGTTCAGTTTAGGTGCCAGTTTAGGGTAGGGTCAGGGTTAGGGTTAGGTTCAGGGTCAGGGTAGGGTCAGGGTTAGGGTTTTGGGTTCGGGTTCGTGTTAGGGTTAGGGTTGTGGTTAGGATAGGGATAGACAGGTTGAGGGTCAGGGTTAGGGTAGGGTTTGGGGTTGGGGTTAGGGTTAGAATCAGGGTTAGGTTTAGGGTCAGGGTCCTTGTTAGGGTCAGGGTCAGGGTTAGGGTTAGGGTCTGGGTCGTGGTCAGTGTTATGGTCAGGGTCAGTGTTAGTGTTAGGGTCAGGGCCTACGTCAGGGTTAGGGTAAGTTTTAGGTTTAGGGTTAGGGTTAGGGTTAGTGTTAGGGTCAGGTCCAGGGTCGGGTTACGGTACGTTTTAGGGTTAGGGTCAGTGTTAGGGTCAGGGTCAGGGTTAGGACCAAGGTTAGTGTTAAGCTCAGGGTTTGGTTTAGGGACTGGGTCAGGGTCAGGGTCAGTGTTCTCGTCAGGGCCAGGGTTAGGTTTTCGGTCAGAGTCAGGGTTCAGTTCAGGTTCCAGTTTAGGGCCCGGTCAGGGTCAGGTTTGGTGTTAGGGTCAGGGTCAGGCTTAGGGGCAGGGTTAGGTTTAGGGACTGGGCCAGGGTCAGTGTCCGGGTTCAGGTCACGGCCAGGGTCAGGCTGAGGGCCAGGGTCAGGATTCCGTTTAGGTTCCAGTTTAGGGTCAGGGTCACGGTTAGGGTTAGGTTTAGGGTCAGGCTTAGGGTTTGGGTTACGGTTAGGGTTAGTGTTAGAGTCGGGGTTAGGGTAGGGTTAAACAGGGTTAGGGTTAGGGTTAGGCTTGGGGTTAGGGTTAGGCTTAGAATCAGGGTTAGGTTTATGGTCAGGGTCCCTGTTAGGGTCCGCGTTAGGGTTAGGGTTAGGGTCAGGGTCCTGGTCAATGTTACGGTCAGGGTTAGGGTCAGGGTCAGGGTTAGTGTTAGGGTCAGGGCCAGGGTCAGGTTTAGGGTACGTTTTAGGGTTAGGGTCTGGGTTAGGGTCAGGGTCAGGGTTAGGACCAGGGTTTGGCTTACGCTCTGGGTTAGGTTTAGGGGCTAGGTCAGGGTCAGGGTCAGGGTTCTGGTCACGGCCAGGGTTCGGTTTTCGGTCAGAGTCAGGGTTCAGTTCAGGTTCCAATCTAGGGTCAGGGTCAGGGTTAGGGTTAGCTTCAGGGTGACGGTTAGGGTTTGGGGTTAGGGTTAGCGTTAGTGGTAAGGTTGGTGTTCGGGTAGGGTGAGACTGGCTTAGGTTCAGGGTTTGGGTTAGGGTAGGCGTTATGGTTTACTTAGAATCAGGGATACGTTTAGGGTCATTGTTGTCGGTGTTATGTTCAGGATAAAGGTTAGGCTCACCGTCAGGGTCAGGCTTAGGTTTAGGGTCAGGGTCAGGGTCAGTGTTAGGGTCAGCGTTTGTGTCTGGGTTAGGGTCAGGGTCAGCATCAGGGTGTGGTTAGGGTTAGGGTCAGGCTCACAGTCAGGGTCCGGGTCAGGGTTAGGGTTAGGGTTAGGGTTAGGGTTCGGGTTCGGGTTCGGGTTTGGGTTCAGGTTTAGGATTTGAGGTTAGGGTTTGGGTTTGCGTTGAGGTTCGGTGTTAGGGTTATGGGTTAGGGTTCGGGTTCCGGGTCACATTCGGCTTAGTATTAGGGTTCTGGTTCGGGTTAAGATTAGGCCCTGCATGGGGGCTCGGGGCTGGTCCATCTGTCCTCCCAGTGCTGACCTTCCTTGTCCTTGGCCGTCTGACATCCTGGTTCCTCTCTACGTCCTCCTTAAAGTATTATGAATGTCCCCAGGAGTAGGGTGGCAGGAGTGGGGTTCAGGAGGGCCTGCCGCGATCCTGTGTCCCAGACAACACTGAGAAAGGAGCCCCAGGACATTGTGTCATGAGGACTGGGATGAGGATCCCCTCCATCTCCCTGGGCATGAACACTGTTCCATTCCCTGCTGTCTCACCATTGTGCCCAATCCTACTGAAAACACATCTGTGACCCACCGAGCGAGAGTTTCTGGGGGTGAGTCCCAGGCTGAGCCCTGCTAGGTGACAGGTGCACCTGTGGCCTGGGATGGGTGCCGCTCACGGTTGTCTCAGACAGGGGTGCCCGTCCGCCTTCTCTCCAGGGGCCCTGCATCGGACCTCTGCTTCCTCACGTTCTCCCCAGGGCTGCTGGTCCCCAGACCAGACACCTGCCAGTCGGAGGGTGACCAGCACTGCCTCCCCAGGGTTTCCTTTGCCTGAGTCCTTCCCCGGGAGCTCCTGCATCTCCTGACACACACTCCCTGTGTGCCTCTCCTCCCCCTTGAACTTGCACGTGTCTAGTCTCTGTCCCTGTCTCTGTCCCTGTGGGACCCAGAGACTTGGAGCATGGAGTGGAGCAGACCCATGGGAGACCTTTCTCTGGTCTAGGGTTGTGAGCGATGCTTTTGCGCTCCGCAGTGTGTCTTCCAGCTTTCTGCATTTCCCTGGTTTCTGTGTGGGCCACAGGAGGAAACCGCCGTGTCCTGTCTGGGGCCCGACTGTGGTGTCCCAGCAGGAACAGGGGCCTTGGCCCCGAGACTGTGCCCAGAATTCCTAAAGGGGTCCCTAGGATGACATCTCCTCTGTAATCCATTGGGCATCTCAACAACCAAGAAGGGAAATTCTATGTCAAACAGAGAGAAGAAACAAAAACCAAACCTAACCAAACCAAACCAAACCCCAAACAAGGGCCCTTTGAAAATAGGTGCAGACACAAAGGCACCTATTGAGGGATTCCACTTCCAGAAACCTCCAGAACACGTGCAGGAACCGCTTGGGGCTTGCGAGGGGCCAGGCTGGGGAAACAATGGGCAGGAGGGCTTGGGCTCAGGGTCTCCTCCTTTGGGGAAGGAGATAGCCTGCAACGATGCTCTGGGGCGTGGTGGCACAGCCTTGGGAGTGCACTTCATGCTCATGACGTGTTCCAGGGAAAACAAGAACTTTTATTTAAAATAAATAATACACGGCATAGAGGAGATGGACGGCGGCGAGAACGCTGACTCCATACAGGAGAGGAAGGACACAAGGCGAGGGGATGGAACATTCTGGGGGGATGTCGGGGTCAGGGGATGGACCTGACGGCATTTTTCTGGGGAGATCTCCCCGCAGAGTTGTGGGCTCTGGATGCGGGTCTGGGAGTCCCGCAGGAGAAGGTGTTGGGGCAGGGGTTGGGCTAGGGGCGGGGACAGGGTCAGCAGTAGTGGCCGGTACAGGATCCAGAGCAGGAGCTGGGTCAGAGGCAGGAACAGGTGCCCAGGCAAGGGCAGGGAAAGGAGCAGGAGCAAAGGAGAGGGACTGGGTCTGGGGCGGGAACAGGGGCCTAGGCAAGGCCAGGGGAAGGGGCAGTGGTCCTGGCAGAGCCAGGGGAAGGGATGGTGGCAGTAGAAGGGCGAAGACACAGGGGCAGGGCTGGGTCTGGGGCAGGAACAGGGGTCCAGGCAGGGAAAGTGGAGGCCTTCCTGGCAGGGGCAGGGGCAGGGGCAGTGGCAGGAGCAGGGGCAGGGGCAAGACCAGGGTTAGGACCTGGGTCTGGGGCAGGTGCAGGGGCAGTGGCCCTGGCAGGGAAAGGAGAATGGACAGGGGCAGAGGCAAGGGCAGACGCAGGGGCAGGAAATGGGGCAAGTGCCTTGGTGATGACTGGTGCAGGGTCAAGGGCAGGAGCTGGGTCTGGGGCAGGAACAGGGGCACAGGCAGGGGAAAGGGAGGCCGTCCTGGCAGGGGCACGGGAAGGGGCAGGGGAAAGGGCAGGTACAGGGTTAGGGCCTGGGTCTGGGGCCGGTGCAGGGGCAGGTGCTGGGGCAGTGGCCCTGGCAGGGAAAGGCGAAGGGATAGGGGCGGGGGAAGGGGCAGGGGCAGGGGCAGGAGCTGGGGCAAGGGCAGGGGTGATGGCCTGGGCGAGGTCAAGGGCAGGAGCTGGGTCTGGGGCGGGAACAGGGGCCCAGGGAGGGGTCGGGGAAGGGGTGGGACCAAGGGAGGATCTGGGTCAAGGCCCAGAACAGGAGCACAGGCAGGAGCAGGGGAAGTGGGAGTCGCTCTGGCAGGGGCAGGGCAAGGGGGAGCGGCAGGAGCAGGGGTGGGGGCAGGAGCAGGAGCAGGAGCCAGCTCTCCCCGGACAGCATCAGCATCTTTGTGGGCAGGCGCCCGGGCACCTGTGGGCTCCCGGTCTCCCGCCGAAGTGACTCCAGACACCATGTGCCCCTCCGGAGTTGCTGAAGTTGGGAGCTGGTCTAGCTCCTCCACTGGAGAAGCTGGGAGAGGAGAGAAGGTCACCCGCGGGCCTGCCTATCCCTGTGGCTTTGCAGAGACAGAGCCCAGCCCGGGGCCTCCCGGAGAAGCCGCAGCCACGAAGGAACCCTCCCCGGGACGTCTCCCCGAATGCAGTCCACCCCCTGGGTGCTCCGAGCCAAGTCGAGGCTCCGGGCCCCACACCGGCCTGTGGGGGCTTCTCCCTGTGGGGCCCAGCACCGACCCCTCCCCACACAGCCACAGGCACCCCACCCCAGGCTTCTCACCCTCGGACTTGGCCTCCGTGGGCTCCGTGTCCAGGACCGCAGTGCAGTGGAGTACCGCGGGCAGTGGTCTGGGAGGTAGCGAGGGCCTTCCCAGGACCGGGGACTCCGGGGTCGGGGAGGGGTGCGTGTCTTCCCGCCTCCTTCCTAGTTCATCCGTGGCCTGCCAAGGCAGAGACGGGGAGTGTGCAAGAGGCGTCAGAGCCCTGCCCGGCCATACCCACCGTGCTCCTGCCCAGTGCCCCTGCTTCTCCCAGATCCCACGCAGACCTGTGCGTGCACAGCCCCGCACCTGGGTCAGTGACCTGGCCTTGACGGTCTCTGGATCAACCCTGGACAGAAGGGTGCAGCCCCCACACTCCGTCCCATGACCTGCCCCACCAGGCATCTGACCCCTCATCAGCCTGCTCCTGCTTGGGGCGTCTCCACCCCCCATGAGCTCTCTTTACACACACACACACACACACACACACACACACACACACACATCCACACATGGGGAGGAGCCCTAGGCCTACACGGGTCGGTCAGAAGGTGTGGGGCCTTCTGACTTGAGCCTCCCGGTATCACCTTTTGATTCTTTTTGCCAAAGGGCCAGAGTCGTCGGGGAAGCCTGACACGACCTGCGCAGTGGGGGGACGAGTCTGGCGGGCGAGCTCTCCTCTGCCTGCATCCTCTGGGCTTCGGTAGGCAGCAGCAGAACATGGCGCTTCCTTCAGGATCTGCCCAGAAATGAGCTGGGCAGGGGGGTTTTCTCTGGAATGTGGGTGCCTGGATACGTGGGTTCCAATTCCGTTGGGCTGTGTCGTCAGGGAAGTGAGGTCACCACTGCCTGGGGGCTCCTTCCCGGACTTCCTGCTCCCACCAGAGCTCCCTGAGGGTTAGGGTTAGGGTTAGGGTTAGGGTTAGGGTTAGGGTTAGGGTTAGGGTTTGGGTTTAGGTTTAGGGTTAGTGTTAGGGTCAGGGTCAGGTTCACGGTCAGGGTTAGGCTTAGGGTCAGAGTCAGGGTTTAGTTAGGTTCCAGTATAGGGTCAGGTCGGGGTTAGGGTTAGGGTTACGGTCAGGGTGAGGTTTAGTGTCAGGTTTAGGGTTTGGGGTTAGGGTTAGGTTTAGTCTTAGGGTTGGGGTTAGGGTAGGGTTAGACAGTGTTAGGGTCAGGGTTAGGGCTAGTGTAGGGGTTAGGGTTAGGTTTAGATTCAGGGTTAGGTTTAGGGTCAGGATCCGTTTTAGGGTCCGGTTCAGGGTGAGGTTAAGGGTCAGCGTCATCGGTGTTACGGTCAGGGTTTGGGTCAGGCTCACTGTCAGGGTCAGGGTCAGTGTTAGGGTTAGGGTTTGTTTCTTGGTTAGGGTCAGGGTCAGCTTTAGGGTATGGTTAGGTTTGGGTTAGGCTCACAGTCAGGGTCTGGGTTAGGGTTAGGATTAGGGTTATGGTTAGGGTTAGGGTTAGGATTTTGGGTTAGGGTTGGTGTTAGGGTCAGGGTCAGGTTCACGGTCAGGGTCAGGCTTACGGTCAGAGTCAGGGTTTAGTTAGGCTCCAGTATAGGGTCAGGTCAGGGTTAGGGTTAGGGTTAGGTTCAGGGTCAGGTTTAGGGTTTGGGGTTAGGGTTAGGTTTAGTCTTAGGGTTGGGGTTAGGGTAGGGTTAGACAGTGTTAGGGTCAGGGTTAGGGCTAGTGTAGGCGTTAAGGTTAGGCTTAGAATCAGGGTTAGGTTTAGGGTCAGGATCCGTGTTAGGGTCCGGTCAGGGTGAGGTTTAGGGTCAGCGTCATCGGTGTTACGGTCAGGGTTTGGGTGAGGCCCACCGTCAGGGTCAGGGTCAGTGTTAGGGTCAGTGTTTGTTTCTTGGTTATGGTCAGGGTCAGCTTCAGGGTATGGTTAGGGTTGCGTCAGGCTCACAGTCAGGGTCCGCGTCAGGGTTAGGAGTTACTGTTATGGTTAGGGTTAGGGTTAGGGTGTGGTTTAGGGTGTGGGTTAGGGTGTGGGTTAGGGTCATGGTCAGGATCAGGGTCCGGTCATGGTCAGGGTCATGTTTAGGCTTTGGGTCAGAGTCAGGGTTCAGTTTGGTTCCAGTTTAGGGTCAGGGTCAGGGTTAGGGTTAGGTTCAGGGTCAGGGTTAGGGTCCGGGTTAGGGCTTGTGGTTAGGATTGGGGTTAGTGTTAGGTTTGGGGTTAGGGTAGGGTGAGACAGGGTTAGGTTCAGTGTTAGGGCTAGTGTATGGATTAGGGTTAGGTTTAGAATCAGGGTTAGGTTTAGGGTCAGGATCCGTGTTAGGGTCCGGGTCAGGGTGAGGTTTAGGGTCAGCGTCATTTGTGTTACGGTCAGGGTTAGGGTCAGGCTCACCGTCAGCGTCAGGGTCAGTGTTAGGGTCAGGGTTTGTTTCTTGGTTAGGGTCAGGGTCAGCTTCAGGGTATGGTTAGGTTTAGGGTCAGGCTCACAGTCAGGGTCCTGGTCAGGGTTAGGTGTTAGTGTTAGGGTTAGGGTTCGGGTTTGGGTTCAGGTTTGCGATTTGAGGTTAGGGTTTGGGTTCGCGTTGAGTTTCAGTGTGAGGGTTATGGTTTAGGGTTCGGGTTCCGGTTCAGATTCGGCTTAGTATTAGTGTTCTGGTTCGGGTTAGGATTAGGCCCTGCATGGTGGCTCGGGGCTGGTCCATCTGTCCTCCCAGTGCTGACCTTCCTTGTCCTTGGCCCTCTGTCATCCTGGATCCTCTCTACGTCCTCCTTAAACTATTATGAATGTCCCCAGGAGCAGGGTGGCAGGAGTGGGGTCTCAGAGGGGCTGCCTCGATCCTGTGCCTCAGACAACACTGAGAAAGGAGCCCCAGGACATTGTGTCAGGAGGACGGGGATGAGGATCCCCTCCATCTCCTTGGGCACGAACACTGTTCCATTCCCTGCTGTCTCACCACTGCTGTGCCCAATACTACTGAAAACACATCCGTGGCCAATCGAGCCAGAGTTTCTGGGGGAGAGTCCCAGGCTGAGCCCTCCTAGGTGATAGGTGGGCCTGTGGCCTGGGATGGGTGCCGCTCACTGTTGTCTCAGACAGGGGTGCCCGTCCGCCTTCTCTCCAGGGGCCCTGCATCGGACCTCTGCTTCCTCACGTTCTCCCCAGGGCTGCTGGTCCCCAGACCAGACACCTGCCAGTCTGAGGGTGACCAGCACTGCCTCCCCAGGGTTTCCTTTGCCTGAGTCCTTCCCCGGGAGCTCCTGCATCTCCTGACACACACTCCCTGTGTGCCTCTCCTCCCCCTTGAACTTGCACGTGTCTAGTCTCTGTCCCTGTCTCTGTCCCTGTGGGACCCAGAGACTTGGAGCATGGATTGGAGCAGACCCATGGGAGACCTTTCTCTCTGGCCTAGGGTTGTGAGCGATGCTTTTTGCGCTCCGCGGTGTGTCTTCCAGCTTTCTGCATTTCCCTGGTTTCTGTGTGGGCCACAGGAGGAAACAGCCGTGTCCTGTCTGGGGACCGACTGTGGTGTCCCAGCAGGAACAGGGGCCTTGGCCCCGAGATTGTGCCCAGAATTCCTAAAGGGGTCCCTAGGATGACATCTCCTCTGTAATCCATTGGGCGTCTCAACATCCAAGAAGGGAAATTCTATGTCAAACAGAGAGAAGAAACAAAAACCAAACCTAACCAAACCCCAAACAAGGGCCCTTTGAAAATAGGTGCAGACACAAAGGCACCTATTGAGGGATTCCACTTCCAGAAACCTCCAGAACACGTGCAGGAACAGGAAGAGAAAGCAGCTTAGGGCTTGCGAGGGGCCAGGCTGGGGGGAAGAATGGGCAGGAAGGCTTGGGCTCAGGGTCTCCTCCTTTGGGGAAGGAGATAGCCTGCAACGATGTTCTGGGGCGTGGTGGCACAGCGTTGGGAATGCACTTCATGCTCATGACGTGTTCAAGGGAAAACAAGAACTTTTATTTAAAATAAATAATACACGGCATAGAGGAGATGGACGGCGGCGAGAACGGTGACTCCATACAGGAGAGGAAGAACACAAGGAGGGGGGATGAAACATTCTGGGGGGATGTCGGGGTCAGGGGATGGAACTGACGGCATTTTTCTGGGAAGATCTCCCCGCAGAGCTGTGGGCTCTGGATGCGGGTCTGGGAGGCCCGCAGGAGAAGGTGTTGGGACAGGGGTTGGGCTAGGAGCGGAGACAGGGTCAGCAGTAGTGGCCGGTGCAGGATCCAGAGCAGGAGCTGGGTCAGAGGCAGGAACAGGAGCCCAGGCAAGGGCAGGGAAAGGAGCAGGAGCAAAGGAGAGGGACTGGGTCTGGGGCGGGAACAGGGGGCCTAGGCAGGGCCAAGGGGAAGGGGCAGTGGTCCTGGCAGGGCCAGGGAAGGGATGGCGGCAGTTGAAGGGGAAGACGCAGGGCAGGGGCAGGGGCTGGGTCTGGGGCAGGAACAGGGGTCCAGGCAGGGAAAGTGGAGGCCTTCCTGGCAGGGGCAGGGCCAGGGCCAGGGGCAGGGCCAGGGGCAAGACCAGGGCTAGGACCTGGGTCTGGGGCAGGTGCAGGGGCAGGTGGCCCTGGCAGGGAAAAGGAGAAAGTGACAGGGGCAGGGGCAGGGGCAGACGCAGGGGCAGGGGAAGGGGCAGGAGCAGGAACTGGGGCAAGTGCATTGGGTGATGACTGGTTCAGGGTCAAGGGCAGGAGCTGGGTCTGGGGTGGGAGCATGGGTCTAGGCAGGGCCAGGGGAAGGGGCAGTGGGTCCTGGCAGGGCCAGGGGAAGGAATGGCAGCAGTTGAAGGGGAAAACGCAGGGACAGGGCCTGGGTCTGGGGCAGAAACAAAGGGAGGCATTCCTGGCAGGGAACGGGGAGGCCTTTCCTGGCAGACGCAGGGGCAGGGGCAGGGCCAGGGGCAAGACCAGGGGTATGACCTGGGTCTGGGTCAGGTGCAGGGGCAGTGGCCCTGGCAGGGAAAAGAGAAAGGACAGGGGCAGGGGCAGACGCAGGGGCAGGGGCAGGGGAAGGGGCAGGAGCAGGAGCAGGAGCAGGAGCAGGAGCAGGAACGGAGGCAAGTGCCTTGGTGATGACTGGTGCAGGGTCAAGGGCAGGAGCAGGGTCTGGGGCAGGAACAGGGGCACCGGCAGGGAAAGAGGAGGTGGTCCTGGCAGGGGCAGGGGCAGGGGCAGGGGCAGGGGCAGGGGCAGGGGCAGGGGCAAGAACAGGGTTAGGATTTGGGTCTGCGGCAGGTGTAGGGGCAGGTGCAGGGGCAGGACCTGGGTCTGGGGCACGTGCCGGGGCAGGTGCAGGGGCAGTGGCCCTGTCAGGGACAGGAGACGGGATAGGAGCAGGGGAATGGGCAGGGGCAGGAGCTGGGGCAAGGGCTGGGGTGATGGCCTGGGCCAGGTCAAGGGCAGGAGCTGGGTCTGGGGCGGGAACAGGGGCCTAGGCAGGGCCAGCGGGGAAGGGGCAGTGGTCCTGGCAGGGCCAGGGGAAGGGATGGCGGCAGTTGAAGGGGAAGACGCAGGGACAGGGCCTGGGTCTGGGGCAGGAACAGGGAAAGTGGAGGCCTTCCTGGCAGGGGCAGGGGCAGGGGCAGGGCCAGGGGCAAGACCAGGGCTAGGACCTGGGTCTGGGGCAGGTGCAGGGGCAGTGGCCCTGGCAGGGAAAAGAGAAAGGACAGGGGCAGGGGCAGACGCAGGGGCAGGGGCAGGGGAAGGGGCAGGAGCAGGAGCAGGAGCAGGAGCAGGAGCAGGAACGGAGGCAAGTGCCTTGGTGATGACTGGTGCAGGGTCAAGGGCAGGAGCTGGGTCTGGGGCAGGAACAGGGGCCCCGGCAGGGAAAGAGGAGGCCTTCCTGGCAGGGGCAGGGCAGGGGCAGGGGCAGGGGGCAAGAACAGGGTAAGGATTTGGGTCTGCAGCAGGTGTAGGGGCAGGTGCAGGGGCAGGACCTGGGTCTGGGGCACGTGCCGGGGCAGGTGCAGGGGCAGTGGCCCTGTCAGGGACAGGAGACGGGATAGGAGCAGGGGAATGGGCAGGGGCAGGAGCTGGGGCAAGGGCTGGGGTGATGGGCCTGGCCAGTCAAGGGCAAGGGCAGGAGCTGGGTCTGGGGCGGGAACAGGGGCCTAGGCAGGGCCAGGGGAAGGGGCAGTGGTCCCTGGCAGGGCCAGGGGAAGGGATGGCGGCAGTTGAAGGGGAAGACGCAGGGACAGGGCCTGGGTCTGGGGCAGGAACAGGGAAAGTGGAGGCCTTCCTGGCAGGGGCAGGGGCAGGGGCAGGGGCAGACGCAGGGGCAGGGGCACGGCCAGGGGCAAGACCCTGGGTCTGGGGTAGGTCCTGGGTCTGGGGCAGGTGCAGGGGCAGTGGCCCTGGCAGGGGAAAAGAGCAAAGGACAGGGGCACGGGCAGGGTCAAGCAAGGGCATGGGCAGGGGAAGGGGCAGGAGCAGGAGCAGGAGCAGGAGCAGGGTAGCAGGGGTCGCAGGGCAGCAGGAACGGGGGCACGTGCCTTGGTGATGACTGGTGCAGGGTCAAGGGCAGGAGCTGGGTCTGGGGGGCAGGGGCACACGGGCACCGGAAGGGAAAGAGGAGGCCTTCCTGGCAGGGGTTTACCGGCAGTGGAAAGTGGAGCCTTCCAGGCAGGGGCACGGGAAGTGGCAGGGGAAAGGGCAGGAACAGGGTTAGGACCTGGGTCTGGGGCCGGTGCAGGGGCAGGTGCCTGGGCAGTGGCCCTGGCAGGGAAAGGCGAAGGGATAGGGGCGGGGGCAGGGGCAGGGGCAGGAGCTGGGGCAAGGGCTGGGGTGATGGCCTGGGCGAGGTCAAGGGCAGGAGCTGGGTCTGGGGAGGGAACAGGGGCCCAGGGAGGGGTCGGGGAAGGGGTGGGACCAAGGGAGGATCTGGGTCAAGGGCCAGAACAGGAGCACAGGCAGGGGCAGGGGAAGTGGGAGTCGCTCTGGCAGGGGCAGGGGCAGGGGGAGCGGCAGGAGCAGGGGCAGGAGCAGGAGCAGGAGCCAGCTCTCCCCGGACAGCATCAGCATCTTCGTGGGCAGGCGCCCGGGCACCTGTGGGCTCCCGGTCTCCCGCCGAAGTGACTCCAGACACCATGTGCCCCTCCGGAGTTGCTGAAGTTGGGAGTGGAGAAGCTGGGAGAGGAGAGAAGGTCCCCCGCGGGCCTGCCTCTCCCTGTGGCTTTGCAGAGACAGAGCCCAGCCCGGGGCCTCCCGGAGAAGCCGCAGCCACGAAGGAACCCTCCCCGGGACGTCTCCCCGAATGCAGTCCACCCCCTGGGTGCTCCGAGCCAAGTCGAGGCTCCGGGCCCCACACCGGCCTGTGGGGGCTTCTCCCTGTGGGGCCCAGCACCGACCCCTCCCCACACAGCCACAGGCACCCCACCCCAGGCTTCTCACCCTCGGACTTGGCCTCCGTGGGCTCCGTGTCCAGGACCGCAGTGCAGTGGAGTACCGCGGGCAGTGGTCTGGGAGGTAGCGAGGGCCTTCCCAGGACCGGGGACTCCGGGGTCGGGGAGGGGTGCGTGTCTTCCCGCCTCCTTCCTAGTTCATCCGTGGCCTGCCAAGGCAGAGACGGGGAGTGTGCAAGAGGCGTCAGAGCCCTGCCCGGCCATTACCCACCGTGCTCCTGCCCAGTGGCCCCTGCTTCTCCCAGATCCCACGCAGACCTGTGCGTGCACAGCCCCGCACCTGGGTCAGTGACCTGGCCTTGCACGGTCTCTCAAACTGGATCAACCCTGGGCAGAAGGGTGCAGCCCCCCACACTCCGTCCCATGACCTGCCCACCAGGCATCTGACCCCTCATCAGCCTGCTCCTGCTTGGGGCGTCTCCACCCCCCATGAGCTCTCTTTACACCACACACACACACACGCACACACACACACACATCCACCCACGGGGAGGAGCCCCTAGGCCTACAAACGGGTCGGTCAGAAAGCGTGTGGGGCCGTCTGACTTGAGCCTCCCGGTATCACCCTTTTGATTCTTTTTGCCAAAGGGCCAGAGTCGTCGGGGAAGCCTGACACGACCTGCGCAGTGGGGGGACGTGTCTGGCGGGTTGCGAGCTCCGGAGCTCTCAGCCTGCCTGCATCCTCTGGGCTTCGGTAGGCAGCAGCAGAACATGGCGCTTCCTTCAGGATCTGCCCAGAAATGAGCTGGGCAGGGGGTTTTCTCTGGAATGTGGGTGCCTGGATACTTGGGTTCCAATTCCGTTGGGCTGTGTCGTCAGGGAATGGAGGTCACCACTGCCTGGGGGCTCCTTCCCGGACTTCCTGCTCCCACCAGAGCTCCCTGAGGTTAGGGTTCGGGTTTAGGGTTAGGGTTTGGGTTTAGGTTTAGGGTTAGCTGTTAGGGTCAGGGTCAGGGTTCAATCCCGGTCAGGGTTAGGACTTAGGTCTCAGAGTCAGGGTTTAGTTAGGTTCCAGTAATAGGGTCCAGGTCGGGGTTAGGGTTAGGGTTACGGTCAGGGTTGAGGTTAGGGTCGGTTTAGGGTTGGGGTTAGGGTTAGGTTTAGTCGTAGCTGGGTTGGGGTTAGGGTAGGGTTAGACAGTGTTAGGGTCAGGGTTAGGGCTAGTGTAGGGGTTAGGTTAGGTTTAGATTCAGGGTTTAGGTTTAGGGTCAGGATCCGTGTTAGGGTCCGGTTCAGGGTGAGGTTTAAGGTCAGCGTCATTCGGTGTTACGGTCAGGGTTTGGGTCAGGCTCACTGTCAGGGTCAGGGTCAGTGTTAGGGTTTAGGGTTTTGTTTTCTTGGTTGGGTCAGGGGGTCCGCTTTCAGGGTATGGTTAGGTTTGGGTTCAGGCTCACAGTCAGGGTCTGGGTTAGGGTTAGGGTTAGGGGTTAGGTAGGGTTAGGGTTTGGGGTTTAGGGTTAGGGTTAGGGTTAGGGTTAGGGTTTAGGTTTTAGGGTTAGGGTTAAGGGTTTAGGGTTAGGGTTAGGGGTTTTAGGGTTAGGGTTAGGGTTAGGGTTTGTTTGGGTTCAGTTAGGGTTAAAGGGTTAGGTTTGGGGTAGGGTCAGGGTTCACGTTCACGGTCAGGGAGGGGAAGGCTTACGGTCAAAGTCCAGGGTTTAGTTTTACGGGGCAGTAGGGTAGGGTCAGGTCAGGGTTAGGGTTAGGTTAGGGTTCAGGGTCAAGCAGGTTGTTAGGTTTTGGGGTTAGGGTTAGGTTAAGTCTTTAGGTTGGGGTTAGGGTAGGGTTAGACAGTGTTAGGGTCAGGTTCGGGCTAGTGTAGGGGGTTAGGGTTAGGTTTTAGGAATCAGGGTTAGGTTTAGGGTCAGGACTCCGTGTTAGGGTCCGGTTGTAGGGTTAGGTTAGGGGTTAGTTGAGTCATCGGTGGTTACGGTCAGGGTTTTTGGGTCAGGGGTCACCGGTCAGGGCAGGGTCAGTGTTAGGGTTTCAGGGTTTGTTTCTTCTAGTTAGGGTCAGGGTTACTTCGGTGTTAAGGGTTCAGTGTTTGGTTATCCTAGGGTTTCCGGGTTCTTAAGGGTTAGGGTTAGGGGTTAGGGTTAGGGTTAGGGTTAGGGGTTCTGGTAGGGTTAGGATTTCTAGGGTTAGGGGTGGGGTTATTTGGTTCAGGGGTTCAGGTTCGGGTTAGGGTTGGGTTAGGGTAGGGGTTAGGCCATAGGTCCCCAGGGTTTTTTAGGGTTAGGATTTAGGGTTATGGTCCGTTTTACGGTTGTTTTAGGGGTCGGGTTTTAGGGGGTTTCAGGGTCAGCTTACGGTTAGGAGTCATGGGTATTTGTGAGTTCACACTCTGGGGTCATGTAAGGGTTAGTTTAGGGTTAAGGTTCAGAAAAAGTCTAAGGGTAAGAGAGAGTTGTAGTTTAGGAAGAGTAGTAGAGCTTGGGGAAGGGGGAAGGTTTATAGAAGGGCCCGGTCAGGGTCAGGGTCCCACTCGGGGGTAGAGGGTTAGGTCCTCCAGCCAGGGTTTACGGTTTTTCCTCCGCTTCCGAGTAGTCCCAGGATTCAGTAGTTTCGCGTTTCCATTCCCCCGTCATCGTTTTTACGGTCAGGGTTCTGGGTGAGGCCCATGGGGTTTAGGGTTTTTTTTAAGTTTCATGGTTGAGGGTTTGTTTTATGGTTTTGGTGTTAAGGGTTTAGCGTTAGTGGTAAGGTTTAGTGTGTGGTTTTTTTTTTTTTTCAGGGTCCGGGGTAAGGGTAGGAGTTACTTTGGGTGGTTTAAGGTTCATGGGTTAGGGTGTGGTTTAGGAGTAATGGGGTTAGGGTTTTTTGGCTTTAGAAATGGTCAGGATCAGGGGGTCAGGTCATGGTCAGGGTCCAATGTTTAGGCTTTGGTCGCGAGGTCAGGGTTCCAGTTGGTTCCAGTTTAGGGTCAGGGTCAGGGTTAGGGTTAGGTTCAGACCGGTCCACGGGTTAGGGTCCGGGTTAGGGGCTTTGTGGTTAGATTGGGTTCCAAGTGTTTAGGTTTGGGGTTAGGGTCCCCAGGGTTTTACAGGGTTCCATGTGTTCAGTGTTAGGGCTAGTCCCTGGTCTTAGGGTCCAAAAGGTTTTAGCAATCAGGGTATGGGGTTTAAGCCGTCAGGATCCGTGTTAGGGTCCGGTCAGGGTCAGGGTCCCCGGGGTTTCGCGTCATTTGTGTAAGTGTCTAGGGGTTAGGGTCAGGCTCACCTGTCAGCGTCATGGTCAGTGGTTAGGGTCAGGGTTTGTTTTTCTTGGTTAGGGTCAGGACGGTCGCTTTCAGGGTATGGTTAGGTTTAGGTCAGGGCTTCACAGTCAGGGTCCTGGTCAGTTGTTAGGTGTTGGGGTTAGGGTTAGGGTTGGGTTCGGTCAGTGTTCAGTCCGCGAATTGAGGTTAGGGTTTCGGCTTTCGCGTATGACGTTATCATGGTTCTGGGTTGGAGGTTTAGTCAGGTGTTCGGTTCCGGAAATCAGATTCGGCCTAGTAATTGTGTTGCTGGTTCGGTTAGGATTAAGGCCATGGCATGGTGGCTTCGGTCTTTGTCCATCTGTCCCTCCCAGTGCCCCGCCTTTTCCTTCTCCTGGCCCTCTGTCATCCTGGATCCTCTCACATCCTCTCTTTAAACTATGATGAATGTCCTGTCGCGAGGAGGTCAGGGTGGCAGGAGTGGGGTTTTTCCAGAGGAGGGCCTGCCAACTATCCCTGGTTGCCTCAGACCAGCACACTGACCAAAGGATCCCCCAGGACATTTGTGTCCGGAGGATTGGGCCTGAGTGATTCCCCTTTCCACTCACTTGGGCACATGAACAAACACTGTTTTTTTTTCCATTTTCCATGCTTTTTTTCCCATAAAATACCTTAATACTTAAACTACTGACTTGGTGCCCAATACTACTCTGAAAACGACATCCGATGGGCCAATCCGAGCCATATGAGTTTTTCTGTTTTTTTTTTCTGGGGTTGAGGGAAGTCGCCAGGCCCTTTGATCCCTGGCCTAAAAGGTGGATAGGTGGGGCACCTGGTGGCCTGGGAATGGGTGCCGCCCCGCTCCACTGTTGGGTCTCAGACAGAAACAAGTGGTTGCCTGTCCTCGTTTCCCTTCTCTGCTTCTCCCTCCACCCCCCCCCCTCTCTCTCCCTCTCCCCTCCAGGGGCCCCTGCATCGGACCCCTTTCTGCCTTTTTTCCTGCCTTTTTCCCCTTCCCTTGCTTATTTCCCTCACCGGGTTCTCCGTCTCCCCAGGGCTTCTTTGGTCCCCATACCCATACCAAACCTGCCCCCAGTCTGAGGGTGACCATCACTGGCCAGTCCCCAGGGTTCCTTTGGTTGCCTGAGTCCCCTTCCCCGGGAGCTTGTTTCCCTGCATCTCCTGACACACACTGCCTGTTGTGCCCCTCTCCTTCCCCCCTTGAACTTGCCAGAACGTGTCTGTACTAAGTCCCTGTCCCTGTCTGGTTGTCTGTTCCCTGGCTGGTGGTGTCCCTGTTGGGAACCCCCCGGGACTTGGAGCCATGGATTGGAGCAGACCCCATGGTAGACCTTTTCTCTGGCCTATGGGTGTGTGTGAGCGTGCTTCTTGTTTTTTGTGCTCCGCGGGTGTGTTCTTTTCCATAGCTTTAGTGCATTTCCCTGGTTTTTCCTGTGTTGGGCCCACAGGAGGAAAAACAGCCGTGTCCTGTCCTGGGAACCGACTGTGGTGTCCCCAGCAGGAAAGGGGCCTTTGGCCCCCGAGGATTTGTGCCCCCAGAATTCCCTAAAGGGGTCCCTAGGAATGACAATCTCCCTCTTGTAAAGCCATTTTGTGCCCCTCCTCAACATCCAAGAAGGGAAAGTTTCCCTAATGGTGCCAAACAGAGAGAAGGAAACAAAAACCAAACTACCAACCAAACCCCAACAAGGGCCCTTTTTTTGAAATAGGTGGCAAGACCACAAAGGCACCCTATTGAGGGATTTCCACTCTCCAGAAACCTCTCCATGAACACGTGCCATGCACAGGAAGAGAAAGCAGCTTAAGGGCCTGTTTGAGGGGGCCACAGGCTTTTGGGGGACAACAGTGGGACAAGGAGGGCCTTGTTTGGGGTGCTCCAGGGTTGCTCCTCCTTTGGGAAGGAGATAGCCTGCAAATGATGTTCTCTTGGGGGCGTGGTGGGCAACAGCGTTGTGAATGGCTGACTTTTTCAATGCTCATGACGTGTTCCAGGGAAAACAAGAACTTTTATTTAAATAAATAATCCACGGCATAGAGGGATGGACGGCGGCGAGAAACGGTGACTCCCATACAGAGAGGAAGAACACAAGGAGGTTGGATGAAACATTCTGGGGGGATGTCGGGGTCAGGGATGGAACTGGCATTTTTCTGGGAAGACTTCCCCGCAGAGCTGTGGGCTCTGGATGGGGTCTGGGAGGCCAGAGGAGAAGAGTGTTGGGACAGGGGTTGGGCTAGGAAGCTGGAGACAGGGTCAGCAGTAGTGGCCGGTGCAGGATCCAGAGCAGGAGCTGGGTCAGAGGCAGGAACAGGAGCCCAGGCAAGGGCAGGGAAAGGACAGGAGCAAGAGGAGAGGGACTGGGTCTGGGGCGGGAACAGGGGCCTAGGCAGGGCCAGGGAAGGGGCAGTGGTCCTGGCAGGGCCAGGAAGGGATGGCGGCAGTTGAAGGGAAGGCAGGCAGGGGGCTGGGTCTGGGGCAGGAACAGGGTCCAGGCAGGGAAAGTGGAGGCCTTCCTGGCAGAGGCAGGAGCCAGGAGCCAGGGCAGGCAAGGGCCAGGGACAAGACCAGGGCTAGGACCTGGGTCTGGGGCAGGTGCAGGAGGCAGTGGCCCTGGCAGGAAAGGAGAAAGGACAGGGGAGCAGGGGCAGGGCAGGCAGGAGGCAGGGAAGGGGGCAGGAGCAGCAGGAACTGGGGCAAGTGCATTGGTGATGACTGGTTCAGGGTCAAGGGCAGGAGCTGGGTCTGGGGTGGGAGCATGGGTCTAGAGCAGGGCCAGG